>NC_140604.1:3989142-4589142 GCF_057381915.1 Diplotaxodon limnothrissa | reverse complement strand
CTGTGGAAGAGAGACAGAGGTTAATAACAGATATGATTCAATGCAGAGAGGTCTATTAATACATAGTGAGTGAGAAAGGAGACTGGAAAGGAAAAACTCAATGCATCAGGGGAAGTTTTAAGCTTAATCTTAAAAGTAGAGATGGTGTCTGTCTCCCGAATCCAAACTGGAAGCTGGTTCCACAGAAGAGGGGCCTGAAAACTGAAGGCTCTCCCTCCCATTCTACTTTTAAATACTCTAGGAACAACAAGTAGGCCTGCAGAGCGAGAGCGAAGTGCTCTAATAGGGTGATATGGTACTACAAGGTCATTAAGATAAGATGGGGCCTGATTATTTAAGACCTTGTATGTGAGGAGCAGGATTTTGAATTCAATTCTGGATTTAACAGGAAGCCAATGAAGGGAAGCCAAAACAGGAGAAATATGCTCTCTCTTTCTAGTCCCTGTCAGGACTCTTGCTGCAGCATTTTGGATTAGCTGAAGGCTTTTCAGTGAGTTTTTTGGACATGCTGATAATAATGAATTACAGTCGTCCAGCCTGGAAGTAATAAATGCATGAACTAGTTTTTCAGCGTCACTCTGAGACAGGATATTTCTAATTTTAGAGATGTTGCGCAAATGGAAGAACGCAGTCTTACATATTTGTTTAATATGTGCGTTGAAGGACATGTCCTGGTCAAAAATGACTCCAAGGTTCCTCACAGCATTACTGGAGGCCAAGGTAATGCCATCCAGAGTAAGAATCTGGTTAGATACCATATTTCTAAGTTTTTCAGGGCCGAGTACAATAACCTCAGTTTTTGTTTTTTTTGTTTTTTTTTGCCTGTCCCGTTTGGCTCTTTTGCCATCAGAATTGTTGTCTAAAGGCAAAGAAAGATGCCCAACGGATTTACTTTACCAAACTGACCATCCCAGCCTTGCCGTAATGGTCCATTTGATTCACCTTTTATTGTTTATTTTATTTTCACTTACTGAATACGGGACAGACTTGACTGGGGGAAAGAAGGGGAGAAAGAAAGAGGGAAAGAGAAACAGCTGAGAAGAGGGACGGGGGAGAAGGGCAAAAGACAAAAACCAACAGAACAGGCAGAGAAAAAAAATGCATATATCGATCACCTGGATCACCTGCTGAGAAAGAAAAAAGAAAGCAAGCAGAAGAGAACAAGAGTAATAGAATAAACAACATCACAAGGATATATGGGAATATGACAGTAAATACTAAATGTTAAACATTATTGTGCAGCACATAAGATCAACAGAACACAGTGTGCTTTGAGGTAGGAGCCAAAAAGGGTGTAGTTTGTGGGTGTGATCACCCGTGTGTACACCTGTGAGCATGGACGCGCTTGTTTTTTGTTTTTTAAAAGGTTCCTTCATGTAATAATCTGCTAGAGGGTGTGGGGGGGCCACAGCCCCGTCCTCCAGGGCATGAAGCAGGTATGGAGGAGATCAAAACTCCAGACATCCAGAGGCCCCCAGAACACAAGAGACCAAGGAAGACCAACAGAGGGGCAGCTGCGCCACTGTCCCGGAAAGAGCTGAGGAGAGTCCCAGATGAGGGCTCACTCAGCAGCCGCGGAGCAGAAGCCAGGGGGAGTTGCAGTGACGCGCCCGTGAGCTCCGCCGGCAGCCAGCTGCGCCTGAGTGACCGAGCCCCAGGCCGAGAGGCCGGGGGCACCCCACCTCCGAAGTGGCCCGAGCGAGCCCCAGGCTCCAGGCCCCGATAAGCGGCCACCAAGGAGTGAGCCGGTGTGTACCTGGACGCCCATCCCCGGACACAAAGAACCACCAACGCACCGATGTCTGAGGGGGTCCGCCACTGGCAGGGGAAGTGGTGGTAGGGGGAGATAGGCCTCCAAACCTTGGAGGGCCTGAGATGTCCCCAGAGAGGTGGCGCCTGACACCCAACCTGACATATAGACACAGACATACAGGCACACACAGATACAAACATCCATTCCCACCCTCATGCTCTCATATGCACTTACTCCACACTCAACCAACGTGGAGACAGACATAAAGAGACTTTGTACACACGATCACACTCCCCAAGCGTACTCTACAAACCGGGTCTAGGTGCCCCTGCCCCTGGAGGGGGGAACTGCACCCAGACCCAGGTGGTGTTTCCCTTTTCCCTGCGGTGGGGGGAGGCAGACCGCCCCGACTCCGCAGCAGCAGGAAGGCTCCACACTCCAGACCGCAGTCGGACGGCCAACTCCTCCTCCTAGTCCTAGCCCCCCTGCTCCAGCAGGTCGCAGAGAATGGGGGTGAGAGAAGACTCCAAACCTCCCTCCACCCGCTCATTGTAATGTTGATGCATGTGTGTTCTAAGGTGCATTTAAAACACAGGAGGGCTTGGAGCTACC
Organism: Diplotaxodon limnothrissa; assembly: GCF_057381915.1. Taxonomy (NCBI): domain Eukaryota; kingdom Metazoa; phylum Chordata; class Actinopteri; order Cichliformes; family Cichlidae; genus Diplotaxodon; species Diplotaxodon limnothrissa. Next base: position 4,586,777 of record NC_140604.1, on the reverse strand, counting down.
TGGCAGAGAGCAGCAGGTAAGTGCATGGTCCCTCCTGCTAGCCCTCAATGTCTACGTGTATTTAAAATTGAGAGGTGGGCAACGGTGCCAGGGGTGGGGTGTACACCCTGATGGTACTTTGGACTCCGTGTATCGTGCCCACCCCCCAAGATCCTCAGTTTTATCTGAATTAAGAAGCAGAAAGTTAGCAGCCATCCAGGTCTTTATGTCTTTAAGACATTCCTGCAGTTTAACTAATTGGTGTGTGTTATCTGGCTTCATGGACAGATAGAGCTGACTGTCATCAGCATAGCAGTGTAAATGTATGCTATGTCTTCTAATGATGCTGCCTAAGTGAAGCATGTATAATGTAAACAGAATTGGTCCTAGCACTGAACCCTGTGGAACTCCATAATTAACCTCAGTGTGTGAAGAGGACTCCCCATTTACATGCACAAATTGGAGTCTATTAGATAGATATGATACAAACCACTGCAGTGCAGTACCTGTAATACCTACAGCATGTTCTAATCGCTCTAATAGGATATTATGGTCGACAGTATCGAATGCTGCACTAAGGTCTAGCAGGACAAGCACAGAGATGAGTCCACTGTCAGAGGCCATAAGAAGATCATTTGTAACCTTCACTAAAGCTGTTTCTGTGCTGTGATGAGCTCTGAAACCTGACTGAAACTCTTCAAATAAACCATTCCTCTGCAGATGATCTGTTAGCTGTTTGACAACTACTCTTTCAAGGATTTTTGATATGAAAGGAAGGTTGGAGATTGGCCTATAATTAGCTAAGACTGCTGGGTCTAGAGATGCTTTTTGAGTAAAGGTTTAACTACAGCCAGCTTGAAGGCCTGTGGTACATAGCCGATCATTAGAGATAGGTTGATCATATTTAAGATCAAAGAATGAATTAATGGCAGGACTTCTTTGAGCAGTTTTGTAGGAATGGGGTCTAAAAGACACGTTGATGGCTTGGAGGAAGTAATTATTGAAGTTAACTCAGAAAGATCAATTAGAGAAAAAGAGTCTAACTTAACATCAATGGTACTAAGAGTAGCTGTAGATAATATTACATCTGTGGGATGATTGTTGGTAATTTTTTCTCTAATGATAAAAATTTTATTTGTGAAGAAGTTCATGAAGTCATTACTAGTTAACGTTAAAGGGATTGTTGGCTCAAAAGAGCTCTGACTGTTTGTCAGCCTGGCTACAGTGCTGAAGAGAAACCTGGGGTTGTTCTTATTTTCTTCAATCAGTGATGAATAGTAAGATGTTCTGGCTTTGCGGAGGGCTTTCTTATAAAGCAGCAAACTATTTCTCCAGGCTAAATGATGATCCTCTAAATTTGTGACACGCCATTTCCTCTCCAGATTACGAGTCATCTGCTTTAGGGTACGTGTTTGAGAATTATACCACGGAGTCAGGTACTTCTGATTAGAGACCTTAGTTTTCACAGGAGCTACAGTATCCAGAGTCGTACGTAGTGAGGAGGTGAAATTATTAACAAGATAATCGACCTCAGATAGCTGCTCTGCTCTATGTTGGTACAGGGCATTGAAGATGATAACAGTGGGTGGATTATATTCTTAAACTTAGTTACAGCGCTTTCAGAAAGACATCTACTTTGATAAAGTCTACTCTCCACTGCTGTGTAATCAATTATTGTAAATGTAAATGTTATCAGGAAATGATCAGACAGGAGAGGGCTTTCAGGAAACACTGTTAAATGTTCAGTTTCTATGCCATATGTTAAAACAAGATCTAGAGTGTGATTAAAGTGGTGGGTGGGTTCTTTTACATTTTGAGAGAAACCAATTGAGTCTAATAACAGATTAAATGCCAGGTTGAGGCTGTCATTTTTAGCATCTACATGGATGTTAAAATCACCCACAATAATTATTTTATCTGAGCTCAGAACTAAATTAGATATAAAGTCTGAGAAATCAGACAGAAACTCTGTGTAAGGCCCAGGTGGACGATAGATGATAACAAGTAAGACTGGTTTCTGAGTTTCACAGCTGGGGTGGACAATGTTAAGCATCAGGCTTTCAAATGAATTAAAAGTCTGTCTTGGTCTTTCATTAATTAATAGGCTGGTGTGAAAAATTGCTGCCACACCGCCCCCTCGGCCTGTGCTTCGAGGTTTCTGGTAGTTAGAATGACTCGGGGGTGTTGATTCATTTAAACTAACATAATCATCCTGCTGCAACCAGGTTTCTGTAAGACAGAGTAAATCAATTTGTTGATCAATTATTAAGTCATGTACTAACAGAAACTTGGAGGAGAGAGACCTAATATTTAATAATCCACATTTCACTGTTTTACTCTTTGGTTCAGATGTGGATACTTTATTGTTCTTTCTTTGTAATTGTTTATGTTTAAGTTGTTTGTTGCTGGTTTTTAGTTTGTTATTTGTCTTTTTTGAAGCTGACACAGTCTCTATCACTACTTTGCCAAATTGTCACTCTTACATGAAAGGATATTGGTTAGGATATTCAAGAACAGCCCAAGAACTACTAATTTGCCAACACAGAATACAGATAAACCAAATACCTTCTGGATGCTTCAACAGAACACTGATCCCAAACACATATTAAAACTGGTTTTGATAAAGCAAGCTAACATTAAGCTTCTGAAATGGCATTCCCAAAGCCCTGACCAAAATCCTTTATGTTTAAACCTGGGTCTGTGCCAGAAACCAGCTAATTTCAATGAACTCTACTAGGTCTGCCAAAGAACAGTAGTCCAACATCCAGCCACAATTATGCCATAAAAGTTTTGATATTGGTGGTTACCAATAATCTTCTGGCGTCATCAAGATGCAATCTCATAACTTGCAATTTACTTTAATAGCTCAAAGAAATCAATAAAAGTCCAAATGACCATATCACTCATGTCCATGTAAATGTCTGACTACAAATGTATAGCTTCTTCTTCCTTTGTTGGTTTATAGGGATATTTCCTGCATCACTCGCTGCCACAACGTTTGGATAATGACTTTTTGATGATGTGGTAGGTACGGTTTCCCCTCATTCCATGAATACACAGCTTATGTGTTGCATAGCTGATCCTTTTTGTACTCCTTAAAAGTCATTGGAATTTTGTCATGGTCTGGTTGAGTGCCTGTATTTTTCCATAGAGTCGGTGGTTCCACCTCTGGGAGGAGCCACCGCATTCCTGCGTGCTGTCCACACCAAGCAGTTGGCGTATAAGTGCAGCGCTCTCAATGACTCTTCCCCAGATCTTCAGCTAACCTGTTTAGTGTAGGCCGTCATAGCTCTTGCTAGATTAATCATAGTGTATTATTGCTACTCACCTGGTGCTCTCTTTGTTCTCAGTTACCCACCTGAGCATCATGCTCCAACAGTAATCACCTTCATTAGGATGCTGGACCCCTCGACAGCTACTCAGCCACAGCTCTTGTTCACTCTACTCACCTGCCTGCCTCCCTGCCTCAATATTTGGATACCTTGGATCACCACTGCTTGGATTCACCTCCGCTCACCCTGACCACCTACCCCTCCACCCCATTATTCCACCTGCAGCAATGACCCTGAATCTACCCGTCCTGTCTGTCTACCCCTTTGCCTCCACGTCACAAAGTTTTTTAGTTTCACTGCTTCATAGTATTTAGTTATGCTTCACGTTACTTCATAGTTCTTGGTTATATTCTAGTTCACGATCGTGGGGCGATCGTGGCTCAAGAGTTGGGAGTTCGCCTTGTAATCGGAAGGTTGCCGGTTCGAGCCCCGGCTTGGACAGTCTCGGTCGTTGTGTCCTTGGGCAAGACACTTCACCCGTTGCCTACTGGTGGTGGTCAGAGGGCCCGGTGGCGCCAGTGTCCGGCAGCCTCGCCTCTGTCAGTCCGCCCCAGGGTGGCTGTGGCTACAATGTAGCTTGCCATCACCAGTGTGTGAATGGGTGGATGACTGGATATGTAAAGCGCTTTGGGGTCCTTAGGGACTAGTAAAGCGCTATATAAATACAGGCCATTTACCATTCACAGTACATCATTGACTTTTCAAGTGTTTCCCCACAGTTTGTAAATAAGCATTGTTGTCACGTTTATCAGTGCCTCCATCTTTTTCTGCGTTTGAGTCCGTTTGCCTAATTTGGCCTTCCGGCCATGACGTTTTCTTTCTGTTCCAGAGCTTGTCTTGACTTCCACATGCCACAATTATGGTGTCACCACATACTCCTGCTAGAACACTCAGATCTGCCACTTATCTACTTCTGACCCAACCCAGATCTCGACTGAAGTCCCGGGGTGACCGTGCGTTTGCTCTGGCTGCCCCGGTACTGTGGAATACCCTTCCTCTCGACCTCCGCGCATCTGATTCCATTGCACTGTTCAAATCACGATTACAAACCCACTTATTCAATCTTGCCTTTCCCTCTAGTTAATATTTCTTTTATGATTTTATATCACGCACTTTTATGCTCATTTAAATTCTTGTTTGCTCTGTACCTGTTGCTTTCCTATGTATCAGTGACAGTTATCTGCTTGCATACTTAGTACTTGCTTTGGTCCTATTTCTATTATCCTTCTCCTATTCTCTATCTTACTTGTTAAGCACCTTGGCATACCCTTGGTTTTTAAGTGTGCTTTATAAATAAAGTTTATTATTATTATTATTATTATTATTATTATTATCATTTAAGGTCACGAATATAAGAAAAACATATACAGTATGAAAATGATTAAAGGCTATCAAATCTATGCTCAGCTTGAAGTGAAAATAAATAGTTGCTTGATACATCATGCATGCAGGTGCACACCTCTTTTAGATACAAGATTAATGTGTTCCTGACTTCTGCAGTGTTAACATGTGTTGCAAATCCCTCTCGACTCGGTATTTGGCTGCACTAGGCTAAAATCAATGCTTTTATATTGTCAGTTGTGTTGTGAAGAAACTATGTGTTTAGCTGTGTTTGTTTTGTCTTCAGAGGCTGAGTTTGAGTAAAGCATAAACATTGTGCCAGTGTCTTGCCTTTAAAGGTCATCCTGCAGAGATGGCGTGCAGCAACTCTTACATCTACAACAATCTGCAGTGATATTGTAGAGAAAATCTATTTTTCTCTTTTTTCTATTATTAAATTAGTGTTCTAAGGGAAAAAATCACAGAAATAGTTTTAGAAGCTCACAGCGGACAATTAATTGTTTACAATGTTTTCTGGTCAAGTAGACCATTCCCTAGAATGTCATAGGACGATATTACAAGACTTGCTTTGCTTATGTGACTGTTTCTCTCCCAGAAAAGGTTTAGACCATTTGGCTAACCACAGCACAAAAGCATCAGACTATCCATATAACAAATTATTAACTAGATGGCAAAAGATGAAAAATTGTTTGTAAGGACTCCTCTCTGCAACTGAACCGAGGGAGCAAAAATAAATGGGGCAATAACAATAGTGGAAAGGCCAAAGGCATCATGGTTTACACCGGAGACTTTAATCAGCTACTGGCAATGTGTACTTTATTAACAACTTGACAGTATCTTGTTGGACCCCCTTAAGGGGTCATTTTGCCTTCAAAACTGATTTAATTTTTCATGGCTGTTACATCCTGTGAGGCTGTGGGAGTGTGTGGGCGTGGTGTTGTCTTCTCCCTCTCCTCCTCCTTCTTTCTTGCCCCTCCCCTTGTCTCTCTCTGCCCCTGCCTTCTCCTTTAGGACACACCTGCTGCTCATCTGCCCTCGTTTACCACCAATTACCCTCAGAGGTGATATAAGCTGGAGAAGAGCAGCGTGGAGGTAGGAGAGGCTTCTGGTGGATGTCCTCTGTGCTGGTCAGTGTGTGATACTGGTTTAGGTATGGAAATGGCCTGCTGCGTGTGACCAGCCCCACTGTGTGTGGCTCTTTGTGAGTAGTAGCAGCGGTGGTTTCCCATAAGTGACGGCGGCCTCCATTAGTTTGCTAATGAGGTAGCACGTTGCCAGCGATCCCTACACGTCTTCACAAAATCTGCCACGTTAGTTTTTGGAACACCCCCACTAAGGAACCTCTCTTTCAACATCTTTAGCGGGCCCCGCACCTCGCGGCCAAACACAAGGGTAGCTGGGCTGAACCCTAAGGACTCCTGCTTAACATTGCGTGTCGCAAATAGTACAAAGGGGACACCCTCATCCCAACTTCTGCCTGTGTCATGGCAGTACTTTTTCAGCATGGCCTTAAGTGTTTGGTGCCAACGCTCAAGTGCACCCTGCGACTCTGGGTGATAAGCACTGGACACAGAATGAGAAATGCCAAGGGAAGTTAAAGTCTGTTTAAATGCTCGGGATAAGAAATTAGTTCCCTGGTCTGTTTGCACTGTTTTTGGGAGACTAAAGGTGGTAAAAAATTTGATTAGCGCCTTAGTAATGTTTGCAGTGGTGATCCTCCGCAGAGGAATTGCTTCGGGGAACCGCGTGGACAAGCACATTATGGTCAATAAAAACTGATTACCTGCTCATATTCTTGGCAACGGACCAACACAATCGACCAAAACATGCTCAAATGGCTCACCAACAGCAGGTATTGGACATAGTGGGGCGGGGGGCACAGTTTGGTTTGGTTTGCCCACCAGTTGACACGTATGACAAGTATTACAATTCTTCACAACATCTGCCTTCATTGCCGGCCAGAAGAAGTGCTGCAGAATACGGTCATATGTTTTAGTTATCCCCAAATGTCCTGACCATGAATGGTCATGGGCTAATTGTAGAGGCCAATGCTGACGACGATCTGCATACAGTATGCTTTCTGAGGGACAACAGTGTGGTTGGCGGTTGGCGAATTCAGCTTACTTAGCTGAGGTAACGGCCCACTTGTCTCATCTGTCCCCTTCACAATGCGAAGATGTGCTTAGCCTACTGCACTCTTACCCTTCCCTCTTTGGTGATGTGCCCTCGCGTACTAGTGTTTGTGAACATGATATCAATGTTGGTGACGCAACCCCAATCAAACAGCACGCGTACCGCTGCCCCATGGGAAAGCGCGAGGTGATGAGGAAGGAAGTCAGTTATTTAGTAGAGAATGGTTTGGCCACAGCCCTTGGAGCTCCCCATGTTTGCTTACGCCCAAGTCTGATGGCACCCCACGTTTCTGCACCGACTACCGAAAGGTTTATGCAGTGACTGTCTCCGATTCTTTTCCACTTCCTCGTATGGAGGATTGCGTTGATAATATAGGTCCTGCCACATTTATTTCCAAACTGGACCTTCTTAAAGGGTATTGGCAGGTGCCTTTGACCCCCAGAGCCTCTGACATTTCTGCATTTGTCACACCCGACCATTTCATGCAGTACACCGTGATGGCGTTTGGCATGAAAAACGCTCCGGCCACATTTCAGCGTTTGATGCAGCTGGTGTTGGGAGATGTGCCTCGGTGTAATGTGTACTTTGTTAAGATTTGTTAGAGATTTTGTTGTGTGGGAAAATCCAAATAGATTAGCACTTTCTGCAAAACTTTGACCAGCCCATCTAGAACAAAGGAATCAGGCCAAGTCACATCTAAATGCATTGAGTTTCTGTCATGATTACCTAATAAAGTGGCTGGTGATAAGCATTTGCAACAGTTTTGGTTTTTCAGTTTTGCCCAGTTCAGTTCGATAGTATAAAGGTGCTTTGTACTGCAAGGTAAGGACCCTACAATGTAAGAGAGAAAACACCAACAATAAGGAAATAATATGGAAAAGGAGCCTTTTAACAGGAAGAGAACTCCAGCAGAAGCAGGCTCAGAGATGGGTAGCCATGACATGGCAGTGGGGAGTGGAAAGATGCAAGTGGAGTGGAAATACTCAGCAGCCTGAGCAGCATCATTAAGAGATAGGCACGGATTAGCCCTTTATTGTCATTGTACATGTACAACAAAATTATGACACCAAAGATGTGACAGAACAGGGCATTACACAGTCATGTCTTCTAGACTGAAACATTCATCTTAATATAAGGTTATAATCTCCACCCTGCATCAGTGTTGTTTGACCTATGCATGTGAAGGCACGTGTTGAATTTTGCATGTAGATGCTGCACATCAGATGCAGCGTTCATATATGCTCAGTGTCCTACACCAAAAATCATGCTACTAAAATGCTGTTTTGGAAAGAAGGATTTTTTTTTATTCATTCATTCTTTGTGTGGCTCGTACATTTGTCACTGTCCACGCGCTCCCTCGCAGTCATTTTTAAGCGAGGTTGTATGTTATGATTAGACTGTAATCACACTGGCAGGGAATTCATTACGGCCTCTCAAGTAAACAATTGTTACTTCAGAATCCAATTAACTAAAGCAAACACACTGCACCAGTTACCATCAGCATGCTGTCTCTGCTCAGTCCACACTCTGAGAAATAATGCGCGCTCCACATGGAGGAGGCTAAAAAGAGCAGTGTGTGACAAGCACTTCAGCACCAATCACATGGGCTGACTCTGCTTTGATGTTTATGCTGCATGCGTGCAAAAGCCTCCATGCAGAGAGAGATACAAGGGAGGGAGTTAAGGATGAGTTTATTTGGCAATCATCCCATTTACTCATAAACAGTAACAATTTTTTCGACTTTGGTTCCTCCGAGACGAGTCTCATGTTGCTCTCAGGGAGTTCATTTGAAATAAGATTTGATTTTAGAATTGACTGTGCAGTCAGAATAAACAAAACATTCACAAAGGTCATCCTGCTTTAACATTTCCTGGTGTGACTGTACACCGGGTAACCCGTGGGGTGCCGTAAATTATAACAATAATAACTGTATAAGATCAAGGTGTGTAAATGTCTCTTACTTTTCTCACAGAATGTATATTTGATAATATGTTTTTCATTTTCCTGTTTTAGTATAACATTTGTTTTTAAATAGTATTTTCTTGCTTATTTTCACCTTGGAATTGCAGAGGGGGGCGGGTTTGTGCACAGTGGAGTAGTGGAGGCTTTAACTGGCTGTGGACTCAAACAGTTTTCTTACCGTGTCTGGCAAAACCAGGGACATTCAGGCTGATTCTGTGAATTCAGCATTGTGGAAATAAATGATGTTTTTAACTACAAGCGGACAAGTGGATTTTTTCAACTGCACAAGGATGCATGTACGGCCAGACTACCAGCTAGTACTTCCACTGTAACAATAATTATAATATTAATAATAAAATGTGCATTTGAGTTCTCTTCTTGTGGCAATCAGAAGTAATGTTTACCGATTTAAATGACCATAAATAACCATATTTATGGTTCTAATGCTTGATTTTAAAACTTTTTAGCTCAGTTAGCACACTTATCCCATCATGACCTAGTTTATAAATTGGTGTGGTGAATATATTTACTGGTGAAAAAAAGGGAAAAAATTTCAGCATATCTGCCTTGCATTTTTCCACCTATTCAACATGTCAACTGCTTTTCCTTTTAGCCAGGCCTGTTGAAGTGCTTAAGGATGGAGGAACTGTCACTTTACAGCCCTGGATGACCAGCTCGTCTCTGTAGTTGTGGACAATGGCTTCGGGGTTCGTTACCTTATGCTTACGCCTTATGCCTACCTTATGCTTCATTACATACTGCCTAGCAGGTGTCACTTCACTGACATTTGCCAATTGGAGAAACAGTCTAACAGTACTGCACTCACACACCTCTCGGAAAAAAAAACAAAAAAAAACTAGAAGTGTCACAAATTATATGGAATTAAAGTTATGCTGTCTGAGACCAGCTGACTTATTTCTTCCCCATCTGGGGTTCAGCAGCGCAGGCTGTAAACACAACACTGGCACACTGCCCTTAAATAAAGTTGGGGTGGCTAAACAGTAAGCAATATGTTGCTAATTTTTAAATTTGACTCACAATTTTGGACTCCAGTCATTATGGAAATAAGATAAAATTGATAAAAACTACTTTATTTTCTACAGTATTTAGTTGGGCTGAGCTTCTTTGGTTAACACGATCTGCTTAGAGAGATTAAAAGGCTTCAGCAGGTAAAATTTTGGAGGGATCATCAGCTATTGCAGGTGCTTTCAATGGGTTCTCACCCAGTTTTCCCCTTGTGGGACAATTAAAGGATTATTCTATTCTATTCTATTCTTGTTTACAGTGACCAAGTTTTCAGTCAGATGTTGTCACACCGTTGCTTTCTGTGTGGCTACTGTGTGGGGTACAGTAGTGCTGTTCTGGACCTCTCATCAACCCTGTCTGCCACTGCAGATATCCTGCAGGGGAAGCTGCAGAGTGGTAAAAACTACTAGTTAGGCTAGCGAGACCAGCAAGGATATCTAGGGTTACACCCCTACCAGATGAATCTGTGCTCTCTGTGTATCCCTTTTCCACTCTATTTTATTTTATTTTTTTAAATTTATACTATATTAACGTTGAAGAAAACAAAAAATAATAAACTGTATAATAAATAAAGTTGTATAAAGTTCAATTAATGCATGTTTGTTATTAATCATTAACTATTACAATATTCAATATTATATTTATTGAGCAAAGGTATTTTGATAATGCTTTTTTCCCCATAACATGGTCCAATTTTGAATCCTTGAATCTTAACACTGTAAAGCAATAGCCATATCATGTTCTGGAGCTATTCTACAGCGTGGCCCATTTATATGGATACACCATAATAACATGGGAATGGTTGGTGATATTAAAGTCCTGTTTGTGGCACATTAGTATATGTGAGGGGGCAAACTCCTCAAGATGGGTGGTGACCATGGTGGCCATTCAGAAGTGGGCCATCCTGGATACAACTTTTGTTTTTTCAATAGGAAGAGGGCTATGTGACACATTACCATCACCTTATTTTTTTGTTTTACTGGAGTCCTCTTCAGTATGAGGGGATCTTGGGTGTTTTTTGTTGTTGTTTTTTTGGTTTTCCAGTAGCTACATACAGCAATCAACCCTCAGAACTGCAAACACAACTATATATGGACTGTTTTGGAAATATTTTTTGCATTAGATTTTCTTGCTGTTCTTTCATTTCTTGATGGAAAAGCAAACACAGTCCTCTCCAGAGCTGCAGATTTGAGACAGATAAGTCCTATAAGTTGCATGCGCTTGCACCTTCTTACACTCCATCACTTACCAGATGATGTCAGTTAAATCTGTGAAGGCTTAAGCTACGTCCACACTAGCCTGTATAAATTTGAAAACGGCACTTTCATCTGAAAACACTTCACGTCCACACTATCTTTTTCAGTATTGAAATGGCCAAAAACGCTTACGTTCCAGTACTGCACATGCGTGAAACACAAGACGATTCAACCTGCCTCATTTCTGTCTGCCACTTATTTACTTTCCGGCTCTTTGAAACATTGCGGCAAAATGTCGAGGAAAAGCACCAAGTTTTTTAAATGGACTAACAATGACGTGGAGTTGTTGCTGCGAGTAACACAAAAGTACAAAGTTGCAAAAGCGAGTGAGAATTAAAGAATTTGAAGAAAAGCTATCTGGAGCATGTACAGACTGATATTAATCTTTAATAGGGCTGTCAAAATTGAGCGCAAACAAAACAACTGCTGTGTAATGCTCTCCGCTATCTTAGTTTAATTGGTCACATGAGTGCATCACATGACTAAAATGTGTCATTGTTTTTGAAAAGTCTCCAGGTTCGCTGTCCACACTGCACGCGAAAACGGCATTTTCAAATGTATCCGAAAACGCCGTCTCGAAGGCCAAAACGGAGAGAAAGCGATGTGTTTTCAAAAGAAAACGTATTAGTATGGACGTAGCCTTAGTCATTCAGGGTTGACAGTTGGACTGGGTCTGTAACACATCTTTGTTTAGGCATTAAAATAGTAAGACATCACTGCTCAGCAGGGCTATATTGAGGCCTACAATGCCCACTACTTCTTGTATCTAGCATACAAACCCTTACATCTATACAAGGAAGATTAAGATTTGATTGGTATTGAGCACATCCTTCCTGCCAAAAGAAAAAAATAGTTTTCATTCCAAAACTTAGTATTGCATTCTCAAAGGGTTACGGTAGGAGCTTACAGCTTACGATAGGAGCAATGCAATGCCTTTTTAGTAGCGAGGTTGAAACTTTCTGTCTGCTGTTGTAGCCCTTAGTGTGGAAGAGTGCTCTAAGTATGTCAAGTTGATACATCTTCCACTCTATGAAGCAATGTGAAGCTTAAGCTACTCTTCATATATATATAATGGCATTTCATTTATGGCAGGTCCTTTATTGGTGTAGATTATTTGCTTTTTGCCATTTCATCCCATGAACAATAACCATTACATTAACCCTACATTGTGATGTGTCATTTAATGTGTTATAAATACACAATTCTGTGATTTTCAGAAACTGTTGGAATTTTGCGATTGCGGCAATGGTTCAAGAGTTCGAGTAGTTTGAGCTAAAAGTTTGGCCTAAAACACGAGTGCAGACGAACAATAGTCTCAGCTGTTTGCCGACTGACATATCTACACATAACAAGAACAGCTATTACAACAATCATATGACCCCCTATGAGCAAGTTAACCACATTATTATTAACACCATCTGTAATATGCTTGCTTCTAGATGGATTTTGTTTTTAGGACTTCATCTACAATTAGGTGGTTTGGTTTTGTCAATACAATTATCAGGGTTGAAACCATGGTCACAAGTTCAAATCAAAGGTCAATTAATAAATACGCTTTGGTCTCTTTGGTCTCTTGTGTTCTGGGGGCCTCTGGATGTCTGGAGTTTTGATCTCCTCCATACCTGCTTCATGCCCTGGAGGACGGGGCTGTGGCCCCCCCACACCCTCTAGCAGATCATTACATGAAGGAACCTTTTAAAAAAACAAGCGCGTCCATGCTCACAGGTGTACACACGGGTGATCACACCCACAAACTACACCTTTTTGGCTCCTACCTCAAAGCACACTGTGTTCTGTTGATCTTATGTGCTGCACAATAATGTTTAATATTTAGTATTTACTGTCATATTCCCATATATCATTGTGATATTGTTTATTCTATTACTCTTGTTCTCTTCTGCTTGTTTTCTTTTTTCTTTCTCAGCAGGTGATCCAGGTGATCGATATATGCATTTTTTTTCTTTTTCTAAAAAATAAAAAATAAATATAAAAAAATAAAATAAATGCGCAATGTTAGCAACCAGCGTTTGAATGATGTGTGATGTTAAAAATACCTTTGGAGTATTTGTAGGGCAGCCTTAAATGGAAATATTCACATACATCTATTCTCTTTCAGTTGTCCTTGTCAGGGTCGAGGACAGAGGCGATATATAATTATAATAATTATTATAGACTGGAGTGTATGTATTGGAATTTAATTTGAAAAATCCAAGTGAAATAGAAAAGTATTTTACTAAATAATAGCCTTTTTAGGCATGTGCACTCTCACAATTCATGCCATTCTGCAATGTGTTTGCCGCCTTGGAAGCAAAGCAGGTTTTGACCCTCTTAATCTGGCTGTTTCATGAGGGTTTGTCTCCTCTGAATAAATTATTCTGACTGAAAACATTAAGAAAAAAAAATAATGACAAAGGGTTTTATTGCGTTTGTTCGAGATGTTATATATCTCTCTTGTGTATCCATTGTGTTGCTCTTCATTTCCTCCTGAAAAAACAACAGCGCACGCATCTGAGTTCACTTTAATTAGATTTAACATGTGTTCGGACAAAGAACAATAGATCTTACAACATTTGCATGACAATGCCCTCTAATTGTTCTTTTGCTTAATTTCTTTTTAATAGCTAAAGCAGCAGTTCCTGATTATATTCAAAATGGATCACTGTCACCAAGCACACTCCTCTCTCCTTCTTGTCTCTTTTCTTTCCCAGTCTCCCTGAAAATTCAACCCCAAATGGCCCACATAGAGAGTTATTCACAAGTATCATTAACCCTCCTGACTCTTCATTGTGTTGTTTTCCCTTGGGGAAATCGAATCCGTACTTGTTTTGATGAAGAACTGCAGCGGTTCCTTTGTTTGGGCCCCAGATGGAGAGAAGCCGATACTTGATTGTGTGAATTTGGTTGTGCCCTGAACTCTGAAGTAAATAGCACTGGATAATGGTCACTTCTCTTCAGCTCTCTAAAGCCTTCTTCTCTCTCCTTTTGCCACTAAACCTAAATAAGGAGCACCAATTTATTGTGGAGTGAGGAACTTGACACAAACTTGATGCTTGTGGCTGAAGGACTGAACCTAAACCCTTCAGCCCGCTGATAGCTGTAGACTAACAGCCACTTCTGCTGTGGACGTGTACTTAGTTTTATGCCCCCAAAAGCTGTTGTAACTTCTAACATGTTCATTTTGTGCAGTTAATGGTGAGGTGTGCAATGGTGTGAGAGTACACACAGCTACTCCCAAGAGCTTGGGTTATGACTGTTATGAAGTTTGCAATGTTTTAAGAACAAAGAAGGAAGGAAGGTAGTGAGTGAGAACTTGCCAGTCTGTTCTACTTCATTATTAATGCCTGTAGAGTTCATGTCAGCTGACAGGAGTGCTCATGTAATGGATGCTGTGAGAACAGTTGATCTCTGGTATTATTTTGGTGTTTTTTTGGAGTCAGATGGCACCATATCGCAGCGATGCTACAGTCACACTTAAAATAGTCAGAGGCCGATAATTATTGCAGCTTGTTGGCAGTGCAATGAATTAGATGGAAATTATTTGCAAATGTTTGCCATTCTGTCTGAGACTGATAGCAGTCAGCTTGTAGACAGGTTGCCTCCGACCACGTGACCTGTGCAATCCTGTTGTGATCAAAAGTGGTCACTGCACCTGCCGTTCACCACAAAATAAAGAAATCAGTGCAATCACTGGGAAACCACCAATTTTCCTTAGTCACATAGAAGTTTGTATCTCATTTTTCTCTACTGTGAATGAGCCACGAGAGAGCAAAGCATCCAGCTATCAGCTAATACAAGCCAGTTTGGTTAGCAGGCCCTACGTATAACTTTACAAGTATTCAATTCAATTCAATTTTATTTATATAGCGCCAAATCACAACATAAGTCACCTCAAGACGCTTCATAGATACAGAGAAAAACCCAACAATCATATGACCCCCTATGAGCAAGCACTTTGGCGACAGTGGGAAGGAAAAACTCCCTTTTAACAGGAAGAAACCTCCGGCAGAACCAGGCTCAGGGAGGGGCGGGGCCATCTGCTGCAACCGGTTGGGGTGAGAGAAGGAAGACAGGATAAAAGACATGCTGTGGAAGAGAGACAGAGGTTAATAACAGATATGATTCAATGCAGAGAGGTCTGTTAATACATAGTGAGTGAGAAAGGTGACTGGAAAGGAAAAACTCAATGCATCAGGGGAATCCCCGGCAGCCTATGTCTATTGCAGCATAACTAAGGGAGGATTCAGGGTCACCTGGTCCAGCCCTAACTATATGCTTTAGCAAAAAGGAAAGTTTGAAGCCTAATCTTGAAAGTAGAGATAGTGTCTGTCTCCTGAATCCAAACTGGAAGCTGGTTCCACAGAAGAGGGGCCTGAAAACTGAAGGCTCTGCCTCCCATTCTACTTTTAAATACTCTAGGAACAACAAGTAGGCCTGCAGAGCGAGAGCGAAGTGCTCTAATAGGGTGATATGGTACTACAAGGTCATTAAGATAAGATGGGGCCTGATTATTTAAGACCTTGTATGTGAGGAGCAGGATTTTGAATTCAATTCTGGATTTAACAGGAAGCCAATGAAGGGAAGCCAAAACAGGAGAAATATGCTCTCTCTTTCTAGTCCCTGTCAGGACTCTTGCTGCAGCATTTTGGATTAGCTGAAGGCTTTTCAGTGAGTTTTTTGGACATCCTGATAATAATGAATTACAGTCGTCCAGCCTGGAAGTAATAAATGCATGAACTAGTTTTTCAGCGTCACTCTGAGACAGGATATTTCTAATTTTAGAGATGTTGCGCAAATGGAAGAACGCAGTCTTACATATTTGTTTAATATGTGCATCGAAGGACATATCCTGGTGAAAAATGACTCCAATTTTCCTCACAGCGTTACTGGAGGCCAAGGTAATGCCGAGTACAATAACCTCAGTTTGATCTGAATTAAGAAGTAGAAAGTTAGCGGCCATTCAGTTCTTTACAGTGGGGCAAAAAAGTATTTAGTCAGCCACCGATTGTGCAAGTTCCCCCACCTAAAATGATGACAGAGGTACACTTCAGCTGTGAGAGACAGAATGTGAAATAAAAATCCATGAATCCACATGGTAGGATTTGTAAAGAATTTATTCGTAAATCAGGGTGGAAAATAAGTATTTGGTCAATAACAAAAATACAACTCAATACTTTGTAACATAACCTTCGTTGGCAATAACAGAGGTCAAACGTTTACTATAGGTCTTTACCAGGTTTGCACACACAGTAGCTGGTATTTTGGCCCATTCCTCCATGCAGATCTTCTCGAGAGCAGTGATGTTTTGGGGCTGTCGCCGAGCAACACGGACTTTCAACTCCCGCCACAGATTTTCTATGGGGTTGAGGTCTGGAGACTGGCTAGGCCACTCCAGGACTTTCAAATGCTTCTTACGGAGCCACTCCTTTGTTGCCCGGGCGGTGTGTTTTGGATCATTGTCATGTTGGAAGACCCAGCCTCGTTTCATCTTCAAAGTTCTCACTGATGGAAGGAGGTTTTGGCTCAAAATCTCACGATACATGGCCCCATTCATTCTGTCCTTAACACGGATCAGTCGTCCTGTCCCCTTGGCAGAAAAACAGCCCCATAGCATGATGTTTCCACCCCCATGCTTCACAGTAGGTATGGTGTTCTTGGGATGCAACTCAGTATTCTTCTTCCTCCAAACACGACGAGTTGAGTTTATAGCAAAAAGTTCTACTTTGGTTTCATCTGACCACATGACATTCTCCCAATCCTCTGCTGTATCATCCATGTGCTCTCTGGCAAACTTCAGACGGGCCTGGACATGCACTGGCTTCAGCAGCGGAACACGTCTGGCACTGCGGGATTTGATTCCCTGCCGTTGTAGTGTGTTACTGATGGTGACCTTTGTTACTTTGGTCCCAGCTCTCTGCAGGTCATTCACCAGGTCCCCCCGTGTGGTTCTGGGATCTTTGCTCACCGTTCTCATGATCATTTTGACCCCACGGGATGAGATCTTGCGTGGAGCCCCAGATCGAGGGAGATTATCAGTGGTCTTGTATGTCTTCCATTTTCTGATGATTGCTCCCACAGTTGATTTTTTCACACCAAGCTGCTTGCCTATTGTAGATTCACTCTTCCCAGTCTGGTGCAGGTCTACAATACTTTTCCTGGTGTCCTTCGAAAGCTCTTTGGTCTTGGCCATGGTGGAGTTTGGAGTCTGACTGTTTGAGGCTGTGGACAGGTGTCTTTTATACAGATGATGAGTTCAAACAGGTGCCATTCATACAGGTAACGAGTGGGGGACAGAAAAGCTTCTTACAGAAGACGTTACAGGTCTGTGAGAGCCAGAGATTTTCCTTGTTTGAGGTGACCAAATACTTATTTTCCACCCTGATTTACGAATAAATTCTTTACAAATCCTACCATGTGAATTCATGGATTTTTTTTCACATTCTGTCTCTCACAGTTGAAGTGTACCTCTGGTGCAAAATCCTGACCTCTGTCATCATTTTAAGTGGGGGAACTTGCACAATCGGTGGCTGACTAAATACTTTTTTGCCCCACAGTATGTCTTGAAGACATTGTGTGTGTTATCTGGCTTCATGGACATATAGAGCTGACTGTCATCAGCATAGCAGTGTAAATGTATGCTATGTCTTCTAATGATGCTGCCTAAGGGAAGCATGTATAATGTAAACAGAATTGGTCCTAGCACTGAACCCTGTGGAACTCCATAATTAACCTCAGTGTGTGAAGAGGACTCTCCATTTACATGCACAAATTGGAGTCTATTAGATAGATATGATACAAACCACTGCAGCACAGTACCTGTAATACCTACAGCATGTTCTAATCGCTCTAATAGGATATTATGGTCGACAGTATCGAACGCTGCACTGAGGTCTAGCAGGATAAGCACAGAGATGAGTCCACTGTCAGAGGCCATAAGAAGATCATTTGTAACCTTCACTAAAGCTGTTTCTGTGCTGTGATGAGCTCTGAAACCTGACTGAAACTCTTCAAATAAACCATTCCTCTGCAGATGATCTGTTAGCTGTTTGACAACTACTCTTTCAAGGATTTTTGATATGAAAGGAAGGTTGGAGATTGGCCTATAATTAGCTAAGACTGCTGGGTCTAGAGATGCTTTTTGAGTAAAGGTTTAACTACAGCCAGCTTGAAGGCCTGTGGTACATAGCCGATCATTAGAGATAGGTTGATCATATTTATGATCAAAGAATGAATTAATGGCAGGACTTCTTTGAGCAGTTTTGTAGGAATGGGGTCTAAAAGACACGTTGATGGCTTGGAGGAAGTAATTATTGAAGTTAACTCAGAAAGATCAATTAGAGAAAAAGAGTCTAACTTAACATCAATGGTACTAAGAGTAGCTGTAGATAATATTACATCTGTGGGATGATTGTTGGTAATTTTTTCTCTAATGATAAAAATTTTATTTGTGAAGAAGTTCATGAAGTCATTACTAGTTAACGTTAAAGGGATTGTTGGCTCAAAAGAGCTCTGACTTTTTGTCAGCCTGGCTACAGTGCTGAAGAGAAACCTGGGGTTGTTCTTATTTTCTTCAATCAGTGATGAATAGTAAGATGTTCTGGCTTTGCGGAGGGCTTTCTTATAAAGCAGCAAACTATTTCTCCAGGCTAAATGATGATCCTCTAAATTTGTGACACGCCATTTCCTCTCCAGATTACGAGTCATCTGCTTTAGGGTACGTGTTTGAGAATTATACCACGGAGTCAGGTACTTCTGATTAGAGACCTTAGTTTTCACAGGAGCTACAGTATCCAGAGTATTACGTAGTGAGGAGGTGAAATTATTAACAAGATAATCGACCTCTGTTGGGGTAGCGTTCAGTGGGTGGATTATATTCTTAAACTTAGTTACAGCGCTTTCAGAAAGACATCTACTTTGATAAAGTCTACTCTCCACTGCTGTGTAATCAATTATTGTAAATGTAAATGTTATCAGGAAATGATCAGACAGGAGAGGGCTTTCAGGAAACACTGTTAAATGTTCAGTTTCTATGCCATATGTTAAAACAAGATCTAGAGTGTGATTAAAGTGGTGGGTGGGTTCTTTTACATTTTGAGAGAAACCAATTGAGTCTAATAACAGATTAAATGCCATGTTGTGGCTGTCATTTTTAGCATCTACATGGATGTTAAAATCACCCACAACAATTATTTTATCTGAGCTCAGAACTAAATTAGATATAAAGTCTGAGAAATCAGACAGAAACTCTGTGTAAGGCCCAGGTGGACGATAGATGATAACAAGTAAGACTGGATTCTGAGTTTCACAGCTGGGGTGGACGAGGCTAAGCATCAGGCTTTCAAATGAATTAAAAGTCTGTCTTGGTCTTTCATTAATTAATAGGCTGGTGTGAAAAATTGCTGCCACACCGCCCCCTCGGCCTGTGCTTCGAGATTTCTGGTAGTTAGAATGACTCGGGGGTGTTGATTCATTTAAACTAACATAATCATCCTGCTGCAACCAGGTTTCTGAAAGGCATAGTAGATCAATTTGTTGATCAATTATTAAGTCATGTACTAACAGAGACTTGGAGGAGAGAGACCTAATATTTAATAATCCACATTTCACTGTTTTACTCTTTGGTTCAGATGTGGATACTTTATTGTTCTTTCTTTGTAATTGTTTATGTTTAAGTTGTTTGTTGCTGGTTTTTAGTTTGTTTTTTGTCTGTTTGGGAGCTGACACAGTCTCTGTGGAGATGGGTTTTTGGGGGGGTAGCAGGAGGAGAGAAGCTGCAGAAAGGCGAGGTAACTCTGCAACTCTGCTTCCTGGTCCCAACTCTGGATAGTCATATTTTGGGGGGTTTAATAAATTTGTCAATATTTCTAGAAATGAGAGCTGCTCCATCCAAAGTGGGATGGATGCCATCTCTCCTAACAAGACCAGGTTTCCTCCAGAAGGTTTGCCAATTATCTATGAAGCCCACATCGTTTCTGGGACACCACTCAGACAGCCAGCAATTTAAGGAGAACATGCGGCTAAACATGTCACTCCTGGTCTGATTGGGAAGGGGACCAGAGAAAACTACAGAGTCCGACATTGTTTTGGCAAAGTTGCACACCGATTCAATATTGATTTTAGTGACCTCCGATTGGTGTAACCGGGTGTCATTACTGCCGACGTGAATTATGATCTTACTGAATTTACGTTTACCCTTAGCCAGCAGTTTTAAATTTCCTTCAATGTCGCCTGCTCTGGCCCCTGGAAGACAATTGAATATGGTTGCCGGTGTCTCTAGCTTCACATGTCTGAGAACAGAATCACCAATTGCCAGAGTTTGACCCCCGGCGGGTGTGTCGCCGAGTGGGGAAAAACGGTTAGACACATGAACGGGTTGGTGGTGTACCTGGGGCTTCTGTTTAGGACTATGCTTCCTCCTCACCGTGACCCAGCCGCCCTCTTTCCCCAGCTGCTTGGGGTCTGCCGGGGAACAGCTAGCGGGGCCTACGCTATCTTCGGCTGCACCAGCTACAGGGGCCTGGCTAGCTATGGGTGAATGAAGGGTGCGAAGCCGAGTCTCCAATTCAGTAATCCTGGCCTCCAGCGCTGCAAATATGCTACATTTGTTACAGATATCATTATTGCTAAAGGAGGCCGAGGAGTAACTAAACATCTGACACAATGAGTAAGAAAGTGCAGGAGGGACAGGTGAAGTAGCCATGGTGCTAACGAGTCGGCTACGAGCTAAGCTAAGCTAGCGAAACAGTACAGAGACAGTGAGTGAATACTTTGGCTATAACTTAGGTAGTGAGTACACAGAAAGTGTGCTTCGGATGAAGCACGTGAAGATTATACTATAAAAAAGAATGTATTTAAAAGTTGTTAATTAAATTGCTAAGCAAATAAGCTACTCAGAAACACCACTGTGTTTGAGCAGGAACAGGAAGTGATACTCTACCGGAGAGCGAGCGAACACCAAGTGACAGCGCCACCAAGAGTCAGGAGTCTGTCTTGGTCTTTCATTAATTAACAGGTATTTCTGTCAGTGTGTTGTACTGACAGAAAGTGTTAAAAAAAACCAACTAATGCAATAATAGAATTGATTTTACCAACACTGAAGCAAAAACGTCTTTCAGATAATTCCATTTATAATGATTTAAATGGCATCAGATTCAAATTAGCTTAGGGAAAACCTAGCAGATAATGAATGGTTACAACTGCCTCTGTCAAAGCGCCCAGACTCCTCAAACCTTACTGGTATCCAAATAGATGAGTTTTGTACCAGGCTGTAAACATGCTTTCTAATATTGATAAGATGACATGAGTCAGCAGAGACTGACTTATTTTAGGACCCAGATGCAAGAGACTGTTTGAGGAACTGCAGCTTGTCTGTGATGGCTTCATTCACCTTGAAAAAGTAGTTAACATTAAAGATTTAAAGTTTAGAATCCTTATTCACCATTTAACATTTTGTTAATCTTTAACAACTTCTCATATGGCTCTTCAGAGCCTCTCTCTATCGACTGGGTCTGCTTATATTCATTTATTTTCTGTTGCATCTACACAAAAGTACAGGAGCCAGTGCAGATGATGGCAGGTTAAGTTGCACAGGCACTATCATTGCAAACGAAAGAAATAACACAATATGAAAGGCCTTGTACAGAGACTGATAGTGCTGACAGATTTAATCTCCGTATCCAAGGCTTCTTAACACTATAGTCAAGAATTAACCAAGAAAATTACATTTTGAGTTTTTAAATGTCATTAATTATGTTTCTTTCCAGGAAGGGCAACGCTTCAGGCAGTAACTAGGTGTTTGAAAGTTTAGTGAACTTTCCAAATTTCCAGCAAATTATGTAAAGTGATGTGGTAACCGTACTTTTTTACAACCCTTTTCTGAGACTGACAGCAGCATAAGAGGATCCTACAGGAGTGCAATTGTCCTTTTTTGCTCTTGTTCAGTAAATGGTCATTATCAGCTGTTATCACACCCGTGGATATCACCATTAAATATCTCTTACACCAAGTAGTAGTAGGCTCTGTAGGCACTTATCAACTCATTTAAAAGTAGTTGCTGAGGCATACAGTATGGTTTGAGTGTTTTCAGACTGAAAGGGCAACAAAAGTCTGCATGAAGAGGGTGGGGGGACATAAATCAGATTCACCCACCAAAATAGATTTGAGTCAGAATAAGGGATGCTCCTGGCAACTCATTTCCTATCTAATTAAACTGTAGGGAAAAAATAACTCTGTAAAAGTCAAAGAACACTCAGGAAATTATGAAAACTGAGCACAATCTAATGCATGACATTGTCCATACAAATGTTTCATGTGTGTTTAAGACTTGCCCTTTGAAACTGTTAATCACGTTATTCGCTAATCAAACCCTATTTTGCACACTTTGCACCATGGATAACATTACCCACACAATGTCAGATAAGTGCTCTGACTGTGGGTAACCAGCAGTTTAATGAAGCTTTGGCCACCAGCTTTTTTGTCAAGGATAACTTGTGTTAAGAATTTGGTTGCACACTGCTGTGGTCTAGCCATTGTGCATCAGTTTATTATGTCAGAGCTTAGATACAGCTGGTGTCTAGATCAAAATCCTGCTGGATTGGGATGGTTTGCGAGGCTATCATTTCTCTTATGTTCCACATTGCTTGTTTACAACTTCCAATCACAGAGACAGAGGGAGGTCCTGCTGTCTGCTAGGACGGCACATTGAATAGCGGTGGGTGGGTTGCTGTGTAATAATATTTCTGTTCCTGACAAGTTTGTTTTTCTCTATCTGTTTGATTAGGTTTAGCGTTATATCCCAGGTCATAATTTTATCCCAGGTCTTTGTTTTCAACTGATTCTCACTATCGTGCTCCTCTGGTTCTTTCACGTTCAGGCTTTTTTTACTATTTGAAGCTGTGTTGCATTAGACAGAGCTGTGCTGTTCACACATCCAGTTCCTACCCTCTTAGGGAAAAGAAGATTTCACTGGAAAGGTCACTATTGCAACAAGGCTATATACTAGTTATTTTGCATTAAGGCTGGACTTTGGGGCATGCACTTTAATTTTAGGTGTCATGAAAACGGGCATGCAGTTGGCAGAGACTGGACCCTGAATGAAAGATTCGGGTGAAAGACAAGCTTGTTTCACACCTGCAGTGTTTAGCCCATTTACCCTTGGCATGGCTTGTTCGTGCTGATGTGAACACAGTAATCGCACTTGGGTGAGGACCAAAACAACTGCACAGAGACCCTTTGGAGGACGAATAATTATAATTCTGTTAGCAGGTCAAACGTTTAGTTTGTAGGAGCTAGAAATTCATTGAATATTACCAACCCCAGGGAAACCATCGTGTCCAAGCATGTCCGAAGTGCCTCAGCAGTTTTATATCTTTCCAGGAATAATTTTATGCTGAATATTTCCATCATTTAGTGGTAAAATAACACATATCTAATGTATTTCAATGTACAAGGGAGGGATAAACTGATCAAAATGTTTTTGAAGGTGCCTGGGTGCAGCTATTCACCCTCTGTTCTAACAAGTCAAATGTTCTTTATTTTATTTTTGTGACATCCTAAAAGGTTTTTATTCATCGTGTGTGGGATGATATTAGTCAGTAGTTAAAGCAAAGTCTGTGTTATAGAAAAAAAGTCATTAAAGGAAGAATTTACTCTTCCATGTCTGAAGAATTACTGATAATTACTGAAGCACAGGCAGAAGTTTTAGTAGTTAAAACATGAGTAAAAATATTTCGTGGTTTATTTTTTTAATATTGTAATTTCAGTGAGGTTCTGTTTGTCCATTAACAATAGTACCTCAAAGATGGAGTAAGGCTTGAGACTGCTGCTGCACGCTAGTACCACATTTGTCCTTTTATTGATGCATCTTCAAATGTTTAGACTTTGGCAATCGTGGGCGATCGTGGCTCAAGAGTTGGGAGTTCGCCTTGTAATCGGAAGGTTGCCGGTTTGAGCCCCGGCTTGGACAGTCTTGGTCGTTGTGTCCTTGGGCAAGACACTTCACCCGTTGCCTACTGGTGGTGGTCAGAGGGCCCGGTGGCGCCAGTGTCCGGCAGCCTCGCCTCTGTCAGTGCGCCCCAGGGTGGCTGTGGCTACAATATGTGTGAATGTGTGTGTGAATGGGTGGATGACTGGATATGTAAAGCGCTTTGGGGTCCTTAGGGACTAGTAAAGCGCTATATAAATACAGGCCATTTACCAATATTTGTACAGTATTAAAGTACAGCAGTGGTTGGACTTGTGATGCCATCACCTGTGCCATTTATTTATTGTGTGTGTGTGTGTGTGTGTGTGTGTGTGTGTGTGTGTGTGTGTGTGTGTGTGTGTGTGTGTTTTAATGTTTGTTCACTTGGTTGATCTTGGTTTCCATAGCAACAGACACAACACAAATGTTGAAACATCTTGAGAGTAGCAGTGATAATGTTTCTGTCTACTGATAAGAGTGGATTAGGGATAGCAATTTGTAATGTCACTGATCTTTTAAAAAATGCCACATGACAGGAAATCAAGTAAAACTCAAACTGTATCTCATCCCATTCTTTTGAGCTTAATTTTTTTTCAACCGTTTCCATTATTAAAATGTAGATTCTTAAAGTTGCATGGATCGAATTTATGTTGCTGACAGAGAAACTAACTCAAGTTATTATTCATAATCTATTATACATTAGAGGTTTATTTTAGCACACTAATTTAGGCTAAACAGGTCAGTCGTGGCCTGTTAGAGTTTTTTGTTTAAATTAGTTTTAATCCCATTTCAATTTTTAGTGTTACGGTTCAAATAAAGTCTTGTAGAATCCAGCAGCTCTTTTTTCAGTTATCTTTGTGGATGTCAGAAGGACTTGGATAACAAGAGTGAAACTTCAGGCGATGAGTTATTAGGGTATTAACAATTAAATTATATTTATGTTCAAATAAATAGAACCAAGAACATGTTTAAAGAACTTTCACAGCAGCTGTTTAACATGGGGATTCAGTCAAGAGTAAATCTGATTTAAATGAAGAACTCTGTGTCATTGAGTTGATGTGACCATAGAGCAGACCTGGTACCAACTAAAAGGTTACGGCTTAGGAGCTCGTGGGTATCCCTGTAGTTGAACTGTCGACAATGGCTGAGGACAGTAACTGTCACGGGCTGCAGAGAATGAAAACCAAGCACTATAAGATATATAAGATAATTTCACAAGTTTATTATCCAGGTAAGCTGGCAGCTGAGCAAAAACAAAAAACAGGATCAAACAGCAGGAGTTGCAGTGACTGGGCAAGCAGATCTTCAGAGGTGATGGAGAGGTTCGTCCACAGATGAGTCCACAGTGGGATACTCTCTACAAGGAAGGACACAAGCTTTAGACAGGTCGTCACTGGACTCTGTGCAATGAAATGGTGTTGACTAGAGGATGCTGACAGCCTTAAGAATGCTTGGAGAAAGGTACGGTAACTGATTAATCACAAGCAGTGTTGGTCAAGTTACTTGAAAAAAGTAATCAGTAACTAATTACTGATTACTTCCCCAAAAAAGTAATCCCGTTACTTTACTGATTACTTATTTTCAAAAGTAATTAATTACTTAATTACTTAGTAACTTTTTAAAAACACGATTTACAACCTGAAGAGGTGATAAAGCGATATATCTTTCAGCCCAATTCTACTTTTTCTGCATAATCCATCATACAAAATGTAATCAAATGGAAAAGTATCTTTTTTTAACTTGTTTTATCAGTTTTAATCTTTTAACTTTATGCATCAAGCAAAAATTTAATTATATGCAACATTCTCTGAGTTGAATAAATGAGTTTAACATTTAAATCTATTTTCTGCACATTCCAGCACATAAAATAAAATATTTTTTTGTTTACACTCAGTCTTTCAAATAGATGCAAGTAAAACACAGCAGAAAATAAATAAAGTCAAAGACTCAGCGGTCCTGTTGCTCTATTTTCACCTGTAAAGCAGGACTGCGGTAGGTGGAGGTTTACCCTGGTGCAGGTGTGCAGCGGTCAGTGGAAGGATACGGCAGTGTCTCTGTGAGTTTCCCATCACGTCGTAGCTACTCGGTGCTTGCTTGGAAGTTTAGGGTTTTTTTTCGCTGTAAAAAGAAGTTTTCTTCCCACGCACGATGGACGCTAATGTTTTTGTCACTTTTTATGGAATCAAACTCAAAGTAAGGTCAGTACTTCCACGCTTTAAATGCTGCACGCTCATACTCTCTACTGCGGTAAAGTGAGCCGTCATTTGTGAGCCGCGGTCAAGCCAGCCGCCTCCTATCCGCCGCATAAATTTCCTTGCGCGTTTACACCAGTCTTTACGGTAGCGCCTTTTCGCTTTATATCCTGATTGAAAGCCTAGACTCGCGCACACGTGCACGCGCGTGAACAGTCACACGCACGCGCGCACACAAATTACAATGGAACAGCCCAATACAGCCATCGTGACAGTCTGGTTGCATATTCAAAAATTCATTAAAAATCATTCTTAAAAGTTGATGCCAAGCTTTCAACACAATCCTCTTCTCGGACACCTACTTTACCTCTGGGCCAGGTTTTACCCAGATTTACTGTAATATTACTCAAAAATCACAGTAAACTCATATTCAGTGCAATACAGTCAATGCACTACAATTATGTTTATTTCAAAAATTCATTAAAAGTCATCCTGAATAGTTGAGGTCCAACTTTCAACACATCCCCCCTCTGGGACACCTACTGTACCTGTGTGCCAGGTTTCAGCCAGATTTACTGTAGAATTCCTCAGAAATTAATGGAAACATTTATTCAATCTAATACAGTCAGTACAATAGAATTATGTCAATTTTCAAAAATTCATTAAAAATCATCCTGAGTAGTTGATGTACAACTTTCAACAGATTCCTTCTCTGGGACACCTACTGTACCTGTGTGCCAGGTTTCAGCCAGATTTACTGTAGAATTCCTCAGAAATTAAAGTGTACTTGTATTCAATGCAATACAGCCAATACACTACAATTATGGCAATTTTCAAAAATTCATTAAAAATCATCCTGAGTAGTTGATGTCCAACTTTCAACAGATTCCTTCTCTAGGACACCTACTGTACCTGTGTGCCAAGTTTCAGCCAGATTTACTGTAGAATTCCTCAGAAATTAATGGAAACATTTATTCAATCTAATACAGTCAGTACAATAGAATTATGTCAATTTTCAAAAATTCATTAAAAATCATACATAATAGTTGATGTCCAACTTTCAACACTTTCTTACTCTGGGCGTCCTACCGTACCTCTGGGCCAAGTTACATCTCAATTCACTGTAATCTTTATCAAAAATTGAAAGAACAATTATATGTCAATGCTGGATGTGTGTCCTTTCAAAGTGACACTAAATAACAGAACTCAGGCACTTAGTGCAGCTGCCGTACCCTACTGTGATGCAGCAAGTTAGTAGGCTCTCAATGGGCGAGTGAGCTGTAGTCCACAAAGAGCATTCTGGCGTAGCTCTGCCGCTGTTCTAGGTGACTCAGCACCGAGTGGAGGGTGATGGCATCTTCTGTGAATCTGTTTGCACGGTATGCAAACTGGTGGGGGTCGAATTCTGGGGGGAGGTAATCCTTGGTGGTGCTGAAGGACTAGTCTCTCAAAGCATTTCATGATTACCGGTGTGAGGGCCACGGGGCAATAATAGTTCAGGCTGGTGATGGGAGACTTCTTTGGTACTGGGATGATTGTGGCTGATTTTAGACAGGATGGGATGGCTGCTTCATCCAGTGAGAGGTTGAAGATTCTGGTGGAGATGAGGGTGAGCTGGTGGGCACATGGTCTTAGCACTTTACCACGTATTCCGTCTGGACCGGCCGCCTTCCTGTGGTTCACTGCTAGGAACACACATCTGACATCTGCTGTCCACTTTTAAATCACGTCTTAAAACCCACTTTTATTCCTTGGCTTTTAACCTCAGTGAGACTTAGTTTCTTTTTTAATGCAGTAGTTATTTAATTAATGATTTCACTCTTCTTTTATTTGTTTTTTATTTATATCTCATGTAATTTTATTTTACAGTTCCAATGTACAGCACTTTGTGTCAGCTGTGGTTGTTTTAAAGTGCTTTATAAATAAAGTTGATGATGATGATGATGATGACGACATCGTGCTCCGTTACAGTGAATGGAGCGGTGCAGGAACCAGGTGAGGATGAGGATGGGAGCAGGGCTGAGGCAGATGAATGCTGCTGTTGTGGTGTTTCAAAGCGGGCGAAGAAGCTGTTTATTTCCTCTGCTATCTGCACACTCAGGTTTTCTGTTTTCACAGTTCTGCCTCTGTGGTTTATGATGTCTATTATTCCATGCCACACCTCTCGTGTGTTGTTGCTGGACAGGTGGGACCCCTTTTCAGGTCAGCTCGAGCAGACCTGTACAGAGATCTGTCAACAGACCTACAGGGAGTGCAGAATTATTAGGCAAGTTGTATTTTTGTGGAATAATTTTATTATTGAACAACAACCATGTTCTCAATGAACCCAAAAAACTCATTTATATCAAAGATGAATGTTTTTGGAAGTAGTTTTTAGTTTGTTTTTAGTTTTAGCTATTTTAGGGGGATATCTGTGTGTGCAGGTGATTATTACTGTGCATAATTATTAGGCAACTTAACAAAAAACAGATATATACCCATTTCAATTATTTTTTTTTACCAGTGACACCAATATAACATCTCCACATTCACAAATATACATTTCTGACATTCAAAAACAAATCAGCAACCAATATAGCCACCTTTCTTTGCAAGGACACTCAAAAGCCTGCCATCCATGGATTCTGTCAGTGTTTTGATCTGTTCACCATCAACCTTGCGTGCAGCAGCAACCACAGCCTCCCAGACACTGTTCAGAGAGGTGTACTGTTTTACCTCCTTGTAAATCTCACATTTGATGATGGACCACAGGTTCTCAATGGGGTTCAGATCAGGTGAACAAGGAGGCCATGTCATTAGTTTTTCTTCTTTTATACCCTTTCTTGCCAGCCACGCTGTGGAGTACTTGGACGTGTGTGATGGAGCATTGTCCTGCATGAAAATCATGTTTTTCTTGAAGGATGCAGACTTCTTCCTGTACCACTGCTTGAAGAAGGTGTCTTCCAGAAACTGGCAGTAGGACTGGGAGTTGAGCTTGACTCCATCCTCAACCCGAAAAGGCCCCACAAGCTCATCTTTGATGATACCAGCCCAAACCAGTACTCCACCTCCACCTTGCTGGCGTCTGAGTCGGACTGGAGCTCTCTGCCCTTTACCAATCCAGCCACGGGCCCATCCATCTGGCCCATCAAGACTCACTCTCATTACATCAGTCCATAAAACCTTAGAAAAACCAGTCTTGAGATTTTTCTTGGCCCAGTCTTGACGTTTCAGCTTGTGTGTCTTGTTCAGTGGTGGTCGTCTTTCAGCCTTTCTTACCTTGGCCATGTCTCTGAGTATTGCACACCTTGTGCTTTTGGGCACTCCAGTGATGTTGCAGCTCTGAAATATGGCCAAACTGGTGGCAAGTGGCATCTTGGCAGCTGCACGCTTGACTTTTCTCAGTTCATGGGCAGTTATTTTGCTCCTTGGTTTTTCCACACGCTTCTTGCGACCCTGTTGACTATTTTGAATGAAACGCTTGATTGTTCGATGATCACGCTTCAGAAGCTTTGCAATTTTGAGACTGCTGCATCCCTCTGCAAGATATCTCACTATTTTTGACTTTTCTGAGCCTGTCAAGTCCTTCTTTTGACCCATTTTGCCAAAGGAAAGGACGTTGCCTAATAATTATGCACACCTGATATAGGGTGTTGATATCATTAGACCACACCCCTTCTCATTACAGAGATGCACATCACCTAATATGCTTAATTGGTAGTAGGCTTTCGAGCCTATACAGCTTGGAGTAAGGCAACATGCATGAAGAGGATGATGTGGACAAAATACTCATTTGCCTGATAATTCTGCACTCCCTGTAAAGTCAGCATTGTGGGGTTTGAGGAGTGTGCAGACGTCGCTGGTCATCCGGTGTTTTTGGTTTGGGAAAACCCGAATGCTTTTGTCCACAGTCACATTTGCAATACAGAACTTGATATAGTCCAGTACTGATCCTGTGAAAGTTTATAATGCAATATATTATACTTTACCAATGTAATGCTGCATGCCAAATCAATTTTGAAAATATCTGTGAATTTTGTATTGAAAAATGCAGGTATCTTTCAGATTTATTTTTATGGTAAATGGCCTGTATTTGTATAGCGCTTTACTAGTCCCTAAGGACCCCAAAGCGCTTTACACGTCCAGTCATCCACCCATTCACACACACATTCACACACTGGTGATGGCAGCTACATTGTAGCCACAGCCACCCTGGGGCGCACTGACAGAGGCGAGGCTGCCCGACACTGGCGCCACCGGGCCCTCTGACCACCACCAGTAGGCAACGGGTGAAGTGTCTTGCCCAAGGACACAACGACCGAGACTGTCCGAGGCGGGGCTCGAACCGGCAACCTTCCAATTACAAGGCGAACTCCCAACTTTTGAGCCACGATCGCCCCGTTTATGTTATCAAAAATGTATTAAAAGTATAAGCATGAAAAATTACAAGAGTGCAATAAAAATATAACCAAACAAGCTTAATTTACAGTTTGAAATACAGAAGATAATGAAAAAATATAAATAACTACCTATTAATCCCCATATCCAAGTATCTTGACGTGTAAAAACAAATTACATTCTTTCCTCAGTTTCTATTAATAAGACTTAAATTTACATGAAATTATTCAAAATTATATACATTATTCATAAGGTGACAAAGAATTCAGAAACAACATGGAGAATGTCTTGATGCATGCTCAATCATCCAGGTAATTAAATCCCTAAAGGTTGATTCTGTTCATCTGGACGTAGCGTTTTCAATGGGAGAAAAGTTTTGTCACTCATCCAAGTGACTTCTGCAGTCTCAGCTGACTGCAGGTTTCCCTAATCTTATAATAATAATAATAATAATAATAATGGATTCCATTTATATAGTGCTTTTCGAGACCCTCAGAGCGCTTTACAAATCCACTATTCATTTACACACGGGTGGAGGCAGCTACAGTTGTAGCCACAGCTGCCCTGGGGCAGACTGACAGAAGTGAGGCTGCCATATCGCGCCATCGGCCCCTGTGGCCAACACCAGTAGGTTTTAGATGAAGTGTCTTGCCCAAGGACACAACGACCGAGACTGTGGGAGCCGGGGCTCAAACCGGCAACCTTCCAATTACAAGACGAATTGCCAACTCTCATTATGCAATGTACTGTTTAAAAGAAAAAACTTTTTTTTTGCCTTGACAACATACATTCATCTTCATTTCAAATAAGTAGTTATTTTTCACACAGAGAGCAATACCATTCTCCAGCCTCTGCTGTCCAAAACTACTCTGTATTCATCTGGAGGCACTGTGTGTGAAACCACTTTAAATAGCTCTCATGCAGGAACAAAGCAATTGTATAAAATGAAGTGAGGGAATGGAGCTATAAATAGATTAATATAGATATATGAAAATAAACTTATATATAGACATAGGAGCACAAGTTTTAACATTAATGTTTCTGGGATATAATAAACAATATAAGCATACAGGTGTCTAAGCAAACATTGTGGCATACAAAGTGATAGTGCAGTGAGTCATGTTTATTCCTGTTCAGTATGTGTCGGACACAAGTGGATGAATTTAAAAGTCTGACAGCAGCAGCAACAACAGACTATGCCTTCCTAATGACTTTCTATCTGTTTACATCTTTTTCTTTGATGCCTGTATCCCAGCTTGAAGAGTCCTGGACCCTTTTTCTAGTCAGTGGGTGTGTGGGCAGACAACTCTGGCTTGTCACCGAGTTGGATTTCCTGGTATTTGTAAGATGGCACTATCTACAAATCAGGACACATTAACTATGATATTAAAAAATGACATGATGACATAGTTCTTGGTCAGTTTAACAAGCATTTCTCAGTTTTGTTCTTTATAGTTCTGTTCATCATATCATTGCTTGTGAGTCCTGGATTATTTGATGATATGTTTACATTATGTATTCTTTTGTTTTCAGTTCCATGTTGCTTTTAAGTGTAGTTCTTCTTCAGCGTTCCACAAGTGGATGGAACACTTGTGAAAACACTCTAGTGTTAAAGCCAGTCTTGTCTTCATGTCTGTTTATGCTTTTGTCTGTGTCAAGCTCGTGTGTCTTAGTCTGTGTTTTAGTTGGGTGGCCTCTTGTCTCTTGTGTTGAGTCTTACTTCCACTGTCTTCTTATTCCCAATGTATCCCTGCTGTGTTACACAGCCGTCTCCAATTCCCCTAATCGCCATCCTATTTATACATTTTGCCAATCTCCCGGTCTGAAGTACATTATTCTATTCTATTCTATTCTATTCTATTTATACAGCACCAAATCGCAACAACAGTCACCTAAAGACACTTTATGTTGCTGGGTAAAAACACAACAATAATACAAAGAAAACCCCAACAATTTAAGTACCCCATATGAGCTAACATTTAGTGTGAGTGGGAAGGAAAAACTCCATTTGAAGAGGTAGAAACATCTGGCAGAAACAGGCTCAAGGAGAGACACCCATAGGACAACATATACACTGTGCAAGAGATACATACTAACTAATGATTAAATGCAGAGAGGTGTATAAACACAGAACGAGCAAAGAAGGAAAAAATTCATACATGATGGGAAGTCAGCAAGAGCCTAGGCTTATTGCAGCACAAATAAGGGAAGATTCAGGGTCACCTGATCCACTATAACTGTATTATTTGTCAAAACTGAGGGTTTTAATGCTAATCTCAAAAGCAGAGACGGGTGTTTGTCTTCTGAATTAATTTAGAATAGAATAGAATAGAATTCAACTTTATTGTCATTGCACATGTCACAGGTACAAGGCAACGAAATGCAGTTTGCATCCATCAAGAAGTATATATTGTAATAGATGTATTACAATATATATTAGCAATAATATAGGTATGTAAGTATATTACAGAAATGGGTCTATTATGGTATGTTACAATGTACACAGTATGAAGTAAGTTATGAATATGCTATAACTATAAGTATGTACAGGCTGTAGTGAGTACAAGCTATGAACAGGATATAAATATGAAAAACTATACAGAATATGAAATAAAAAAAAAACTATACAGAAGTATGAGATATACAGCTATACAGAAATGTGAACTATGCAGGTTATAAACCGTTGCAGAATTAAAAATTATCGTTTTGTACAGAATGATGTGAGCTGCATCCACAGAAGAGAGGTCTAAGAGATGAAGACTCTGATTCCTGTTCAACATTAAAATTCTATACAAACCACAAGTACACCTAATATTCTAAAATTAAAATCTGGATTTCAAAGCTAGTCAGTGAAGACAAGCAAATATGCTGTCTCTTTATAGTCCCTGTCATGACTCTCTCCGCAGCACTTTTGATCCATCAATATTAAACAATTATTGATGCATCGGATTGAGATGAAACCTAGCCCACAGGTACAGTAGGTGTTCCAGAAGAGAAATGTGTTGAAAGTTGGACATCAACTACTCAGGATGATTTTTAATGAATTTTCGAAAATTGACATAATTCTACTGTATTGGCTGACTGCATTGGATACAAGTAACCTTTAATTTTTGAGGAATTCTACAGTAAATCTGGCTGAAACCTGGCACACAGGTACAGTAGGTGTCCCAGAGGGGGGATGTGTTGAAAGTTGGACATCAACTACTCAGGATGATTTTTAATGAATTTTCGAAAATTGACATAATTCTACTGTATTGGCCGACTGCATTGGATACAAGTACCCATTAATTTCTGAGGAATTCTACAGTAAATCAGGCTGAAACCTGGCACACAGGTACAGTAGGTGTCCCAGAGAAGGAATCTGTTGAAAGTTGGACATCAACTACTCAGGATGATTTTTAATGAATTTTTGAAAATTGACATAATTCTATTGTACTGACTGTATTAGATTGAATAAATGTTTCCATTAATTTCTGAGGAATTCTACAGTAAATCTGGCTGAAACTTGGCACACAGGTACAGTAGGTGTCCCAGAGAAGGAATCTGTTGAAAGTTGGACATCAACTACTCAGGATGATTTTTAATGAATTTTTGAAAATTGACATAATTCTATTGTACTGACTGTATTAGATTGAATAAATGTTTCCATTAATTTCAGAGGAATTCTACAGTAAATCTGGATGAAACTTGGCACACAGGTACAGTAGGTGTCCTAGAGAAGGAATCTGTTGAAAGTTGGACATCAACTACTCAGGATGATTTTTAATGAATTTTTGAAAATTGACATAATTGTAGTGTATTGGCTGTATTGCATTGAATACAAGTACCCTTTAATTTCTGAGGAATTCTACAGTAAATCTGGATGAAACTTGGCACACAGGTACAGTAGGTGTCCCAGAGGGGGGATGTGTTGAAAGTTGGACATCAACTACTCAGGATGATTTTTAATGAATTTTTGAAAATTGACATAATTCTACTGTACTGACTGTATTAGATTGAATAAATGTTTCCATTAATTTCAGAGGAATTCTACAGTAAATCTGGATGAAACTTGGCACACAGGTACAGTAGGTGTCCTAGAGAAGGAATCTGTTGAAAGTTGGACATCAACTACTCAGGATGATTTTTAATGAATTTTTGAAAATTGACATAATTGTAGTGTATTGGCTGTATTGCATTGGATACAAGTACCCTTTAATTTCTGAGGCATTCTACAGTAAATCTGGCTGAAACCTGGCACACAGGTACAGTAGGTGTCCCAGAGGGGGGATGTGTTGAAAGTTGGACATCAACTACTCAGGATGATTTTTAATGAATTTTCGAAAATTGACATAATTCTACTGTATTGGCCGACTGCATTGGATACAAGTACCCTTTAATTTCTGAGGAATTCTACAGTAAATCTGGCTGAAACTTGGCACACAGGTACAGTAGGTGTCCCAGAGAAGGAATCTGTTGAAAATTGGACATCAACTACTCAGGATGAGTTTTCATGAATTTTTGAAAATTGACATAATTGTAGTGTATTGGCTGTATTGCATTGAATACAAGTACACTTTAATTTCTGAGGAATTCTACAGTAAATCTGGCTGAAACTTGGCACACAGGTACAGTAGGTGTCCCAGAGGGGGGATGTGTTGAAAGTTGGACATCAACTACTCAGGATGATTTTTAATGAATTTTTGAAAATTGCCATAATTGTAGTGTATTGGCTGTATTGCATTGAACACAAGTTTCCTTTAATTTCTGAGGAATTCTACAGTAAATCTGGCTGAAACCTGGCACACAGGTACAGTAGGTGTCCCAGAGGGGGGATGTGTTGAAAGTTGGACATCAACTACTCAGGATGATTTTTAATGAATTTTCGAAAATTGACATAATTCTACTGTATTGGCCGACTGCATTGGATACAAGTACCCTTTAATTTCTGAGGAATTCTACAGTAAATCTGGCTGAAACCTGGCACACAGGTACAGTAGGTGTCCTAGAGAAGGAATCTGTTGAAAGTTGGACATCAACTACTCAGGATGATTTTTAATGAATTTTTGAAAATTGACATAATTGTAGTGTATTGGCTGTATTGCATTGAACACAAGTTTCCTTTAATTTCTGAGGAATTCTACAGTAAATCTGGATGAAACCTGGCACACAGGTACAGTAGGTGTCCCAGAGGGGGGATGTGTTGAAAGTTGGACCTCAACTACTCAGGATGATTTTTAATGAATTTCTGACATTTCCATAATTGTATTGACTGTATCGGGCTGTTACATTGTAATTTGTGCTCGCGCATGCACGTGTGCGCGGGTATAGGCTTTCAATCGGTACGTAAAGCGAAAAGGCGCTACCGTAAAGACTGGTGTAAAAGCGCAAGGAAATTTATGCGGCGGATAGGAGGCGGCTGGCTTGACCGCAGCTCACAAATGACGGCTCACTTTACCGCGGTTACTCTCTCCCACAGTCGATATGTTATCCATTGTTGATATGCACACAGCTGTTGTCACTAACGGCGCACTCGCTTACCACCTGGAGTCCCAGGCTTCTACCGTTCTACCTTTAAAAGCCGGAGAGCAGTCAAATGCTGGAAGTGGAAGATACGTATATTAGGTTGTTACCTAGGAATTCTGGAGGGAGGGGAGTGGGGGTGTGTGATTGAGGGGGTGGGGGAGCTGCTAAAAGCTGTGAACTTCCCTTTTGTGTTTCATCTTGATGCATTCTCAATCATCCAGGGAAATAAATCTCCAAAAGTCACCAACTTGGAGTGTTTCAGTTTGCCATCTTAGGGAGAAATCAACACACATGGGTGTATTTCCTTTGTTGCTGAGATTTTTTGATAAAAACAGTACAAAAAACCAACCATTTGTACACATATTTACAAATAATAATAAAAAGCGAGTGAGTACATTACAACATTTTCAGCAATCACTCACAATCCTGGCATCCATCACATCCACGCCACACTTTGTTTTGTTGTAAAGGGTGACAGTGTTTGGCTTCCTTTTGGTAGTGTTATCAGTCTGAACCACGCTGTGCATGCTGCTTGACCTTCCCATTGCTCACAATTTGAATTTGTTCACACTGCAGAAGAGGAGACTGCTTCTCCACCGAAAAAGAGAGCTTGTTTGGGGACTGAGACAGCGAAAGATGGCACAGTGTGGCGTGACTGTCACTGTCGTAAGACATTCTCGCAAAAAATCACGGTTTTAGTAACGCAGTAACGCAGCGTTCCTACGGGAAAGTAACGGTAATCTAATTACCGCTTTTGCAATAGTAATCCCTTACTTTACTCGTTACTCGAAAAAAAGTAATCAGATTACAGTAACGCGTTACTGTAATCTCTGATCACAAGTCAGTCAATCAGAGATCGGCTACCAGGTATGTCCGATAAAGGTGAAGACAGCAGATTATGAGGAACTGCCTCCTGAGATGGCTAAACAAAGACAAACACAATAAAAGCCAAAGCTCGGCAGGGCCGTTCAGGAGGACAGAGGGACTTTGACAGTAACATCTGCTCAGACTGCTACCCTGGCAAATCAAACGAGGTTAGTCACAGAAATTGGATAGATGCATAATATTGATTATGAGGCATAAATCAAAGTTCCCAGGAGCACAGTAGCCTCAGTAATGGCAAGATAAACAAATGAAAAGCAAGACTGTAAACTCATTGTTGACTCTAGCAAAGTTTCAGAAGACATCTGCTAGGCTGGGAGACCCTGTCAAAAGCCACAACATTGCAGAAGCAGCATATTAATTAGTGCTTCATATCAGAGCAGCTAAAAGTTTCCCAAACCGCATTTAAAAGATTCTGGCCTCATGAGAGAAAACTTGAACTCTCTTGGCAGAACTCACAATATCTGATGAGATCCATTTAATATTTCTCAGTCCTTGCATGGCTCAACTAAAGCCCAGACTTAATTATCATACAACATCTGTATGCAATCTGAAGACAGCAGCTCACAGATGTTGCCCATGTGATCTTGAAAGTGTCTGTCAGAGAAAAATGGGATACACTTCCAAAATCCAGCGCCTGTGCAAAAATCATACTTTGCAACTGGGATGTGAATGAGAGTTCCATATTTTTCCAGGTTTTAGAAATTTGCAGAAAGATGTTAATACCTGCTGTCACTTTGACTCATTTTCACTACTGCTTGGTGTGGACTGATGTGAAAAATATGTAAACACAAACTAAAGAAAGAGAAATCCATGACAAAAAAGCTCTTAGATTATATTTTTCCCCTCCCTTTTTTAATTTCTAATTTCAGTTTCATGGTATTTATTTTTACTAAACCATAGCAAACAGTTTCAGTGAAGTCTCGTCACAGCATGAATGGCTATCAAGGTTTTCTGTTGTGGTTTTAAACTGCAGCAACTGCTGATAACTTATCATCATTCATATTAAGCAGGTTAGAAACTTGGGATTATCCAAATCATCACTAAGATCACTGTAACAAATTTTGAATGCAGCAGCCAGAATCCTTACACATAAACAAACTGTATTACTCCAATACTGAAGACACTTCTTTGACTTCCACGTCAATACAGAAATTACTTTTAATATCAACCAGTTTGTTCATCAAGCTCTCAATTATTTGGCCCCTAATACATTTCTCACTGACTCACTGTCTATAACCTAGTCAGACTTCTTAGGTCATCAGATGCGTATCTTTGAACTATTCCCAGATTTAGATCTAAGTGTAGTGAGGCTGTTTTCAGTTACTGTGGTCTTTGGAAAAGGCTGCCTGTTGACCTGAGATCAGTTGCATCTGTGCATACATATAGAAACACACAAAAAATGTGTGTGTGTTCTACTACACTCTACACCTATACAGGTTTTAATGTTTTAAATGTTTTTCCATATTGATTTATAGTATAATTAAATATGCTGTATAAATAAAATTGATATTCAGCGCTGCAATGAAGCTCTTTGTGATGCCTAAATGAACAGACCCAAACCTTAGTCTGAGTCTCAGAGAAGTGGGGATTGGGTTGATATGGGCAGGTACAATGCTGCTTAATGTGCTGATCTGAATGACTGGTTTCCCTGTGAATCCGCCACATGGCTCCAGGAATAATGCTTTATTTCCTGATCTCCAATCACTGTTCTCAGCCATAAAAACATATGAGCAGCAATCAAGGACCAAATAGCATGAGTGGAATAATGATAACACCCATACTAACACAGCAATTAAACTTGGGCTTTTAAAGGCCCTTAAATCTTTGTGCTCTCTGGAGCAAAACTGTGTACAGCCCAAACCAACAACAATACATTGTCTGATTCATCTTCTTTATCAGCTGTTTCCCTGACAGGAAAGATGATGTAACTCTTTAGTTTGAAATATTTATGGCAGTTGCCAGCAATTATATTATTATTTAAAATGAATGGGGGTATTTAGGGGATTGTGTCAACATGCGCTCTATATATAACTACATATCAAATTTATTTGTGAGAATAGTAAAAAAAAGTTTATTGTAATTTGTAAACTACATTGGTACACATGTAGTATGTTGTATCACAATGATGGTACAGGGATTGCATAAATAATAAGGCATTTGTTCATCTTACGGTTAATCTGATTAGGAAGAGCTCTGCTGTACAAATAACCAAAGCACTGTCACTAATTCAGAAGGTGTTACATATAGTGCGTAAGCTACTTAATTAGCTGAATACACTTTACCTTTAACAAACTGAATAATTACTCAGATTGTAATTTCTTACTGGTATTATGTGGAAAGGCTGGGGATTTTTCCATGTTTTTCCCACTTCCCTGTGGTTCTCAACCCAGGAAGTGCAAAACATATTTTCTGCCCTTGGGTGGAGTCTTCTTCTCCCAGGTTTCCCCCCTCCACCCGTTTCTCTCCATCTAATGGGTTCATGATGTTAAAGGTCCTTACAGCTATTATGTTGCTACCAGCCAAATTATAACGACTATTGATCTTCTACCTGGAACCATTACCAATACAAACCAGCCACCTGTATAACCACTCTCAACCAGATAGGGAGGCCATAGAGAAATAAATAAAAGACTCACTCAAGATTTCCTGAACACTTTGTGTATGTTTATCTAGATGAAATCCTGATCTTCTCCAAGAGCTTAGAACAAGATTGTATATGTCAACGTTATGTGAAAACTGAGAAATATTAATTCCATGCCTCATCAGTGTCCTTATTGAGCTACATTCTTGAGAATGAATGAAGCCCAATGGGCTTTGCAAACTTGTATCAGAGAATCATTTAAATTACTGTCAAGTTGCAGCATTTTTTACAAACTTGCATCCAGAGCTTTTGCGCCATCTCCAGAAGCAGATCATATCTTCTAGAAAAAAAACCGTTGGTTTGGTTCAGCCAGGTTAGGTGGTCAGTATTCTTCAGCTAGTTTAACTTCACTATATCTAACAATTGATGGTCACAAAATGTAAGACCTTCATCAGTTTCATCAAACTGAGCCACTTGGAGCTCCCATCTGCCCTGAATCGAGTATGCACATGATAGCAACTGGTTCTCTAACCTTTTAATATTTCTCTTTGGTTGCCAACAAAAAACAGCTACAATCTGG
The DNA here is from genome assembly GCF_057381915.1 of Diplotaxodon limnothrissa. NCBI lineage: Eukaryota > Metazoa > Chordata > Actinopteri > Cichliformes > Cichlidae > Diplotaxodon > Diplotaxodon limnothrissa. The sequence goes on along the minus strand of NC_140604.1, from coordinate 4,546,670 downwards.
GTTTGGAGTTTTGTTGCTGTTCCTTTTTTTCTTTGTCTCTTTTTTTCTTAGGCCTGCTTTTCCAGGCCTAAGAATCTCTGCACCATCAGTCTAACACTATCTATGCCACTGCCACCATGTGTGGAAGCAGGCTAAGGTAGGTAGTCAGAACTGTCAGAATCGACATTTGGTTAAACTTTCATTCCACTTTTGCAATAAACCGTTTAACAGTTGTGTCATTGGCTCCAGTTTGCAGTTAGCTATGACACTTACCAGCTCATCTGTATCTGTAGAGAATGTTCCTGTGTGGCCGCTGCATACACAATCATTGTGATCACATACCTTTATGTTATCAGAACAACAATGATGGATCAAGTAGAACTATTTATACAGATAAATTAAATATTCTGCCTATGTTAGCTTCATTTTCTTGCAACAGTGTAACCTATACAAGCTATAACAACAATTAACATCACTTTTTGCATACTACTTCAGAAAAGAATGGTATCATAATTTGATTTAATTTAATCATAGTGGATTTAGATCTATAGTACTTGATAGGGGAACAGAATGTGAAGTACTTTGTAATTACAATCTGCCTACAACTTCATATGGCGACAACAGAAAAGAGTAAGTTGGGATCAGATCTAATAAGAAGCAAAGCCTCTGAGTATTGCACACTGGCTATCACAACCATATGGCGTGTGTGTGAATTATCACAGGTCAACCGGGAGTCGAGAGCCTCATGAAGTCAGTAATAAGTGAATCCACCAGATGCTCTCAAAAACCTAGCTGAGCATGTCCGCTTCAGTCAACAGATATATCCCACAGCTTGGGCTTTGGCTGGTGCATGTGAAAGTGGTCGATGCACACTTTCCTGTTCTTGAAATACTTGTACCCCGTTTGTTGTTCAGACACATTGCCCTCATAAACTCAGAGTAAAATTCAGTGGCTAGTGCAAGACTTTCGTTGACAGAAGACGCATGTAGCGAAAATCCCTTGGATATATCAGAATTATATTTTTGGTAATATTTTTAAAGGAAGGTGGTATTTGAAGCCCTGTGAGTATTGGCAAAGCCCAGCATTTTTCCTTTATTACATTACATCTCCTCGTATTGATCCTGTAAAACAACTTGAGCTCCTTGACCTTATTTCGCAAACATACGCTGTGACATTGTGCTGGCAAATTAAAATTCAAATCAATCTCCTCGGTGTAAAAAAGAAAAGAGCCGAGAGAGAATGGGAGACCTTAAATAAAAGGTGTCATCTTACCCTGTGAATTTTAATGAAGTGAATTCATCGTCTCTTTCCACAGGGAAAGAAACAAATAGCAGCTGCAATTTATCAGCAAACCTGAATCAAATGTCCCCGGCGAGAGGACGAGGCCTCTCATCAGCACCTTTAAAAACAGCAGCAGCAGGCCGCATGGTGGTGGTGCAGCAGTTGGCACTGTTGCTTCACAAAGGTACTGGGTTTGACTCCATCTGTGCTCTTTCTGTGTGGCGTTAGCATGCTTGGTTTCCCTCTGGATTATTTTCAGTGTTCTGAGGTTAGGCTCAAGCCCCCCGTGATGTTCATTTGGAAGCAAAAGCCTGGATGGATGGGTATATGAAAGAAGGGTTTTATTTACTTATTTTCTTATTTATTAGGAAAGCTGTAGCCCAGGCCTTGAGTGACTATGGCAAATGAGTAAAAAGCTAAAAGCTAATTAAATATTTAATGTTTTAAAGTTCATTATGTGTTAAAACTAGTCATGCGTGAATCATGAACGAATCGTTCAATACTCAAGAATCCCTTTAATGACTCGTGAATCATGATTCACAAGCCCAACTGACTCACTAACTCATCCCCGTTGCTGTTAGCAAACTAATTTCATTAGTAGAAATATATCTAGCTTAATTAAAATTGTGTGGAAAAAAAACAACAGCCAGTTTCTCAACAAAAACATTTCTGCTCTGAACTAGAAGAAAAAACCCCGAGTAGAAGCTCACATCAAGACAATAGCTCCTCACTTCACAGTAGCATCGCTCTGCTAACATGCTAACAGCACATTAGGTCACTAACCCCTCCCTCCTGTGCTGAATCATAGAGCGAACGAATCACTCACTTGTCGTGTCCAAATTCATGGGCTGCATCCTCCTGAGGCCGCATTTGTAGACCGATTACGTCACAGCGACGTGCCGAAGGCTGTCCAAATTCGTAGACTCCTCCGAATGCAGCCGACAAATGCGTCCTCCTTTTCCCCGAATTTGAAGGATGGGTCGGGTGTGTCCTTTGTGGCCCACCATATCCCAGAATTCATAGCGCGGCCCAGCCAAACTCCAGTTTCCGGCAATGGTGGCCACTACTAAGTTTTAAAATTACTCTTACTAATCTTTCTGGGTCACAAAATAAACTTTTAGCATATTTTCAGGTGAGAATGTAGCTGTGTAAACTTCAAATATCTGCTCGGTTTATCAAGGTATCGCATATTTGCAAAAGTGCTTCGACATTTTCGGAGATGTCTGTTACCCACCAGCTCGATAGCTATCCGAGAGCTCGAGGGTCACTGAAGCCGCCGAGAACGGCACAACTCCCGGCACATCATTTTCAGATCACCGCGGACTTTCGCTACTCAGGTTAAACATAATATATAAGCCACTTAGACAACCTAAAAATGTTATTGTTGGGCTTTTTTCAGTGTTTTGTTTGTTCGTGAGTAAATCGGTTTGGCTGAGATTAAAGTTGTTAGATTAGATTAGATAAAATAAAACTTTGTTAATCCTCCGGGTGGGTTCCTTCTTGGTTTTCACACAGCTGAATAAACGTCAAACAGAAAACCGATTAAACAGAAGTGTGAGATGGTCGAGAATTTACGCCAGTGTCCTGTTATATTTTAGATAGCAAGAAGCAGATGGCCGAGTTTATTAAACTCCAACGAGACAGCGGTGACGCTAATCAGAAGGCTAGAGCGTCCAATTTCACAGCCGTTTACTTCCGGCCTACACGAACTTCTGAGGACCCGGCCCACGTAGACCGCGAAGGCCGGGTCCTCAGGAGGATGCTCCCCATGAATTTGGACACGACCACTCACTCACCCCCTCCCTCCTGGCTCACAGCTTCTTCTTCTTCTTGGTTGGCAGCCAGTGTTAAGAAGCATTACTGCCCACTGGCTCACAGCTCAGTGGACATTTAGATGAGAAAATATATATTTGACACATTTGAGGAAAATCCTAATAAAATAAAATAAAAATAAATAAAATAAATGTTCCCTTTAGAAATCTTTTTTTTGCTCTTTTTTGCTCTATAAAATAGTTGTTGTTGTTTTTTCTCAATCACTCATCTTAGCAGCAGGATTTGCATGAAAAGAGAAACAAATTAAGTTTGAGTGAAAATGTACATTTTTTGCACTCTCTGGTCAACTGACTAAGTGACTCAAATGACTCAAAAAACCCGATTCACTTTGGTGAGTGACTCATTCAAACTCGATTCAGTAAAAAGAATCGAATTTACCATCACTAGTTAAAACAGTAGTTGACAAGATGATTTGTTACACGTTAATAAAATGGAATAAAATGTACTTGAGAATGACGCGCACAGCAAAGTCTACTACCCACCCTGCTGAGCATCAGACTGTCAGCCTTGATTTTTTTGTTTGGCATTGGTTGTCAGTGAATTTTGGACCAATCAAGGAATTATGAGGGTGGTGTTTGAGGTTGACCTCCTAGAGAGGTAGATATGGAGAGAGAGCAAACGCGCAGGGTGCCAACTGATAACAATACCAAAGAATAAGTTCTTATTACCTTGGTGAATGCAGAGTTTGCTGTTAGGTTAAGAACTTTGAAGATATCTAGAGGTAAATAATCTGAAATTTGTTTTGAACTGTTTTATCTGTTTGTTCTGCTAATAGCAGATAGCATATTAGCAGCTCACAGTGTGTAATTTGTGTGAGTTACTATGTTAATGTGTATACAGGGTGGGCCATTTATATGGATACACCATAATAACATGGGAATGGTTGGTGATATTAAAGTCCTGTTTGTGGCACATTAGTATATGTGAGGGGGCAAACTCCTCAGGATGGGTGGTGACCATGGTGGCCATTTAGAAGTCGGCCATCTAGGATACAACTTTTGTTTTTTCAATAGGAAGAGGGCCATGTGACACATCAAACATATTGGTAATGTCACAAGAAAAACAATGGTGTGCTTGGTTTCAACGTAACTTTATTCTTTCATGAGTTATTTACAAGTTTCTGACCACTTATAAAATGTGTTCAATGTGCTGCCCATTGTGTTGGATTGTCAATGCAACCCTCTTCTCCCACTCTTCACACACTGATAGCAACACCGCAGAAGAAATGCCAGCACAGGCATCCAATATCTGTAGTTTCAGGTGCTGCACATCTCGTATCTTCACACCATAGACAATTGCCTTCAGATGACCCCAAAGATAAAAGTCTAAGGGGGTCAGATCGGGAGACCTTGGGGGCCATTCAACTGGCCCATGGCGACCAATCCACTTTCCAGGAAATTGTTTATCTAGGAATGCTTGGACCTGGCACCCATAATGTGGTGGTGCACCATCTTGCTGGAAAAACTCAGGGAACGTGCCAGCTTCAGTGCATAAAGAGGGAAACACATCATCATGTAGCAATTTCAAATATCCAGTGGCCTTGAGGTTTCCATTGATGAAGAATGGACCCACTATCGTTGTACCCCATATACCACACCAAACCATCACTTTTGTTGGTCCAACAGTCTTGGAGGGATCCATCCAATGTGGGTTAGTGTCAGACCAATAGCGGTGGTTTTGTTTGTTAACGTCACCATTCACATAAAAGTTTGCCTCATCACTGAACAAAATCTTCTGCGTGAACTGAGGGTCCTGTTCCAATTTTTGTTTTGCCCATTCTGCAAATTCTGTGCGCCGATCTGGGTCATCCTCGTTGAGATGCTGCAGTAGCTGGAGTTTGTAAGGGTGCCATTTGTGAGTAGCTAATATCCACCGAAGGCATGTTCGACTAATGCCACTCTCCAGTGACATGTGGCGAGTGCTACGCTGTGGGCTCTTGCTGAATGAAGCTAGGACAGCCACTGATGTTTCTTCATTAGTGACAGTTTTCTTGTGTCCACATTTTGGCAAATCCAACACTGAACCAGTTTCACGAAACTTAGCAAGCAGTTTGCTAACTGTAGCATGGGAGATGGGTGGTCTCGTAGGGTGTCTTGCATTGAAATCTGCTGCAATGACCCGGTTACTGCGTTCACCAGATATCAACACAATTTCGATCCTCATGAAAGAATAAAGTTACGTTGAAACCAACTCTTTTACCATGTTCAGTTCGGGCAAATGGAACAGAAAGCAACAAGTAGCCATGCGGACGAAGAGAATACCGACCAGCATGTTTCATTACAAGCAGGGAACATATATAAGAAGGCAGCAACCCAAGTATTGCCTTGTATATAAAACTGTATAAATGAGAGTTCCTCCGAATTACCAAAGCAGGCCATCCTACCTGAGAGTATAACTCACAGTGGTGAGTCTGAAATTTACAGTTAGTGATGAACCTCAGAGAAATCAAATCACAGAAGAAAGCCGTTGCTTGGGGGAGCTCGCGACGAGGCTGCCATACTCGGCGCCATCTTGATCACAACATGATACACAGAATTAACTATTCGAAGACATTGAGCAGAAGCATTCATATATAGAATATCACCATAATCCAGCACAGGCAAGAATGTTGCAGCAACAAGCCGCTTCTTTGTATTAAAAGAGAAACACAACTTATTTTGAAAATAAAATCTCAATTTTAACTTCAGGTTTTTCACAAGATTCTCTACATGTGATTTGAAGGTAAGCGAGTCATCAATTAAGATTCCCAGATATTTATAGGTGTGAACCAACTCTATTTTATTACCTTCAAGAGTGGTTACTGATGGGATTGTTTGGGCTCGTCTCCTTGATTTAGAAAACAACACGAGCTTTGTTTTGTCTGCGTTGAGAACAAGTTTAAGCTGAAGTAATGAGTGCTGGACAGCAGAAAAGGCTTTCTGCAAGGAGTCAATGGCTTGGACAAGAGTTGAACCACAGCTGTAAATAACTATCATCAGCATAGAAGTGCAAGTTTGCATCTGGCACATGTAGACTAAGATTGTTTACGTAAATGCTGCTGTCCTACTATGGAAGCATAGCATGAGTAGGGATCTCTTTTTTTCCTCTTGTACTTTCCCCATTGTAGTGTACATTTCAGTGTTTTTTTTTTTCTCTAATGATACCAATCTCCGACCTGTATCCCCATGTAATGTCTGTGCTATATGTGTAAGGTCGGGGGGGGGGGGGTGTCCCATTTCTCTGCAGGGCAACCTGCATGTGACGAATAAAGCTTTGATTGATTGATTGATTGATTGATTGATTGATTGATAAATGATAAATAGAAGGGGACCTAATACAGAACCCTGTGGCACTCCGTTGTGCACTGTAAGAAAGTCAGAAGCACACCATTGTTTTTCTTGTGACATTACATGCATGCTCAATCACCCAGGTAAGTAAGTCCCAAAAGGCTGATTCTGTTTCATAATTCACCCAAGTGACTTCTTCAGTCTCAGCTGACTGCAGGTTCCCCCACCTTATAAACAATACATTTGCACAATAACTGAACTGATGAGTGACAAAATGTTTCTCCCACTGAAAACGCTACGTCCAGATGAACAGCCTTTCGGGAGGTACCCTTTCATCATTATGTTCAATGGTTTCCATCATCAATTCACTATCAGGCTGTGACAACAGACTGCTCTGAAGGTTGTGAGTAAAACTACTGCATGTGCTGACTCTCATTTTGTTTTCCTGCTTGCTTTGCAAGTGAAATTAGTTGGGTGCTACAAAGCTATTAAAGCACCCAAAATCTGGTTTGGCTTTTTTTTCATGTGGTAGAAAATTTATGAAAGGATAAGACAAACATAGCCACTCTATTCATTAATTAATTCTAATCCATTAATTTCTGACTTTGCATTTTGGACAATTTATAATAATACAATTTATACATCAAAAATGACCAAAGGCACAAATGGCTCAAACATAACAGTCATTAGCAGTGCAGTGCCTCAAGTTAGCAGAGGTGAGGCCTAGCAGACAGATGCGCCAGTGAAGGAGGAAACTATCCACAGTGACCATAAATTCTTTTTTTCTTTTTTAAATTTTTAAATGCTCACAAGATGGACATTTTTGAACAGGAAAAACACATTTTTATAGCTGTGGAGGAATCTTTGGTTCTTCCATGTTGGCGTTAATTTTGAGTCAAAGAGAGAGAGAGATACAGTAAGCAGTTTTCAAAAACTGTCAAACTCAGAGTGAATATGGAGACGTGACAAAAAGCCCTTCAGAAATTACTGATTCTTCCTGTTTATTTAATGTGTGCTTGCAATATTGGAAAAAATAAAATGACTTAAAAAAAATCCCACCTCATCGTTCAGTTAAAGTATCCAACTTGGTTCTCATTAATGACAAGACAACTTGACTAATTAATAAGGAATTAAGGTATCCTGTGAGTGTTATCACTGTATGTGTGTGTGTGTGTGTGTGTGTGTGTGTCCCTAGCCAGTTCCTCTAGCACTCCTGCACACGTTTGGACTTTATACAAGCTTGTCTGACAAAATACGGCCCATTTATTAGGTGCTAAGGCTCAACTCTGCCAGCCTAAAATATTTGCACACAATACGAAGTATATTATTACCCACCTGTGCCAAAAGTGAGTGTGTTAGGACTGAAAGTGGCCCAGACATATATCTGGGATTAGTATAAGCAGCATAGTTCAAAAAACAGAAAGATAAAGAAATGGTAACAAACTGACACACAGGGTCAAATGTAAATGGGTTGAAAAGATTAATAGAGTGAGAGGGGTTAGGCATTTGGTCACTGCAGTGAATACTGAAACTGAAGCAAAAGTGATTTCCAGTCAGCGCTCAGGAGGTCTCCTACCACATGCTGACTCCATCACACCCCCCAACAACACATTGATCATTTCGTACTGAAAATGTGTATAGACTTGGTGTTGAATGAGAATAATCCAGTTTTCTTTTTAATGATCCATATAATGTACACTGAACCAAACATTTCCTACTTGTTTGTATTATAGACAAATTTTGTCCAATAAACAGCAGGTACAGCAGATAGAGCAGTATCTCAAATACACCCCAGAAGCAGTAGACAGATGGCAGCATGTTTGTTTTTTACAACTGGTTGTAATTGAGGAGGAAAACTTTCACAAACTCTTTTGGTTTGTTGCCTTGTGAGGCTTGAAAATACTTGGAGAGTGAAAACCTTAAGGCCTGACAACCCAATTAATGATACAAAGTGATGGAAAAGTTACCATTAAAGTCTAAATCATCATCACCTGATATAATGTTCACTGTATCAAATTAGGGAGTTATAGACCAGTAATTGTGAGGAGGGAACCTGTGACCACCAGGACTGTTAGGAGGTGGTCAGAGGAGGCAATAGTGGAACTACAGGGCTGTTTCGAGGTGACCAACTGGGAAACACTCTGTGAGCCTCACGCCGAGGACATCAATGAGCTTACTGAGTGTATCACAGGCTACATAACTTTCTGCACCGACTCCATTGTTCCAGCTCAGACTGTTCATTGTTTCCCAAATAACAAGCCGTGGGTGACTAAGGACATCAAAGCCCTCCTCAACAACAAGAAGAGGGCTTTCAGAGGGGGCAACAAAGAGGAGGTGAGGAAGGTCCAGGTGTTACTAAAGGACAAGATCAGAGAGGCTAAGGACAATTACAGGAGGAAGCTGGAGTGGAAACTCCAGCAGAACAGCATGAGAGAGGTGTGGAGGGGCATGAAGACCATCACTGGATTCAGGCCAACCAACAGCAGGGGAGCTGAGGGAGGTGAGAACAGAGCTAACGAGTTGAATCTGTTTTTCAATAGATTCGACACTACAGTGTCTGCTCCCACCCCCACAACCTCACCTGTAGTCAGCCTGGAATCCAGAGCCACACCACTGTGCCAGCCTCTCTCTTCTCTTGGCGCTGTTGCTTCCTGTGAGATTCCTGACACCCCTCCCCCACCCATCACCTTCACTCAATAGAGATTGAAAATGTGACGTCACTCAGGGGTAAAACCGCAAAGAATTCTGGGAACTCGTGGCAAGAGGTACTAGCGCACGCAGGCTTTCAATTGAAATCAGTTATACAGCGATAAAAAGAAACCCAAAAAATGGCAAGAAGCTGTTGTATTATTAACTGCAATAGCCAGTCGCATGACAGCCACGGAAAGCCGACGGGTAAAGACGTAATCCGATAACAACCGGATTACGTCGTTGAAGAGAAATTGTTCGAGCCATGTTTCCGAAGTAACAAAGAGGCGACGGGTGGCCTGGATTGCAGCCATTCAAAGACAAAATATAACGTCCCAGAACCCTCCAGCTCACAGGTTAGTCTGCTCCAAGCATTTACACGAAGATCAGTCTGCTGTTGTAGTTAATGCGTCATTTTTCTTAACATAATTGGTGAAATAGGTTACAAGCAAGTCTGGCGCTGAACAGAAATTGTCGCGCTATGCTCCTTTGTTTATTGTGCATAAATAGTGAATTGTCCTGACACAATATTGTGTTTCGCTTCTGTTATTACCATGGTACACTGACAAAAACATATACTTTTATTCACAGGATAAAACAGTTGTTTTCTATCACTAATTGCCCAGTACGATTACAGCATACAATATTATTGTCACTGCTACATTTCTGTGATGCGTACCAGAAATTATTTCCACTACTAATTAATTACCGTTGAGCTTAAAGGTCCTATTAATAAACGGTTAACGAATGTGTATTTATGAAGACGATTTGTGAGACTGGTAAACTTATGATACGTACGATGGTCTTTACTTTCTACACGGTGCATTTCAAGGTCCTGTACCCATCCGTCGGTAAACTGTACCTGGGCTTGTTGCAGTGACCTGAAGTTACCAAACTTCACGAGTGTATGCACTCACTCCAAGAACCGTATGGTTATAAATATGAGCGTGGTGAAGTTGGGCAGCACGCTAACGTATTTTGTCCCTCTGTGTGCTCGTAAGGATCTAACACTTTCACTGGTTTGACTTTTCATTAAGTCTGTCTTTGTACGGACCGGCATTGTTCTCCTTCGTTTTGTACATACCTTTTTGGGGGGCAAAGAAAAAGCAAGAATTTATTGGAACTGAAGAATGAACGTTTTGCGGTGCTGAAAATGCTTGCATTTGATGCAGGTACTTGGATTGTTTTGCCACGAGTTACCGGCATGCAATGCGCGAAAGTTACGTGGTCTGTCAATCTCTATACCAGGTTGAGATGCAAATGAGGAGACTTCACTCAGGCAAGTCTGCTGGACCAGACGGAGTGAGTCCCCTCGTCCTCAGCTGTGTGGAGTCTTTCATAAACTGTTTATGCTGAGTCCGAGTCTGCAGAGGGTCCCAGTGATGTGGAAGACATCATGCCTCGTCCCTGTACCAAAGACGCCACGTCCCAGTGGCCCCCAGGATTACAGGCCCGTGGCACTGACCTCCCACATCATGAAGACCCTGGAAAGGCTCATCCTGAACCAGCTGCGACCCATAGTAAGACCACACCTGGATCCCCTTCAGTTCGCTTATCAGCCTCGTCTTGGAACTGAGGACGCCATCATCTACCTGCTCAATCGTGTCTACACCCATCTGGACCAGCCGGCGAGCACTGTGAGGGTCATGTTTTTTGACTTTTCCAGTGCTTTCAACACCATCAGGCCGACCCTCCTGGGTGATAAGTTAGCAGCGATGCAGGTGGATGCTTCTCTGGTGTCCTGGATTGTTGATTACCTGACAGGAAGACCACAATATGTACGTCTCCCACAGTGTGTGTCTGACAAGGTGATCAGCAACACAGGGGCACCACACGGGACTGTCCTCTCCCCCTTCCTCTTCACCCTCTACACCACAGACTTCAGCCACTGCACAGAGACCTCCATCTTCAGAAGTTCTCTGATGACTCTGCGGTGGTTGGATGCATCAGCAGGGATGATGAGACAGAGTACCGGGCTGTGGTCGACTCCTTTGTCACGTGGTGTGAGCAGAATCATCTGCAGCTCAACGTGGCAAAGACCAAGGAACTGATCGTGGACTTCAGGAAGACCAGGAAACACTTGACCCCTGTTTCAATCCAGGGGGTCAGTGTGGACATTGTGGAGGACTATAAATACACATTGACAATAAACTGGACTGAGCTAAAAACACCACAGCACTTTACAGGAAGGGCCAGAGTCGTCTCTATTTTTTGAGGCGACTGAGGTCCTTCAACATCTGCCAGAAAATGCTGAGGATTTTCTATGAGTCTGTTGTGGCCAGTGCGATCCTCTATGCTGTTGCATGCTGGGGGAGCAGGCTGAGGGTCGCAGATGCCAACAGACTTAATAAACTAATCCGTAAGGCCAGTAATGTTGTGGGGATGGAGCTGGACTCCCTCAAGGTGGTGTCGGAGAGGCGGATGCTGTCCAAGATAAAGATAATGTTGGATAACACCTCCCACCCACTCCATGACATGCTGGTCAGTCACAGGAGCACGTTCAGTGAGAGACTGAGATCACCGAAAAGCACCACTGAACGACACAGGAAATCTTTCCTGCCTGTGGCTCCCTGTACAACGCATCCACTTAACACACTGGTTACTGCTACAACTACACGTTTCTTTTCCAGCTATTTATTAATGAGTGACTTATGTATGTATATATATGTATATATTGTACTATTCGTAGTTAGCGTATTGTCTGTCTTGTCTTAATGTTGGTTTATGTTGGTTTATAATGGAGCACTATAACAAAAAATAATTTCCCCCAGGGATCAATAAAGTATTCTGATTCTGATTCTGATTAATAGCTTTCCATCTTTTAATGAAGCTTATGAAAAAGTTCAGTCAGGAAGATCTGCCATCAGTCATCTGTCTGCTTCCCCAGGTGTTTGGTTGCTAGTCTATTAATTGCATCTGTGGCACACCCAAAATGCATGGCCACTTTTGTGTTAATCATTTAATTTAATTTATTTAATTTGTTTATCAGTTATTTTCTGTGGCTATTAATATTCAAAATGACTTTGGTAACATGACCAATTTAACCAGTATATTATTTTGTCGCATGAACTGTACAGAAGGTACAAAAAATGGTGCAACACCTCAGGTGGAACTATTATTTCAAGGCAGGTGCAACCCAGTTGCTTTAGGGGGATGGACTTCCGCCCACTATTCAGATGCAATCTGAGAGGCAAACTGTCTTCATTGCTCCTGAACTTTACCTGTATTTGCAGGTTAGTACCTGGTAAAAAATACTACCACTGTTTGTTACATAGCAATGTTTCATCTCCATGCTAAGTTGTAAAGAAGTAAGACAGTACCTGTAACACTTATGGGCACAGCCGCACGTTTGACCCGCATCAGTCTGAGACAGCGGGGTCAGGCTGCGCAGGCCGCTAGCAGAAACGTCGCGGTAATGTTTTGTATTGTGGGTCGTAGCACCCAGAGCATTGTCTTGTAGGAAGGTCATTGTTTTTTTTTTTTGTTTTTTTTTTTATTTTTTTTTTATTTTTTTTTTTTTTTAAATTTTTATCATAGTTTAAATTTAATGAAGTGAGACAGCAGATCGACCAAAGATCCAGAAAAACAACTCAAATTACATAAAAGTTGCAAACTGATTTGCATTTCATCCTTTGAAATAAGTATTTGTATTCTTACAACCCAGGAAGAATTCTGGTTTCCACAGATCAATCAATCAATCAATCAATTACAGATGAAGCTGCATATAAAGCACACTTCTCCACAGAATCAATTTCTTCCAATCCAGCCTCTCCAGCACCGCGGGCAAAGACCAAACAGCTGTCAAGGGGCTTCAGGGAGAAGACTGTAGACATGCAGAGGGCTAGAAGACGGTGAGAAAGTGACAACTGCTGGTTTTCTTACAGGGAGTGCAGAATTATTAGGCAAATGAGTATTTTGTCCACATCATCCTCTTCATGCATGTTGTCTTACTCCAAGCTATATAGGAGGAAGGTCATTGTTACATCCTGGGAGGCTGTGGGAGTGTGTGGGCGTGGTGTTGTCTTCTCTCTCTCCTCCTCCTTCATTCTGGCCCCTCCCCTTGTCTCTCTCTGCCCCTGCCCTCTCCTTTAGGTCACACCTGCTGCTCATCTGCTCTCGTTACAACCAATTACCCTCAGGGGTGATATAAGCTGGAGAAGAGCAGTGTGGAAGAGGAAGGGAGAGGTTTCTGGTGGTTTTCCTCTGTGCTGGTCAGAGTGTGCTACTGACTTAGGTGTGGAACAGCCTGCTGCGTGTGACCAGCCTTCTGGTGTGTGGCTCTGGTGTGTGAGTAGTGCTTAACTGAGCAGTGATTGCCCATGAGTGACGGCGGCCTTCATTAGTTTGTGTGGCCTGCCTGGATATTGTTTGTTAGCAGCGTTGCTGTCTCTTTCTGTTGAAGCCTTATTGTTGCTTTCTTTGTTGAGTGGTCATTACCTTACATCATATAGATTATTTTCTTTTCATTATGAAGGTTGGTACTCCCGCACACTACTATTTTATATAAAGTTTATGATACAAAGATGTTTTATTGTTAAAGTGTCATTGAGGGTTTGGAAAGTATAAAGCTGTTTAATATGTGAGTGTTAATGACATGTGAAATAGAAAGAAGTTGCCCATGTTATGCAAAAGTGAGTTTCATCTTCAGTGTGCTGTAAATGATGTGTGTTTATTTTTGCTCAATTTCAGTATTCAGAACCGGTACAGTTGTCCACTTTAATTTCAACCAGATAAGAGTGTGGTTTGCTTTAAATACAGTTGTATATTGCTGTAAATTCATTGTAGATTACAGTGGCTTTCAATTGCTTAAGCAAGAGCAGGTGTGTACTTTTGTTTTGCTTTGACTGAGCGATCACATGAAGCACATGTAAAATAGTGGAAAGTGTAGAGTGTGAATCCATTTATTTTTCTACTTGTGACTTTGGAAAAATGGACAGATATGGACACTGGGACTGGAAGAGTCATGCACACATGGATATTGTTAATGCTGTTCATGTTTATTGAAACTTGAATAAGAGACGCAATCTGAGAGGCAAACCGAGTGCACTGTCTTCATTGCTCCTGAACTTTACCTGTATTTGCAGGGATTTCTTCTTTGTTATTGTGGCACCATTCCTGGGGCCCGTAACACATCACTTCCACTTTCCAACACTAAACAACTCAATGCCTACATAAATGCTAAGTCCAGTCATTTCTGCCCACCTTCTTGAACCCAATCAGCCTCAACTCTGCATACTTTAAATCGCAAAGCTCATTTTTCATTCCCCTTGCAGCATTCTTTCATGTAACCCATCTCCTCTGAATCTTCTTCATCTGAGCTGCCATTTTTTCTTCACCTCCACCAGCAGCAAGACTCCAGGGGATCCTGCCCTAATTCCTTTTTTTTTTTTTTTTTTTTTTTTTTTTTGCCTGTCCCATTTGGCTCTTTTGCCATCAGAATTGTTGTCTAAAGGCAAAGAAAGATGCCCAACGGATTTACTTTACCAAATTGACCATCCCAGCCTTGCCATAATGGTCCATTTGATTCACCTTTTATTGTTTATTTTATTTTCACTTACTGAATACGGGACAGACTTGACTGGGGGAAAGAAGGGGAGAAAGAAAGAGGGAAAGAGAAACAGCTGAGAAGAGGGACGGGGGAGAAGGGCAAAAGACAAAAACCAACAGAATGAGCAGAAAAAGAAAACAAAGAAGAAAAAAAGAAAAAAAATGCATATATCAATCACCTGGGTCACCTGCTGAGAAAGAAAAAAGAAAACAAGCAGAAGAGAACAAGAGTAATAGAATAAACAACATCACAATGATATATGGGAATATGACAGTAAATACTAAATGTTAAACATTATTGTGCAGCACATAAGATCAACAGAACACAGTGTGCTTTGAGGTAGGAGCCAAAAAGGGTGTAGTTTGTGGGTGTGATCACCCGTGTGTACACCTGTGAGCATGGACGCGTTTGTTTTTTGTTTTTTAAAAGGTTCCTTCATGTAATGATCTGCTAGAGGGTGTGGGGGGGCCACAGCCCCGTCCTCCAGGGCATGAAGCAGGTATGGAGGAGATCAAAACTCCAGACATCCAGAGGCCCCCAGAACACAAGAGACCAAGGAAGACCAACAGAGGGGCAGCCGCGCCACTGTCCCAGAAAGAGCTGAGGAGAGTCCCAGATGAGGGCTCACTCAGCAGCCGCGGAGCAGAAGCCAGGGGGAGTTGCAGTGACGCGCCCGTGAGCTCCGCCGGCAGCCAGCCGTGACCGAGCCCCAGGCCGAGAGGCCGGGGGCACCCCACCTCCGAAGTGGCCCGAGCAAGCCCCAGGCTCCAGGCCCCGATAAGCGGCCGCCAAGGAGTGAGCCGGTGTGTACCCGGACGCCCATCCCCGGACACAAAGAACCACCAACGCACCGATGTCTGAGGGAGTCCGCCACTGGCAGGGGAAGTGGTGGTAGGGGGAGATAGGCCTCCATACCTTGGAGGGCCTAAGATGTCCCCAGAGAGGTGGCGCCTGACACCCAACCTGACATATAGACACAGAAATACAGGCACACACATATACAAACATCCATTCCCACCCTCATGCTCTCATATACACTTACTCCACACTCAACCAACGTGGAGACAGACATAAAGAGACGCTGTACACACGATCACACTCCCCAAGCGTACTCTAAGCCCCGGGTCTAGGTACCCTTGCCCCTGGAGGGGGGGAACTGCACCCAGACCCAGGTGGTGTTACCCTTTTCCCTGCGGTGGGGGGAGGCAGACCGCCCCGACTCCGCAGCAGCAGGGAGGCCCCACACCCCAGACCGCAGTCGGACGGCCAACTCCTCCTCCTAGCCCCCTCGGTCCAGCAGGTCGCAGAGAATGGGGGTGAGAGAAGACTCCAAACCTCCCTCCACCCGCTCATTGTAGTGTTGATGCATGTGTGTTCTAAGGTGCATTTAAAACCCAGGAGGGCATGGAGCTACCTGCCAGAGAGCAGCAGGTAAGCGCATGGTCCCTCCTGCTGGCCCTCAATGTCTACGTGTATTTAACATTGAGAGGTGGGCAACGACGCCAGGGGTGGGGTGTACACCCTGATGGTACTTTGGATTCCGTGTATCGTGCCCTAATTCCTAACACCGCTGGGATTTTATTCTGCTGTGATGGGCCATCGCAGTGTAATCTCCAAATAGCAGAATTCTGTATCTCAATAAATCAGTTACCTCTAATGATCTCTCCTTATTGAATTACCCATGTAGTGTAGTTGATAACAAAGTACCAAAAAACAACCACCAGAAATGAGAAAGAAAACATACAATGCATTAGAGATCATTTTGGTCATTTTGTTATATATCCACGAGGCAATACCAGAAACATGCAAGAGATAAAGTGTTTAAATCTCATTCCCAGATCCCATTTCATCTCCATTACTCTGTTAACTCAAGATAATACTTGGCTACTTGGTTGAACCTGACATAAGAAGTGATCAGGGGAGTTTGGATGTATTAAACACCTTTGGCCACACAGTACCCACATGTAGTAAGATAAAGCTGTCCTTGAACTGACAAAGTTCAACTAGAGAAAATCTGTATCCTCTCTAAAACAAAAGCTTTTCAAGCAATGCCCAATTTTGCCACATTCAATACATATGTCCCAAATAATAACTACAGCGTGGAATGGTGTTGAAGAGACTTAACAAGACTGTATTTAAGGCTTCCTGTTGTACAGCTTCTCTACGATGTTGTTAGCATTGTTCAAGTACACTGGCCATATTAGTTTTGTTGGTTAAACCTAAACAAGCTGGAACTGAAAGATGGTTTGAAAGAGGTGTGAAAGAAGCCATCTATGTCCACTGTGAACAACCATCTTTGAACAGTTCTGAGATCCTTCACAGACGCCTTAACGCCCACTCACATCTTGGGCCATCTGACCTCAGGAAATCACTGATAGAGTGGGGCTAGGTTTCACAGCAGGTTCACCCAAAACCTTAGGTGATCGTGACCTACACCCGTTTTCACACGTTGGCTCGTATGATTAGGTTGAGGATCAATAGGAGGTTCACATCCCTCTTGGGGGGACACTACAAAGAAGCACGAGAGGCAGTCTGTGTGATGTTTCATGTCTGTGCATGCGTTTGGACTTGTGTTTTAATTTATCCTCAAATGTTGCCAGGTCTGACCCAGTAAAACTGCAGTCACGACTTACAATGTTGCTAGGGTGCTTTATGAATGACTTTAAAATATCTAACTTTAATACAACTTTAGAATATATACGCCTGCAGTAAAGCCTTTCAGATGTTTTCCTTTTCCTATACACAATTTCTTTTTGTTTACGCACATGTCATCTCTGTAAATTCTAACTTTGCATCAGAACGGATGAAAAGCAACCAGGTCATTTAAATTCTCCTCTCATTATAGTCTGGGAGACACAGATAGAGAGGTCCAATTTACATTTAGATTGTTTCAGCAGAAGTAAATTAATCAACACGGCAACCCAGCCAATTCACTTGTACAGAATACCTATAAGAATGGCACGCATGCATATGTGTATATATACATTTTCATCTTTTTGTATCATGTACTGTATTTTCACATGTACATGATACAAAATGAGGTGAATCATATACTTTGACTCATCTCTGTTGATCAGGATAAACCAATGACAAAATCGACTGAATCAGCTGTGAACACCACGCTGTGAATTCTTCGCACAGCAGCGTGGTCAGTTATTTGTAACATTTAAAAAAAGGCTTTTATCTGTCATTACCATGGCATGGTCAGGGCTTCAGCGTGAGTGCTTCAGAGTTTCAATTTGCTGTGCTTGATAAAAGACTTGTACACCTCTATGACTGATCATTCAACATGGACATCCTGAAAAAGCACACCAAGGCCAGTGTGTTTTTTTTGGGTACTGATCTTGTGCAGAGGACCAGTGCAGTCCTCCTTTTTAACAATTCCCCATGGTGTTAATCTGAACGCTGCCAAAGTGCTAGCTGTCTTTCAGTCTCATGTTGGCCTCCTTCACTTGCATGGTAA
Organism: Diplotaxodon limnothrissa; assembly: GCF_057381915.1. Classification (NCBI taxonomy): domain Eukaryota; kingdom Metazoa; phylum Chordata; class Actinopteri; order Cichliformes; family Cichlidae; genus Diplotaxodon; species Diplotaxodon limnothrissa. The sequence goes on along the minus strand of NC_140604.1, from coordinate 4,528,612 downwards.
ATGGTAAATGGCCTGTCTTTATATAGCGCTTTACTTAGTCCCTAAGGACCCCAAAGCGCTTTACACTACATTCAGTCATCCACCCATTCACACACACATTCACACACTGGTGATGGCAGCTACATTGTAGCTACATTGTAGCTACAGCTGCTCTGGGGCGCACTGACAGAGGCGAGGCTGCCGGACACTGGTGCCACCGGGCCCTCTGACCACCACCAGTAGGCAACGGGTGAAGTGTCTTGCCCAAGGACACAACAACTGAGACTGTCGGAGCCGGGGCTTGAACCGGGAACCTTCCGATTACAAGACAAACTGCCAACTCTTGAGCCACGATCGCCCAAACACTGTCTAAGTACACTTTTGTCATATTGCTTGGTCTTGTAATTATCCATTAAAAACAGTTCATGCTTTATACAGAGAAAGTCCTTTAATAAATGTCCGGCAGCTGGCTGTAGATATTTCTGGATTACATATTGAGAGTTCAGTTACCAAATGCAAAACTTGGGATTCTTTTATCTGCTTAATTTGTTATGAAATAACAAGGAAAAGGTCAAAATGGGGACTATGTGAAAAAATGTCCCTAATTTCTCCAAATTTAATCAAATGCATTTGTCCACTGTGATGGTTTACAGAGAGAAAAATTAAAAAAATAAAAGGTGTTACTATCCACTGCAATAGATGTGACTTACAACACCGAACTGCAGAGCTCATTTTGCAATCTTTGGTGCTTACATGTGTGACTATTTTGTCTTGTGTAAAGAATTGGATGGAAATTAATGGTGACACCATGTCTTAACGATATGAAGACAAACATGTTTTGATGGACGAGCATCATTCCAAGATCTACGTACTAGGGGAGCAACGATACACAAAATTCACGGTTCGGTTCGATACTTTGGTGTCACGGTTCGATAGTTTTTCGATACAAAAAATGTTCATGATTTTTTAATTTGTCATTTATTAAAATTATAAATATATATTTTAACTCAAAAGTACAGTTTTTAAATTTAATGTTGCTGAAACAACAAAGTAATAAAAAAATAAATCTATCTGATGGAGGAATCACTCATCTTTGGAAAAGAGAGTTTATTACAGAGAAATGTCTCTTTCCAAAATAAAAGCTCTACTATACGCTTCTTCTGGGCTATATTCTCAGCAGCATATTAAACATATCAGGTCCCCATAAGGAGAATCATGTGCTAACGGCTGTCTAAATGACTCGGGTAAAGTTTGTAGCATGCGTGCTTGTTGTTTTTGTCTGCTTCCACTTGTCTTTGCACTAGGATGCTGTCGGAGTAAATGTGCAGTCATATTTGTTGTGTTCCCACTAGTGCTTTCAGGTTAATCTGAAATGACGTTAACGCCACAACACGGCAAATCTCCGTTAACGAGCTACCGCGGATCGCCCGTGCGTGGGGCTGGACGGCGTCAACACGTTAACGAGCTAACTGTGCTAACACACTAGCTCCCACCCATGTAATTGAGCATTGCGTGGCACATCCAACATACTGTTTTACTTTAGTCCATGACGCGCTTACCTTCAGAGTCATACTTCACATGAAAACCAAAATAGTTCCAAAGGCCAGATCTGAATGAGGGTGGGGGAGGTTCAATTTGCCATCTTTTTTTCCTTTTTCTTTTTTTTTTTTTGGCCTGTCCCATTTGGTTCTTTAGCCATCAGAATTGTTGTCTGAAGACCAACAAGGATACCCAATGGATTTACTTTGCCAAATGGATCATCGTGGCATTGCCGTATTGGTCCACGAGCGATCGTGGCTCAAGAGTTGGGCGTTCGCCTTGTAATCGGAAGGTTGCCGGTTCAAGCCCCAGCTCGGGCAGTCTCGGTCGTTGTGTCCTTGGGCAAGACACTTCACCCGTTGCCTACTGGTGGTGGTCAGAGGGCCTGGTGGCACCAGTGTCGGGCAGCCTCGCCTCTGTCAGTGTGCCCCAGGGTGGCTGTGGCTACAATGTAGCTTGCCATCACCAGTGTGTGAATGTGCGTGAATGGGTGGATGACTGGATATGTAAAGCGCTTTGGGGTCCTTAGAGACTAGTAAAGCGCTATATAAATACAGGCCATTTACCATTACCATTTGATCGATCTTTGTTTTTATTATTTATTATATTTTCAGATGTTACAGACGGGACAGACATGAGTGAGGGATAGGAAAGGGAGAAAGAAAGAGGAAGGAAAAGAAAAACAGAAGGGGAGAGGGACAGTGAGAAAGGGGGGAGAAAAAAAAAACCTCCTGGATCACCTGTTGAGAGAAGAAGAATAGAAAACAAGCAAAAAAAAAACAAAACCAAAGCAACATACTAAACACAACACCATCGCATTAATCTAGCTAAGTGTAAACAGGAGTAAATACTAAATATTCAATGTTGTTGTGCGGCACGCAGGACAGACAGCGCACAATGTGCTTTGAAGTAGCAGCAAAGAAAGGTGTAATTTAAGTCTATGAGCAGTGAACACCCGTGTGCACACCTGTGTGGATCAGCGCGCTTGTATTCAAATGGTTTCCCCATGTAATGGTCTGCAAGAGGATGTAGCGAGCCATAACCCCGTCCCCCAGGGCATGAAGCAGGCATGGAGGAGATCCAGGCCCCAGACATCCAGAGGCCCCAGAGTGCGAGAGCCCAAAGAGGACCACCGGAGGGGCATCGTGCCACCCTCATGGGAAGGGCTGAGGATCCCTAGACGAGGCGTCACCCAGTAGCCACCGAGCAGAAGCTAGAGGGGGCTGCACCGGCATGCCCACCGGCTCTGCCGGCAGCCAGCTGTGGCAGAGTGAACCGAGCCGCAGGCCCAGAGGCCGGAGGCCCGAGGGCCCCCTGCACCCCGGAGGAGGCCTGACCGAGCAACAGGCGCCAGGCCCCACCAGGTAGCCACCGGGAGTGAGCCGGTACATACCTGAGTGCCCAGCCCCGGACACCAAGAACCACCAATGCACCGACCCCTAAGGGCATCAGTCACCGGCAGGGAGTGTGGTGAGGGGAGATAGGCCTTGGAGGGCCTGGGAGTTCCCAGAGAGGTGGAGTCTAAGACCCGACCTGACATATAGACACAGACAAACAGGCACACACAGACACAAACATGCATTCCCACCCTCATGCACACATATACAAACACTCAGCACTCACCCAACGTAAGGATTGACATAAATGGACATGTACACACAATCACACTCCCCAAACATACTCTAAACCCCGGGTCCAGGTACCCTCGCCCCCAGAGGGGGAAACAGAACCCAGACCCAAGAGATGTTACCCTTCCCCCCGGGGTGGAGGCAAGCAGACCGTCCCAGGCTCCGCAGCAGCAGGGAGGCCAATCGGACAGCCAACATCTCCTCACAGCCCCCCCGCCCCGATGGCTAGCAGAGAACGGGGGTGTGTGAACACCCCATACCTCCCTCCTCCTGCTCATGTGGGAGGAGGGAGGTATGGGGTCTTCACACACCCATGTTGCAATTTGCCATGTTTGCCATGTTGCAATGAGCTTAGCTTCTGTCTTGCTAGCTTGCGCTGCGCTCAGTGGATCTGCGCTCGACAGTGCAGCCTAGGCGGAGTAGTCGAACGCAGATCCGCTGAGCTCTCAACACAGACAGCATCGTCAGAAGGAAAGTTGATAAAATAAATTAAAAAATTTGTATTGTTCGATACATATGCATACCAAACCGAAAGCACTGTATCGAACGGTACAATATCGATACGAGTATCGTTGCACCCCTACTACATACACGTGACAATGTAATGGGATACATTTTACTAATACTTTAATATTATCACAGGATGACTTTTGGTGGGACTGAATACAGAAGTGTGGGCTTTGTTTCGAGGACATATAAGCAGCCTCTAGAGAATAAGGAACCTAAGCTGAGCCAAGCCACTAATAACACTCACAGTAGTGCTGCTTCACTGGGGGCACATAATGCACACAAAGACCCAGGGAATCTAGGAGATTATTTCTGTCCTGTGCAGTTATTCATTCATAAGTCAACTCCAGCTCTGACGCCACTATATTTCAAAGCCAACAGAATCCTGCTGCTGTGAAGTGCATTAATTGATTAATCCAAATTGTCACTAGGTGTGAATGTGAGTGTGAATGGTTGTCTGTCCCTGTGTGTTAGCCCTGCGACAGACTGGCGACCTGTCCAGGGTGTACCCCGCCTTTCGCCCTATGACAGCTGGGATAGGCTCCAGCGCCCCCCGCGACCCTGAAAAGGATAAGCGGAAGCGAATGGATGGATGGATGTTATTTTAATGTTAGTCCTGCAGACTTACACCCAGGAGCACTGCAGCACATATGCCACTGATCCTGGGGTCATTTTGGCATGCCCTAAATGGCCAACTGATAATTTAGGAATCAGGAATGTGTTGATGAACCTCATGTGCCAATCTTAATCCATTTCTCTTTGACTATCACCAGCAAAAAGGTACATTCAGCCACATTTCCATATATAGTATTGTTTGATTAATATTGCTTAGGTAATGTACAGGATGGGCACAAACATACAATATGTGATTATTTTATGCTGTTTAAGCTGAAAAGAGATCACTTTTATTTTGGTCTAATTTTAATCAGGGTTGAATTTTTATCTCATTTCCAATGACTAAGCTTTACTGGGTCAACAACATGGGTCAGACCAATATGACCAATGTACCTGTAGTGTCAGATTTATAATCAATTTCTCTGATTTTGCAACAACGTGCACAATGATTTGTAAAGCATTTCCGAAGTGTGACTTTCATTGCTTTTTTCTTAGCATGTATATACTCCATGATACTAAAAATCCAGCGGCATATCACCTACCTACCTAAATTGCCAGTGCATCTGCCAAAGGTTGTGATTAATGTGACCTAAATGTCTTCTGAACTTTGATCTTTTGGGCTGATTAGCAGAGGCTCCTCCAACTCCTCCACAGAAATCTGAAGTACATCAGGACTTTAAAAGATCCATCTGCATACTCCAAACTTAAATTATGCATCAACACCAATGAATTTTTTAGTCACAGGCTCATCATGTTTCACTCTGTCTTTCATGATGTGAGGAGCCTTTTGGTATACAGACAGCAGGCAGAGGGCCTCTGTCGGTTGCACAAATTAAAGTGAAAATGTATCTTTTGTATATTCAGACTGTCACAGGGTGCCACAGCAGGGTTTTAGATTTGTATGCACAATTCAGTATGTATGGTACAGCTTCTTTAAGTTTTCTTTAAAACTGCTAAAGCAAAGGAACGTTCCAACTGGATTTATGCAAATGCTCACAAACTGCTCTAGATGTATGGAAAATAAACAGTGCTTTTTTTTTCATCAAAGTGCAGCACGTCCATTTATGGTTTGCATTTTGAAGGGCAACTGTTTAAAACGCTAGTGAAAGCTGGAATACTGAATTCTGTGCCGATGGACCCCCGAGTGCCAAAAACAAAAGTGAAGAACATGACTTGCTGACAGCAATGCAAAGTATCGAGGTATGCTTAGCTAGCTGTGCTCAGGAATCCCAAGTTTATGATAGGGCTGTGCGATATGACCAAAATTCTTATATCCCGATATAAGACGTTTATTGTCCCGACAATGATATAACAATATATATAAAAAAAATCTTATATTTTCTGTAAATTCTGCAAATCTCGGGAAACTCAACTTGCGTGAAGTGTTCTTAGCTGGGCGTCGTGTACCTGGAATAGAGTTTTTTGACCGATGCATGAAACTATACATTTTCAGACATAAGTTGTAACAGCCGCCATTTTCTTTGTGAGTATTTATTACATGGCGTTCTAATGTTTGAGTCTAAGGTTGATTTTGAGCCCTTGCTGACTCTTTTTTTGCTTCTCCTCCCTAAACTCTCTTTGATTACTCTTTCACGTGATCCTTGCGTAGGTGGTAGAAGAGGTTTGTCGTGTTTGAGTCTGGGGTGGGGACCGGTTTCCTGCATAATTTCCACAGTTTTCTGGTCCGTGTCAGACTTTTCATAACCAAACCATGTCCATGCCCGTCATTTAGAAATAAGGTCCTCGATTTGTTTTGACTGGTCCTTCTGTTTGTCATCATTTCAGTTTATTTTGAAAAATTTCAACAGGATCTTCAGCTTTATTGTGAACGGTTTATGTGGGAAATAAACAAGCGGACGGTGGCTGGTTTACCACCGTTGTCACTAACGACAACGAGTAAAAACCGAACTTTAAGAAAGTAATATAGCCACTACAGTGACCATCAAAACACTGAAAAAATATTGCCGTAAACATTGTTATTTGCAACACCACGAAACAAACGACAGTGTAATAATAGACATTTTCATATTGAATCGTTATATCGAACAGCCCTACTTTATGCTGTTATTACAAATAAAGGATTGATATCCAAATCCACCATTTGGATAAATGAGAAAAAAACGGTTTTCATTTATTCTAAATGTTGTTGTTTGATTTTCTAAGGATACAGTTCGTTTATAATGCATCCTGTTGATTAAGGAAATAAAATAGAATAGAAATAGAAAACCCAAATTAAAAAAAAAAACAAAATATGAAATGTTCAGATCATCATGTTTTATCAATTGTTCGTTTTTGATGATATAATCTATAGTATGACTTTTACTTTAACTTCATATAAACTAAAATTATATACTGAAGAAGGCTTATAATACTGCTGTAACACAGGATTTCAAGATTTTGATTTACAATGTTTATATTTTGAAATAAAAAATAAATAAAATTAGTTTTACATTGACAACTCTTAAACACTTTGGAGACATTTGCTTCCTCTTCTCAACATTTAATTCTGTTAACAAACAGACCATGACAGAAAACAATTGCCCCTGTTGTACTTGCGTTACATTGTAAAATAATTAAACTCGCTGAATATCATTATTTAATTTCAACAATTTGTCTTCTAAACGTAGAAGTAAACTCTGCCGCTTTAACATCGCTGTAGTGCAGCTGCGCATCATTTCGCGTGAGTTTTCAGCACAGTCGTATTCTACAGCGGAAGATGTCGGACTCGGCTGAAGCGAGTGGCTGTTTTATGAAGTGGAAATATTCCCGTCTCTTCACTTTTCTGAAACAAGCAGACAAGAACATTACAGTAATATGTAAGCTATGTCCTGGGGAGAAAAAACTATCGGCCGCTGTTAATAGCACGAGTAATCTACTGAAGCGCCTGACACGAGAGCATAGACAAACACTTCTGAGCGATCCTTGTTCATCATCCATGGATAACACCGCGGCAACTCCTGCTAAGCAGGCAAAACCTGATTTTACTTCAGCAGCACAGAAAGTGTCTGAAGGTGAGCTTAAAGAATGTTTGCAGGCTACAATGTGGAAGAGATGCTACCTCTGCATACTGTAGAGTCTCCGTCTTTTAAAAAAATGATTTATTATCTAAAGAGTTTAATTTCTATTGTTTGCCCACTCTAGGTTTATAGGGATTTTAAAAAGTATTTAGTTAAATTACTTATTGAGTAATTAAGTTACTTTTCTGACACAGTAATTAGATAAGTATTTTAAATACAATATTGACTAAGTAATTAGTAATTAGTTATGAATTACTTTTTTGAAGTAACTTACCCAAAACTGATCGACTGGCACTTTCCAGAGAACAGCAGAACTGGCAGGCCCACCGCTGGCGCCCCGTTCTCTGCACAGATGAGGGCGGGTTCACAATTTCTTTTTGTCAGCTGCTGGCTGGTAACATTCTTGTCTTTCTTTTCATCTTTTGCTGGGATTTATCTTGAAAAGTATCTGGTGAATTAAAAACAACAACACAGTAATTTATAATCAAATAAAAGTTTTTATAACTTAAAAATAAAACAAAAAAAAAACACTGGGAAATTGAAAAGAACAAGATGGTGGTCTGAACGTTCTTTCTGTACCACAATAGCGTGTTTAGCCCAGCAGGGTTGGGTTTGGGTTTTCTTTTCCTTTATTTCTCTCTCCTCTCCAACTCTTGTCAAGTGGAGTTATTGGGTTGGATCTGCCGCTCGCAGGCAGTCTTCTTGCTCAGGCCAACCTTTCTGCACCTGTACTGAATGAAGTGATCAAGTCTGGTGTATTTTAAAGGTATAGTCAGTTGTTTGGTTCTCGTGTTTTCTAAGATTTGCTTCCAACATTCTCCAGTATCCCACTGTAATTTAATTTACACCATAAAACCTAAAACGATATATTACAAGAAAGATGTGTATAGTTGAATCGGATCATTTTCAAAAAGCGGTAAACTGAAGAGAGTTCTTGAACTAATCATGACGTACAGACTGATACACTGCTTCTTATCCCACTGCACTGCTTTGATTGGTAAATCTGCACAAACTGAATCCTGACTCGATGTCCTGGAATGTTAGTTATACATACTTTTGGACATTGTGCTTTAGTAAAATGTTGCTAATTTTTGTGCTATATTTGGTAGCAAACACAACAAGTAATTACAGATTAGTTCATTTTTATCCACTGTGTGAAAGTAGCTGTTTTAGCTGTTCTCCCTTTAAGCTACCCTTCTGTTGATATACATGCATCCATCCATAAGGCTGCTGGTCCATTGCAGTGCTAACAGAGGGAGACGGGCCAGCATTCACTCGCTCACAGCAGTTTATGTGTAAAGTAACATTTCACATAAAAAGCTGTGCATAACCACAACTATGTTTGTCACAAGGGGAATTTGGTTTTTGCTTAATCTCAATATTATGACCTTCTACTGCAAATGGAGATATTCACCTTTAACTTTTATTGGATGGTTTGAATTGTTGGTTTCACTATAGAGTGTTTTTCCCCAATGATATCATAATATTAGTAAAGACACTAAAGGCAACATGCTATTATAAAACAAACAAAAACCCATCCCATGCAGGTTCTCAATGTTTCTCACACCAAATAGGTTTGGAATATTCTATCCATGTGAAAGTAATGATCCACCTTGATATTGCAATTCTATTACGATTCACACAAAAGCCCCATTATCGGCCACAACAAGATGTGATGGAACAGTGTGTGTTCAGCTTGCAAAATGATGTCTGGAACAAACTGGGACTGTGTTCGACCAGCTAGGAACAGAGTGATAATGCTCCCCCGTTGTGCGGGGTGAACACAGATAGGTGGTACATCTGAGACACCATTCATCACACCTAACTCCACACACGCAGGGAGAATTTATAAGCAGCCTCCAAAGTTTCTTTTTCAGCCTAACTGGTAGAAAGGGTATTTAATGCCAAGCCTCTGTGAGTGGAGCCAAGCAAGTTGTGCTCTCAGAAGTGTGAAAACCAAAATCAATCAACTATTCCAAAATGGTGTACAACAGCACAAGAAAACAATTACTGTCGTATCTATCTCTCCATCCAGAAAAAGAAAGAAGTTTGTGAGGGATACTGTCTCCAACAGTATTAAATACTGAAGACAGCGTGTGTGTGGACATGATATATATATACAGTCATTTCTAATTGATCACATATTGATAAAAGTGTGATTAGCAATCTAATTACTTGACCAGCTGCAAACTGGTAGTCTTCTAGTTTTATACCTATATAAATGCAAAGTTGAGTGCCTTTTATCATTTTGAGGTAAACTGCCATCCTGTAGCAACTACATCACTATTTGTGGAGGAATTTGAAAAATTCTGTTTCACATCTAAGAGGTTTTGGGTGGACTCTGAATGTAAATAATGTTTCTCTTTAATGTAAACTTGAATACTTGAATTTTGGTTTAATATCTGTGCAATTAAACAACAACTGGTTTGCAGATTATCACAATTAATTGGCACATTATCCCAGACATAATACATGTAACTGCAAACTTGAACTAACAGCAGACTCGATCGTATTAGTGTCTAACAGTCCTGATGTTGCTTTGAAGACAGCAACTGATTTCAAGTGGTTGCAGATCAAAGACAACTAAACTGCAAATTCATTGAACACACTCTCAGTGATGTTGGTTGGGTAATTGTCTCCAACCACCATGTGGCAGGGCGTGGTCTGTGATGCTGCTGCAGGTGAGATGGACGCACCTGCGCGGCACCTGCAATCACGCCTCGCCGGCATAAAAAGCTGTTCTTGCCTGTGGTTGTTGTTAGCGTGTATTTTGTTCACGTATAGCAGCAACCGAACAAGTAGTGTGTGGAAGAAAGATGCCGAAAAGCAGTAAAATGTCATCAGGTCTGTCGTGGTCGTTCACACACCGTTTTGGATAATGTGACTGTAGCATCAGCAACGATGCTAAACGTTTAAGATCTTGTTTGCAAGCAGTAGTTGTTAACATTACTGGCAATATCACTGATGGGATTACAGACAATAAACACGTTCGTTTGTGTTTGAAAAGGTTAAAGAAGATATAGTTGAGTGAATTTTGCCTATCAGTGGATGATTACTTTCACACAGATTATCTGCTATTCACCTGGACACATTTTTAACAGATGTTTACCTGGCAGTGTTTTGAAACGTGTCTAAAATTATAGCTTTACCTAAAAAGGCAAAAAAAACCCTGATTTTTTTAAATAGTAAATTGTACACCTCAGACCTTATGGTTTCACAGACGTAACTTTTCATCGAGACAGGAGCTATCTTTATCTTTATGGCAGATTATAATGTTTTTAATGGTAGCTTTTCTGAGAATATAAAAATAACTTTTTGTGCTTCACTATGGAGTTGTGGTTTCAGTAATTATGTATTCTGATCATTTGACTTGCATTGTCAAGGTGACCTGTTAACAGGGAGGACTCATACGCAGGGCTCCAAGTGAATACGGTGCATTTATTTACAGTGAACTACAGTGAAACATAATTCTGATGGTCAGAGCAGTTTGAGGGTCCAGTCTCCTCGAGTCTGGATCCAAACAGTGACACTATTCTCCCAGAACACACTGCCCTGTCTGCTCACCACTCGGCGTCCTGCACAAAGGAACAAAAAGGTGAATAAACTTTGCAGAACATCCAAAGAGTTGGAGAGGAGCTTCACTAACTGCTGCTAGTACAATAATCCTGCGAAGCAGCTAGAGTCGATCACCCGTTGCATTGGGTGTGTTTGCTTCGCAAGGCAGGGAACTCCTCCGAATCAATCAGCATATGTCCACACACATACACACACAAAAGGGGAAGGACAGAGAATGAAGACACAACTGGGGAGACTGGAAATAGAAAGGAAACACAAACATTGCCTAACCTAATAAGGAACACAGTGTAGAAACAAAGGAAAGCTAACATAATAGAGCAAGAAACCATGAACCAGAAATGGAGATTGTCACATTATTACTGATTACACTGTCTTTAAGATGGCAAAGGGCAACGGCTGTTTTAAGGAAATGCTCCGCATATGTTCCTACTTCAGTTTTGACTGATGCTTTCTCGCTTGTTCTGTCACATCTGGAGTCCTGCACGATCATTTGATATGTGCTGCATAAAATGATCTTAAAAAACAACACTTAGAAAAAATACAAATAAAAAATGTCAAGTTATGCAGAAGAAGAAGCCCGATTAGTTCTTAATTCAGTGGATGATAAACTAAAACAAGTGTTCTGCTATTCATGCAAGCATACTAATAGAGTGAAAGTTATGTCACAGTTCCAGGGTTTTTTGTGATAAATTCTTAAATATATGGGTGAATGTGAACCCCAAGGAGACTAGGTGTGCTCTGTATTGTACAGCGAACTGAAATATGAATTAAATTAACTATGTTAGATGCTGACCATATGTTTGCTAAAGAGTCGCTTATAAATACAACAAAACTGAATTGTCCTCTAGGTTTCAGAGCAGTGATACAGTGAACTGTATCACAAGAGTCCAGAGAGCAGGTGTAGAAGAGAGACGAGTGCAAGAAGGAATGAAAAACTCCAAGGAAACGATAGCAGCAGCAGCAGCAGCAGCAGCACTCGGGGCTTTGCCTGTTTTCTATGCAGACAGCTGCACTCTGAACATATGCTCCAACAGATGGAGGTCCCAAGGTGACTTTGCCTCTGAGATATAGCCACCCGCCTCTGGTATTCTTAGCATTTCTGATTACCTGTTGAACAGAAGAGACTTTTGCATGTGCCGAGTGATAAAGTGCGTTCCAAATCAAGCGGTGCCTCTCACCTTCCGCAGAGACAGACTGCTTGCCCTCAGCATTTTTTGCAAAATGCCAGATATTCTAGAGCGGTAAATTAAACAGGAGCCATTTAAAATTCATAACATTGTGGAGGGGAAAAATGAACAAACGCAGCCATTAAGACATTTGTCGCAGCCTTTGCTGGTCCACAGGGGGCAAAGAAGGAGGGGAGGAGAAAAAAAATAAGAGCTGGATGCCAAATGCTCAATATGAGAGTGGGATAACCATTTAAGAATGACAGATAAGTGATTTCTGCAGAATGCTTCTGCTCAGTTGAAAGAGAAATTTATCTGTTGGGAAATTGTTTCTGCAAGGGGAGAGAAAAACATTAACTGAAGAGCCCTGCTGTTAAACGACAAGTACGCAGAGCTTTTGTTTTAACTTTCATGATTGACGAGACACAGCAAAGCTGAAAGTGGAATGTCATTAAGAGATCCCAGAGAAGCTGGAGTGGATGGAGAGGGAAGTGTGAGGTGAGAAAAAGGTGCAGAGAAATGCATGCTTGCACACACACACACACACACACACACACACACTTTCTTCTCTCTGACAGGAAATCTTTTGCTTCGCTCACCGTGTGGTTTTTGAGTGCCAGCGTAGGGAACAGGCTGTGTTAAAGCTTGGAGACAGCCACTGCAAGTCTCTGCCTGGGTGGGAGGGAAGTTCATGTGTTCTGTCAATGCCAAATGTTTTTCTTCGGCCTGTCGCTTAGATTAAAGTGGGCCAGCACCTTCAGTCAGTTTCAGACGACCTTACTCATACTGCATCACTGCCAGCTGAGAGCAGGCTTTAGCCATTTTAACATACACACACACACACACACACACACACACACACACACACACACACACACACACACACACACACACACACGGCAGCCGTGAACTTTTCTCAACATACCCAACCATTAGAGGTGAATGTAAGAACACAAATATATGGCACAGTCAAATTGAACGTTTTAGTGGTTTTACTTTGTCAGTACCTTGTCTAATTGTGCCAGCAAATGTGTGCTTGGCGTGGCCCCTACACACCTTACTCGGGCAGCTGCCTGACTCTACCAGTTTTTTTTCTTGAGTTCTTTGTGGGTGCATAAACTGTTTCCCTGAGAATGATTAAAAGCATACGTTAAAGTACTTTATTTTTCAGACCATAAGGTGCACCGGATTATAAGGCGCATTTTGTGAAACAAAACAGTCAGATAAGTCAAACTTTACTCAACTCATTCTGCTTTCTTTATGAATTCTCCCCCTGCTGCTCTATTTCCACGTTGTTGCAGTACATTAATGACTAACCTCGTATTGTGGATGGATTATCTCAGTTGTTCTCCTGACTGAAGTTTGGTCCGTTTACAGCATCCTGCCATGCGATTGCATTTGTCCCTAACCATCGGGAACCCTCACATTAGTGAGTGAAAAAATTTAGCATTCATCCTCCTGCTTCACTGTGTTTATGTTATGCTAACATAGCTGTGTCGCTAGCGATCACATAGCACATCATTATATAGCAGCTAGCCCAACTTCAGTAACCCTACAAACGTCACTGCTGTTTAGTTTTCTGTCTTCATTTATGTTGGAAGTGATAGCAGAGCTGTACGTTTGAATTGTTCAGAAATCTCTCAGTCAGAACATGCTATATCATGCTTAGGTGGAAACTAGCAAGCTAACTTCCTGCTAACTTCTAACTCTGTTAAATTTAATAAATTCTGTTTTCATGGATGCCTGGATGTTAAACTTAATTGTTACACCTGGTAAAGCAGCAACACTGATCATTTTATTAAAGATGAAAGAATTTAGACAGTTTGACTTTGGGACCTGAAGCGGACGGAGTTAAGGACCCAGATTACTCCGTGAGGCTCCTGACTATGGCAGTCGTAATCCTCAGACAATCCATCAAGCGGTGCGGCTTCCTAGCTTACCAAAGTCGTACTAAAACATAAAATCGGTTTGAGGTCAGTAAGCACAACCAGAATTCATCATAAGGCACACTGTCGATTTTTGAGAAAATTAAAGGATTTTAAGTGCACCTTATAGTGGCCTGGAAGTCTTACTGTCAAAGTAGGATATGTCTCAATGTCTCAAATATGACACAGTGGGAATTAAGGCGTTAAGATTTAAGATTCACATTTGTCAGAGGGTTTGAGAAGCACACTCATACAGAGACCTACCCGTTTCTAGCTCGGACTCTGTTTCCACTCACAGGTTCACTTCTCTCTCTCCGTCTTCCTTCACCTCTACCAGAGTGTGATTTGAGCACGAGCCAGTGGAACCATACCTTCCAGGCTGTCTCTCCTTATCTTACATACACAGTATGAATTGTGTTATCAACTTGTGTTTGTGCTTGTGTAGTGTCCACACATATATTGTAGCCTGCAATTATTCTAACTAATTGAGGTGGAGTGACAGCAACCAGAATTCCATTCTTTTCTATGTAACTCAGTCATTTAGCACTTAGCCTGAACGGCGTTCTGCAACTCCAGCCAAAGGCAGCATAGCACAGATTCCTATCTTTGTCAACAAAAAGCACTGATTGTCTCACAGAGAGAAAGATGTAGAGAGAGTGAACATGACAGAGTGAGCATGCTTGCAGTTTCTGGTTGATTTTAGATTTGCTGGAGTGAAGATAATCAGCTTTCATTCCCCCCCATCTCCTCTTCCACACAGAGAATTAGAGGATGGAAAATTGGGAGGAAACAGGTAGACGTTGTAATTATTTGCCTCACTGTCAAAGACATTAACCATGGCTGAGAAAACAATGCAGCTTCAGTATTGGAGCAGAATAGGAAGCAGCGATTTAGTCGCACACTCATTTTCAGTTGCAGAAAGCTGCGCTCTGCATCACGTCACGCTGTTCAGCAACTTCACAGAGCTGATTAGTGTCACGACGAGGCAGCAAGGCTGATGCAACTATCATTACCTCTCTGGTTGATCTCTAAAGCTTTATTCAGCTTTTCAGCTTAAACACAAAGGCTGGTTTGGGGTCAGTATGTTCTACATTTGCTGTGACAAGAAAAATGCATTATGTACTAAACAACATTAAAAATAGGATTACAAGTGGCACAGTGACAGTGGTTAGCACTGTGGTTAGCACTTAACTAACAGCAATGTTCCTGGTTTGAACAGCGTCGTCGGTCTCCTCGGGCCTCTCTGAGTGGAATGAACAAATACCTGTGTGAGTGTCTCCTGTAGTGTGATGTCATACATGTTGTAGGGATGGTTGTAAATGTGTGTGACTATGTGTTCGTGTGTGGATTAATCAGGTAATGACTTGCAGGGTGTATAGTGGGCAAAATGATGCATAACAGCAACCTTAAATGAATGAGTAATTAAGTCCTAGACATAGTTTAATATAATAATACAGTATATGGGTCCTCCGGACAACTTGGTAAGCTATACCAAAGTCCTCTGTTCAGCTTTGTTTATGTAGCACTTTACATTGTAAGGTAAATGCACTACCATAGTGAGAAAACCATAACAATTATACAGTCCTCTATGAGCAAGCACTTGGCAATCTTTGTAAGGAAAAGACTTGAACATGTAGAAACATCTAGCAGAGCCAGGTTCAGGGATTGACAGCCTGTCATGACCAGATGGGGTGAAGGGAAAGGGTGAAAATGGAAACAACACAAAAGACACACCATGGGAGAGAGAGAGATGGAGTTTATTGGTATATAAACACCTGGGGAGTAAAAAGAGCTGAGTGGAAAAACTGGAGACGTACTAAGTGCATCATGGGAAGCCCCCGAGCAGCCTAAGCCTATTGCAGCATAACTAAGGGCTCTAACTATGACCTTTACCAACAAGAAAAGTTTTAAGGCTGTTTTTAAGAGTACAGAGGATGCCTTTGTTCCGAATTCAAAATTATGCAATATCTTTAAAAACAAATTAATTTCTAATAGTTTTGTGTTATTCGCATAAGTAAACTTAACGATATTCTTGCAGATTTCACATTAATGAACTATGTTTTGCTGATGCAGAGCAGGCTGTGGCGTCCATGCTTACTGTTAGGTTAGGTCAGTGGTCGAAATCATGAATTTAAATATGACCGCTTGCCATTATACCACCTTTATATAGTTAGGAGTTAGAAAGCACCCATAATAGCTCCAGTGACGCCTGGACTAAATGGTAAATGAACTCTTATATAGCACTTTTCTACTCTACCTCAGCACTCAAAGTGCTTTATACAACATGCCCCATTCACCCATTCATGCAAGCACTTTTTTCTATGCTTATGTACTTTATGTCTAACATCCAGACACATTCACATGATATTTGGCATGCAGACTGGACCAGCAAGCAATCGAACCACCAATCTTCCAATTAATAAATGACCTACTCTATCTCCTGAGCATGGCCGCTGATAAACTCTGTATTGATCATGTGTATAAACTCTGTTCTTGACACTCAAAACATAATTATTTGCTTACAACCCAGAAAACAGATGTGTGATTAATGATGTGATAGGATATGCTTCAGTCCAGACCGTGACCACCTCTTGTAGTAAATTTGATGAGGTCATTAGAAGCAAATAGTTACAGGGGACTACATCTTGTATCACCTAAGTAATATTCATACATAAAAATTCAAATCCACGCACTGCATTGTACATTAAAACAGGTAGTTTTGATTGTCTTTTTCAGAAGAAATTAAAGAATATTTTGTCTCATTTAGTTTAAAACATGAAAATCCTGCAGCTGTGTCAGTTAGCTTGGTTTGATGGAGGATTGATTTGATAAATACTGACAGAAGTAAAAGTTTACTCTCGGCATAAATTATGATACGGTTTTCTACGTTCCCTATTTCTTCACTAGAAATTCACTAATGAGATCATATGCTATTATACAGCTATACAGCTAGCACAAAGAGCAGTGGTGAAAGTGGGCACCCCTGGCATGTGTCGCTCAAAAGCATCAATGCTAGTGACATCAGATTATTAGTGGAAACCTGGCTTATGGGGTTGTGTAAATTATCTGTAGCCCTCAAATGGCTTTTCAACATCTGAAACTTCAGTGTCTTCAAACACTCAATAACCATCTAACATGATGAGGCACATTTTTACAAAACCGTCCTGATCTAGATTCATCATTGCCAGAAGGACAGGATACAGTCTTCTCGCAAGGAAGCAATAATCTTAGTAACTATTACGTAGTGAAACAACCTTTATGATTGTGAGTGATAACCATGTCAGAAAGCTTCTTCACATAGCAAACAATTTTGTTAGGATAAGTTAATCAATATATCACAAAAAAAAAGAACTTATGATAATTCACAAAAAAAAAACAAATCAAAAACAATTCACAAATTACTTATTACTTAAAAAAAAACATCTGTGTCTTCATTATTTTGTTTCTTTTTGCTCCACGACCATGTGTACATAATTTCGTTCCACCTCATGTTAACATGTGATGTGAATGACAATAAAGCTCCTTGAATCCTTGAATAGGTTTAAATGCTTTACATATTGTAACAGTTTCTTCCTGCTCTGAGTGTGAGAAAGGTCCATTTTAGATGATCAGTCTAATTTAGGATCTGTGCTCTAATTGAATTCCCCAACCTTGAGGATTTTCTTGGGTGAAGAAAGAATTAATGAAAAACACTTTAGAAAAAAAAAATCAGGACTGTCATGGTTATAAATTGTGTTTAGAAACTCTGCTGTTTGGAGGGCTCTGAATTAGTGGCTAGCGTGTTTTCTCCTGCCTCTATTCCTTCCATTCATTCTGTGTCTTATGGGCCTTTTTCTAGTTACCAGTTTGTGTCCAATGGCAATGTTTGCCAGAAAGTTGGGGATTTCTGCACACTATTCACTCCACTCTGTGATTTTATGCAGCCTACTTTTTCATGGCTAAGATGCTGTGGTTGTGGCCAATGATTTGGATGGGCGGATGAATACCTTTGGAAATATATTGTAGGAAGCTGAAATGTTCCATGTTTTGATAGCATGCTCTTCTAAGTGCTGTGTAGATTGGGCTAATGCCTTTGGGCACTGACAGCAACATTTAGTTGTGGTAACTGCTGCTTGCTTGTTAATCTTTGCTTAATAGGTATAAGATGTGCAAATCAAGACACGACAAGGTGAAAATGAAACGAGATAGTATGGATGATTAGAAAATTAAATTAAAACCGTTTTCATTAAGGTGAAAGCTGAAGGAAAGCTGCACTCTACAAACACTTATAGAAGCTCTATGCTCATTTTCTCTCACTTCTGTTCCATTTCCTCCTGTCACCACACTACTTTGTATGTACTTAAGGTGGTGTTTTGATGGAAATCTTGATTACTTAGAAGGAAACTTTTCATCTTCAGTTTCAAGCTAAGAAACATCTCTCTAGGTTTGGATTGCAATCAGTGAGCGATTGTCTGACAAGGCTGTAAAGTGAATACTAAACAACTTTCTGTCATTGTTAACCATATTAGAGATGGACCTGGACAGGGATACGACAAAAAATATCTCAGGGGCTGCTGATGTTCCCAAACAATAGCCAAGAGCCTTGTTTGTTGTTCGACTCAAGACTTTAACAAGAGATTTGTTTAAAATGATTCGTTAAATTCTGCTAGCGGCCTCTACAGGTTTCACAAATAAGTACACGCACAACATCAGACAAAATGAGAGTATATGTGTGTAAAACAATGTCATTAAAATCAATTGGTAATGTCAGAAACTGTGATGTAATTCATAGTTAATCGTTTTCAATTCATTTTTGACAGGTGTGGGTTCTCCCTAATCCATCCCAAAACACTTGTCTAAATAGATGTTGAATGTACAGGATGTATCCATATTTGCCCGTTTGAAATTTTAAACTACACAATTTAAATTTAAGTTTCACATACAAAACTTACAATGCTGACAAATGCTCAATGTGTCCCCCCTCCCGACCCACATCCGTGCACGGGTCGTAACAGCTCTTTCTTTTTTCTTTTCTTTTTTTGTTTTTTGCCTGTCCAATTTGGTTCTTTAGCCGTCAGAATTGTTGTCTGAAGACCAACAAGGATACACAATGGATTTACTTTGCCAAATGGATCATCACGGCCTTGCCGTATTGGTCCATTTGATCAACCTTTGTTGTTATTATTTATTTTATTTTATTTTCAGTTGTTACAGACGGGACAGACATGACTGAGGGATAGGAAAGGGAGAAAGAAAGAGGAAGGGAAAAACAGAAGGGAAGAGGGACAGTGAGAAAGGAAACTTAAAAAGAGAAAGAAGAGAAAAAAATATCCTGGATCGCCTGTTGAGAGAAAAAGAAAAGAAAACAAGCAAAAAAAAAAAAAAACCCAGAGCAACATACTAAACACAACACCATCACGTTAATCTAGCTAAGTGTAAACAGCAGTAATTACTAAATATTGAATGTTTTTGTGTAGCAAGCAGGACCGACAGCGCACAATGTGCTTGGAAATAGCAGCCAATAAAGGTGCAGTTTACGTCTATGAACAGTGAACACCCATGTGCACATCTGTGTGGATCAGCGCGCTTGTATTCAAAAGGTTTCCCCATGTAATGGTCTGCAAGAGGATGTAGAGAGCCATAGCCCCGTCCCCCAGGGCATGAAGCAGGCATGGAGGAGATCCAGGCTCCAGACATCCAGAGGCCCCAGAGTGCGAGAGCCCAAGGAGGACCACCAGAGGGGCATCTGTGCCACCCTCCTGGGAAGAGCTGAGGAGAGCCACAGATGAGGGGTCACCCAGTAGCCACGGAGCAGAAGCCAGAGGGGGCTGCAGTGGTGTGCCCGCTGGCTCTGCCGGCAGCCAGCTGTGCCAGAGTGAACCAAGCTGCAGGCCCAGAGGCTGGAGGCCTGAGGGCCCCCTTTGCCCCGGAAGAGGCCTGACCGGGCAACAGGCACCAGGCCCCGCCAAGTAGTCACCGGGAGTGAGCTGGTACATACCTGAGTGCCCAGCCCCGGACACCAAGAACCACCAACGCAACAACCCCTGAGGGCATCAGTTACCGGCAGGGAGTGTGGTGAGGGGAGACAGGCTTTGGAGGGCCTGGGAGTTCACAGAGAGGTGGAGTCTAAGACCCGACCTGACATATAAACACAGACAAACAGGCACACACAGACACAAACATGCATTCCCACCCTCATGCACACATATACAAACGTAGGGATGGACATATATGGATGATGGACACAAAATCACACTCCCCAAACAAATTCTATACCCCAGGTCCAGGTACCCTCGCCCCTGGAGGGGGAAACAGCACCTAGACCCAGGAGATGTTACCCTTTCCCCCGGGGTGGAGGCAAGCAGACCGCCCCAGGCTCCACAGCAGCAGGGAGGCCCCGGATCCCGGACCCCAATTGGACGGCCGAACTCTCCTCCCAGCCCCCCCGCCCCGATGGCCAGCAGACCTCCCTCCTCTCGCTCATGTGTAGTGTTGCTGCGTGTTATTCTAAGGTGCATTTAAAACACGGGAGAGCATGGTGCTGCTGCCAGAGAGCAGCAGGTGTTAGCACGGCCCCTCCCAAGAACCCTCAATGTCTACATGGATTTAAAATTCAGAGGTGGGCACCGGCGCCAGAGGTGGAGTTGAATACACAGACCGTCCACTGGACACCGTTAACGTGCCCACCCTCAAGGCCCTATATGTATGTGTTATGAGAGTGTGAGTAATGTGGAAGTTGTGGAATAAAATTGAGGCACAGGTGGCCAGAAGGGAACAGAGGGAGGGGGGGAATGCCTCCCCTGCACCCTGGTGACACACCCGCACCCAAAGGCCCTACTTGTGTGGGTGGGTGTGTTGGAGCGGGAAGAGGGAGGCAGCTGGGGATGGGGAGGAAAAGAAGGGAGGGGCTAGATGCCCCTCCCTGGGGCCAGCTCCCCCGCTGACCCCAGTAGGCACCCCCGTCCTTCGGCACCCACCAAGGCAAGGGAGCCCAGGCCCATTCAGACCAGGGCCTACAGCAGCAGGACCGCCCAGCCCCACAGGACCCGGGGTAGCCCACCCGACCCCACCGCAGAGGAAACTGTACCCACCCTAACATTCAATCATCTCCCAGACTGCACAAGATGGTAGACACCCAGGTTAAGTTTATTCTCCACCCCTCCTATGACTCTCCCCCACTTGCAGAGTGGACTCCTGCAAGGATGGAACAAACTCCCTGTCAGTTGAAGAGCCCCCTAGTTAGGCCGATGCGCCAGAGGCCCCCTGCACCAGGGCTGAGCCCCCGTGCACCCACCCGCCCTCAACCTCGGCGACACACCAACAAGGACCCCAAGGCCCAGCCAGAGCCCTAGCACGGAGGCGAAGCACCCCCGAACCCCAAGCCCCCACACCTGCCCCAGATCCACTCAGGGGCAGCCAGGCTACCAGGCCAGTAACCTATATCCGCCAGCACAGACTTTCCCCCAGCCCTGCTGCATGCAGCCACAAGGAGAACACCCTCTAAGAGCAACCAGAGCCACTAACCAGGTTATGACCACAACCCCTGGATTAAGCCCTCCAGGGATAACGTCCATAGGGATTCTCCAGACGCCCTAAGCCTGTCCCTACCTCCACATCAACCACAATGGCGAAGGCGGGACCAAACCACAACCCCCCACCCCCGCTAGGTGATGGAGCCGATCAAAGGAGCCCAGAGGGATTGATCTAATGTGGTGGCAGCGGCTGTCTCGAGAATAACGAGATCTATTAGATGGTTTCTATATTGGCTAAAATTAAGATTATTTTTATTTAGAGAGTGGGAATGAATAAGAAAAGAGTGTAGCGGGTTCTTGTCTGGAGTGCAGTCAATATAACCACGGTGTGGTGCCGGGGTCATGGTAAAGCTGTCCGTCCATGTAGAGCCGGTCCACGGCGACGACAGCGCGGGAGCCTCTCTGGATGATGCTACGTCGAACTGGGAACAGGACCTTGTGTCGTTCCAGGATCTCTTTGGGGAACTGGTCGTTCACGCTGAAGTCCGTTCCTTTCAGCTCCCTGCTGCGACTCTTCACCTGCTCCTTCTGTTTGAATTGGCCAAATTTGGCCACAATTGGACGTGACCTCACGGCCCCCAAGCGATGCACTCTTTCGAAGGCGATGTGCTTTACGGTGTCCTCCGGCAGCTCCAGGTGGGTTTTAATGAAGCTTTTCACCGTTGCCTCTGCGTCCTCTCCGGCAGATTCTGGAATACCAGAAAACACAAGGTTGTCTCGCATGCTACGGGCTTGTAGATCGATAACGGATTCTTTTATTTTTTTTATTTTCTATGTTTAACTGGGTCACGTTATCGGTGAGAGATTTGACCGACTCCCGTAAGCATGGCATTTTCAGCAGCGAGCGTTTCCACCTGCTGCTGGCTGAACTCTAGGGATTCTCGCAAGGATTTAAATTCCCAGGGACAGCCTCGCATCGAAACTGGACAATCACTTGTCGATTGACTCCAGGATGTCTGCAATATCTTTGCCGGCAGGCGATGTTGTGCCGGGGGAGTCTGCCGGGCGACATCTCTTCGATGACGGTGTCTCAATTTTGGCCGGGGAAGATGCACTCTGAACCTTCTTCATTACTAAATCTTGAAAACAGCGGTCGAT
Organism: Diplotaxodon limnothrissa; assembly: GCF_057381915.1. Lineage (NCBI taxonomy): Eukaryota > Metazoa > Chordata > Actinopteri > Cichliformes > Cichlidae > Diplotaxodon > Diplotaxodon limnothrissa. Next base: position 4,506,051 of record NC_140604.1, on the reverse strand, counting down.
GTAATCTTGGAGAGGGTCTAAACTCTCCCCGTTGTCTTCCAGGGTGTTAGAGATGATAGGACAGATGTTGTTAGTTATATGACAATTGGTTAGTATATTTGGTAATACTGAAGCTTAAAGAAACTTTGTTAAATTCTACGCTACCATTGGCTTTTTTTTCCGCCAAATCTCCGGCGTCTGATGTCACCTACAACATGGGTCGCTTACCTTTTCCCGTCACTTCTGTCACTTCTGTTTCTCACAGCTCTTTCTAACAATATGTGTTTGGATCATTAAAAGCTAACAGCTGCAAAATTAATTGGATGATTCTTTCGAAAACTCTGGTGCTGTGTGAAAAATGTAAGCACTCAGTATCGATAAGTTAATGCTGTGATGTTTTTGGCTGTGACACTTATCGGATAGTGCATAAATGTTATGGGACGATGGTCATAGTTGACATGAACAATGAAAAACATTTCAGCCATAGACTCCATAGTGTAGTGGTTAACACACTGCCTAAACATGAAGTAGGTCATGAGGATGCACTAAAGGATGCAAAAAAGTTCCAGCAAACTAAAAACAACATACAACCCTTCCCTCACAGTACAGGTTATCCTTAATAAACACAGATTAGGAGAAATTTTATAACCACGTGTTATTTTATAAGTACCCCCTGAAAGCAGCTCTGAGCCACTGGGGCAGGACTAGGGATGGGTATTGATAAGATTTTCACAATTCCGATTCCATTTTCGATTCTGTTTAACGATTCGATTCTTTATCGATTCTCTTATCGATTCTTATTTTTAAAAAGAGGAGAACACACAGGTCGATTAGCTTTGAACTTTGTTTTATATCTTATCTTTGAACAAGACAGAAATGTAGGAGTAGCATGACCTTACAAACCCAACAGTGAGATCTTAAGCGATCCACAGCCTACTGCTCCTCGATGGGGGGCCACAAGGACCCCAGAAAAAAAGAAGTTGCAAATAATAATGAAATAAATATTCTGTTATAGCAATAACAAAGTATAACATAAATTATTCAGTGGCAATTACACAAGAAAGTCCAGTAACATTCACACTCTCCTTTTTAAAAGTATATATGAGCTGGGCACTCAAAAATAAAACTATATCAGCCAGCAAAAAATACAATCAACTCAAGTCCAATGGAACTGTGCACTGTGCAATTCTGCATCCATCAACTATGGAGAATTAAAAATTATTTTGCAGAAATATAAGCATATCTGCTTTTTCAGGAAGGATACGTGATCTTTCTGGACTTATGGTCTCTCCAGCTGTGGAGAACACCCTCTCAGATGGGGTGGAGGATGCCTGCACACACGGAAACCTTCCAGCCAGTGCTGACAGCAGGGGCAGTCTTTCTCTTGCTCCACCACCATAGGGCGGCGTTATCCTTGCAGGGGATGGGGGTTAGGCTTCTATATAGCTGGATCTCCTGATCCACTCTCTGGGCCAGGGAAAGAACGGGCTGTCGTTGTTGGAATGACTGCAGCTCATTGTCCTCTTCTTCAAAGAGTTCCTCCAAGGCCGTTTTTTTTTTTTTTTTTTTTTTTTTTTTTGCTTTACTGGTGGCGCCTGAAATTAAATGGACATGATAAAAAATTAAGCAAAAAATGAGCAATCCGTTTGGCTCTTGGCGAAGGCGGTCGCACTTTTCTCCTCCTCCTTCCCCTTATCTTCCCTGCTTAGCCTCTTGTGTCCTTGTCTTGTCTCGTGTGTATTACTTTCCCTCGAACAGTCTCTCACTGTCGTTCTCTAAAACCTAAAAGAGAATTATGGATTTGATCAACTGGTCTCTGAATGCTATTGACACCCTTTTCTCAACGAGAAGTCTGGGTTCGGGAGAGCCCGAGTGCCCTGGAGGGACTTTCCCTGCTGGATACACGATGGACGGGTGGCAGAACTGGAGGATCATGTGCCTGGCGGGATTGTCGATTGAGGACGCTGAAGATATCTATCTATTCGGAACCATGATAACAGGGTTCTTGCTGATCGGAGCTGGCTTGGCCCTGGCTTATCGGAGAATTAAGAGAGCGGAACCGGCTGTTCAAACCCCCCCAAGGCTGCCCGCTGGAATTGAAGCAATGGGACGAGGCGCGACCTCTCACAACGAACGCAGCATGGTTAACACCTTGGAGACGCTTACAGCTGCCGTGAAGACTCAAAATAACACCATTGAGCATATGATGGGATACATCAGAGAGAGGCCTGCTCAAAATGAGACCCTTGAGCGAAAGTTGGATCACATCACCGAACGGCTCACTGCAGTTGTGGGGTCTCAGAATCAGAAGAATGACAACACCACGGACCAGAAGTTTGATGCCATACAACGGGAAATTGAGAGACCAGTGTCGGAGTGTTACGGTGTGTTCACACCGAACGCGATGGGCGTGTGAAAAAAGCCCCAAACGCCCCTAACTTGACGCGTGCACATTCGCACCTCTACGCGTGTCCAAGAAAAATCCATCGCGCCCCAAAATATCATATTTTAACGCGCGTGAACCGGAAATGTGGGAGGGATGTGGGAGGAAGTTTTGCAAGACCGGTATCTTTGCAAGATGGCAGCTGTCGAGCTAGCGCTTGAAGAGAGAGTCTCCCTTCTCTATTTACTGTGGAGAGCAGAGTAGCGGCGTAAAGGACATCCTTGCCGTACCTGGGTCCATCAGGTCCTCCAGAGGCGTGAGCAGTTTAGTGAGTTTCACCACTTGCTCCAGGAGCTGCGCCTGGATGACGGCCGATTCCAGCGCTATCACCGTCATTCACTCGGCCAGTTTGAGGACCTGCTGTCCCGCGTCGGTCCCAGAATCGCCTGCCTAGACACCAATTACAGGCGCTCAATCCCACCTGCAGAGCGCCTGTCCGTCTGCCTGAGGTTAGTAAAAGTGTTTAATACGGTAGTCCTTTATTGATACCTGTGCTAATATATGCTAAACCATCCATTTATACACTGCTAACATGGATGTGCTATGCTAACAGTGAATGCTCTCGGTGTTTACTGAAAGCAAACTGTGGTACAAAGACGACTGTTTGTAATATTTCTAGTGATACTCAGAAGCTCTCATCAAGCCCCGATTTAATTCGATTTATGCTGTTATCAGTGTTTGCAATGATAGCATGGCTGTGGTGTCCTATCAATGTATGCGCTCGGTGTTTGCTGATATCAAACTGTAGCATTAGCACCACTGAGTTAACCTTGTAGTGATACTCACTCCTTTTTATTTAGACCTGGTTTAATTCTGGGATAGTTGAATATTTGTATATAATCCCTGCAGCTGTCAGACTCTATACAGGGGTCACCAGCCTTTATTAAAACAGAGTTAGATAAAACTGTGAACAGTTTGGTTCATCTTTAGTTACATGGTTCTATCTTGATAAGCTATGTCTTATCACAGATTAATTTTTAAAAAATATTAATGATTTAAGCAAGGAAAGGGCTACATGTCAACATCCAACTCTTTATTTCTATTAATGTCTTACTTCATTCCTGCCTGATTGACATGTTTAGGAATTATGAGTGATTGGCTCACTGTAGTGGCAAAAGTTGCTACCAATCAAATTATGATATGTTAAAGTTAAAACAAAACACAACTGTTTTAGATATTATCTAATATACATTTTGTAATTATCCTTATAATTACAAAATGTTTTATGTAAGATTTAAGTTTTGTGATTTAAATCTGACATCACAAAAGTATTTTGGAATTTGAATAATGTATTTTGTAACTGCAGTACACATAATACTGATTTTGAACAATTTTGTCCAGGTTCCTTGTCACCGCGGACTCCTTCAGCACCAAGCGTTCAGTTACAGAGTCGGTGTGTCAGATCACCCCCCAGGCAGCGACGGCCATCTGGGACTGTCTAGTGGACGACTTCATGGCTGTGCCTTCACCTGGAGACTGGCGGTCCATCACAGAGGGATTCCAGGAGCGCTGGAACTTCCCTCTGTGCTGTGCAGCTCTGGATGGGAAGCACGTCCAGACAAAGGCACCCCATATATCATATAGGAGACACACACATTGATATACACTAAATATTTATTTCATTTCTTTTTTTGTGGTGCCCAAATTTATGCACCTGCTTGATTTTGTTTAAACAATTATTGCACACTTTCTGTAAATCCAGTAAACTTCTTTTCACTTCTCAAATATCACTGTGTGTGTCTCCTGTATGATATTTAACTGGTATTTTTTTTATTGTAACAACCAACGATTTATACAGGAAAATGATGTCTATTAACAAGGTTGCCCAAACTTCTGCATCCCACTGTATCAGTATATTTTGTCATTAGTATAATATGAAATAAATTCTACATGTGTCAAGTCGTGTGCCAACATTTGCTGTGTAGTAGAACTGAGACATTAGTCATTATAAAAATTTATTTGAAATAATATTAAAATTCTCACACAGAAATACATTAAACATAAATATATAAAATATAAGTATTTACAGAGAGACAGGAATAAAAAGGACCAGCTGCTCTCCAGAGTAGGAACCAGGCTGAGGAGGAAATGCTCCATTGGAGACTGGTGTGGCTCCAGCTCCACCACCGATGGACCGTCCTGGGACCCGTCCCTCATCTGCCTCGGAGCCGTCCTCCCCTGTGGGCCTGTAAAACAGCACAAAACACAAAGAAATGAGAAGGCTGCTACTAGATTTTAATTTCAACATTGAAAAAAACAAACCAAAAACAGGATATAATCAGATTGGTTGTAGATCTTTAGTAAAGGTGATCACAGGCAATCCCACCGACTAAAAAGGTATCAGTGCTTGCTGTACATACCTGTGGGTGCAGCAGCAGGAGCTCAGGGACTGGGGATGCTCTGCTGCAGAATCAGTTGGTTCTATCAATACAGTATTAAATGTTAACAGGTTGAATATAATAATCGTAGAGTAGACAGTGGTCCCTCATTTATTGCAGCAGGGGTTCTCAGAATAACTAGCCCCTGGCCACGCACTTTATACACTGTTTTCCACACACACACATGAACATTGGTCACAGTTCTCACAATTGATTCTCAAAGTGCAAACCTTTGTAGATTGCAAAACGTAAAAGTATTATTATGCCGCGGTTTGTCTTCATCTGCCTGCCACTTTCGTGCGCCTTTTTCCCTTGCGGTGCAGGTGTCTATTTCCGAATGAGGCTCATAGTTATGGGTGTTTTTGTGCTGTTTTTTCTATTGGACGTGATGGTTATCAAAACCAAACATGATAAATTTGGCAAGCGCAGGAGATTTGTCAATCAGGCTGCAGAATGCAATGCTGTACGGTGCAAAAAAAAGAAAAAGAAAATCAAAAAAAAAGAGGCAGTGACAGATGAACAGCGGGACCACTGTGTGCTGTTTATTAATAAACAATAAAATATATTCTTAAATGACAACATGCCTAAAAGCAGAACGGTATTTGTACGTCAGTGGGAAAATAGCGGTGGCTTGCTAGCTTTTGTGCGGCTTCCCCGGGTCAGTGAAAACTTTAGAGAAAACTTAAGAAAAATGAATGAACTTACCAGGTTGCCCGATCTCTTTACATATCTTCCTCCAAGCTCGGTCCTTTATATTCCTGTCTCAGTCCAGAAAGCAGCTGGTGTCGTACGGCTCCGGGTTGTTTGCTACGGCATTGATTAGCCTTCCTTCTATTGAAGAATAAAGGGTTTTGGCTGGATCTGCCCCTTTGAACTAGGTAACAGCCACGTCACCAGGCTCCTGATTGGTTGTTGCGGCGCGATTTGACGCTGGAGTTCAGATTTTTCCAACTCGAGCGGGGGACGCGAAACGCGTGTATGCACAAAATGCAACACATAAACTCACGCGCGTGTTTTTTTTCGCGAGTCAAACGCCTGAAACGCGCGTGAGTGTAGCGCGTTTCAGGCGTTTTGGCGTTTTCGCGACGCAAATCTGCTTCCGAGTTTTCGCGGGAGCCGCAATCGCGGGTCAGCGCGCCTTTCCATTGACTTTACATGTAAGCCTGACGCTCCGCCTGCTTCTATCGTGTTCGGTGTGAACACACCGTTAAAGATCAGCTTTGAAATTCTCCTGAGCTGCTCGCATAAAAGAAAAATCAACAACATCAACATGCGAACACCACGGCGCCAGCTGCACGGCCCAAGGCTGGAGCCGAACAAAAACTCCCTGATAACGACTGTGTGATGACTATTCTTCCCATTCCATGCAACGCCACCTGGGTTGGCTAGCAGACTGTTTACTTAGCCTGATAGGGCGAAGGACACTGTCTCAGCTGAACTATGGACACGCACACACATACACTTACACTGATAAGCACTCACACATCCCCCCTCCCCTTCCAATGCCTTCGATGCTTATTGCCTCCTGGGAACACGGCGGGTCTGAGCCCGCGCTGGTGAGTCGGCGCAGTGGCAGGATGGCTGCTGTGTTGCCTGGGATTACTCCTTTTCCCTACCCAACCCTGTTGCTGGTCACGTGCTCTATAATGTTGTGCTGTGGCCATTTATGTGCTTTTTTTGTGCAGAGGAGTTTTTTTGTTTCCTGTTCTCATGCTGTCCTCCTGTAGCCCAGCATGAGTAGAGGTCTCTGTTTTTTCCTCTTGTACTTTCCCATTGTAGTGTACATTTCAGTGGTTTTTCTGTAATGCAACCGCTCTCTGACTTGTATCCGCATGTGATGTCTGTGTTGTGTGTGTAAGGTCGGGGGCGGGTTCATTTCACTGCATGTGGCGAATAAAAGTTGATGATGATGATGACATTTAAATTATCATCACAATGAACTAAACTTACACAGTCTTCTTCATCCTCGTCTTTGAACAGCTCTCCCTGTGTGTCTCCTTGCTCCAGGTGCTTGAGTAGAAAGTGGCAAATAAACAAACAAATCAAACTAAGTACCACAGATCCATAGATGAAAGGTCTCACTCTCACAATGGAAATGTGCTACAGTGACAGACACCGTCATATTGAAATACCTCATCTGCTCCTGCCTCTGTCTTTGCTGCAGTTGCTGCTTCCCTGATCCTGTAACAGACTTCATCCTTATCCACTTTGGATTTAAATCGGGGGTCCAAGATTGTGGCCTCCTCCAGGAAGCTCTTGATATCAGCATTCTTAAATTTTTAAGAGGGAGGAAAATGTGACATCATGACAATCCTTCAGTATTTATAACTGTTATTTTATTTATGATAAATAAATCATCAATTGTACCTGGTATCGTTTGGAAAGATCTTTCCAAATGTTGTACTTTATGCTCCTTGTGAAGGCAGAGTCATCTTCTTGTACGGTGTAGTGTTGCTGTAGCTTTTGCAGGATGGGCAAAATCTCACCACAGGTCGGACTTTTGTCACTGGACACTGCTAGTGTTGAGGTGTAGTGCTTCCGCAAGAGTACCACAAACTCCTCTGCTTTTCTTAAGTCATCATTGCCCATTGTAGCCAGTCTGCAATATCAACAAAGCAAAAATACAACAGATATGTTGCATAAAACAAACAAAAATAAAACCTGAGTCCAAATTAAGCCATGTTATGATTATTTTTCAATACCACTCACCTTTCCTTTTCTATGGACTTTCTTATACGTGGATCGATGGCTCCAGCCTGGATGGCAGGAAACTGCTCGCAGAATCTCTCCATCATCAAATACAAAGAGTTCCATCTGGTCTTTACATCTAGGAGCAGCATATGCTTGGGCAGCTCTGAGGGGTAACGCGTTCTCAACTTAAATGCTAATGTAAGGTCCCATATGGTCCCACATATCTTAGTTTATAAATTTAATTTGATCATGATCTAATGATTATAATATACACAATCTTAAAAAAAAATATTCATTATGCTTACTGAGCAACTCTTGCTTCTCCTTCAGGACCACTTTTGCCATGTGGGACCTCTTCATCCATACAATCACAGAGCGAATTCTTGCCGCCCAGTTGGAAATGGCAGCACAGTTGTAGAGCTTCTGAGCTCCAAGGTTCAGGGTGTGTGCAAAGTATGGAAACTTGAGAATTTGTAGCTTTTTGACAGCTACATCCATGTTGGCCGCATTATCAACAGTGGCTGCCACAACCTTGTCTTTGATACCATACTCCTCCAAGATCTCATCAATCTCCTCTGCTACAGCTGTCCCTGTCTGTGCCCGGTGGTTTGGTTTTGAGGACTTTTTCATGAGTCTGGCCATTCCTGACATAATGCAGCGTTACTGTGAGGTAATGATCTTGACAAAAACTTGTCCATCCATCTGCAGTGATGGCTGCCTTCAACGTGTTTCAGCAGAGAAATCAGATTTGCCTTTTTGACTGCATACCAAGCAGGGATCAAGTGGTTGGTTAAACTGTCTCTGTTTGGGGTTTTGTACTTAGGGTTCAGAGTCTTTATCATTTCTCTAAAAGATATAGAAATGGAAACGGATGAAACATCTGGTAAGAGGATAAAATGCAACTTTGACATTCCCTGACTTAGCCTACAATTAAACACATTCACTTACCGAAACTCGGGGGCATCTACTGTGGCAAAAGGGTGCAAGCCTTTTACAACAAACTTAGTCAGTGCTCGGTGACATTCGTCTATCCTGGCCTGTGTCATTTTACTTTTCCCTGCCTCTGTGAAAGGAGAAGCCACCCGTAGACTGCAGCGAGAACTGCCAGCATCTGAGCCAGACAGACTCGTCATGGTTATCTAAATGCAACGCAAAGTAACCCATATGGAAAAGAAATAGTAAAAACATATATGATTTACTCATGAAAGTGGCCACTTTCATGAGTAAATCATATATAAATCATATAAGGCTTACATGATTTACTCATGAAAGTGGCCACTTTCTCATTACATTCATATATTTTTTAGTAAGTATACTCTTAGGTTTTGTATTGTTGATTGTCATTTATGCTTAGAAATATTTAACCATATATGCTTAGAGGTGTATAATCAATTGTGTAGTGATAGTCTGCAAACTTTGTGTGTATTAGAGAGCACTCTGGGAGCACGAGAAAGGTCGTACCTTGTCTTATTGTTTTATGGTAGGATTAACGTAGCTACGTCTGTTCTAGTCTAAGTGCTTTAACTGCTGGACTTCCTCACCATGTTATCTAGGGTGAACCATCTAGGGTGAGGGGGAGGCTACCCTCTTCCTGACCAAGGATGTTTGCGTTTGTGCTTTTATGTTATAGGACCCTTTGATCAGCAGTACACACACACACACACACACACGGTACTCTTTGTGTGTATGTAGACGTCATATGTTAATGAACCTATGCATATTCATGTAACCTCAATAAAAGAGCGGTGTTACGGGAGAACGGTCGAGAGCAACTGGGGTCAAGCGAAGGAACGGCGTCTGTCCGGTTCTCTCCCGTGCACGAGAAACATGAAGAACTTTGCCTACTTCGTGTCTTGCTTGCGGTGTAATTATATTGTCTTCAACGTTCCAGCGAATAGGTTCAAGCTACAAACCTATCATTAATTGGTCCTTCGATGCCGGAGCCCTGGAATCTGCATTCACCGAGGGGAGGAGGGACACGTTGAAAGACTGACGTCAGCCAGGAAGTTCCTGTGGATTAACTGTCTGTCTTTTCTCCTTGATGAGTGACGATCGGCGGGATCCGAGGCTGATATTACACGCTAAGCAACACCAAGTAAGTTGAGAGAGCGAATCTATAACCGCAGAACTGGGTTAGTGTCCCGAAAAAGAGTTTTTGGTAAAATCGCCCAAAGGCCTAAGCGTCCGGTGTGTGTCCGGTTTTGAAATCACCCTGGGTGTGTGTCCCGAGCGTCCCTTCATTGGGTTTTGTCGCGCGACTGGGTGAGGGTCCCAAAATTGGGTGAGGGTCCCAGAACTGGGTGAGGGTCTCAGAACTGGGTGAGGGTCCCAGAATTGGGTGAGGGTCCCGAAAGATTGGGTTAGTGTCCCGAGCGGTCCGGTGCGAGTCCGGATTAGGCCTATTTTGTGTTGTTGTCGTTGTCGTTGTTGTCGTTGTTGTTGTTGTTGTTGTGTGAGTGTGTGCGGAGCAGAACACGTGGTCTGTGACGTCAGCAGCTGTTGTTGTTGTCTGTTGTTATCATGGGTTCCTAAGCAACCAAGAGTGAGTCGGAGGGAGACAGACGTTGCTGGACTTTGCTCCTGGCAGCACAAAGTATTTAAATAAAAACGAAAGAGAGCGACGGCTCCTTAGCTGCGCGCGTTCACGCGAGCACGGTCGCGCGGGTTTCACGCGGACCTGAGCCGTGCGGTTAATCGCAGGCTTATAAATGGAAGAGATTCAAATGTTAGAAGTTTTCAGAAAACACACCAGCCTTGAAGAGCGTGCGGAGAAGGCCAGCCCACATCAGCAGCACTTGAGATGTGCTTTGGTGAATGGCTTTCCCCCCACCCCTTGCTGACACAATGTTTATTCTTTAGCTTGCCCTGATCGACAACAGCCTGTGTGCCAGACCATAGATTTAATTGAGGTGGATAATTGCTAAAAGTAATCTGCATTAAGCTTAGGGGTTGCTCAAATTCAGTATAATGACATATGAGGTGAAGCGATATAGGCAAATATTTAAACTAATAATGTGCATAGAGGCACTTGACCTGTGTGAAAGCCTGTCGTCTTATTATGAGCCATTGTTGAGATATAGAGCACACCTGTGAAAACAACTAATATGCTGAACCCTGTATGAAACATCTAAAAGTACATGATGGAGAAGCTGAATTGAATATGAAAGTGCAAGACTTTGCCACTGTGTGGCAAAGCATGCGACCACTGTGAGGTTGCGTTGCGTTTTTTTTTTTCTGAGCTGATGAGCAAGCTACACATTATCAGATCGAGAGCTGTCTGAGAACTCCTCGAAGAGAGAGAAATAGAACTATGATAACTATGATAAGTAAATATACAAGTTTCATTATATAATTTTTCAAGGGATATTATATGTGTTTTCACTCTTGTATGCTTTTCATACAAGTTTCATACAAGACAGATAAAAACTTTATAAGATTTATATATATCTTTTCCATATGGGAATAGCAGGTTTTGTAATAAGGTAAATCGCGCTAACATAATATGCAATGCTAGTTGATTAGTTACCTGCAGTATTAACGGGAGAGGACGTGGAAACGCTACCGCTGCTGTTGCGTTGAGCTTCGCTAGTCCGGAGCGGATCAAAAACACAACATTCGTTAAAAGCAATCGCATGTTTTTTGAGCAAATGCTTTTGCATATTCGTAGTGTTTCCTCCCTTTGATGAAATCTGTACTTTGCAAGTATTGCCCTGTTGTCATCCTGTCTCATAAAGTATAACCAAACTTTTGAGCCTTTGAGCTGCTTAGGCGCCATGTTTCCTACTGGGTAAAAGACGCTACTCAACGTGATGATGTCATTCGGGGCAACTGGAATCGATAAGGGAATCGTTTTTAAATATGGCAAACGATTCCAAGGAATTGAAACAGTGGGAACGGGTTCTCAACAAGAACCGGTTTTCGATACCCATCCCTAGGCAGGACTGAGATTTTGGTAGCTGTTCTGTAGTTTCTGGCACGTCTTCGTCTTCGGGTAGTGTGTCTCAAAGTAACATGAATAATGGTTGAGCTTTCATTGTAACTAACGGGCTTATCACGTACTGTAACTGGATTATCAGTATATACACTTCTCAAAGTTGTTCCCATTCATTTTTTTCCCCTTTCATTCCGTTCTAATGCTGCAGCACACTTTACATGTATTCAAATACCAATGTATGTATCCAGGTCTTCAAAATGTTCTTTTTCTTTCTGGATTGTTATGAAGAGTTAACAGTGCTTCAGCTGAATGTCACTCAGCTCCATTTTGAGTACTCAGTAAGAAGGACTAGATGTTACAGTCCCCGATAATGCATTGTGCATTGCTTTAGATGGAGAGACTCTTGAGGGATGGCTGTTATGAGGAATGGCAGCCCAGAAACTTTGTCGGCAGCATGCATCGTTGTGTGCCTCAACTTTCGGTCTTTTATCCAAGGTATATGCCATTTTCCTTCCTTGGTTAGGTTTAGGGATTAGAGATCTGATCTAGCTTATCATTTTAAAATTTGGGACACATCGTCAATAGTGGACCTTGGATTCAGTGAACATCATTAGGACTGGTATTGGTATTCCTGCTTTGTGATGTACTTTCACCAGGTATAAAATAACTGTGAAAGTAATTTTATAAACAAGATTATATATCCCACATCAGTACTGGCACTTGATCAGCTCACAGTCAGACTTTAAAGGAATGTTTTTATTCACATCACTGTTAGTATGTGTTGCTGCATAAGAGTCTAATTTAGCTAGATGGATTCATTTATTCCCATTGCGCATTTTTGTACAACGGAGCTCTTTTCGACTGCAGTCTTTTTCACAGCAGCATGTAGAACAAACAAAATAAAAAAGGATTAAAAAGGACATAGAAGGTGTTAAATTGGCAATTGCGAATTTGTTTCATTTGGATAGTGCAATTATGAATAAATAAATAATAATAAATAACACTCAAATTACAGACAAATTATGACAGTGAGTAGCTCTTGACATAAAATAAATATTCAGAACAAGCACAACTGTTAGTTATTGACCTTGGCTGTGACTTCAGGATTGCCTCAGCGTTTCAAAAATAGATCTAATCAATCACAGTTATGTCATGGTCCTGGGCCATGTGGGCCCAGTATTCTTAGTTTTCATGTATTTTTGTATTTTGTTCCTTATTTAGGCCATGTTTTCTGAGTTGCCCTGTTGTGTTGTTCCCTAAGTGTTTTCCCTTCATGGCTCTCTCCCCCCTGTGTGCCCTCTATGTATTTATGAGCCCTCGTCTCCCTTTGTGGTTGTTTCATGTTTCCCCAGCCCGTTACGTCTGTGTTTCCCTGTGCTCTCTCTCCTCCTGTCTGAACCTCTGTGCCTGTACATGTCATGTTCAGTTCACCCCGCCCTGTCTCGTTATGATTATCAGTGTCACCTGTGTTCCCCGTGTGTGCCCACTTTCCTCGTTTACCCTCTGTGTATTTCTGTCTGAGTCTCCCTCTGTTCGGCGTCGCGTTCTCCCTCATGTTGTGTGTAATTCTCCCCGTGGTTCGGTTCCCTTGTACAGTTCATGCTTTAGTTTTCCCAGTTTTAGTTTATTTGTATTGCCTCCCGTGGCCAGCAATAAAGCTGTGTTTTTGAGTTTATCCCCGTGTCTGCGAATCTGCATCTTGGGTCCTTCCCCTGCCTGCCACACAACGTATCATGACAAGTTAAACCAGGTCTGGCAATTAGGCTGTTTTTTCAGTGTCTTTTTGATCTAACAATGATATGTCATACTAAAACTCCAGGTTCTGTTAAGTTCACTGCATGTTCTTTGAGTTGAAATTTAATATAAAATAAAAATGCTTCAGGGTAATATAATGAGGTTTGCTAAGAGCTCTGCTATTTGCAACCTCCAAAATCACAGAAATAAACGCATGGCAAAGCTATGCCCATGTTGTATTGACTTTCTATCAAGGAATAAGTGGTATATGAAGCTTATATGTCAAGAGCTTGACATGTCCCAGAAGATTGAAAGAAGCCAGAAGGGCCGTTAGCATGGATGATCCCATGAGTGAACCCCTAAGCAACTGGGGACATTAACAACATACTAAGCATGGAGTAGATACTGAGACAGCAGCCTAGGAAGTGAACGACTCCAAAGGATCATACAAAAAGCAACGACCTTTGGCCAGGAGATACAGTTGTTCCATGAGAACTTATTGTCTCACTTTATACAGCAAATCTCATTCATCCAGTAACCTTTATATAGAGCTTTTATTTAACATTTGCACATTCACACACATCCCAATGGAGTCGAGGAACAATGCACTGACCTTCGCTTTGTAGACAAGCTAGTGTCCCACATAAGTCAAATCCCTCCCATGGTCATAGATTTGATGATGATCTAATCATAAAATTCCATCTAATTCAATTACATTGTATGCATATAGCGCCAAATAAAAAATAGTTCTCTCAATGCACTTTATATTGTAAGGTAAAGACCATAATACAAAAAAACCCCAATAATCATATGACCCCTAATGACCAGACAACCGTGCTTTGGCGACAGTGGGAAAGAAAAGCTCCCTTTTAACTGGAAGAAACCTCTGGCAAAACCAGGCTTAGGGCGGGGCAGCCATCTGTCACAGTCGGAGGGGGGTGAGGGTAAGAAGACAGGACAAAGACAGAGAGCCAGAGATTAATAATAATGGATGCTTAAATGCAGAGTGGTGTATAAACACATATTGAGTGAAAAAGAAACACTCGGATCTATTGCAGCTTAACAAAGAGAGGGTTCAGGATCTGATCCGCCTAATCCAGCCTTAACAATGTGCTTTGTCATAAACTAAAATTTTAAGCATAATCTAATAAAGAGGGTGTCTGTGTTCTGAATATATCTTGGGAGCCCGTTCCAGTCCCTGGAAGCTGAAGGTTCTGCCTCCCATTCTATTTTTAAATACCCCAAAAACCACAAATAAGCTTGAAGTCTGAGAGTAAAGCGCTCTATTTAAGAAAAGATAGGATCTGATTATATAAGACCTTGTATGTGAGGACAAGGATTTTAAATTCAATTCTGGATTCAACAGGGAATGAAGAAACACCAGTATATGAGAAATATGCGCTCTCGTTCTAGTCCTTGTAAGTATTCTTGCTGCAGCATTTCAGATCAACCGAAGGTTTTTCAGGGACTTCTTAGAACATCCTGATAGTAACGAAACAGAATGTTTCTAATGTTAGACATACTGACTTCAGGATTCCCCACAGTATACAATAACATCAGTTTTATCTGACTTTAAAATAAAATCAGAGATCATCCAGGTCTTTATGTTTTAAGAAATCCCTGCAGTTTAACTAATTGGTCTGCACTTCATGGATAGATAAATTTGGGTATCATCTGCATAGCATCATCAAATGTATGCTATGCCTTCAAATGATACTGCCTAAGGGAAGGCTGTATAATGTAAAGAGAATTGGTCCTGGTGTGTTCCAGCTATAGGAGGGTCACACTCCTCAGCCTCCCTGGGAAAAGCTATGCAGGGCGCTGGAAAGGAAAGTCCGTCCGTTAGTCAAACCTCAGATACAGGAGGAACAATGTAGTTTTCGTCCTGGGTGCAGAACACTGGACCAGCTCTTTACCCTTTTGAGGATACTTGAGGGTGCATGGGAGTTTGCCCAACCAGCCTACATGTGTTTTGTGGCCTTGGAGAAGGCGTTCGACCGTGTCCCTCGGACTGCGCTGTGGGAGGTACTTCGGGAGTATGGGGTGGCTAGCCCATAGCCCATTGCTACAGACCATTCAATCCTTATACAATTGTTGCAAGAGCTTGTTCCACATAGCTGGCAATAAGTCTGACTTGTTTCCAGTGGGTGATGGACTCTGCCAGAGCTGCCCTTTGTCACCGATTCTGTTCTTAATATTTAAGGACAGAATTTCTAGGCGTAGCCAAGTGGCGGAAGGCTTAGGTGGTCTCAGAATCTCATCCCTAAGTGGAGGAGTTTAAGTGTCTCAGGGTCTTGTTCACGTGTGAGTGGATAAGGGATTGGGAGCTGTCAAGGGGAAATTGTTTTTATATACTGTAATGTGATCAGCTTCATGAAATGTGCTTTTTATTGATCACTAAGCAATCTACATGTCTATGTGACTTTTCACCTAATAACTTTTTGTGATGAACTTATTCAGCTACTAAACCACTTCCTGTTTTCAGAGAACAGTTAGATGTAGAGAAGAGAAACCTCAGCTCTTTCCAAGAATATGCAGATGTAGAAAGGGAAAAAACTCATTGCTCTGAGTGTCGTTGTTATTTTTACACACACACACACACACACACACACACACACACACACACACACACACACACACACACACACACACACACACACACAGAGACATAAGACAAGTATAAATAAAGAACGCAGGCAGTGATGAGACGCAGGTCGCAGAGTGTGCGTCACTGCCCACGCGTGTAAAGACAACTGCAGTGTTTGTGTTTTCTAACTCAGGTGTCTTAGCTGAAGAACTACGGGGTGATTTAAAGAAATCCCCTGTCAGGAGCTCAACAGATGGATTGGTGCTGCGGCTGCAGTGATGCCCACGCTGTACTGGTCCGTCGTTATGAAGAGGGAGCTGAGTGTAAAAGCGAAGCTCTCAGTTTATGGTGCATCTACATCCCACCACTCAGGCCATCCGGGAGGGGCTCGGAGTAGAGCTGCTGCTCCTCTACATTGAAAGGAGGCAGTTGAGGTGGTTCTGGGAATGTCCCACTGGGAGGAGTGGCAGACCCAGGACATGCTGGAGAGATTATATCTCTTGGGTAACCTGGGAATCCCTTGGTGTCCAGATAAACTGGAGGAGGTGGCCGGGGAGAGAGAGGTCTGGGTTTCTCTGCTTAGGTTGCTGCCCGCATGACCCGACCCTGGATAAGCAGAAGAAGATGGATGGATGGGAAGATACTGAACCCAAAGTTGCACCATGAAATAATTATAGTGTTAATGTTAGATAGAAAGCATAGGTAAGTAGGTAGAAAAAGTAAATGCGATATGCTTTGAGTGCTCAAGTAGGGAAAGCACTATAGAATTACAAGTTCATTGACAATTTTCTTCCTCTGTGTAACTTCATGCACAATTTCACCAGCAACACAAAACGGCAAAATCTCAGCTATCTGTTATTCCCCCACTCCTCCTAGTCTGACCACCATGTGCTCTGCAGATAGAGACACTGAAGTTCCAACTGCAGTGTCGCGAGATTAAAAGTTAGCAACCACATCTAAAGCCCTCCAGCAGATCCTGTATTCAATATCCTCTGTACTTTCTTTAGCTACAGTACATTTCAAATTGAAGTGAACTGACATGAACCTGAGAAAGTTTAACTGCAAAGATATCTATTATATTATAAAAACCTTCTTAATCATCTTAATAACATTAAACATCTTTTACAACCAGAGTTGCAGTTTATTGTTTGAACACATTTCGTTTAGATGAAGTGTAGTTTACTGGTTTATGACTGTAATTTTTATACTTGTCACAAATGCTACCACTGACTTATAAATAATGCACTATCACTTTTCTTTTATAATGAGCTGTAATCAAGTCATGTCCATGGGAATCAGTTTTGAAATGAATACTATCATTGTATGCATTTCATGCATCAGCCATGCTTTGCTTCTTTAAATGCACATATGCATATCTTTTTGCACTGGTAAGTATTCACCATAGTCTTGAATCCAGTGTGCCTCTCCCATTGGCTATGTTGCTTTGTCAGCTGGCCATTCACGTTGAACTTTAGATGAATTGTAAAAATCAAAGGAAGCTTATGACTTTCATCTATGTTACATGCTACAATAGCGGTGTCGGGAGTTAGAATTTGATTTTCAGTAATTCTTGTCAAACAGTAATGACTGTTTGACATTTCCATTCTTGACCTGTCTTACTGGAAATTTGAAGACAGACTATTTCATCCCTGTGTTCACTGGGCACACTAATTCATAATGTGGTATAGGTCCCATGTTGAGGTTATACTCCTTAATCAAGAAGAGAACTAACACCCTGTACCATACACCAAACCATGCAGTGCATGCACTTGATCAGCCCTAGTCCTAACCTGACTGAGGATAAAACTGGTAAATGCCACGCCTGCCACTGCACTATGCAAAAGTATCAATGGCATCAGTTGCTACAATCTTCTGGGAAAAACGTTGGCAAAGACGAGAAAATTAATAAGAGTAATACTTTGTTGACCTGACTAGAAACTAATTAAAAAAACTAAAAGGCTGCCTTAATTCAGAAGTTAACAGCAATAAACAGCCTGGTTGATATGAAGAACAATCTCGCTGCTAAACTGTCTGCAAAATGTTAGGACAGTGCAATGCATCCTGAAGGGCTCTAACATATAACACGGGCTTGTGACTGAACTTATCCGATTATTACTTAAACCGACAGGAGATTTAGAGATTTGCATGAAGGGAACCCATCGCAATAAATGCCAAACTGAAAGATAACAGAGCCCCTCGGAGAGATTGTTGTTCACTTTTTTTGACTGTTGTATATAAAAAAAACAGCCTGGAAGCAAGAAAGAATTGTATGCCAAGGATTGAACATTTACTTCAAAAGAGACTGCACAAACGAGCTACACAAGAAATGGAAAGTCTTGTGGGATGTGATAAAAAAGCTCAAAGAAAAAAATATGAAGGTATAGTCTGCATATCCTGTTCTGTTACAATAGTTCCTGGATGCTGTACCTGTGTTCAAGTAGATGGGGATTTATGCTGGATGAAAGAGGGAGCCCTGACTCACAGAAGTTAGCCCACTATAATGAAGGACATTGAGAAGAGTGGCTTCGTGAAAATGAAATAAAATAGCTATTTATTAATATTACAATTACAATTTTTTACAAATGTGTCTCCAATTAAATGCAGTGTTATAAATAAATCACCATGTATTCTTCAAGTTGTAGTTAAACGTGAAAAGGTGTTGCGCTTTCAATAACTGCTTGGCAATCCGAATGTTTGGAGACAAGTTGGTGCAAACTTAATACACAGTGATGTCAAAGCTGTGGAGTTAATGCAGTTTGAGTCCTTCTGTCAATAGATGAAAACAGGGAAAAACATGTATTAATAGAATTACTATTTATTTTTTCAAGAGTCTCCAGTTAAATCTACAAGTTTTCCTCCAAGTTGTAACTCCAAAGATGAACATTTGCTGTAAACAAACATCAAATAAATTTATTAGCACACAAATGATCAACCTGGTAGCTAGAACAGCATCAATCTCTATAGTTGAAAAGTTAAACCATTTTAGAATTACAAAAAAACGTAACTTTCATGGTCAAACTCTAATGGCCAGTGTAGCTCTCTTCACGACGACACAGACACAGGTCGGTTCTTTGAAACGGGCGTTTATTACTTGGGCCTTCTCTCCTCAGCTTCACCATCACCAGTACGCCGATACGCCATTACGCCAATACGCCGTGAGAACTCGTTGTCCAGAAAAGAGGTCCTTAAGTCCTTGTATTGCCCTTTCTTTTAGTAAACCTTTAGCTTAAATCGCTTCATGAGAGACATCTGCTCCCTCGCAGTCCATGAAAAGTCTCGTGTGCTCTCGTTAAGGGTATTCTCACGAGACACTAGCTCTCACCTTACACATGTACATTTCAAATAAAGACATTTCAACGCAAACTATATATATTCATGAAATTATGTAACTTATTATAAATCAGTCATCTACATCATGAAATCCACACAGAACATTTTAACAGCATTTACACTCCCACCAAAATCACTCATTGACTTAAAATGAGAGATTTTCCTCAATGAAAATTATAAGGAAGTGATGTGTGAGTGTACATTTAAGTGTAGGTCATTTAGCTTTACGTGTGTTTTAGGTGGCCTCAAGTAATGTAACTACTTTGTGAACAGGCCTCTCAAGGAAAACTGATTTAGTGATTGGTTTTCCCTTATCAAAAGTAGTGTCACTGAGCAGAAGCTTTAGCTTTCGCACCTTGCCATCTGCGCTGGGCAGGGCTTCCACAACCCTTGCAAGCTTCCACTGGTTTCTTGGTGCACTGTCATCCTTTAATATTACAATGTCATCTGGTTGCAAGTTTCGTGACAGCTTCTGCCATTTCTGTCGTTGTTGGAGGTTTAGCAGGTATTCTCGTTTCCATCGTTGCCAAAATTCATTGGCCAAAAACTGCACTCTTCTCCACCTTTTGTGCAGATAGAGGTCTTCTTTGCAGAATTGTCCAGGGGGTGGCAGAATTACAGATGATTTCATGGTTAGAATGTGGTTGGGAGTGAGGGGTTCCGGACCAGTAGGATCGTGAAGATGCTCGACACTTAGTGGCCTGCTGTTGATTATGGTCATTGTTTCATACAGAAACGTTCTTAGAGTTGTGGTGTCAAGTCTGCTGGCGGACTTGTCGAGCATAGCTATCAGGATGCTTCGGATTGTTCGAATCTGGCGTTCCCAAACTCCTCCCATATGACTAGCTGATGGGACATTCAGCACAAATTCACAACCAAGCGCCCTTGTACGGTCTTGATCCATTCCTTCAAGCAATTCAGAAAGCTCCTTTCTAGCACCAACAAAGTTTGTGCCTCTATCACATCTTAGCTGGCACACGGGTCCTCGAATAGCTATGAATGATCGAAGTGCATTCATGAATGCGTCTGTTGTCAAATCGTCAAGGGTTTCTATGTGAACTGCTCTAGTACATAGGCAGGTGAATAACAATCCGTATCGTTTCAACTCTCTCCTTCCTTCCTTCACAATAAAGGGGCCAAAACAATCAAGCCCACAATAAGTAAAGGGGGGAGATGTCTCAATTCTCTCTCCTGGTAGATTTGCCATTTGTTGAACCTCAGTTGTTCTTCTGTATCGTCTACATTTTACACACTTGTAAATGTGTGAGGAGACCACACTTCCACATCCTAGGACCCATATTCCGCTTGCGCGCAACTCGTTCATGGTCATGCCCCTTCCTTGATGGTGTATAAGCTCATGATGATGTTTGACCAGCAGAGCTGACACATGAGATTTTTTCGGAAGAATCGCAGGATGCTTTACATCATGGTGTAAGGCTGACTGAGACAGCCGTCCTCCCACCCTAAGAACATTGGTTTCGTCCAGGAAAGCATTCAGCTGGCGTAGCCTGTTGTGCCTGCTCAAAGTGTGTTCCTTCTTGCCTCTTATTTTCTTTATGTCTTCAGCAAAGGCGTCTTCTTGTACGAGTTTGATGATGAAGATCTCTGCTTCTCTTCGTTCTTCAAGATTAGTCGACTCATTAGTTCTCGACTGAAATCCCTTAAACTCTCTGACAAATCTCTTGAGCCTGGCAATGGCTCTCACCACTCTGGACCAGTCAGAAAATTTAGTTAAACGGTTTACCATTGGATTCTGTTCTCTTGCTTTAACTGCATGAACATGTGCTCTCCGAAGTTCAGGATCAGTAGCCTCAACTTCTCCCACCATTCCCACTTCATGTGGGGGATTTTGCTGCCAAAGGAAGTTGGGTCCTTTCAGCCAGCTAGATTCTTTCATTTGAACTGCAGTCAAACCTCTTGAGGCTCCATCAGCTGGGTTGTCTTCAGAGTTGACATGTCGCCATTGTTCAGGTTTTGTGCTAGATCTTATTCGCTGGATGCGGTTGGCCACGAATGTTTGGAATCTTTTAGCATCATTGTTCACATAGCCAAGGACCACCTTTGAGTCAGTCCAGTAATACTCTTGCACATTTTCAATCTCCAGCTCGCCTCTAATGATATCACCAATGCGGACTGAGGTCACAGCTGAAGATAACTCAAGCCTTGGGATGGTTGTTAGTTTGGTAGGGGCTACTCTTGCTTTCCCCAAGACAAGTGAACAACTTATCTGTCCTGTTTCACTCACCGCTCTAAGGTATGAGCATGCACCATACCCTTTGAAGCTTGCATCAGAAAAGTTGTGAAGCTCATATAGTGAGACTTCACAACTTTGATGGAAGGTAGCTTCTTGGAATCTTTAGAACTGCCAAATGAGGCAGATCTTTGAGCCATGACTCCCATTGTGGCTGGATGTGCTCGGGGAGAGGTTCGTCCCAGCTTACCTTGTCTCTACACAGTGTTTGAAGAATCTGTTTGCCGACAAGTAGGAATGGAGCCACGAAACCTAGTGGATCATAGACTGAGGCAACAGTTGAGAGAACGCCTCTCCTTGTCAGTGGGTTTTCTTTTACCACCACCCTGAACTGAAATTCATCCGCCTCAACACACCACTGAACTCCAAGTGCTCGCTCGATATGAAGTTCTCCTAGAGCCATGTTTAGATCTTTGGTCTGAACACATTCTTGTGGTGGAATTGTTGCAATCACACTCTCATCGTTGGATACAAACTTATGTAGCCGTAGATTTCCTGTTTTGCACAGAGCTCTTGATTCCTTTACCAGGCGTATAGCTTCAGCAGTCGACCTTACACTTGTCAGGCCATCATCTACATAGAAGCTTCTTTGGATGAACTTAATGGCTTCTTTGCTGAACTTGCCTTGGCCTTGTGAAGCTAGGTATTTCAGTCCAAAGTTGGAGCAACCGGGGGATGAAGCTGCCCCAAAGAGGTGTACCTTCATCCTGTACACTGAGGGTTCAGAATCCAAATCACCTCCATCCCACCAGAGGAACCTGAGATAATCTTGATGTTCCCTTGCAACGTGGAACTGGTGAAACATTTTTTCGATGTCGCACATTATGGCTATAGGACCCTTTCTAAATCGACACAACACACCAACTAATGTGTTAGTCAGGTCTGGACCTGTCAAGAGATAGTCATTTAGAGAGGTTTCTTGGTAGCGTGCCGAACAATCGAAAACCACACGGATCTTCCCGGGCTTGTGGGGATGGTAGACACCATGGTGTGGTATGTACCATGCTGGCTGGTTGTCTAATTCAGACTGTGGCACCTTCTCAGCATCTCTTCTACTTATGATTTCATTCATGAAATTGACATAGTCCGTGTAATATTGTTCATTTCTCCTCAGTCGACACTCTAATGAGCTGAGCCTGTGAACTGCACACTGTTTATTGTCTGGAAGATTAGGTTTGTCTGTCTTGAAAGGAAGCGGAAGTTCATAGTGGCCATCTTCCTTCTGTCTTATTCCAGCTTTCACTTTAGACAGAAAGAGGAGGTCCTCCTGAGAAACTGGATTATCATCTGTTGAGTGATCTGTGAAATCTGATTCAAAAGTCTTAATTATGTCAAGTGGGTTGATCTCTTTGACTTGAGTCCTGCACGCAAAGTGCACTTCCTTCTTTAGCTGAACTGATGGATGCACAGTTGGTGTCACTTGTCGTACTATGATTCTATGACTGAATCCTATTGGATCGCTGTTGTCGCTTGCTGAATGTGAGCAACCAACAATGCTCCAGCCCAGATCAGTCCGCTGCGCATATGGATGATTTTCGTCACCAGACAGGATCTCTCTTGGGAGGAGGGCTCGTTGACAGTTGTAGCCTATAAGAAGGCCTACTTCGCAATCCAACTGTGGTGGAATCTTTTCTGACAGTTGCTCTAGATGTGGCCATTTTAGAGCTGTTTCAGAGGTAGGAATGTGCAGCCTGTTTACTGGGATAAATTCTCTTGTGAAAACAGGTGGTAGTGGAATCCTTTTCTCTGAGTTGTATCCTCTCACTTGTAGACCTGTCAGTTTCTGACATGGAATAACTGTCGACTTGGCAGACATTGTGGACAGTCGCAGACTGACATTCTCTCTGTTTGTGTTCAGGCCTTGAGCTACTTCATCTAGTATGAAGGTGGTATCACTCTGTGTGTCTAAGAGTGCATAAACTAGCAGTTCTTGATCTGGCTGCTTAATAGATGACACCCAGACTGGCAAGATAGAAGATGTTCGTGTGCTTAGACCCTCTTGAATAACTCTGTTGGAAGTGGCTGTTGCGGTCCTTTCTGTGGTGTCTGCCTTGTCCTTTGAAATTTCACTTGCATTTAGGTGGATTGGCCTTTGACGTTCCTTGAACTTATCGTCATGCAAACATGTTGGGTGTCTCTTTTGGCATTTCTCACACGTGCTTTTGTTATCACATTTTCTTGAGTGATGACCGGTCTTCAAACATCCAAAGCAAAGCTTCTCTGTGTGTACAAACTTAACACGATCCTGAACTGTCTTTTCTGTGAAACTTCGGCATTTGTCTAGGATGTGTCCTGTCCTTTTGCCGAAAACACATGATGTAATACTGCTCTGTGTTGTACTTGTGGTCAGAGTCTTTGCTTGAACTATTTGGCTTCGTAGATGCCTTGGTTTCTCGCTTTCAACACTCTTAAGTGCTTGTATTGAGGAAATTGGATCGCAAGCAAGATCTGCTTCCTTTGATAGGAAGTCAACAAACACCTTGAATGGTGGGTACTCAGCTTTCACTTGTCTGACTTCCATCACTTTGCGATTCCAGCTGGAAACCAACCAATCTGGCAATTTCAGCAGAATCCTCTGACTCTCAGCGCAGTCATTCAAGACCTCCAGCATCTTGACATGAGACATGGCAGCCTTGAGAAAGTCTGCAAATTCTCTTAGCTCGCAAGCATCCTTAGAACCTATCTTTGGCCATGCATGCAGCTTGTCTCTGAGTGACTTCCCAATTAGGAATGGGTCTCCGAAACGTTTCTCTAAAAGCTTCCAGGCTGAGTCATATGCTGCTTCTGTGCCCAATAGAAGAAATCCTTCCACGGCCTTCTTTGCTGTGCCACCTAAGTACTTTCTTAGGTAATACAGTTTTTCATTCTTTGGGATGTTCTTCCTTTCTATTAATGTTTCAAAGGACAGTTGCCAGTCTTTGAACTTCAAGGGATCTCCTGTAAACACCCCAGGCTCTGGTGTTGGGAGTCGGTTTGCACTCATAGCTTCTACTAGTGCATTGACCAGATCTAAGCTATTCTGCTCTTGAGGCCTCAACACTGAGGCTGGAGGAGACTGAGGTAGCTGTTGTGGACAAGGAGCTTGACTTGTGACTGCTAGGGATTGAGGAATGAATGGGGGACTTGATGCATTGAGAGAATGGGTTGTGACTGGAAGTACTGTGGAGTCAGCGACTCTAAGCTCTGGCAGTACTTCACTACCATACAACAAATCAGTTGCTTCTATGTTTTCTTCAGCTTCATCATAGACCCTCACTAGAGCTCTCGCAGCATTTAGCTTCTTTACTTCTTCTAGGCGTGCAAGTTTTCTACGTTTATCTTGGATTGCTTGCTGTCTGGCTAGGTTCTCAGCCTCTAACATTTGAAGTTCTGTTTCTTCCCTTTCTTGCTCCTCCAACACTGCCAAGACTTCCTGAGTTGCAGCAGCTTCAGCTACAGCCTCTATTCTTTTGACAGAGTGGCTGCTAGAGTGGGTAGAACTACATCCTTGACGAGACAGTGGTCTAGAAACAGAACCTGTTGAGCCTAGAACAGATCCAGCATCAGGCCAAGACTCTTCATCTTTATCTGCTTCATGACCTTTAAGCTGTCTCTCCGCTCTTTGAATAATAAATTCTGAGAATGACATGCATGTATCAACCCTGCGCCGCAGGTCTGGTTCAGGGGTTTGCGTTTGACGCAGCTCCTCATAAACCACCTTTACATCAGAACAGGTGCTTTTGATGTTCTCAATAAGCTCAGTTAACTCATCCTTAGAAGCATCACCACTTAATAACTCTTTGCCTATTCGTGCATGACACCTCCACTTCTCATAGATGATTTTGTATTTGCGTTGAATGTGCTTCAGTCTCTCATCTTGGTATGCTCTTCCCCTTTCTGTTAGGGTACGCGCCCTCTCACTTCTTCGAAGCCCCTCTAGTTCTGCTGCAGATTCAGTGACAGTAGCTTCAGCTTGAGCGGATTGTTCAGCATCTTTATGGCAGGTCTCTCTGCTTATGTTAGACATGTTGAGATTATAGCAGTGTGATTGTGCAGCTATTAAACTTCAACTAGATTTCTTCTGGACTATGTGTAAGTGAAAGTTGCAATAAACTTAATTTGAATAGCCAGTAAGGTTCATAAATGTATGTATGAGTCTTCCAACACACTGTTGACTTCAATACTGAACTTAAGTTTCAAACAGACAAGAACAACAAAAATCACCTTATCACAAATATACAATAACAGTGTAAATGTACTTAGAAATACCTTAAATCCTTATCATTTACATTACTAAAGGTTTTCAAGTTTTCACATCAGTATAGTACTCCTTTAAAATTCACATAAGGTGCCCTTTAAAACTCAGCAAATTTTGTATAACTCAAAATTACTCATAACCTGTGAGCTTGTTAAATATTTACTTGTTTGTTCTATAAACCTTGTGATGTACAACAACTATAAATGCAAACACATTGGATTAATCTCTACATTAAGCCAGCAAGAATAACAGATGAGTCCCTTAGTTGCAATTTTCACATTTAACCACTTCTCACACCACCTTAACTTCACTTTTGTGGTAGAGCTTCTCCTGATCTTAAACGTGAAAATTAGCGCTTTAACTCAGTCTAACCACCGTTGTTTGTTAATGCTGTGCCGATATGCGTTATGCACTCTGCTTATCTGACGTGATGCACCGGATCCGCGTCGTTTCGTCATCCGCGGCGATCCTGTCCTCTCCTACCCGTGTTGAGCAGGCGAGTTCTCACTGCAGCTCTCGTCACGACAACACAGACACAGGTCGGTTCTTTGAAATGGGCGTTTATTACTTGGGCCTTCTCTCCTCAGCTTCACCATCACCAGTACGCCGATACGCCATTACGCCAATACGCCGTGAGAACTCGTTGGCTGCCTGTCCAGAAAAGAGGTCCTTAAGTCCTTGTATTGCCCTTTCTTTTAGTAAACCTTTAGCTTAAATCGCTTCATGAGAGACATCTGCTCCCTCGCAGTCCATGAAAAGTCTCGTGTGCTCTCGTTAAGGGTATTCTCACGAGACACTAGCTCTCACCTTACACATGTACATTTCAAATAAAGACATTTCAACGCAAACTATATATATTCATGAAATTATGTAACTTATTATAAATCAGTCATCTACATCATGAAATCCACACAGAACATTTTAACAGCATTTACAGCCAGTTAAGCATCACCCCAAAAGTCAACCTATCCACATAGACTTTCATGTTAAATGCCCTGTTTTATGTTGTTACAAAGCAAAGCATTGCTGTTTGTTACAAAAGAGTGATTTTAGCTTTTAATGACCTCTAGACAGTGTTGTTCCCTATGACCCTAGCAACTTTAGTGGCTTTGGAGAATTTTTCCATGCCCTGTTTAATTGGATGCTAGAATTACAGTGGCAGACGCAGACACAGGGACCTGTAGCTCTTGCTATCTACTTGGCCTCATTTGTACTAAGTAAACTCACTTCATGAACTGGACCTCTCCACCAGCACGTCTAGAAGTAGTTCGGTATTGGTGAGTTAATTTGTGGTAGTTTACAAGTCTGTTATTCAGCAATAGTCAGAAGATATGTGTTTGTGTATTGCGCATCAAGTTTATGCTTACAGCTTGTTAAGGTCACAGTCATACAGACCTAGAGACTGCCTGACCCTCTGGCAGCCTCTGGTCATTTGGTTAAAAAAGTCAGTTGCCAAACAGTTGGTCAGCGCTTACTAGATGTTGCTGGCTTTCGCTAGGTGAAACTAATCACAAACAGAAAGCTGCACCAAAAGCCTGCTAGTTGCTTTTGTAGCTAATGGATTGCCATCCTCGCCCACCTGGTTGATCCAGTTGGTCTCAACTTACTGTATCTGCAATCACTCATTATTCACTCTGCACGGTGTAGTAAAACTTGAAAAAGGGCCACACAAATCAGAAGTTAGCAGTCACTACTGTTTGGCAAGTAGTTTCCAAGTGCTTGTACACATGTTGCACAAACTACCGGTAACCGTGACAATCTGCTAGCGAGCTAAGCAATTACAATGAGATTTTCATTATAGTGCTGTATACCCCTTTGTGACCAATTTCAAGCTAGGCAATTGTTAGGTTTGTAGCTTGAACCTATTCGCTGGAACGTTAAGACAATATAATTACACTGCAAGCAAGACACAAGTAGGCAAACTTCTTCATGGTACTCATGCACGGGAGAGAACCGGACAACCGCTTGACTCCAGTTGGTCTCGTCCGTTCTCCCGTATCACTGTCCTTTTATTGAGGTTACATGAATATGCATAAGTTCATTAACATATGACGTCTACATACACAAAGAGTACCTTGCCTGTGTGTGTGTGTGTGTGTGTGTGTGTGTGTGTGTGTGTGTGTGTGTGTGTGTGTGTGTGTGTGGACTGCTGATCAAAGGGTCAAACATCCTTGGTCAGGAAGAGGGTAGCCTCCCCCTCACCCTAGATGGTTCATCCTAGATAACACGGTGAGGAAGTCCTGCAGTTCATCTAAACAAAGAGCACTTAGACTAGAACAGACGCAACTACGTTAATCCTACCATAAAATAATAAGACACGGTATGACCTCTCATGCTCCCAAAGTGCTGTCTAATACACACAAAGTTTGCAGACTATCAAGGATCAAAACCTCTACCAATCTACAACTAATTACAAAACTCTAAGCATATATAAGTAAATATTTCTAAGCATAAATGACAATCAACAATACAAATCTAACAGCAATGAACCTCCAGCAACCACTAGCTAACTCGTTATGATATAGACACTTTTCCCTAGCAACCGGCAGTTGCTAACTACTCTCTACATCTATATAAACGGAGCTTTAGTGATCAAACTCATATTTTCTGTCAGCAATAGCAATAGCTAACAACCAGGCAGGAAACAAACCACCACTGGTTGTTTCTAAATGTCCAATAATTAGTCTCTAGGAACACGTAACCAGGGCCTAAACAAGCTAACCAAAATTAGTTCATCACTCCACACTGTTAGCTTTTATAAACCATCTCATCCAACATCTTGTTCATCTTACTGTACAAAGCCGTTTGCTGTTTGCTTCAAAGTAAAAGCATACAACCAACATACCCAGTGAAATAAAACTCTTGCATATATTACTTGAAGAGTAATTTGAGCACATTTGAGCTGTTTGGGGCACAAGTGTACGTTGATATCCTGGTTAAAACAAAAAGCAAAGAAACATTTGGACAATCATTCTCACTGCACAGCAATTAAATCACATCACAAGGTGTATAATATTTTTTGCTTACATGTGGTAGTTGTGCCTCCCTGGCTCTCAGTTGCTTTTGTGTGTCCCCTTTATCCCTGTCCCCTGTTATATTTGTTTTGTCACATAGACACACATTACGTATTCACATTTCTGCGGCAGATGAATCCTTTGAATATTAGCAAGGCAGGGAGCAGTCTGATTTGATCAAATATTGCCCTGCAGACGTTTCTTTAAACAAGCCGGGTTTTTTTCTCTTTTCTTTTTCTTGATTCATTCTATGCTCTCTCAAAAACAGAAGCAGAAAGAGAATAAGCACTACGTGTGTGTGTGTGTGTGTGTGTGTGTGTGTGTGTGTGTGTGTGAGTGTGTGTGTGAGTGATATGGGCATGTGTGAGTATGTGTTTGCATTCATGCATGCTTGCACAAGCAGGGTGCAAATAGTGGCCCCGAGAATCTATCATTGGACTCATGTATAATTAATGTCCAGTGTGTTTGTGATAATTATGGTACTGTAAAATATATATTTATCCCAGAGTCCTGATCCTACTTACTCAAGCATTTGTGTTTTTCAAACACTGAGGAAGGATACTGTTTTAAAAAGTCCGTTACGGCATTACCAATCAGCTATTCCGGTTTAACTGTTGCAATTCCCTGTTTATCACTGTAGCACATCAGCAGAATAACATGAGATTTTAAACCCAGAACTCTTCCAGACTTCCAGAACATTATGATAAGGCTGTAGCTTAACCCCTTGAGATGACTGGCAACCAGTCTAGGCTTGTGCTTGTGCTTTTATATAATTATCAAAACAGAAAAGGGACATTAACTTACCCTCCCTGTAATTTTGGGTTGGTCAGAATAAATGTGTAGAGTTTCAGATTATTCCAACATTTTTTGCACCATTGCATCATAAATATGCAACACGTGTTGTTGTCTGTGTCATGTTATTGTCACACAAATCAAATCAAATCAAATCAAATCACTTTTTATTGTCACATCACATGTGCAGGCACACTGGCACAGCACATGCGAGTGAAATTCTTGTGTGCGAGCCCCACAAGCAACAGAGATGTGCAAACACAACAACACAAACGAGCAAAATACAAGAATGGCCAACCTGAAACTAATAAATATATGTACAATATATAATAGTGTATGCATTTCTGGATGTGTATACTAAATATTTTCCTACGTGTGTGTGTGTGTGTGTGTGTGTGTATACACATTTTTACAAATTAAATAGTAAAAAAATAAAATAAAATAATAATAATAATAATAAAATATATAAAATATACAGAGTTGAATATGTGCAAAACAAGTGGCATTTATATACAGTGTGGAGTGCATAATGTTGAAGTTCCAGTAGTGAAGCTGAGGTGTCTATGACGTGTTCAGCAGTCTGATGGCCTGATGGAAAAAGCTGTCTCTCAGTCTGCTGGTACGGGACCGGATGCTGCAGAACCTCCTTCCTGATGGAAGCAGTCTGAACAGTTTATGGCTGGGGTGACTGGAGTCCTTGATGATCCTCCCCGCTTTCCTCAGGCACCGCTTCCTGTAGATGTCTTGGAGGGAGGGAAGCTCACCTCCAATTATCCGTTCAGAGCACCGCACTACTCGCTGGAGAGCTTTGCAGTTGTAGGCGGTGCTGTTGCCATACCAGGTGGTGATGCATCCAGTGAGGATGCTCTCAATGGCACAGCGATAGAAGGTCCTGAGGATGCGGGGGCTCATGCCGAATCTTTTCAGTCTCCTGAGAAAGAAGAGGCGCTGCTGCGCCTTCTTCACTGTTTTGTTTGTGTGTACTGACCACGTAAGATCCTCAGCCAGGTGTACGCCAAGGAACCGGAAGCTGCTCACTCTCTCCACAGCAGCGCCGTTGATGGTGATGGGGGTGTGTACTTCTCTGCACCTCCGGAAGTCCACTATCAACTCCTTTGTCTTTGCGACGTTGAGGGTGAGATGGTTGTCTTGACACCAGTGGGTCAGGGCGCTGACCTCCTCCCTGTAAGCCGTCTCATCACCGTTGGTGATAAGACCCACCACTGTAGTGTCGTCCGCAAACTTCACAATGATGTTGGAGCTGTTAGTGGCTGTGCAGTCGTAGGTGTAGAGTGAGTACAGGAGAGGGCTCAGTACACACCCCTGTGGAGCACCAGTGTTCAGTGTGATGGGGGATGAGGTGATGCTGCCCAGTCTGACCACCTGGCGTCTGTCAGACAGGAAGCTAAGGATCCAGCTGCAGAGGGAGCTGCTCAGTCCTAGATCCTGCAGTTTCCTGTCCAGCTTCGAGGGAACGATGGTATTGAATGCTGAGCTGTAATCTACAAACAGCATCCTCACATACGTGTCTCTCTTCTCCAGGTGCGACAGGGCAGTGTGTAGTGTCAGGGCTATGGCATCATCAGTGGACCTGTTGTGGCGGTATGCAAACTGTAGAGGGTCCAGTGAGTCGGGTAGTGCAGAGCAGATGAAGTCCCTGACCAGCTTCTCGAAGCATTTGCTTACGATGGGGGTCAGGGCTACAGGTCGCCAGTCGTTCAATGAGGAGATGGTGGAGGATTTGGGTACAGGGACGATGGTGGCCATTTTGAAGCAGGCTGGGACTACAGACAGAGAGAGGGAAAGGTTGAAGATGTGCGTGAACACTCCAGCCAGCTGAGCCGCGCATGACCTGAGGACGCGGCCGGGAATCCCGTCCGGACCAGTAGCTTTGCGTGCGTTCACCTTCCTGAAGCACCTCCGCACATCCTCCTCAGACACAGTGTGCGCACTGACGTCATCCGCGGTGCGCACACTGTCCGGTCTCATGGTGTTCGCTGTGTCGAATCTAGCGTAGAATACGTTTAGATCCTCACACAGAGAGGCCGTGGTCTGCGGTGTGCTGGTTTTCCCTCTAAAGTCTGTGATCGTGTTTAGTCCCTGCCACATACTCCGAGGGTTGTCAAACTGTTGCTCCACCCTGTCCCTGTACTCACGTTTGGCTGCTTTGATCGTCTTCCGGAGTTGGTAATGTGCGTGTTTGTAGTCCGATGTGTTCGCGGAGGCAAAGGCGGTGTTCCGTGCCGCGCGAACATCTCCGTTAATCCAGGGTTTTTGATTTGGGAAGGATTTAACTGTTCTGGATGGGACGACATCTTCCACGCATTTCCTGATAAATCCACATACTGAGTCTGTGTATTCATCAATGTCTCTGGCGGCCACGTGAAACATTTCCCAGTCCGCGTGATCAAAACAGTCCCGCAGCGCAGACTCCGATTGGAGTCAGTATTTTTCTGTTGTCTACTCTGTTATGTACACAAAGAAATAGCCAGAGCCCAATTCCTTATACAAGAGGCAAGGCTGAGATATTTTGGACATGTGGAGAGGATGGTGAGGGATATTGGATTTATTGAAGAGGGTGGCTGAATATG
Source organism: Diplotaxodon limnothrissa (assembly GCF_057381915.1). Taxonomy (NCBI): domain Eukaryota; kingdom Metazoa; phylum Chordata; class Actinopteri; order Cichliformes; family Cichlidae; genus Diplotaxodon; species Diplotaxodon limnothrissa. The sequence continues at coordinate 4,474,090 of NC_140604.1, read as the reverse complement.
AAGCTTCCAGGCAGGAGGAAAAGTGAGAGAAGAGGATCTTTGATGGAGATGGAGGCATATATCCTCTAAATGTAGCAGCCTTTTAGATGAAGGACATTATAGCTCTTGTATGTTTTTCAGGTATGGACATCTTTGGTTAAGTGCTTGATTTGCAGGCATCGGCAGATACTTGTATTTTCCTTTGTGAAACTCTTCTAGGCTCAGAAATTTTGAAGACTCTCAGCTCAAAGTCTGTCGTTCAGCAAGCAGAATGCACATCAGTCAGCTGAGATCAAGTGATCCTGACAAGCTCTTTGATTGCTTTGGCTATGAGTTTACAATCAATGTCCTATGTGCTGACAAATAAACTGTGATGAAAACAAAAGTGAGCCCACAGAACACCATTATATATCTCCTAATTTATCATCCATACATGTCCAACTCCTAATAGAAGCAAAACCATGTTTGATAAATGAGTTGTTGCTATGGGTGGTTCCTTGTTCTCCACCTTTTCACTGTTTATTATTATGATAAAGTTCATTTTTGTTTCTGGTTTCAGTCACAGCTGTCGTCCAATGCTGTCTTATGGATGTTGCAGTTCACTGGTTGTTTGAAAGTTATGACTCCTCTGAGTTTTTCATCATCAAGTATTTTTGAAGCTGTTGCTTCTTGCAAATCATTTCTGTAATTCCTTCTATTTCTGCCGCATTATTATCTCACATTGTCACAAGTTTACCTCTCATGCTTACAGATAGCACTACTGCAAATGAAATGGCAACTTTTAGTCAGTCAGCTAGAAATTAAAAGCTCATGCAATGTCTGCCCTTTTTATTTTAAGATCTATTCACACATATATTCATGTTCATAAGTGTAAGTGGACACTTTGGAAGTTTTGTAATTTTCCTCTTTACACCCCACAGTAACTTATAAATGGAGCAATAAAGACATGGTTCAATGCCAAGATTGATTTTTAACTCAGGAGTTTATTTTAAAAAAACATTCACCAATTAGGAAGCAGCCATGTTTATTCAATGACTTTATTGTTACATTCTCAGATCTAATTGGAAAAACAAACCCAGCAATAAATGTTATTTTTTAAATGTGTAAATGCAATCCAGGTGACAGATTTAGTTATTACAGATAATGTCATTTCCTTTATGGCAGTGGTTCCCAAACTTTTTTCACTAGGCCCCCCGTTTTACAAGAAAATCTTCGCACCCCCCACACAAACACATCCTCCAACCACACACATCAGTATTTTCTTTTCATACTCCACAGCAGTGTCCTGCAGTGATGTGACATTTCACATCTCAAACCTTCTGTAAACAATTAAACAAATAAAAGCAAACTACAATAAATTACAGTTTGCAATAAAATAAGCTACTATCTCTTTTAAATAACAGAAAAACAAACGGTCTTTATCGTGTCATTATTTTACGTATTGTTTTTGTTTGTTTTTTTTACTTTTTTTTACTCTGTAAGAATATTCAAAATTGCTACCAATACATTTTTCAAAACATTTCTCTCTGTGCAAAATGGCTTTAAAAACATAAACAGCTGTGGGATACTGTCTGTCTGTGATTTGGACAGGGGGAACAAACTGTGGCAGGACCAGCCTGATATTATTTGTATCCCACTGTAATGTTACTGTTTAAAGAGCTAACATCTCCAACATGTCAGGAGTAGTTAGTCATTACAAGAAGTGTTTGTGAACTAAAAATCAAGAATGTGGGATCCTGTTTGTCCGTGATTTGAAGAGCCCAGCGCTGCTCCCGACGCAGGGGAAACAAACTCTGTCGGGGAGACCTACTTTGGCAGCAGTGTCCAAGCAGTCCTTTTTTTAAATTCATACCCCCCCCCCACACACACACACACACACACCCCCCTGCAATAGCTCTGACCCCCCCCCCCCCGGGAGGGCAACCACCGCCTTATGGACATGTTGGGTTGATTTAGTCCTGTTTTTTCTGTCTTTAGCTGAAAAAAATTATAATATAAAAAAGAAAATGATCACAGACAGAGTTGATGCAGTTGCTGAGCTGAAAACAAGTTAATGTAAAAAAAAATCAACAGCTTATAGTTTCAACGGAGCAATAAATAGACAAATTAGGACTCCCAGCTCCAAATTTGAGCAACCCAACAGATTTCCAGGGAATATTAATAACATCCTGTATCTCTCCTCCCAGTGATGACAGCAGCTCTGTTGTCTCATGTATCACATTTAGACAACACATCCTGAGTACAGTAGTCAGATTACATCAGAGCATTGTTGACACATGAGTACCAATGCACGTACGCTTCCCTTAAGCCCTGTGCAAATAAATGATTTCTGTTTCCACAGGTTTTGAACTGCCAGCGGTGAGGAATTCGTGAATGCCACCAGTTGTTCTCATGTGCCATTGCTTGAAGCCTCCGTGGTATTTAAGTCACCTCTAAAGAATTAATATGGAGGTAAGTGCGATTGGAGGGCTTATACAAGCTTCCATGTGGTGTCCAAGGACACCAGCTTTCTTCTGGAGTTATTCCTGCAGTTATTCAGCATAACAAAGAAGGCACATAGAAACACAGTCGAATCCAATGACAACATGCTTTTAATAGGAGCATGTAGAATATTTGTTTTGTGTTTTCAATCAACTGATCCGCTGTGACTAATAGAAAGGAAAGTACTCATCATTTATCTGTTAGGTCAAAAAATGGAGGATGAGCAACATTATTGGTGTCTTTGAAATTAGACCACAGCATCTTATTGAAAAATAAGTAAAGAAATGTCACCAAACATCAATACCAACTTTCAAATGTACAATGCCACGTAGGTTTGTTGGCCTCTTGACTTTATATACTTCAAACAAGCAATCCAAGGTCAAAATCCACAGCAAGTGGTGGGGTTGGGTGGACTGTCCCGGGCTCTGTGGGGCCGGGAGGCGCTGCTGCACCGGGCCCCGGTCTGGATGGGCCTGGGCCCCCTTTCCCTGGCGGGTCGCAGAGTATGGGGGTGCCTACTGGGGTCAGCGGGGGAGCTGGCCCCAGGGAGGGGTCACTTGCCCCTCCCTTCCTTCCCTCCCCATCTCCAGCTGCCTCCCTCTTCCCGCTCCACCACAACCACCCACACATGCAGGACCTTGGAGTAGGGGTATGTCAACAGGGGGCAGAGGAGACTACCCCCCCCCCCGTCCCCTTCTGGCTGCCTCTGCCTCAATTTTATCCCACAACTTAGACATTCACATTACTCACACTCTCATTACACATACATATAGGATCTTGGGGGTGGGCACGATACACGGAGTCCAAAGTACCATCAGGGTGTACACCTCACCCCTCGCGTCGTTGCCCACCTCTCAATTTTGAATACACGTAGACATTGAGGGCTAGCAGGAGGGACCATGCGCTTACCTGCTGCTCTCTGGCAGGTAGCTCCATGCCCTCCTGGGTTTTAAATGCACCTTAGAACACACATGCATCAACACTACAATGAGCGGGTGGAGTGAGGTTTGGAGTCTTCTCTCACCCCCGTTCTCTGCGGCCTGCTGGAGCGGGGGGGCTAGGAGGAGGAGTTGGCCGTCCGACTGCGGTCTGGAGTGTGGGGCCTCCCTGCTGCTGCGGAGTCGGGGCGGTCTGCCTCTCCCCACCGCAGGGAAAAGGGTAACACCACCTGGGTCTGGGTGCAGTTCCCCCCTCCAGGGGCAAGGGTACCTAGACCCGGTTCGTAGAGTACGCTTGGGGAGTGTGATCGTGTGTACAGCGTCTCTTTATGTTTGTCTCCACGTTGGTTGAGTGTGGAGTAAGTGCATATGAGAGCATGAGGGTGGGAATGGATGTTTGTGTCTGTGTGTGCCTGTATGTCTGTGTCTATATGTCAGGTTGGGTGTCAGACGCCACCTCTCTGGGGACACCTCAGGCCCTCCAAGGTATGGAGGCCTATCTCCCCCTACCACCACTTCCCCTGCCAGTGGCGGACTCCCTCAGACATCGGTGCGTTGGTGGTTCTTTGTGTCTGGGGATGGGCGTCCAGGTACACTCCTTGGCGGCCGCTTATCGGGGCCTGGAGCCTGGGGCTCGCTCGGGCCACTTCGGGGATGGGGTGCCCTCGGCCTCTCGGCCTGGGGCTCGGTCACTCAGGCACGGCTGGCTGCCGGCGGAGCTCACGGGCGCGTCACTACAACTCCCCCTGGCTTCTGCTCCGCGGCTGCTGAGTGAGCCCTCATCTGGGACTCTCCTCAGCTCTTACTGGGACAGTGGCGCGGCTGCTCCTCTGTTGGTCTTCCTTGGTCTCTTGTGTTCTGGGGGCCTCTGGATGTCTGGAGTTTTGATCTCCTCCATACCTGCTTCATGCCCTGGAGGACGGGGCTGTGGCCCCCCCACACCCTCTAGCAGATCATTACATGAAGGAACCTTTAAAAAAAAAAAAAACAAGCGCGTCCATGCTCACAGGTGTACACACGGGTGATCACACCCACAAACTACACCCTTTTTGGCTCCTACCTCAAAGCACACTGTGTTCTGTTGATCTTATGTGCTGCACAATAATGTTTAATATTTAGTATTTACTGTCATATTCCCATATATCATTGTGATGTTGTTTATTCTATTACTCTTGTTCTCTTCTGCTTGTTTTCTTTTTTCTTTCTCAGCAGGTGATCCAGGTGATTGATATATGCATTATTTTTCTTTTTTTTTTCTGCTCATTCTGTTGGTTTTTGTTTTTTGCCCTTCTCCCCCGTCCCTCTTCTCAGCTGTTTCTCTTTCCCTCTTTCTTTCTCCCCTTCTTTCCTCCAGTCAAGTCTGTCCCGTATTCAGTAAGTGAAAATAAAATAAGAAATAAAAGGTGAATCAAATGGTCCATTACGGCAAGGCTGGGATGGTCAATTTGGTAAAGTAAATCCGTTGGGCATCTTTCTTTGCCTTTAGACAATAATTCTGATGGCAAAAGAGCCAAACGGGACAGGCAAAAAAAAAAAAAAAATCCACAGCAAGGTGCCTTTTTTCTGGCTAATTTACGGAGACAACTACTAGCTATGTAACATAGCAAAACCCTTCTAGCATTTTCAATGGTCTGCCTAGCTGTAAATACGTCAAATTACAAAAGCTAACATCACTTAGAATCATGCAGTATGGCTAAGATATGGCTAACGAAAGGCAAATATCAAGGGAACTCCCATACCATGCTTCTTCTTTTTTAAATAGCAATGAAAAGGCAGAGCATATCTAAAGGTTATGTATTGAGTGAACGTAACAACTAGGAGCAGCCAGCAATTATTTTAATTCATCGTCACCTATGTGATCAGAACTGTGAATTAATTGAGTCCACATGAAGAAATGAAAAAGATGAACACAAAACTCTGGCACTGTCATGTGTGCACAGAGCTAATTCTATTGCTTCTTGGAGCAGGGCTGAAATACTGCTGCCTGGAGCCCCCATTGGTGAGGTTAGCACTGTGACCAGCCCAGGGGTGATGCAATTTGAGGGGAAGGGGCAGACGCAGTGCCACAGTTCACTGCGTTCACCATGCACTGATGTGACAGACGATGGTTACCTGGAGAGCTGCTACTACCATCTGCAAGATGTCAAAGCTGCAAGCCTGCATATCCTGAAAACCTTGTTGCTCTGGTCTCCCATGACCACTCATGCCCTTTAGTGCTGTTAGACTGCTCTCTTTTGCTTGCCAAATAATTCATTTCTTTGACCTTCCTAAGTCTGGGTTCAAAGGAGGCCAACAATTTTTTTTTAAATATTTTGTACTGGCTTTGCCCTTTACCCATTGTTACCTCTGTATGACTGCTTTGTGCAAGCCCACTCACCTTGAATATCATCAGCAAATGATCCAAACTCATGAGGACTCCTGATTAACAACCAGTGATGAAGGTAATTAGTGCTTTTGTGTATTTATTAGTGATGCACTGGTTGTAAAAACCTAGCTTGAGAATTATGTTTAAATGTAACAATTTGACCACAGAGGTGATATTTTTCTTAATTAGTCTGATTTGTACCAGGGAAACAAAAAGAAAGAAAAAGTTTTAATAAACAAAGTTTTTAAACAATATTGGCCACTTACCATATTTCACAATCTTAGAAATATGGTATCTAACCAGATTCTTACTCTGGATGGCATTACCTTGGCCTCTAGTAACATGAAATCACATAACTGCTCAAAAGTCTGAACTTCCTTCACCAAACACCAGCAAAAAGTAACTCTTTTTCATGTCCGAATTCAACATCTGTTTCCATCTGTGTTCTTGCAAAATGTTTGGTGACGCGCCCCAGGTACTAACTTGTATGCCCTAAGGACTGCACCCTTCACCTTTGTTAGTAATCAAGTCTAAATTCAAATGAAAGGAAGCACAAGTCTCCTGTGCCTTGCCCGTGAGCTTTGATTGCAATAACAAATGCAGCACATCCCTTGGCCGTTTCAGTGTCTTAGCCACCTGTTCAAACAGGACATTATTTATGCCCATCCTTGTCACCAAATCGGGGTACGAGACACATGCATTTGGATATGTCAGACTAAGCCCCAGCTCTTTTAAATGAAGTGTTTGACTTGATTTTCTCCTTATATCCTGAGGAGCTGAAATTCTTCCTGCTTTTCCTTAAGCAGAGCTTTGTGAGCAAGTTTTCTCTGAGCTCCAGCTGCTGGAGGTCGGCAGAAGGTTTTTCTTCAGAAAAAGAAACTGGGTCAAGGCTAACAAGTGGCAAAATACATCTTTTAGCAAGAGCAGAACACAGTTCAGACTTGATCACCTTCTTTTTAGATTGTTTGGTCACAGGCACAGAAAAATAAGCAGCAATAGTCAACAAATACTCCTTAGTATACACTTATCAATGCTTGGCGGAGCAAGTAAGTTCTCCGAATCAAAAAAAGAGAACCACTTATTGTGGACAAAATATTTCCTCGACCAACAATCAGCAGCAGCAGCATCAGTTAGCCTAAAACACAATCAGCCAAGCAGAGAAAAATATTGCTTCAAATATACTGAACTTGTCACCTTTCCAGGATGTAACTGAGCTGATGGTACAAGTGACAAAGACATCATAAGAGAATCAAGCTGAAAGTATTACAATTAGAAACAAAGAAACACACGATGCTCAGACACAACTGGTTATGATGAAGCGCGTTTAATTGTCATCTTCACACCAAACCATAAATCCATGAAACTATTTTTACAGAGATTAAACTAACTTGAGTATCATTATGTAAAACCAAAGCTCTCCAGTGCACCCAGTCTGCCTAGACATAATTGGAGTGACATAGTCAATTTAGGTCTGCCAATAACATTCAGATGAAATCATTTAGTTTGAAGCAAGGAGAGGATATTGTTGAGCCTCATTGTTACATTTATGAAAGCATTTATATTTGTAATTTTATGTGATTCGAGGAACTGATAGCTTTAATCTTCTTGATAAAAGTCCAAATTGACATTTCCTTGCTTCCGGTGAATGTCTCACTTTTCTTTGATCAGCTCTTTCCGCTGGAGAAAATTACTATGGATGGAAAGGTTAAAGAATATGATTTCCATGCCTTCATATCCGCTTCAGGATGGTGGAACCTTAATAGATCCAGTCACAGCAGACGTACCATTCTTTTTTGTAATTGTCAATGTACTGTTTGAGCACTTCTACTTTTTTTTACCATTTTGATCTTCTCTGTTCTTTTCATTTGCTCACACCTCCCATCTATCACTGTAGACCTCTAATACAGCCATTTTAAAGCAAGTAAAATATTTTTCTCCCAATTGGGGGGGGGGGGGGGGGGGGGGGGTCGAGCCTCAGATGGGTGGCTGTGATGTGCAGTCTTGTTAGGAAGCCATCAACATGAATCTACGGTGACAAGCAAGCATATAGCTGCACGCCAGCTTTCAATTTACATCTGCTCCCCATCCCTCTCCAAGCTTGAGAACATAATAAGCACAAACAACTCACAGGAAACAGAGATAATTGAGGGCTATAATTGTGTTTAGAATTGCAATTACTGTTATCACAGCCTTTTGTTGCAGGCATTTAGTGTATCCAGATGTGCAAATTGGAAAAACTGCTATTGTTTGAGTGGACTGGATCAACCCTACTCCTAGCTTCCAGCTCTATCAACTTGTAATTACTGATTTTTATTGACCAACCACAGCTGGTGTGAGAAATAACAGTCAGACTCAGTCATTGGTAGCAGTGACTAATGCAGCCTTGAGGTGAAGTTCTGTCACTGCAGGATAATAGCACTTTTTTTTCATCCTGATACCCACTGCATGCTGTAAGACTTGTTAAGGAACCTTTATGGACTAGTCTAGCCTGGAGATGAGATGAGCCCTTAACCTGACTTTTGTTGAAAATGATGATGCAACAGTAGAAAAGGTGTGCGCGTGTGTTTTCTGTGTGTGTATATGAATGTGTGTATTTTATTCAATCATTTTTTCATTCAAAATAGGTCTATTTGAAGCGAGATATTTTACTATTTTATAAAAATATTCGCTCATCTTGAATTTGATGGCAGAATCGTGCCTCAAAAAATGTCAGAGTTTTTCAGAAGATGGGCAGAGGAAAGTCTCTATATGCAAGGGACAAGGCTGAAAACCATTACTGGATGCTCGTGATCTTCAGGCCATCATGAGCCTTTCTGTCATGGTAATCACGGCATGGTCTCAGAAACACAACAGCTATGTCCCAATTCATAGGCCGCAGACTGGAAGTGCGAGGTTGTGAAATGGGACGGTCTAGCCTTCAGATTTGCATTACCAGCTGTCTCTGTAGAGTTTAACAAACTCAGACGTCTGCTTCTTGCGCCCTCAAATATAACAGGACACTGGAGTAAATTCTCAACCATCTCACACTTCTATTTAATCAGTTTTCTGTTTGACGTTTATTCAGCTGTGTGAAAACTAGAACTTTAATCTCAGCCAAACTGATTTACTCAGGAACAAATAAAATACTGAAAAAAGCCAAACAATAACAATTGAAAGCTATCTAAGTGACTTATATATCCTGTTTAACGTGAGTAGCGAAAGACCGCGGGGGGTTGAAAACGATGTGCCGGGAGTTCGCTGTTTTCGCCAGCTCTAGCGACTCTTGACCTCCCCGCTAGCTATCGAGCTGGTGGGTAACAGACATCTCCAAAAGTGTAAGAGCATGTGGAGATTAGAATATTATTTTACTGTTACTATTCATAACCATTATCATTACTGTTGCATTACTTATCATTTATCATTATCATTTCATCAGAGCATTTATTGAAGCTGTTGATGTTACATTAAAGTCTGTATTTCAGGTGTGAGCATAATTACATAATAATCTTTCATTGCAGGTGCAACTGTAATCATGTTATACACATTGCATTTTTGTGCTAATTAAAGCGTTGAAGCTCGGTCAGTTAATGGTCTTAATGGTCTGAAGCTTCGGTCAGCGCGATGTCTGGCCGATCAATTGGAAAATCTATCGAGCTAATGAAAGGATTGCATACATGCTTACAATACAATACACCACATATTGTCATGATTCGGCTGTGTGGCAGGCAGGAGAGGACAAAACGTAAACTCAAAAACACAGCTTTAATGCTGGCAAAAAGTGAAACACAAAAACAGTACTAAACTAAACTGGGAAAGCTAAACATAAAGTATACCAGGAACCACGGGGAGAATCACACACAGCATGAGGGAGACTACGACACTGACAAAGAGAAACACAGGGCTTAAATACACAGAGGGATAACGAGAGAATGAGACACAGAAGGAGAGCACAGCTGGGAGAAATCAGGACTGACGAGACAAGCAAAGCAGGACACATTCACATAAGACACGGAACTTCAAAGTAAAACAGGAAGGATCACACAGAGATGCAAACTTGACACAGTGGAGACAGCAACTAAGAAACACAGAGACATAAACCATAAGGCAGAGGACTCTAAGAACCGAGAGACACAGAGGGGAAATCAAACATGCAGACACAGACTTACACAGAACAGAGGGGACACAGAGAAACATGAAGGGCAAGGGATCGAAACTAGAAACCATAAAATAACTCACACAAGTACAATATTACAAACATCACAAGAAACTAAAAACGCTGGGTCAGGGGACCCAGGACCATGACACATATAACCTGTAAACAGAATACAGGCCTGTGTGTGTTCAGCAGCCTGCTACATTGGAGTCTGCCTGGTAACAGATGACTCAAACAGAGTCAGGAAGTATATTTCTAAAATGTCTTTGTTTGTCGAGTGAGGTCATGCACTGAGGCCAAGACACATATAGGCTGCCTGAACACACATACATAGTATAGAGACTTGTTTTGCTCAAAACTGCAAAGTTGTTTTACCTGCATACGTGACAGTTTAGTTCCACAGATAAGTGAAGTGCAGTAAGTGAAATAACAGGAAGCATCTGGCGGTGGCGGAGGAACAGAGGCAGGAACTGTTCTTTTTTAAATGTGTCCAAGCTTGGAATTACTGGAACTGATGCATGTTTCTTATCTGCTTTGACGCATGACGTCCGTCATCAACAATGTTATATGTATGACTGCTCGTTTATTGTTCTGGGGAGATTGAGGCTGATGTTTTGCAGAGCTCATCTTCAAAATCTTTTTTTTGACGCACAATGGACCTCCAGTCGTTTGTCTCTTACCTCAAATACGAAATCAGGACAAGCACTTTTGCAAATATGTGATGTCTTGATAAACCGAGCAGATATTTGAAGTTTACACACCTACATTCTCACTTGAAAACATTTTAAAAGTTTATTTTGTGACCCAGAAGGAGTAATAAGAGTAATATTAACACTAGGGCTTCGATCCACGATTCGATTCGATTCTTGGAAATTTTGCCTCAGACAGTCAGAAATATTATAATTCAGATCATGCATCAGTACATTTCCATATATGTATATATCTATAAAAAGAAAGCTGACACTTGTCAGACTTTATCAAAGGTGTGAGCATCACAGCAGATGCCTTTGTGTCAAAGTAACTGAGGATAAAACACAGAAAAACATGAAGGTGGTTTTCCTGGCCTGGGTTTTTATACAAATATTCTGCTGTAGATCAAAAACGAAAGAAAACCATTAATCAACATATGAACATGACCTGATGCTGCTGAAGTGAAGCAGAGCAAAGCTACAGAGGTTTGATTAGAGACACAGCTGAACATTTTGCAATTTTGTATATTTTTAAAAAGTTTAAATTTGTTCAGTATTGAACGGCAGAAAAGAGGTTCTCTTTTCGGAAGTAAGTAAAAGGAAAAAAACAGCGGCCGACAGCCTGTAAACAACGGCAAACTTGTGCGTAACAAGCAAACGAATAATGCAGAAAAAAGATTTTTAGATGGGAAACTGCTCTTGAAGTACAGAGTGAGAGAGAGAGATGGAGAGCTGTGCATGAAGTGTGATTTTATCGTGCTGGAAGCAAAACAGCAAAAGTCAGAGGGAATTCATGACGATGTTTATGTAGCGCAGTTTGGATCTTCTTTTGCTGCTGATTCAGTGAATTTTGGTTGGACAGAGATAAAACCTGCAGCTCAGAATCCAGCGCAAAAAATAAGTAAACACAAAGCGCCGAAACATCAGCGCTTTTTTCAGCTTTCAGCCCCGACTGTGTCCGTGCCGTCGGGTGAGAAAGGCGACATCTCACTGATTCTGATGCGTCGGGGGGTGCGCGCTTTGTGTTTACATCTTTGTGCAGAATCCGTGTTCCTGCTGTCATTTACTGGTTTAGCTGTTTGGTGGTTGTTGAAATTTTGTGAGGTTTAACCTGAGATTCTGGCATTTCGGGCAAAATATATTTATATTAAAAAATCGATTCAGGATTTTAATGAATCTATATCACTTTATCCAAGCTAGAATTGATTTTAATTGATAAATCGATAATCAAAACCCACCCCTAATTAACACTAAGTAGCTGCCGCAATTGTTGAAAACTGTAATTTGCTGGGCCACGCTATAAATTCTGGGATAGGTTGGGCCATGAAGGATACACCCGACCCATCCTTCAAATCGCATTTGGAGCAGCCCTTGAAATAGGACAACCTTCGTCGCCTGGCTGCGATGTAATCGGCCTACAAATGCGGCCTCCAAAGGATGCGGCCTATGAATTGGGACATACTTAATGTGTGTGTCTGTGACTACAGTTCGCGCCCAGTACTATTTTCATAAAGGATGGCAATTCTCCAGGGCTGAAAAATTCATGCGAAAAATTGCTTGCACTTCCTTTAGTAACTACTGAAGGCTGGCTTCCAAATAGAGACAACCTTCATATAGACTCCATGTTAAAACGCCACAGAGGAGAAACAGACATGTTTACACAACACACCTTATCGCATGATAAGGTGGGGCCAGGTTTCACAATGAACTCACCCGAAACTCTGGCTGATTGGGACCCACACCCAGTTTCACACCTTGGCTCAGGCGATTAGAGGATCATCAGGGGTCCTTTTGTCCCTCTGTGGGGGGAAACTCCCACTAGGTTTATATCTGGGACTCTCCACCATTTGACCTCAGAACTGAAGAAGCTTCTCAGATGAGAGGTGAAACGTCTTCAAGCAACCTAAAGAAGTCCAGACGCTTTTCTTTGCAAGCTCCTTTGATTACACAACAAACATTTTTATGATCTCTACTGATAGTTCCCCCATTCACAACAGCTTTACTGCACATGAATATTCTTTTCTATAACTCATCCATTTTGGTTTTCTTGAGACCTAAATTTAGGTGAATGGCTGCTTTGATCGACAGGTAAGCTGATACAGAAAGGTAGCCAGTCTGTGTGCGCTTGCCCTTAGGTGTGTTAATGTGATTCTCTGAACATTGCACTGCAAAGCCAGTTCACCATACCTCGGGTATCTTTCCGTTATCTGGAGTCACCTACCCTAACATTTGGCAATTATGATAAGCTGTGACGTGAAGCTGTTTATCAACTCACTAAAGTAATCCAAGGGTTTCTACTGCACATTTGCATTAAAGAGATGGCAGCGTCTGATTAATCACAATTAACTCTATGGCAAAAGAAATGAAAACTGTACAATGGTAAAAAAAAAAAAATCTGAAGAGGTTAAACATATAATACTGAGAAACAACACACAGTGTGTTTGTGAGAGGAAAAGCAGTGTACGCTATAAGTGCTTTGGTCAGTAAGACTGGAGCAGAGCTACTATATTAATAAAGTTGAGCTGTTTGAAGCCAAGAAAGAAAGCTGGCAAAATGTCGACTTTGTAAGTTAACAGACACATTAATAACTATAATTAAGACACAGGAGAATTTGATGGATTGTAGTCAAGTATTTAATTAAATTAATGTTTAAAAAGACAGTTTTAAGTTTTATTCTTCAGCTGCAGCCTTGGTGTTGTTTAACAGTCTGGTTTATGTAATAAATACAAAAACTGAATTCTGTTCAGCTTAGTCTACATGCCAGTTTTGTATAAAGGCGACATGTACATGAGAGTAGGTCTAGATCAGGGGTCGGCAACCTTTCTGATGATGAGTGCCATCTAAACTTTCCACAGAAGTCAATGTGCCATATGATTGCATTAGCAATAAATTTAATAACGCTCTATATTAACAGTTACACACTATATAGAACAACTTTATAGAATTATATTGTTGGAAGATGTTTGCAGCTATCAGCAAATAGTTATCAGCTATTTTGAAACAAAGAAAAAGACTTTTTATCCATAACAGCAAATGAACTGTACAACAGAAAATGCAAATGCTAATTATGGTCTCCTCACAACAATGATAGGACAAATAAACTGGGCCAATATGGCATGTTTGTTAATACAGAGACACACATGTTAATGTGATCTCTGGTCTCCCACTCAGACACACAGGTCTCCGAGTGTCCAGCATTCAGAGGCTACCTGAGGACTCATGTGAGAGAAAATCTGCTCACACAGATATGTAGAGCCAAATACTGTCAATAAGGCCTCTGCAATGTTCTGAAGACAGTTAAACTTGTCAGGTAGTGATGTCCAGCAGGTGAACATGCAGCTCCATGAACACGCACAGCTGTGGGTTCCAGCTGCTTCGATGTTGCATTAACTAGCATTAACTCAGCCAGTTAATGCGAGACAAACCCAGCTGCTCATTAAAGATTTCTGGTTTGATCAGAAAAGAAAACATTGGTCCAAACACCTGAAAGTCCCAAAAAAGCATTGTGAATTCTGTCTCGAGTCTACGGATGTAGCCGTGTATTTCCGTGGTGCTGATGCTGCGCTGAGCGGACAGCTCCTGAAGCTTTTGAAGTGTCGGAATGTGGAAAGCTAACAACGTCCCTCTCACCGGTGGGCAAAGTGATTTTTAGCCAGTTACAAGCTGAATCTGGTAGCTGGGTTTGTTAGCTAAGAAACCGTCATTAAGAAGCGGCACAACTAATGCGTCTATGCGAGCTAATTTGCGATGTGCACCGCTGGCCTTATTTTTTAATGCACCTTCTCAGATTAATTCACTGCATGTCGTGCCCAGGGCTGGACTGGGACAAATAATCGGCCCGGGCATTTTGACTAGAGACCGGCCCACCAAGTATTATAGGAAAAGCCATAAAGCCTTTGAATGAAAACAAACACTGTTGTGACAGTGATGTACACTGTCTTTTTGGTATATGTATGATTTCTATACATTTTACATCAGATAAAAACTTTGGTTGTAAGATTCAGATAATTATTTATTAAAAGCCAGACAATTTAAATGAGAATAAGAAAGAAAAGTATTTCTTTGTGCCCCCCTCTCCCTGTTAATGCCCTACCTGGCCCACTGGCAAAACTTTGCTAGACCCGCCCCTGCACAGTTACCAAAGGATCCTGGTGTTATTTATCTCTCAGAAACAGTTCATAACTTCATGTCACCTAAAAGGTAAACCTGTTTCTCCATCACCTGTTCAGCTCTGATGATTCAGTAAAGACATCTCCTGGTTTCATCTTCATGTTTCCCTCACCACATATTCAAGCCGATATCATAACCAGCAGTAGTGATGGTAAATTCATGTCATACAGATGTGATACACTTTGGATTCTAGCCAATCATTTTACCTTTCCAAGGATAGTAGGCGGGCCCAGGTACGTACGTTCTTTTAGAGCAGAGCTACAGATTAAAAATGCCCAAGGCGAAGCGGACAAAAGTCTGGCTGTACTTCACAGCAAAAGATGCAAACTCAGCAGCAACAAGTGCTTTAAGCTGATACTGTGCAAAGGAGTAGTGAT
Source organism: Diplotaxodon limnothrissa (assembly GCF_057381915.1). NCBI lineage: Eukaryota > Metazoa > Chordata > Actinopteri > Cichliformes > Cichlidae > Diplotaxodon > Diplotaxodon limnothrissa. Next base: position 4,458,959 of record NC_140604.1, on the reverse strand, counting down.
GGTAAATTGAGTGAGTGGCTGTATCTCAATTCAGGGTCTGCAGCCTTAAAGGCCGCATTTTAAGGCCGATTACGTCACAGCGATGCAACAAAGGCTGTCCCAATTCGAAGGCTGCTTGTCATGCAGCCCCCAAATGCGTCTTTCATTTCCCTGAATTTTAAGGATGTGGCAGTGTAGACTTCATGGCCCAACATATCCCAGAATGCATAGCGCGGCGGTGGGTGTGGATAATTTTGCCGGAAAAAAAACGGCGGATGAGGGGCGCCCGAAGAGTAAACTTTAAGTAAGTACTGAATATTATGTCACTTATTTATGTTCAAATGTTTAATAACGAAGAACATTAAAACATTACTGTTGGTAACATGTCGGCAAAGTTATGTGACATTAGTGACGTTTGTACTAACTTGGTTTTAAAGCCTTTAAATATACGCCGTTCAGTAGCTGAGCTTAATCTTACAGAGAATGATCAAAGCTCATGTAGAAACAAACAAACAAATGAACAAAATATTTTCTCCTTCATTTCTGTCAAACAAAGCTGTATGAAACGTTTCCAGCTGTTAGTATCATGGTTGCTAGGCAACCTGGGCAGCGCGACGGAGGCTAGACCGTCACATCTCACAAGCCTCGCACTTCCGGCCTTAGCGGTCTTTGAGTACGCGGCAATTGTGGACCGTTAAGGCTGCGTACTTTAAGGCTGCAGACCCTGAATTCGGACACAGCCAGTGATTCGTTCATGCTACGATTCAGCACAGCAAGGGTATGGCGTTATTTTTGTGTCACTATTCTGAGCGCACGTAAAAAGGTGCAAGTGTTGCATTTTGAGGAGAAATTTATTGTGAGCGAAGAAAAGCTAAATTTGAGTGAACAAAATTCATTACTGCGTGCAAAAAATGTATTTCAGTGTTTGCTATTATCCACACACACACACAATAGCTCAGTTTTTGCATTTGCGCGTTAGAGAACTTTTGCAAATATGTGATGTCTTGATAAATCGAGCAGATATTTGAAGTTTACACAGCACCATTCTGGCATGAAAATATCTTAAAAGTTTATTTTCTGACCCAGACAGAGTAATATTTCAAACCCTGCCACTCTGTGTTCCTCCGCCAATGCCTCGTTTGAGTTTTGGACGAAATGGATTGTGGAATATTTCATTTCGTCATTTCGAGCTGATTGGAGACCAAAACAGCCAATCATATTTTTTGGCATCCAAGTCTGTGATTGGCTGGTTTTGTGGCACAAATATAAAAAGAGATGAAACCGCACGGGCAGAAATGTTGAGAGCGCAAGCAACACATTACGAGCGAGCGCAAATGCAAAAACTGAGCGAGAGGGGCTGCTATTGTGTGTGTGTGGATAATAGCAAACACTGAAATACAGTTTTTGCATGCAGTAATGAATTTTGTTCACTCAAATTGAGCTTTTCTAAAATAAATTTCTCCTCAAAATGCAACACTTGCACCTGCAATTTTTTTTTACGTGCACTCAAAGTTTTTTTACATGCTACTGTGAACCGAGGAGCTATTGTCTTGATGTGAGCTTCTACTCAGGGTTTTTTCTTCCAGTTCAGAGCAGAAATGTTTTTGATAAGAAACTGGCTGTTGTTTTTCTCCACAATTTTAATTATAAGCTAGATATATTTCTCCTAATGAAATTAGTTTGCTAACAGCAACAGGTATGAGTCAGTTGAGCTTGTGAATCATGATTCACGAGTCAGTAAAGTGATTCTCGAGTACTGAACGATTCGTTCATGATTCGCACATCACTAACCAGCAGCTTTACAGCTGTGGCTCCAGTAAACATCAGCTGATAATAAAAAGTAATATTAAATACATTCTAACAACAGCTGATCAAGCTTAAACGTGCTGCTGTTGTTTAGCGCAACATCTGCTGGTTTCCTCTTTCTGGCGCAAAGTGAGCGATAAACAAACAAGAGAGGTGATCAGCTGATCATTGATCAGTTTCATGATTGAAGTAGCAACAGGAGGGGAGAGAATGAGGGGAGAAGAGGCAGCTGTGCAGCAAAGACGCAGAATAACTCCAGCTTTGTGTCTTTTTCCATTCTAGCTGAAGTTCGGGACAAACTGTGTTCCTTTTCAGCTCACTACGAAACGCGTAATATTTTCTCTGAATACGAGATGATTCAGTTTTTTACGGGACCGTTGGCAACTCTACTAACTAACCTTATAAATAAAATAAGATAAAACAAGTTCAACATCAGTAACGTCATACCACCCCCCAGCAGTATATAAACTCCGTCATGCTAGCTAGTACGCAGTACAAGTTATTGTAACTGACTGTAAAAACGTCAGAATAACAAAAACAAACTACACCTAAACTTGGTTTATATCTGACCCAGACAGACTGCAGGTCATAACTTCTTACCTGAAGTTCAGTTCACCTGACACTCGGACCGGCGGCCGCCTCGGGTCTCTCGTCCTTCTGCCTCCCCTTTCCCTCATCCACCTGCTGGCCTCAATGGAAGCTCCGGCATAGCCACCACCAAACAACGGAGTTATTTTTACACACCAGCCAGCATCTGGCCAATCCACCACCTTTCATCGTTTATACCATTACAAAAAAAAAAAAAACATCAGCCCATAAAAATGACAAATCACCATCGGCCGGTATGCCCAGTCCAGCAATGGTCGTGCCAGCGGTGGCACACGTGCCCAGGTCTAGTACCCTTTGTCTAGATCCACAGCAAGCACACAGGAAGAAGAAACTCTAATACATGCACAGGCAATAGTATAATTAATTTCCCTGCAGTTTCCAATCTCCATTAATTGCGCACATTGTGTTGTTTGTTACTTGCTGTCTTATGAAAAAAAAATTGCTGCTTAGTTTAAAAAAACCAAAACCCTCATCATTTAACTTAGCAGATGTGTGTTTAGGAAGGAGGTTGTTGGGCTCCCGCTGATCAAAAAGCCAGTCATCACCACCCAGAATAACAAGCACCTAAACTGACACTTGAATTGGAAAAGGCATTTTCCATGTCCTTTACAAAACTGTCGCCAGGACACTGAAAATCTAAAAAAGATAATACTTAACACCCAAGGACCAGGCTGTAAAATTCTGTAACTGTGGCCAAAATGATCAACCTTGGGTGGTGTGAATACGAGACACATGGGAGAATTTACACATGCGGATGTCTCTCTGCCCCCATCAGAAGGCCAGAGTAAGATTAAACTGTTCTGAAAATTCTTCGGTGCAACTCAAAAACAACATTTTATGAATAAGACGTGAAGCACAACAATGTCATACTCATTTTAAAGTGGTACAGAGCAAATGTGTTTGCTCTTCAGCAAATGTGTCAATCTCAGCAAAAAAACAAAACAGGACTTGAAGCTGATTACATATGCAGTGTGCTTCCAGCTTAGAGAACTTGAGAGTAGGAGCTGCTAGTAAAATATACTATGGATCACATCAAGGTTCAGTGTCCGTGTTACACGCTGAAGGAAGACAAGGTTCATCCAGGTGCACATTGAGGTTTAATCTGAAACTCTCTGTTGCTCTTGACGAAGGCGGTCGCACTTTTCTCCTCCTCCTCCTCCTCTCCCTAAGCTTCCCTGCTTAGCCTCTTGTGTCCTTGTCTAGTCTCGTGGTTTTTGTATTACTTTTCCCTGGAACATTCTCTCACAGTCTGTTCTCTAAAACCTAAAAGGGGAATTATGGATTTGATCAACTGGTCCCTGAATGCAATTGACACCCCTGTCTTAATGAGAAGTCTGGGCTCGGGTGAGCCTGAGTGTCCTGGAGGTACTTTCCCTGCCGGATACACGATGGACGGGTGGCATAACTGGAGGGTCGTGTACCTGGCGGGACTGTCGATCGAAGACGCTGAAGATACGTACCTATTCGGAACTATGGTAACAGGGTTCTTGCTGATCGGAGCTGGCTTGGCCCTGGCTTATCGAAGAATTAAGAAAGCGGAACCGGCTATTCAAACCCCCACAAGGCTGCCCGCTGGGATTAGAACGATGGGACGAGGGTGAGTTCTCAAAATGAGCTCATTGAGTCAGCACGGATAAGATCTTGGAGAAGCTTACGGCTGCCGTGAATACTCAGAATAAGACCTCTGGGCCCAAATTGGATTACATCTTGGAGAAGCTCGCTGTGGTCGTGAGTTCTCAGAATCTGCTCTTTGAGCACAAGAATGACAACATCACGGAGCGTAAGTTTGATAACATCATGGAGAAGCTCACGGGAGATTAAGAGACCAGTGTCAGACTGTTAGAACAGCTTTGAAATTTATACGAGTTGTTCGCACTAAAGAAAAAACCACCATCACTTCATGCGGATACTACTTCGGCGCCTAGCTGTGATCTCAAGGCTGGAGCTGAACAAAAACACCCTGATAACAGACTGTGCTTAGACTGTTCCTCCCCTATGCAAGGCCACAGGCCAAGGTTGGCTGGAAGACTGTTTACTTAGCCTGTCAGGGCGAAGGACACTGTCTCAGCTGAACTGTGGACACACACACACATACACATACACTGATACACACTCATCCCCCCCTCCCTTTCCAAACGCCTTCGATGCTTGCCCCCTCCTGGGGAAGATGGAGGTCGACTGGACCAGCGCAGACATGCTGCAGGACCGGATGAGCTGTCTACACCGGCTCTCTGTTACCCTTTACCCGCCCTGTTGCTTGTCTTGTGTTTCTATGGTGTATTGATAGTCATGTGCTTTTTGTATGCGCTGAGGTGTTTTTTGTGATGTTTGTGTAATGTATGTATGGTCAGATGGGTAAGATGGCGCTGGCACGGCTGGCAGCCTTAACCCAATTTCCCTCGGGATGCATAAAGTATGCTCAATCAATCAATCAATCAATCAATCAATCAAAACACAGCAAAACAGCAGTTCTGCATTACTGACAGCTTCCATTACAATAACTGGCCTGCGTTACTTTTGTAAGGGATTACTTTGCCAATCACTCATTTGTCTGAGCCACCACTGCCACCTACTGGCATGCTTGACTTCAGGAGAGAGGCTTCAAGGAGGCCATTTATATGAAAAGCAAAAGACCGTCTCTGAATTAAGGAGGGGGCCTAAGGGTACATCTGTCACCATCTTACAATGCTGTGATTGCAGCCATTCCACAACACTCTGTGGATGGTACTCATGGTGATTGATCAGTGGTTGTTGATCAATGGCCATAACAATTTCCGTATTAAGGATCAAAGAACTGACCTCCCAGCCCATTGTTCCTTCAGTGGGCTGGTTTCAGTCATTGTGCAAATGTACTGTTTATAAGATTGGGGAAACCTGCAGTCAGCTGAGACTGAAGAAGTCACTTGGATGAGTGATGAAACGTTTCTCCCACAAAACGCTACGTCCAGATGAACAGAATCAACTTTTTGTGAATTCCTGATTTGAGTTTTATTGATTTCCCTCCAAGATTATCTCCTCATAAAGGCCCAAAGGGCTTCCAGTGCAGCTGCTAAAATGATGAAAAACAGAGCTCATCATTCCACTTGAGCATGAGCGAGGAACTCACGATGAGGTGAATCTAATCCAAGAGTAAATACCCCCCCCCAATCACACCACATCCTCATACAGACATCCGGACCATAAGTGTAACTAGGCTAGAACAAGACATGAACATCCTTAGAGAAACAACACTATTTTTTAACTTTGGACTCCAAAGAAACTTTGGAGTGGAAATTCAGCTGAAAATTCTTGGAAACCATTCGTTCATACCTGAAGACCCAGCTCTTGTAACTGATCCTCCACATGAAATGTAGTTTAATTTGAAACTATTTGCACTCTGCATAGGTTTGAGTAACATGTTGAGGATCTACATACAGCAGCCGTGCTGTAAGTTGTCCCGAGGTGCACGATGATCTTGAAGGGTAAATTGAGCAAAATTAAATCAGGTAAAATTAAATCCTTTGGCCAGTTCCTGGAACCTTTTGGACACATCCCATATGATTTAGTTAAAGGGAGATTTATGGCCTCTTGAATCACAACAATGGTCTGTGTTAGAATTCAACCACTACTTTTCCAGTGAGGCGCTGACAGATTAAAAGCTTGTGATAAATAGCATTTTAACGTAGTTCACCTGCAGGAAGATCTACTGCCTGGTCTGTATCTTCCCTCCTCTGACATGTGGCTAGCAGTAACAGTTATTACTGATCCTAGTGTCAGTGTGCTGCAAGCAGCTGTGTTTGAATCATTTTTCTGAATATTAGTATTTTTAGGGAAGGCTGTGTCGTGATGTCACTAAAAGTACACTATGTTCTTTTGTTGGTTCTATCAGAATTCAAGAGCGAACCTGTCCGGCCTTAAACTTTGACATCTCTGTTCATTTTTCATTCAACTGGAAATGTGAAAAAAAATGTTTTCATATTGCTGTTTCATTTCTCATTTCGGTCAGTGTGTTTCCCAGTTAATTTAACTTGAGCACTGATGCTGTGTAAAATCCTGGGGTCAAGTGTAAGCTGTGAGGTACATGAACGCTGTTTACCCCCCTCTCACATGTGAAATCGAGTTTACTCAGACCTCCTGGGGCGCTTATGAACCCACAGGTCATTTCACAGGCCGCTGTCTTACATCGCTATTTGTCAGTTATGGACTGGCTTGCTTTTTCTGACACACAGAACATGAGGAGCCATCAAGCTGTGACATACTCCTGCTTAGGGGAAGGAAGGAAAAAAAAGTTTTATGTTTTTGTATTAAAAGACCATAATTTCAAAATAAATATCAAGTTATGAGAAAAAAGCAAAAAAAAAAAAGTCAAATGTTTGGTTACAGCCTCAGCCATGTGTTATTTAGTTTGCTTTGGAAGAGCTGATAGTTGGTGTCTGATCCCTCTAGAGAGAGCTGGCTGTTTTTCCGGATCACAGTCATCATGCTCAGCTAACCTAATGAAATCTCACTCTGGCTTTATACATCACTTAGTGTTATTTGTCTTCTCATCTAACTCAGCAAGAAAGAGAACAAAGGGATTTTCCACTGACAGTTTAGGACGTTGTCAGTGGAGCACATCCAGGAGCCTCTGTTGCATTTATTGACCTCATCGCTCTCCTCTCGTGCCTTTTCAGCTACCACCTGTCATTAGCCATTTTAACACAGCCTTGCACACTGGTTGCACCTAACCAATAAAATACCCAGAGTGAGCAGATGTCACACGACTTGTTCTGTGTTTGTTTCACATGTTTATTTATTGCTTGTAGTGTTTTGTTTTGCTTTTTTAATAACTGCGTGTAACTGCTTTGTTGTTCTCCCACTGTACTCTCTGCTGGACTGATTAACCTGAATGTATAATGAGGTAAAGACCCTGCGGAGCCAATCAGTGACCAGACAGCGGAGCAGAAGGTAGGAACTGTTTTTAAGGCCTGCACAGGACCCCGGATAGAAGACTTCAGGTCAGGAGCTACCCTGCTTGCATGCTGCTAAAAAGCCCAGAGGACACTACTGGTTGAGAAAACAACAACAACAAAAAAAACCCACCAGTTTCTACACCTGACTGTGGTTACTGGGCAGAGGCTAGAGCCTCATCACAGCAGGAACTCTACTGTTTGCTTTGATGATTCGTAGCAGCTTGATCGGCCATTAGCACAATGTTTTAAGGCCACCCAGTCTCTTTTTTGGTTAAAGTCACTGGAATACTGGACCAGCTGCTGTGCTGAGGCTACACTGCAAAAACTACAGTTTGTGGTACTCTGCTTGTTTTCCGCACTTTTTTATTAGCATGTGTTATTGTATAGTACCTTTATCCTTCCCACAAGCATTTTATTTCATAGATTCACTCGCTGGGCCCACGTCCTCATTTGAGGTTTGACAGCGTTTTAGTAGATAAAGGTGATGCTTGGATATGAATTGAGCTGCGGTTTGGGGAAGGCCTCGAAGGGGACTGCCGGCGGCTCCCGTCCCTGGCAGATGCCCATGCACTAAACTGAAGTGAAGAAGTTAAAGAATTGAAAAGGGGAAGAAGCGTGGGGCACATAAACGAGAAGGAACAGCTTGTAGAACGTGTTTGGAGATGTGGTCCCGCTCCTGAAATTCCAATACTTTATCTCCAGTTAATTAAGTATTTATTTAAGTATTTTAACCTTAACCTTGCTACATTTTTTTAGTATTTACTATCATCTTAGTTTGAAGACTTTTTGTGATCATCTTGCTCCAGTCGTTGTTCCTTGGGCCGCTTCACATATATGTGTACAGATGTCATTGTCTCTAGAATATCACCAGGGGCTGCCACACATACAAGCCATCAATCAAACTCTCTTCTAGTAAGCCAGCCAATTTAAATGACAATGCTCGCTTTCAGGTGAGCTACTGCAGTCACTGTAGCTCCAGCTTCCAGCCCTGAAGTCTGCTACAAACTCATCTGGACCCAATGTTTATTTAAAACTGCAATCCCATCCATAATCCCTGTGACTCCTGAATGGCAAACATAATTGCATCACTGTAAGACATTATAAAATCTTTCTTTACTGCCTCTTACTGGGCTTTAAAAAAATGTAGCTCCTTAAATATTTAAAATTAAACGTTGATCAACTGTCACAGAGGCAGCTCTGATCAATATACAGTATTGGATTAGGTTCATATACATGTGGTAAGGTTTGTTATTTTAGCTGTGTAGTAAAAGGGGTTTATGTGCCTCAGTCTTTTTTATAAGGACCAAAATATAACTGTGAAACTTACTGAAGATAGGATTCAACATCAGCTGAAAAACACAGTGAAGGTATTGTGATTCACTGGCACGCATGGCCTGAGTTTTACCAAAAATAACCAGATGTATGCCACGTGAGGCGCTGTGGTGGTCCACTGGTACCTCACAGCTACAAGGCCCTGAATTCAACTCCACCATCTGAGCCTGTCTGTGTGGAGTTTGCATGTCTTCCCTGAGTCCTCCCACAGTCCAAAGACATGCAGTTAGTTACGTTAGGTTAATTATTGCTTCTAAATTGTCAGTGGTTGTCTGTCTCTAAGTTGTCCCTGTGTCAGATTAACAACCTGTCTAAGGGGCAATCATGACAGCTGGGATAGGCTCTGCCCCCGTGACCCTGAGAAGGATGAGTGGAGGAGAATGATTGGACGGTATGTGTTCATGCATCAGAGCTCCTGTTTGAAAAGCTGTGTAACCGCAACAGCAAATTTACATACATTTGTCAACTGACAACAAGATTAAATGTCAGACGATTATATTTTATGAATATGAAGCTGTCACTCTAGCTTCATATTCATCTCTGCCTGTCATTTCTCACTATTCTCAGTAAAATAACACGAATTTGCAGCTGGCTGTCAAAGGCTTAGTGTCACAATCATAATGTCTTCTTTTTCTTCTTGCATGTGTCTTAAACAAAAACCAACCCCAGCCCTACAAGCAATCATTTAGTGGATGTTGAGAAGTTAATGATACTACACATGCTATACTTGCAATACATACTGTAGGTCACCAGCATGGTTGAATTCACCCATCACATTCACATTAACACGGTTTCCTTTAACTTCCATGGAATGAAAGTGCAAGTAAAAAGATGGTGGTATCAACAGTAGAGGTGTGAGTGCGGCCCTTCCAACCAGAGCTGACTGGGAAACGGAGGATTCTCCAGAGATCACAAACACACTCCACTAACAGTGTGTCAGGAAGGACCTTTTGGGGTTTTTAATAGAGTCCACACACACACACACACACACACTTGATGAAAGCTTTTTGGGAGAATGTTTCATCTCACTGTGCCCTTAGTGAGATGGGAAGAACAGGAGCACAAGTTTGAAGATATCTTTATGTGTGAGGTCTGTGTATGTGTGTGCACTTTAGCAAGGCAGCTGGGTTATATCACTGCTGGATTTGCAGTGTGTGTGTGGCTGTGTCCGCGTGCACCTGTCTGCCTGACGGCCACAAGCCAGCTCCTCAGCAGAGTATGAGTTTCACACACATTTCATTTCCTGCAGTCAGCATCAATTCAAACCCTCAGAGGAATTAACTCTATCTACCTGCTTGTCGGCTTCTTCTGTCGCTGCAGGCGGACCTCACTCGAACACACACTCTCGCCTCACACACCCTTACACAGTCGCACGCATTTTTCTTTGAAGGTTTTCAGTCTCCTCAGCCAGTCTGCGGGGGAGATAAGACTACACACAGGAGAAAAGAGAAGTCACAGTGATGAATGGTGTGCACAGCTGCAGCACAATGCTCTACTATTAATGTGTTATTGATTAATGTCTGTCACTGGCCCCCCACTATATGAGAACACACACACAGACACACACACACTGGCCCAGCACCATATCTTCATGCTATCATTAGCAACTGACACTAATTTGCCCCTTATGGTTGATGTTAGCACTGTGTTAAAAATAGTTCCACCTAGTATGGAGGCAGTCGTCAGTATTTTTAAGCTAAAGCTGCTGATGCAGACGAAAATATTGCTGATTTTTTTGTCTTTTTCACATTGTCTTGTGTAAACTTATTATATGCAGTGTCCTGAAAACTTTTTTTTGTGTAGCTTTAGCAGTCAGCTGATGTCTGTCCAGCAAACTCTGAGAATTAAACCTTATCTGCTGCTCAGGTTGTCTTTAAATTAGGCCCCTGCAGTATGAAAAAGTTCAAGACACCAGTGTTGTCTTCTCCTCATCACCTATCCTGAACACTTTCCCATCTACCCGGCAGCATATGACCATTCACAAACTGAGAGGATTACTGGCAGCATAGACGCTGACTATGTAAGGGAAGAGCAGCTTGTAATATTGGAAACCACTGAAGAATAAAAACAGAATGCAGGCTAAAACAACACCTTTGTTTCAACCCAAGCAGACTTGTGTACGTATATATATCCTAATTTTTTAAATTACAATGAATGTATCTACACTTTAAGACTTTTAAAATGAAAAACACTAAATTAACAGTGCTCATAGTTCAACAATAAGAAAATGACTAGATAAAATTAGCATCCATGGAAAAAAAGGCTCATCTCACATTTACCAAAAAAAATATTAATGATCCCAGAAACTATTAGGAAAATATTTTTTGATCTGACAAGATAAAAAGTTGGAATTTTTGGATGGTCTGATTTCTGTTCTGTCTCATGTATCAAACGTGACAGTCAAACATGGTGATGGAGGTGTGATGTGGATATGGACCACTTGCCATATTGGATGGTACCTTGAATTCTGCTCTCTACCAGAGATTCTTGACTTAGAACGTCCATCCATCTGTTCTTGCTCCAAAGCTCAAGAGCACTTGAGCAGCAGGACAGTGAATCAAACCAGCAAGTCCACCTCTGAAACAAATGAAGGTTTTGGGATGGCCGAGTCTAAGTCCAGATGTAAAACAGCTTGAGATAATTTGGCATGACCTTTGTGCTTAAAAAGCCACAATTTAGAATTTAAACAATTCTGCAAGGAAGAATGGGCCAAGATTCCTCCACAGGGACGTGAAAGATTTATTGCCAGTTATCACATTCACCTGATTGCAGTTCTTACTGGCCAGGTTGGCAAAACCAGTTGTTAGATTTAGGGGGAAGTTATTTTTTCACAAAGGACCAAATAGGTTCGGAGAACTTTTTTCAGTTAATAAATGAAGTCATCATTTAAACACTGCATACGGTGCTTACATGGGTTATATTTGTCTAATATTAAAATTTGTGTGACGATCAGAAACTTGCAAGTTTGACACAAATACAAAAATATCACAAATCATAGACAAATACATCGTCACTCTAAACATCGTGGACAGTGGCCACATATTCACTGAGTGGTCAGTTATATTAATTAAAACCATGGATCGAGAGACTCTAGCATAAACATCCTCAATAACATAAAAAAAATGCCACATGGCCTGGCAACCGCTTAAAAGCACACAAAAAGAAGGAGATAAGCTATAGAATGACAAACTCAGCAATGAAGTGTAAAATAAAAATGTAGCTATACAAAAACTATTTACAATAGTATGATTTTATCAAGGTGACAGGTGCAGCAGAAGGTTTAGATTTCTAAGCAAATCAAAATTTCATCAGCAGTTAGGAGTATGAAACTAAAAAGGAAAAAAGAGGGGAATCATACATTGTGCTATATGTGGAGTTGAGCCAGCTGAGGATGAATAATAATCTTAAAGTGCCAGAAAAGTGTTACACTGCTCAGTGCAATGGAAAACTGTCACATGATCTAAGGCTGTTGTTTGCAGTAGACAAAAGAGCTGTAGTATTTTTCCTTCACCACACCTGATTAGTGTTGCATAATATTCAGATTTAGTTGCAAACAGAACCTGCTTGAAGCAGCACATGACTTCTTGAAATATGTCCTCAGGATCAGCAAGACCAAGTCTTTGTGCAGAGGCGTTTCAAGCGGCAGACTTTACCTTTAACTTAGCGTAATTGTGGGTGAACCAGGGAGCAGAGTGAATAAAAGAGACAGTCCAAGCTTTCCAAAGAGCAAGTGCAGAAAACTCTGTAGTCCATTGTTGTACTGAGACAGTTCATCAGGAGTAGATAAATTGTCTCTTCTAGGCAGACTGTCAACTCCACTGAAGAAGGCAGATACATCACTGTCCTTAATGTCGCAATATGCAACAGAGCAAAAATAGTTTGATGCAGATGATATTAAAGTGACATTAAAAGATAGCAGCTTATGGTCACATATTGAAAGGTCAGATTCTACACAGTTCTGAAGAAGAACACCAGAGCAACAGATAAGATCAAGAACATGTCCCTCGGAGGGAGTTGGAAAATCAATAAAAATCTTGCAGATCAAAACTATGAGGAGAAATCCCGCAGAGACAGGAAAGAGTGCAATTACAGTAAGCAGACTAAAGGTTTCCATTTGGGGAAGGCACGGTTACAATAACAGGGTATAACAACCACTGTCAAATAGACAAACAGACAATAAATTAAGTAACAGAACTAATAAAATTATTAGTTCTGTTGGAGGAGTGGCAGCCAATAGTGCCGGAAAGAGTTGTAAGGCAAAACCTAAGAGGTGCAAGCTGAGGGACCATTGAAGCCAAACATTGCTGGAAGGTGACGCTATCAGGAGCCTGCTGATATAAATACACACTGAACAGGCCTAACATTATGACCACTGACAGGTGAAGTCAGTCACACTGATTATCCTCACAACACCTGTTAGTGGGTGAGATATAAAGAGCGCCTTCTTTGATTTTACTGGAAAAAACAGAAACAGACACTGGATTTCACATCATAGACATCACTGGTCTATGATGTCGGGCATCTAGCCTAGAGACCGGTTGGTGACAAATCTGGTCGCTGGTGGAAAATGTGTGTGCTGTGAATGGTTGCCAAGTGGTTGCTGGGAGAAATCAGCTGAAATGAAGGTGGTGCACTGAAACCCTTCCTCTTTAGTGCAGCATCATATACGTCTTTGTGACCAGTCTCACCTAGTATCAGCCAGCAACCAGTTCACTAACTGGTCAGGGGATGCACATTTTCCCTAGCAACTGGTGCTCCCCAAGCAGCCACTAAGCAGCCTCTAGCAATTGATTTAATACTCACAGGTCTTTGCCACTTGGGTCACTTCATGTGACTGAGGACAAATTTTCGAGTTGCAACAACAGAGTAGGGCAGAAAAAAATGGTGAAAGATTGTGGAAAATTAATTAATTAGTCTTTCTGTCAGAACTGAGCCATACCAAGCCTGGTTCCTTACATTATGATGCACTATAAGTATAAATAAAGCATTTGAACGCTGGTATTATTATGCATTTTGATGTTGAATTGCTGTTGCAGGTTAGGCTTAACTACATGCTTAACTAGATGATTTTTAAATAGCTCCTTTCACAAATTTTAAAAGTGTCAGAAGGCAAACCATGCCCATGTGCAAAAAGCTTCTCTCTATTTCGATAATTACCAGGGTGAGGAGTTCCACCTCAGGCAATGGTAATGGTAATTAGCTGAAAAGGTTGGACATTTTGCATGTACTTACTCACAAAAGTGCAAGAGGTGATTTAAACAGTGCCTGCTTCAACCCTCTTTTAAAACGGTTGTAAAAAGCACAACGCTACAGTAAATACAATGTACAACTAAATTGGTATTTGAGACGTTTGGAAAGTGGAAATAAACAAAAATGGGAAGCAGCTGCAGGTGTGCAGCCTTAGAGCAGGAATGCCTGCAAAATGGATGGCAAGGAGAGAGGAAAAACTATGGGGGAGAGAGAAAATAAGGAGCCTGAAAGGTTTGGAGTCTGAGGACCGGATTATTTAGTAAAAGCTGTGGTTACACCTACCACACACTCCACATACACTTGTAAACACCCAAACAAATTCAGAAAATCCAGGATCCTGGTCTAGGAGCCCGTGATACAGGCAGCATCATCAACCATGTCTTGATGACATTCACGTTCATACACACTCTCTGTCCCTGCCCCCTACTGACACAAACACACTCCAGTCCCGTTTGATTTCTCCCTTCAGGAGAAGGGATAAATCAGCTAGCTGGAACCTGGCAGTGTTGGTCCGAGAGTTTTCCCTCTTGTCCTGTTCTACTTCCAGCTCACAGTCTGTTTTCATAATGGAAACACGGGCTAGAATGTAGTCTCTATCTCTGCATGCACAGTGCTGATTCTGAGAAATGAAGTGCCACCACTGAAGCGGCAAAGTCTATGAAAAATAGAATTTCTTAACACAGAACTTAAAGCACGTTCTGGGTGACCTTTCACTTAAAATACGTTGTTCTTTTGCTGTCCTGTGATTAAACTTCTACACTAGCTATGGTTTATTTAAAGGGACAACAACATTCACCATTTTATACAAAAATGTGATAAATTCATACATGTATGTATTTGTATGCATGATATAGTAACATTATCAATCATTCTGAACTAAAATACCCAATTTTGTCAGGATGCCAGAGTACCCAGAGAGAACCCATGCAGACACAAGGTCCCTGGCTGGCTTCAGACCAAACACCTTCTTGAAACAAGGACAAAGAATAATTGAATGCAAATAACATGAGAAGGAAATTTAAGAGGCACATGAAAAAGAAAAACAGTAAGGCTCACAACAAGAACCCTGTTGCAAATAATCTGTGTTAGATGCTCACTTAGCAATTACAAAGACAATGTGTTTGTATTTGTTCTGTCCTGAAGGAAAGACAAACGAGTAGTCGAACGACAAACAATGCTACAATGTGTAATATCAACTTTTTCCCAAACAAAATTATTTAAATATTTAAGGATAGTATCCCACAAAGTTTCAGCATATCCCCGTCTACACATGCAGTTCCAAAAACTCACAGGGGCACATTAATTGATGATTATGCTACGTTAGCCTGTTCACAGTTCCTGACCTTTTACAAGCCATTTTGTAGCCTGTAACTCTTTTCTTCATGCTGACATATGACATATGACATCTATGTCATATCCAGGGGCGGAGCGTGGGGGTGGCTTACTGGGCTTAAGCCCGGGTTGTTTTGTCAGAAGCCCGGGGTCTTTTGGAGTGTAATTTTTTCATATTTAGATGCCTGGCTGACAACTGTATAAAACAAAGAGTACACACAATATTCGAAGCACATAGTGCACACTGTGGGAATTTACGACTGTGTGTGAATCCCCCCTGATATTGGTATGATCCGAGCTCAGGCACTAAGCGACTGAGCGAGGGGGCGGGGCAGCTGCTGCCTGTGAGTGCGCTATTGGAGAAACAGAGCCAGCCATACTAAGGAGAGCTTAAGTTTGACCAGGTACCAAAGCAAATCATTCGTACCGTACAAATAATGTAAATATGACGGTGTATCACGAAAGATTGATATCAAACGGATCACTTGACCCATATTACGTTACTTGCTCTTCAAGTGAATCAACAAATGGCGAAATGAAAAGCCGAACAAATGCTATTTTTTAGAGTCTTAGCTTACGTGTGTTTATTTCATATTTTCAGTTCTTGCCCTCCCCGACTAAATCGGTTTCAGTTATGTACTGAAATATAAGAATGGACATTAGAGGCTTCTTTCAAAGAAAAAACTCAGGTAAATGTTATTTTATATATTATGCTTTGTATGTTGTTCAGTATATTTCTATGCAAAACAAAGCTATGTCCACACGTACCCGGGTATTTTTGAAAACACAGATTTTTCTATGCGTTTGCACCTTTCGTCCACACGTAAACGGCGTTTTTGGTCACTGAAAACGGAGATTTTTAAAAACTCCGGGCAGGGTGGATATTTTCTAAAACTCCATTTTTGCATTTACGTGTGGACGAGAAAAACGGAGAAAACGCAGAAAACGCAGCGTCAAAGATGTGCGCCTTTTTTGACGTCACACTGTGCGCCACGTTATTGTTTCGGTGAAATGAATTTCTACAATACTGTTACTGTTAATTCTGCAGTGTTTAAATGCTTACATATACACACAGTTACTGTCCCTCCACACATACGACTCGGTTCTGCTTCTATGCCCCAGCTTTGTTTACTTTTTCCCACCGAGGCTTCTAGACTTCTGATTGGCCAACATTTCTACATGGTTAGGAATATAGCGCCACCTGCTGCTTTGGCATGTTCCCAGCAGCGTTTTCCTTCATTTCTGCCTTTACGTGTGGACGGGATTATTTTTTAAAACGAAAACGGAAAATCTCCGTTTTCAAAAATACCCGTGTACGTGTGGACGTAGCCCAAGAGGGATTTCAGTACACAGCAGGATATTCACATTTGTAACCAGATATTTACATACACTTTAGGGAGAAAACATAAAACATTTTTACTGTACAACATCAGTTTAGAGTAAACTTTTGTTTTAGATAAACATTGAAATATCTTTTGAATTAGTTAAATGTCAGAATAAAGAGAGACAGAGCTTTCTGTTTTTTATCACTTTCATCAAATTTAGGGGTACATATACACTAAGTTTATTGTTAATTAATAAGAAAACTGCAGACGATTCCATTCTGAGCTGAAGAGGCTTCTGATAGGTTAGTAGAGTCCATGTGAGTAAATTGGTGGCACACCTGTGGATGTATATAAGGCAAAACACAGAGTCTGTTTCTTTGACATGGGAACATCAGGAGATGTCAACCAAAACACCAGGAACAGAACTGTCACGGTCCTGAGTCTGTGGACTCAGTGTTTTTCTGTTTGTATTAGTTATCTTTGATTTCATGATGTGTTTTGATTCTCTTGGGTTTGATTTCTGTCGCTAGTATTCCTAACTCCCTAGGTCCTTGGCATTTCTTGTGTTCTCCTTCTTAGGTCGTGGTTCTGTGTTACTTCTGTTAGTATACAGTCATCTCTGTCAGTGTGTCTCTTGTTATGTCACTGTATCCCCTAGTTTAGTCCACGTCTGTTCAGTTTCCTGTTTTACTTTGAAAGTCTGTGTACTATGTCAATGTGTTGAGTTTTGCCTCCCCTTGTCTTGTCATGTCTGATGAGTCCCAACTGTGCTCTCCTCCTGTTTCACATTCCCTAATCACCTCAGTATGTATTTAAGCCCTGTGTTTTTCCCTGCCAGTTGTTGCGTCCCCCACTTTTGTTGTGTGTGTATCAATGTTCGTCTACCTTCAGCATCTCCTGTCTAGTTAGTTTAAGTTGTTGTTTATGTATCTTCCAAGGGTGACTCTCCAGCAAATAAAGCCGTCGTTTAAGTTAATGTTTTGTCTCCGAGTCCTGCACGTGGGTCCAGCCACTGACAGCCACACAACTCATCGTGACAGAAGGACGCAACCATAACATGGACCCAGCGGACTCAGCTCACCTCGAGAGAGAGGTGGACCTTGCTCGCATCCTCGGACTGATGACTCGCATTAGCCACGCCTCAGATTTGCAGACGTTCTCAGTCGGGCTGAATGCAATACAAACCATATTTGACAGAAATCCTCAACTGCGCCAGCTGTCTATTGCCTCGGAGTTCAGGCGTTCGCTGACCCAGGCTAAGGAGGCAGTCAAAGCCCGGGAGCTGGCCCAATTCTCCTCATCCACACCGCCTCAGTCACAGCGAGCAAGCCCTCTCATGCCGCCGCAGCGGGCGGAGCATTCTATAGCCCCACTGCAGCAGCATCGGACTCCTTCCTCCCTCACGTCTGGTTCCGACCACCCCTCACCTGCCTCATGCCTGGCAGGAATGTGGTCGGAGGATGAGGGACCAGTCACTGTTGCTCCGACAACCTCCGTTTTTTTCTGTCGCTCCGGTTTCCAGGAGAAAGCGGCGTTCTCGTCGTCGCCGTCCCTCCCCGCAACCCGAGTCCAATTACTGCTCTGGAGTGCTGGACGAGTCGCCCGTCCAGCCTCAAGTTTCGTCAGCTGGGGGTTCGGGAGAACCCAGCCAGCCTCAAGTTTCGTCAGCTGGGGGTTCGGGAGAACCCAGCCAGCCTCAAGTTTCGCCTGCTGGGGGTTCGAGAGAACCCAGCCAGCCTCAAGTGTCGCCTGCTGGGGGTTCGGGAGAACCCAGCCAGCATCCTGCCTCGTCAGCTGGAGGGCCCGAGTCGCCCGCCCAGCCTCATGCCACGTCTGCTGGAGGGCCCGAGGAGCCCGTCCAGCCTCATGCCACGTCTGCTGGAGGGCCCGAGGAGCCCGTCCAGCCTCAGGCCACGTCTGCTGGAGGGCCCAAGGAGCCCATCCAGCCTCATGCCTCATCTGCTGGAGGGTCCGAGGAGCCCACCCAGCACCACGCCTCGTTAGCTGAGGGTCCTGGAGGACCCAGCCAGCACATCCTCACATCTGCTGACGGTCCGGGGAGGTCTGTTCAGCCGTCACCTGCTGACTCATCCCCCGCGACTTCCACATCACCGCCTGCAGCATTCACATCACCGCCCGCAGCCGTCCCGCTGCCGTCAGGTTCCGCAGCCGTGTCTTCATCCACGCCTGGTCCGGCCTCCGTGCCTTCATCCACGCCTGGTCCGGCTTCAGCTCTGCCTTCGTCTTCGTCTGGTCCTGCCTCGCCTGGTCCTGCGGTTGCCACACCGCCGTCAGAGCCAGCTCGACCTGTTCCGCCTCGCCTCTGCCAGCTGTTTTCCAGGCCGCTAAGTTGGCATCATGGCCTTCGGGGACGGCTTCCGGAAGGAGTTCGTCGCCACCGCTGGCATCGCAGCCGACCTCCGGACCTGCTCAGTGGCCGCCACTGCCTTCCAAGTGGTCGGCCTCCTGATTGGTTTTGCCTGCGCTGCCGCCGTTGCCGTGTGCACGGTCGGCCTCCTGAACTTTTCGTGGACTCTTGTTGAGCTCTGGTTTTCGTTTTGTTTTTGATGTACTTTCCTGCGTTTTTGGACTCTGGTGCTCCTTGTTTTTTGTTTGGTCTCTGTCCCTCCATCCTGGACACCCTCCGCCCACCCTGGCCTGGTGCTTTGTGCTTTTTTTTGTTTGGGGCTGTCGGGAGCCAGCCCTTTGAGGGGGGGTACTGTCACGGTCCTGAGTCTGTGGACTCAGTGTTTTTCTGTTTGTATTAGTTATCTTTGATTTCATGATGTGTTTTGATTCTCTTGGGTTTGATTTCTGTCGCTAGTATTCCTAACTCCCTAGGTCCTTGGCATTTCTTGTGTTCTCCTTCTTAGGTCGTGGTTCTGTGTTACTTCTGTTAGTATACAGTCATCTCTGTCAGTGTGTCTCTTGTTATGTCACTGTATCCCCTAGTTTAGTCCACGTCTGTTCAGTTTCCTGTTTTACTTTGAAAGTCTGTGTACTATGTCAATGTGTTGAGTTTTGCCTCCCCTTGTCTTGTCATGTCTGATGAGTCCCAACTGTGCTCTCCTCCTGTTTCACATTCCCTAATCACCTCAGTATGTATTTAAGCCCTGTGTTTTTCCCTGCCAGTTGTTGCGTCCTCCACGTTTGTTGTGTGTGTATCCATGGTCGTCTACCTTCAGCATCTCCTGTCTAGTTAGTTTAAGTTGTTGTTTATGTATCGTCCAAGGGTGACTCTCCAGCAAATAAAGCCGTCGTTTAAGTTAATGTTTTGTCTCCGAGTCCTGCACGTGGGTCCAGCCACCGACAGCCACACAACTCATCGTGACAAGAACTGTGGAGCTCCATAAGTGTGGCTCAGTTTGAATACAATTTGGTGCCATTTACAATTAAGAAATACAGATAGTTTCTGTCTTTACTCTTAAAGTTAACAAATATGTTTTTTATATTTATCAATCTAAAAAAATAAACATTTAGTCTGATTTGATGTTACAATTAAAAAAGTGTTTGTGTTTTTATCTGAAGAGTTTGTAAATATCTGTATATTTGATGATTGTCAGCACAAAGAGAGAGAGGAACAGAGAGGGAGAGAGAGGAGAATGAGGACAGAACAGAGATGAACAAGAGCAGGTGAGACACACATGTTAGTCAAATGGTCGTTTACCAAAAGTATCACCGTATCACAGGTCCTCATGTATCTCGTACCTAGTGTTTCTTTTTAGGTTTGTTATTTTTCAAATTCTATATTTATTAAGTTATGCAGGCTTGTTTACACAACAAGGCTAAATAAATATATAAACGTTTCTCAATCTAAATAGTGGACTTTGGTAGAATTAAAAAATAAGTGTAGTGCAGGTCTATGATGATTTTTAGTGCTACTATCATCTAGTTCTGATTCTGGTTCTGTCTTGGTTAAATCCTCAGTAGTCCTGATTTTGAACTGTTGTAGTCCTGTTTTAATTCTGGATCAGTTCTGGGTCTGGTTGAATTGGGGTTTAGTCCTTGTGTCTTGATACAGCCCTGACTTGGTTCTGCCTCGCCGCTTAATTAAAAAACTAGTTTAAGGTGTCCTGCACATGTGATATATATTTTTCCCTATATGAAGTCATTCTTTCTTGAACAAAACTCAAAACAGAGCCTATTAATCTTTCAGTCATTTCTACCCCCCCCCCCCCCCCCCCCCCCAAAAAAAAAAAAAAAAAATCCCACATGCATGCTACCCTTTTGGGCTAAGCCCTGGGTGTTTCAAATGTCTGGCTCCGCCTCTGGTCATATCTGATGTCACTAGTGGGCTGGGGTCTCTTGCACTCCCTGCCTCTGGCTTGTGCATTGAAAAGTAGGAAGGTCCGAGAACAGAGCCATGCTACTAAATATAAATCACCGCAGATGGCCTGACTGAACAGTTTTTGGGTTTTTTTTGTCGTAAGTCATCAACACTCTGCTGACTCAGTAACTCTAAATAACTGCAGTTCCAAACCTCCTCTGGTGTTGACAGCAGAAACACTGTGTGACAGGAGCTTCAAGCACTGGTTTCAATATCCAAACTGCTCCCATGTACTGTGCAGGAAGTATAGTACTTTTGTCCAGAGCATATCTGCTACTGTGCACGTTTTGACTTTTTATACCAGTGAGGCGGCTGTGTTATTTTGATGTGGATTATTTATTGGCCACATGGCCTTTGTATCCTTGTAAATGATGTAATGCTACATTTGCAAACTCTGCAGTAATTTGCATCATATGTGTATTCATTACCACTAATTTTATTTCATGCATTTAAAATAGCCCACAAAGCAGTTTTCAGTGGTGGTCCTAGCCTGTTTGGCGCCCTGGGCGAACACTCCCCCCCCCCCCCCCCCCCCCCCACACACACACATAAAACATATTAAGGATTGTACATTAACATAAAAGGCTACCACAGCCATCATAATTCGTCAAACAATGAGAACAAGACGAATCAGCAACTGACAATGACTAATTAATATTAAAATCTGTAACATAATGTATTGTTTGGAGTTTAGTTTGTTACTGTTGCTATTTTTACCATTTCTTCTTGGAGCAACTGAAACCCACATAATTTCCTGAGCGATTAATAAAGTATTCTGATTCTGATTGTTTCAGGATGACCTGCCATCATCCAATCACACATCTTCTTACCTCCATCTTTTGCTCGTTTCTCCTCCTCTTCTTTTCTCTTTTTTCTAAACTGAGGACCTGATGGCTTTGAACTTTTCTTGTCCATCTTCCATTGGTTTTAATTTTGCACTCCGGTATGAACACCCATCCCCTACAACCTACACCTTAGTTCACAGATTCACTTTGTCTAGGGTTTATTTCTGGGATTTCACACAACCCAGGATTCAAATCATGAATACATGATGGACTTGGATTTACATCATTATGAATGAAATGTGCTCTATTTGGAAGCAGGCCCCCCTCCCCATTCGACGGGTTGTGTGTGAGACTTTAAATCATCAAACTGTAAATTATAAATTTTAAATTGTTATTGATCCTTTACCCCGAGTCCTAAAGTGTATATTTATTTTCTTACTCTTCTTATATTTGTTGTTTGTTTACTTGCACTGCTGTAACTGGAGCCTCGTCGTCTCGTCTCTCTATATGCTGGACTGTCTGTAGCGGAGATGACAATAAAGTTTACTTTGACTTCAGCAGCGCGCAGGCGCACCGAGGGCTCTCGCGCTCACTTTTCGTGTACAGAATTTTGAAAAAACATCGGTGCAAATTATAAGTCTGTATCATGATGTCTGGTGTTTTCGTGTTTGTTGGTTTGTTTTTATTTTGTTTTATTTTGCGACTTGGTTATTAGATGCTGCTCCATCCGGTCAGAGAATCCCCCGCAGCCCCACCCTCTCCTCCCTGTACCGCAAGCAGCAGGCGCACCTCGCAAACGGAGGGCGCCCTTGCTCCCAGCAAATGGCCGATAGAAAACCGATCGGTGCCTATGCCATTCCCGATATGCGCTGGAATGACATATGAGCAATTTTTATTTTTATTTTTACTTTTTTTGCCGATGCCCGTGATGCCGCCCCCCACCACGATGCCGCCCCGGGCAACCACCCGTGTCGCCTGTATCAAAAACCGCTACTGGCAGTTTTCATGAATGTGGTTTCGTCTTGCTTGGACTTGCCATACTCCCCAAAGTAATACTGAAACTACAACACTGGACCAGTCAATCAAAAGCTCCCTTTGTGCTTTTATTTATTTAGTTCATGCATATTGTGTTGTGTATACCTGGAGCACACTTTACTCCCAAACTCATACTTATTGGTTTATGCAGTTGGTTGAATACTGAACAAAAGCACACATTTAGAGCATTACAAAAAATTATTAAAATGAAAAAATCTAATTATAGAAATGAAATTATAGTTGGTGATATCTGTACATACTTGTATACATTAATTTAACAAGATTCCCATTAATACATATATTTTAAAATTTGAGTTTGTCTTGTGTGCATCTTCATCAAGTAACTGTTATCCATCCAACAGGATGGACTCAAACCCTTAATACTGCACTCACAACAAACTCATCTTTCAGTACCATTTCAAGTGAATGAATACTCGCAGGGTCAAATGTGTTCAGAAAAAGAAGAGGTTCTCTATTTATCCCAATAGTTGGAAAATGACTGTGTCAGGTCAGCCAGAAATATTTAAAAACATGAGTCAATGAATGAAAACCTAAATGAGGTGGTAAAGATGTCCTGTATTGGTCTTTGTGGCAGCAGAGCTGAGTGTTCAGCTGCATGTCCAGGAGGTTTTCTCTGTGTCTGCTGATGGAGGAATCCAAAGAGCGTTTTGATCCAAACTGGATTATAACAGCAACACCAAAGACAACTTCCCTTGGAAAGTAATATGGACACATTCTAACGTTGCACAACATGTCCAGAGTAACACAACTTTTCACTCCCAACTAGGGCAACCCCTCCATATTTCTTCTTGCTGCTGAGATTCATCTCCTTGTCTGCCTGAAAAGTCCTGAAGCCAGGCACAGTCACACTGTGACTGAGCCATGTCCCACTGAAACATGCTTTTTGTCAGTGTTAAATCATTGCACAGTTTGCAGTAAATCGCCAAATGCCAACATTTATAGGATAGGTTGAGTTATTCATTTGAATACTCTCCTCCCTAAATACAAAGGTAAACTCTTACCAGCACATATGCAACAAGGCCAACTGCAGAAATAACTTATTTCAGTTTCATTAGTAGCATTTCACTGCACCTCTTACTTAATGCCATACGGCGGTCTCCTTTTATTCTAATGATTAACAATAGCAGCCATGAATCAATTTATGTACAACAGAGTATTAATTTCATCTGTTATCATCGCACATCGCTTGCTTTTCAAGTTAAATAGTGGAGACAGGTCATGCAATATTTCCCCTCTTTCCTGACAATCAATCTAGTAGTTGTTGAGGAATTAATGTTTGGCTGATTAAATGTACATTAGTTGCTGCATTTTGACTGGAAAACAAAACAATGCATTAACAGATCTTGTGAGTCCCATCCAAGTGCAATGTCCCTCTAACGGGTTCTTAAGTGGTCAAAGCTGCCAGGATTATGATACAATTAATTTTTACTGCCGTGCATTCTTATAAAAATAACAAACAAACATCTTCCTTCCCTCGGGATACAAGAAAGGCAAGACATCAAAGGCGCGTGATGTACTGAAGGTGAGCATGTTCCTTGCATTAAATAATACAGCTATAAAGATCAAAATTTAATGATCTCCAAGTCATTAGGCATCATTTGTGATTTAAAGCACTTATTTTTATTCTTCTAGGAAGAAAAACAGCCTAATTTCAGAATGGAGATCATGCACAGACTGCCTGAAAGAAAAGTTGTTGTTTTTTACTTTGTCTTGTCTCAGAGAATTTAAGATGTGAACTATTTTAATGTCATTCAAAAAATGTTCAGTGTTGATGAGATGCTTCACTTTAAATCAGTGCTCACTCATCTAATGTAACGGCGCCACCTCCTTTGTATTTACTCTGCTCCATGTATACAGGCAAATTTAACAAGTCTATGAAACTCATCATCAAGCTTCTTACTTTAATTGTTTGAGCCTTTTTGTAATGCTGCAACCCGACTGGCAGGGTCGAGCCTGCACTCGTGCACTTACTCTAGGCCTTGTAAACCATGTCTGCAAATACATTTCAAATGAATGGCATATAAAGATAATAGCATTCTCATACTTCAATATTTTGTCCCAAATGCATGTTGCACGCAGCATTCTCAATTAGCTAGAGGAACACTGTGGTGTCAGTCTTTTTGGTTCACCTTAACATAAAGTAGCTAGTAAAAACAAGGGGGCATCCTACATCAGTGGGCATTCTGCATCGATAGTGATTCATTAGCAGGAAATCTAATCTTCGGTTAGATTTGACCCTGTTTCTTGAAAGACAATATCAGGTGGAATAACCATAGATGTAGGCCTAAAGTTGCAGTTGGGACTGGTGCAGAGTACTGGGAAATTCCCAGGTACTAATTAGAGGTATGAGAGCATGTAAGCAAGGTAAAATAAACACAAACAAGTAAAAAGGTTAACATACTGGTAAACAGTCTCTGACAGGTGTCGGGCAGGTGTCTGGCTGTTCTCGGGTGCTTGGGGAACTGTAGTCCTGTCTTTGCCTCATGCTTGGATGGCCTTGATGGAGTTGACTGCCCATTGACTCTAACCCATTGGCTGAGGGGGCTCCGTCTGGGGGATCCCTCGTCCTTCTGCTGTGGTGGACACATGGTTGTTGTTGGGACATGTGGCCTTGGGTGTTCAGTACTCTTGGAGGCCTGCAGACAACCCAGGTCTCCTGGGCCTTTTTCTGTCTGCCTCTGGCTCAGATAATATTGTAGCTTCTCAGAATCATTATGAAGTATTGTGAGATTACTATACTGTCTCATGCCACGTTATACCTCTAATTAAAGATTGTGAAATCATTATGTAGTTTTAGGTTGCATTATTCTCCTGACTTAGAAGAAGGTGATAACTATTACATTTATTAAACTCATTTGTATTACATTAGACTGCTGATTTATTGTGAATGAATTACATTGTTTTATGATGCATTATACTGCTGAGATATAAGAAATACTGTTTTCAGAGAGTCATCGGCTTATTTGTCTGATTAGAAATGAACAGAACATACTGCACAGGAAGCCAAGGTCATAACTTAGGCTCACTGAGAGAGAAAGAATGTGAATGTTTAGGTTTTATGAATTTGGAGGGGGGCTGACGCTATAAGAATGTGAGGAACGGTCAGACACTTCGAGATCTGGCGGACACCCTCCTGTCCACATCTCCCATCTAGACGTTAATGCTCAAAGTGTTGTATGGAATAATGAGAATTGTATGGAATAAAGAGATTGTTGATTGAGCGTTTATACACCGAGTGTTGTTCTTCCTTCAGCCCAAAGATCAAAAAATTGGGATATTTAACAGTATGTTTCATGACAAACACACAGCTCTTGCCTGTCAGCTCTGGCACTGTTACACAATACATATATTAATGTGAATGATGAAAAAATAATACAATAACATAAAAAGAAATTGTCAACCAAGGGGAACCTATAGAGAGTTTATAGAGCTCGTCTTGGCAAAGCAAATGTGCTGGGACACAACAGGACATTCAGATCATGATTCTGCTTGCTGAAGCTGCCAGGCAGGAAAGGTTACAAATAATTAAAGAATTAAGCACTTTTTAAACAGAAACTCCTTTTCACAACATCTGTAACAGTTGTAGAAATTCTTCTTTACCTAGCTTTTTCACTATGTTTTTACAGCACTTGCATTTACTTGCATATGTTAACTCTCCACCTGTTTTAGGTCCTGGTTAGAGTAGCCTTAAGCTGAAGAACAGGGCCCTGTTTCAGGAAGCCGGTTTAGAAAACTCAGAGTGAAAAACGATACGCAGGGTTGAGTAACCCTGAACTGTCCAACTCGGAATATTCGGTTTCAGAAAGGCTGATAACAATTAGTTCAGTCAACGCGGAGTTGCTTTAACCCCAAGTGAAGCGCGCGGACGAGGATACATAAAGCCCTGATAAGCGGAGCACAGATTAAGCAAGTCACCATGGAGACGGAGGGAAAGAAGGCGCGGTCAATGTATTTTACAGCGCTTGAGGCCGAAATTCTGATGGCAGCATATGCCGATAACACGCAAATTCCGCGGAAAAAAGTAACACAGCCACAGCTGCAAAAGAAAGAGAGCATGCATGGCAAAACATAGCCGACAGAGTCAATGCGTGAGTGTTAATTTAAACATTGATCGAGGGATTTCCACCCATTTAACACGTTATTTTATCATATGTTATTTTATTTGTTATTTTATACATTTGATTTTGTGATGTGATGTGAGCGCAGGTGCAACCCAACAGGCCCCAAACGTGCCTGGCAGCAAGTAAAAATGAAATATAAAAATATAGTCCAAACAGGTAAGGTGTAATTGTATTATGAGCCATAGTGCTTGGTCTGTTTGTCCCATGTAAATCAATTGCAGTTAGAGGCTACATTAATTTTCTTTCTGTAAGCACTTATTGAAATTATCTGAGCACATTACAAGTACATATTTGCTTACTCTGTATGCTCAAATGTGACCCGTTATAGCCAACAGAAAAAAAGCGGAGGCCCGAAAAACAGGTGGGGGTCCTCCACCACCACCACTCACAGAGGCTGAGCAGTTGGCCCTCAGCCAAAACAGTGGGCGCCCTGTGGCTGAAGGCATCTCTGCGGGGACATCCTCTGAGTCAATAACCCCGCAAGACACAAGTGCCTACATAGGGGGTGAATTCAAAATAATACATGATGTGCATACATCCTTTCTTCACAGTCACCTTTGCAGTGCTACTCATTCATTTGATAAACTCTTTACCATAATGGATTATTTTGTAGTGAAGTTATTTTCTGACTGATTTTGCCTTCCCTCAGTCTTGGTTGTCTTTGAGAGCATAATGACAATGAAGTGTAAGGTGATTGGTATGTTTGTTAATTGCCATTTGGTCCCTTGTAAGTTTTAAGTGACCTGTATAAACCTCATATTCTATCAGTTGATGGTGGTGGTGTACTGCATCTGGTGCAGCCTCCTGTTGAGCCAGACCAACATGCAGTTGTGAGTAATACTCCACAGATTATATGAGTTTACAGTAGAACAGCAATGTTGTTTATTTCTTTACTACAGGAAAATAATGAAGAAACATTGACAGCTGTTACAGAGGAGGAAGCAACAGAGACACTTCATGAGGTTTACATCTTTTAATACTTTGTGTACAGGAAATACAGGCGACCAATAAAGCCAGTTGAACAAAACATCTGTTTATTCTTCTTTCAACATGTTGAGGTGATGGGTCAAAAGAAATGATTGTGACATATGGTGTCTCTGACTGCGCTTCCATCTTGTATGTCCGTGGGAGGGTCAGGATGTTCATGGTTTGGATCACTGCTGATGTTTGGTTCAGAAGGACAGTGTTCTCCTCTAATTGTGGCAATGTTGTGAAGAATCACACATGCCACAATAATGTCACATGCCCTTTCTGGGGTGACCCTGAGTCTTTGCAGGCACTGGAACCGGGCCTTAAGCATTCCGATAGTCATTTCAATTCTGGCTCTTGTCCTGCAATTAGCCAGATTATATCGCTGCTGTGGGCCCAGTTCAGGGTCAGGGTAAGGGGTAAGCAAATAGGGTAAACATGGATACCCCCTATCACCAAGCAAGTAGCCAGTGAACTCTCCTAAGACAGAAGGATACACTTCAGTTCAAATGTCCCTGAAGCAATTGGTCTTTATATATTTTAAAGTATTCTCAACTCACCATGTCCAAATTTTGTGCTCAGTGTACATTCACGGAATATTTGTGAGTCATGGACAGAGCCTGGCCGCTTGGCTTCCACATTTGTCATAATGTTGGCAGCATCACATATGATCTTCACAGTGCAGAGAACACAAATTAGCATCCATTACTATAATGAAATAATTTGTTAGTTTGAAATGCTACAGGGAACTATGTACCTGTACATTAATGCTGTGGAAAGACTTCCTGTTCACATAGTCTCCTTCATTTACTGAAGGAGCAATGATTGGAATGTGAGTGCCATCTGTACAGCCAATCACGCCTGGGAACCCTGAAAATAAATGTACAATTTAAGTAGTAGTCCAAGTATCACCACATCATAAATTAAGTTTTGGTCATCCTGATACCTGCAATTTTGTGGAATCCCTCTTTGATAAATCTTGTGGGTCTGTGACCGGGGAACACCACAAACGAGTACAGGAGACGTTTCAGTGCAACTGTAACATTCCTGACTGCCCGACAGACGGTAGCCTTGGAAACGTGCTCAGCGTCACCAATATTATACAGAAAGCTCCCGTTTGCAAAAAACCGAAGTGCAATACAAATAATATGTACAGAACTGAGAGCATGTCCGCGATGTGTCACATGCGTAATATATGGCCTGAGGATGTTATCCAAATAAATTATAGATTGTGCTGAGAAACGGTAACGTTCGCACAGAAAATCATCAGGAAATGATAAAATGTCCAAACGCGCTCTGATCACTCTCTCCCGGCGGAGAGCTCTGCGGAGAATTTGGGCTTCACGATCTACTGGCTCTTCAAGGAAGTGGCACGCCATGTCTGACACTTCCTACTGTCAGGTTTCCGACAAAGGGGCGGAGACAGTCAGGGTTAGTTGTAGTAAACCTGCTAGGGGGCAGGTTAGCTTCACGGAGTGTGTCGTCATAGTGACTCACTCAGGCTTCAGCTGAACTCGCTTTGTGAAACCGAAAACCCAGAGTTTTCGTTAACTCAGGGTATACTTACTCAGTTTTTCCACTAAACCGGCTTCCTGAAACAGGGCCCAGAACTTGGACTACTACTGCCGTCCAAGATGACAGAGGTGGTGTCCGTCTAATGATGTGACAAGACTGCCACGATAGCAATTTGGCTAGTGAGCCTGCCAGTAGGGAAAACATAAGAAGGACAGTTGGCTAATAAACTGGCAGTATTTGTTAAAATCCTAAAATATGGAAACTCTGAGTCACGAATACCATATCTACACTGTTAAAAAAAAACATCTTATAAAAACGGTAATATTCCAGCAGCTGGGGCGCCAAAATACTACCGTAAAATAACAGAAAATAACTTTCTCAGGAAAATACAGTTATTTTCAGTAATGAAAATAGAGTTTGTTGCGCTAATTTTACATGGGATTCTGCCTTTCTGCGTTTAGACATTAAATTAGGAACATTTTAATGTGATCAAACAATAAAATTACCTATAAACAAGGTCAATGACATCCAATGGCATGTCACATTGTTTTCATGGCCACACCCTCACCCCAGGTGCAGAGGCCTATTTCTGTTCAGGAATGTTGGGAATACTTTGAGATTTATATTAATTGCAATTCCTACCTCTACATTTATTTTTTAAAATATATAATTAGCACAGCGTGGCCGTGCAATGTTTTATTTTATTTTTTTTGTTATTCCTATTAATTATATTTTCACTGAATTATTGAATCAGACCTGGATGACATGAAATTTTCAGCAAAATTATAATTCAAATACTCCTTTAATTATTGATTATTCTCATTAATTTTTGATTATTTTATATATTTTTCCATAGTATTACATTTGAATTTAACAGATCATTCTCTCACATAACAGACAAATATTTGTGAAATTATGATACATTTCTGAATGTATTTTTACAATGTACAAAAACATATTTAAAAACAAGTAAATTGTGTTTTACTATATTTACAGTGATGTTATGTTGTTTTACCTTTGACATGTAAAATCACAGTCTATTTATGTAAATTTAATGATATTCTAGAAAGACAGTACAAAACTGTAAGATACTTTGATATTACTATTTTTTGGAACAGTGTATGAAAACAATCCAGCTGACAATGACTTGGTAACACACTACTTGTTTAAAAGCACTTATCTTGCATTTTTCTCAAAGTTCAATGCACACATTTTCTCCACACATACACATTGTGAAATACAATCTCCTTGTGTCCCATCTGAAGGTATGTTGGTTTGTCAGATGTATTCAAAGAGGGTGAAGGCTGTTTGATAATGGTGTGCCTGAGAACAGTGTGAAACAAATGAAATGAAAACAGTGAAAGGCACACAGTTCATTTCCCTGTGTTTATTCACAGTAGGCCAAGTTATACATTCAACATATTGAGACACCTGCTGAGTCAGTGCTGGAGGGTGGGGGTCATAAATTATGGAGTGAGACCTTGAAATACACTGTTATGCATTTGCAACACAACACCTAATGGCAGAATATGAAACAGGGGGCGTGCATACTGATGATGCAAATAATACTGCAAGTCAGTGACATGTACAATAAGCTGATGACGATGATTTACTTTCTTGATATACCATGACTCTAAAGTGCCAAAGTGCAAGAATAACTTTTTCAAAAAAGAATGTGCTTATTTCCTGGCATGCAAACAAGATGACTATGAGAGCACCTGTTTCATTTGCTTCAGTCAAATGCATCCCTTCTATAAGATATCATGCAACCGGAACAAAGAGCACCCTACTTTGGGGACATTTCGCATTTTCTGTCAATTTGTCATTTCCCTTCAAAAGTGCATAGTTTAAAAACATGCTGTCATACTACACAAAATGACTTAAAGGGAACCCTTTATGCAAAGTTCCAGCTGCTTATTTTTGTTGTAAAAGTCCTAAACTCTCAGCCACAGGATGCCTTTATGACATGTGTGTTTTTTGCCGCCTGGCTGATTTGTTTCTTTGTAACTAATTTTTCACTTTGCTGTCTTTTGCTGGTTAGACTTGGGTACTAAAAGCCTCCTGTTGCATTAGGAAAAGATCATAGCATAGTTTAAAATATTGGCCCTCACAACTGTAGCCGTACATGTTTTATTTTGATAAGTTGCCTCATTACGTATCCTGATGTATCACATACTGATGAGACACACCAGTAGCTTTGCGTGTAACTGAGACTCACCAGCATTTATACCAGGAATGACAGCAGCGTGGGTACACGCATATAAGCGTGGCAAGAGCTGGCATGTTTGAAAAATGTAACCAATGTAGATGTATCTGTTCCAAACCTGCAGTCTTTGGTCAGCGCCTTCTGAAAGAACTCTACGAGAAAATGACCACTGACTTCTTGCTTACTTCTGTTGAGTTTGTGGTCACAATGGCTAGCTTGGTAAATGTCTTATTTAATACAAAGTTATATTAATTTTTTGAATTATGATCCCCAATGAGTTCCAGGGGTCATAAAGGGATAAAGCATTAAAGGGTTTCCTTTAGGATACTCCTACGTTGTGACTGACAGTTTGAACTGTACCTATTTGCATAATCTGAACACTAACATCTGATGTATTAGTGTATAAACTTAAACGCATTGTTATCTATACTCTGCATGCATTGTAATGTCAAATTGGGTTTGGATTTCAGTATGCAAAGTGGTAAGGCAGGCTGGCAGGCTTGAGAGCAAAAATTGTTTCTCTCAGGTCAAGGAGAGCAACCATATAAATGGACATTATATGTGAATGCTCCCGGCTATAAAAGTTTGTTAATTGGTTCACTTTCTCTTATCTTCTCAGCGTGTAGTCACTACAACCTGTTCTTTTTTACATTTGGTACCATTCTAAATTCCCATTTTCCCCTCACCTTTCTCACATGTCCAATCTATCGCTACTGCTTCAGTCACTGACTTTGCTAATTTCCCCAATCTATTGTTTTACTGTGTTTTGTTTAGTTTAGATAACAAATTTCTGCTGTATCGCTTGCACAGCCTCCCTTTTGTCTCGCTTAATGAACTGCTCTGTGTGTTTGCTTTAATTCTGACGGCAAATATGCATTTCTGTGTGTCGAAGAGGCTCATTATAACTGAGCATGCTGACAGACACAATTTTCCTCCTTGCCAGACAATGATAATACTGTGTCTTACAGACATTGCCAAAACCTAGTTTTTATCTCTGCCAAAGGGAGGCTTCTAGTGAGTTTTGTTTTCTTTTTTTCTCTCTGTACGTCACAGAAAAGTCAACATATATATATAACTCACTTGGGTGAAAAGCATAGAAAGGTCAGTGCCATGGTGAAGTAATGACTTTCCCTTTATTTAAACTGCCAGCATATAATGATTAAGGATTTCTGATAGGTTTCCATTGCTTTTCAGGCAGTCAGTCAATCACTCAGTCAATCAATTAATCAGTATCGCTGCAGGCATACACACGAGTATCTGTGCCAAGTGGGACTGAATATGGAAGTTTCAAGGTCAAAAA
This sequence comes from Diplotaxodon limnothrissa, assembly GCF_057381915.1. Taxonomy (NCBI): domain Eukaryota; kingdom Metazoa; phylum Chordata; class Actinopteri; order Cichliformes; family Cichlidae; genus Diplotaxodon; species Diplotaxodon limnothrissa. Next base: position 4,426,116 of record NC_140604.1, on the reverse strand, counting down.
CGGTTACGCCTCCTAGGGTGATTGAAAACGACCAAGCTAAGATCCTGTGGGACTTTCAGTTACAGATGGACAAACTCGTGATGAGTAACCAACTGGACATAGTAGTGGTGGACACACAGAGGAAGACAGCCATAGAGACAGATGTGGCTATACCAAGTGATAGCAACAACAGGATGAGGGATCTTGAGAAGCTTGAGAAATACCAAGGACTGAAAGAGGAATGAGAGAAGATAATGAGAGTAAGGCAAAAGTTGTCCCCATGGTAATCTGAGTACTTGGCGCAATGACCCCACACTTCATGAGTTGCTCCAGCAGATCCCAGCAACGACATCTGAGATATCTGTCTGGAAGAGTGCAATCTAGGAACAGCAACGCAAGACCCTCAAGCTCCTGAGCTTGAAGGATATAAGGATACCATATATCCTTGTATATAGCAATAATTTTGCTGTCCCTAGGATTACACTTTTCTAGACAGAGCTCTCATTCCTGGGAACTGGAATGATTCCTACTGGAGCTTCTCACCCAGTTTTATGCTATCACATGTTATAGTTATATCTGTCACTACCACCTTCTTCCTCTGCTTGTCCACCACTACTATGTCTGGTTGGTTTGTCCAGTTTGTCCATCTGTATCCCACAGAAGCTCAGCATGGTCATTCTTAACCACTGTAGGGTGCGTATCCAATTTTGATCTATGTGCAGGATTGTCTCTGGGCTCTTGCCAAATGCAGGCTCTGCAAAGTGGTAGGCCCCAGCCTCTATTGATCTGCTCAGAGTAGACCCCAGCTTCTATTGTGCTGTAAAGATTACCCATCTCTGGTTGGTAGTCTTTTTTCAATATCAGCCATTTCTATCCCGTCTTCTATTTGGCTGCTGTGCAGAGGCCTATCCTTCTATGATTGTTCCTCTTCTTGCTCCTCTTCTTTTTTGTGTTACTGCTGCCTGGGGTATTCACTAAGCACATGATCAGTTATGATCTTCTTTCTGATGCACTCATGGATCTTTGTTGTTTAATGGTGATGGATAGTGGTGTTGATACTCACTAGTTGCCAGCTTCTCTCCTCTTCTTAGCGTATAGTCTCAAGGTGCTGGTAGCTGGGATAGGCTCCAGCTCCCCTGCAACCCTCATAAGGAGAAGCAGAAAACAATGGCTGGATGGGATCCATGTGTGAAACACTGAGTCATAGAATTTTTTTAAGTCAATTCAATTCCTATCAGGGCCTCACTCATGTATTGAACCATGTGCCTGTTTATCTTATCTGCTATGATGCCTGACAGGAGCTTCCATGAGGTGCTAAGGCAGGTTATTGGTAGAATGATATCAATTGTTTCAGGGGACCGTTGGGGATCAGGACCATCCAGCCTTTATTTAGCCATTATAGGTGCGTCTTATCCATTAGCAGATGAGTACAGTTAGCTTCTTTGGAGAGCTGGTGTGAATCATCTCATTGGTTCAAATCCCAACTTGGGCATGTATCTAACAAAGGTTACCAGGGTAGGCCTTAAATGCTACTTACATAGCTTACATCAGAATATGATAAAAAAAAAAAAATAATACATATATATATAGCTAAAGCCATACCAGATTGGATGTTACCTGGATTACCAAGTTCCACATCAGTACATACAGGACCTACATATGAGAAGTGGTTACTGGAACAAAGAGGCATAAATGGACAAAAGATGAGAATTTGTAACCCCAGAGAATAGCGTTACATGAAGAGGATGTGGGGCCTATGCCTATGGACATGTCTTCTGAAAGAAAAATAACACTGATTCCAAAGGAAGGGAAAACACTGCAGGCTGGATGAAAAAAGAGTAAGGCAAAGCCGAAGAGAAAGAAAGCCAAATGCAGAAAGAGGAGGAAGGCATACAAGGAAACGTCGGTGAAAAAATCTACCAAAAGAAGAGGCTGCAGTAACTGCTACAGCGAAGAGGAAAACATATTTGAGAGAGGTGGGAATCAGAGATGTGATGAATAAAGAAGTGTACTGTAGCATAATAGAATCACAACCTTGGCAAGAACCTTTATCTTGTATCGAAATCCATGAACACCAGGAGGGAGCCTGTGAAATTATCACAGCGGCAGATAATTTACAGGATTTCTCCACTGATTTGACAAGAAGTGAGGCTCATGTAATCAACACAGGCTTCAAAAGTTTAATTTTACACAAAAAATATCAAGTTCTGCTCTCTTGTCAGACAAAGAATCCATGGAAAAAAACCCACAAAGAGACAATAATCATCTTTTACTGTGCATGAGTTGTCTTGAGAGTACAGAAGAAAGGAGAAAGAAAATTTGTAAAAAAGCAGAGATAAATTCAAAGGCAGCAGCAGGTAGAGGTGTGGAGGAAAGAGGGATATAAATAAGGTGAAAAGAAAGTGAGAGAGGAGAACAGAGCGGATTGATTGTTGCCCTGCAGCTCAGGAAGCAATCATGAAGCAGCAGCGTTCATGACCTCCTGCAGAAGGCTTTATTACTCTGCTTTATCTGCTGTTGAGAGGAAGCTTCCATGCTGCTGCTGAAGCAGCTCTTGACTGCAGTCTGCTGACGTGCCTGATGATCATGAACAGGATAGTTCTGGACAATTAAATGTCACCTTACTTTCTTACCATTCCCTAGTTCACCAACGACCTGTCTAGGGTTAGATTGTGTTTCAGAAACCGTTTTTCCGTTAGGAGCTTTTCCATTTTAGGGTTTCCAGGAGTGGATACATACCGCACCGCTAACACTAACCCAAATCCTGATATGCTCACTTCACTCCTGCATTATAGCCACCACAACGTTTTTTTAAAGTCTAACAGATTCAAACTCGCTCTGTTAAATAGGCAGACACAAAAACAGATACAAATTTATGTCATCCAGCAAAACACTGTCAAAACTCTTTTTGCCTCCTATTAATGTAAGAAAGCCTTACAAGAACACAGCCTTGAACATATGCCTTAGTTTACACTGCATGCATACAATACTTTATTTGACATTAGAAAATATTTTCTTTATAAAAAAGATTTAATTTTTAGATTCAATTTTCTTTATACAGAGCCAAATCACAACAATAGTCACTTCAAGGCGCTTTATATTGTATGGTAGACCCTACAATAATACAGACAGAGAAAATCCCAACAATCATATGACCCCTATGAGCAAGCACTTTGGCGACAGTGGGAAGGAAAAACTCCCTTTTAACAGGAAGAAACCTCCAGCAGAACCAGGCTCAGGGAGGGGCGGGGCCATCTGGGGTTGGGGAGTTACTCATGCCAACAACCTAAACTGGAGCTTAATGTAGGTGCTCCATCACAACTATGCCCCTGATCACAATGTAAAACACACGAGTTATTTAGCAGCATTAATACAGCTGTAAACACCATTTATTTAAATCCATCTGCACCAGTCTCTTAACCACACTAATGCACACTTTAACTTTGTATCTGCTTCCTGGAAAGTTAATCAGTGTTTTTGGGGTGTTTGTTGACCACTCAAGTTTAGGCATACACACACTTTGTTAAAAACCAATTCTTACCTCCTAAGACCTAATTTAGTCTACAGTGGGGAATTTTTGCAGCACCTACAGTGTAATCTGGCATTTGTTTTTTTCCACTTCTTTGTGCATTCCCTCCTGGATAATTTCATTCTATGGATACTTTTCATTTGGGAGTCCTTGTATTGACACTGTAACGTGACACTTATTCTCTCACTGATGAATTGAAAAAACTGTAGCCAAAAAGTAGTAGGAGAGAGAATCAAACGAACCAATCACTGTGTGTACTGGAACATGTAGTTACATTTCTAGGGAAGTGCAGGTTACACCGTTGTGTCTCAGAGGGGTTTGTGCTCACGACTTAGCTTCGGGATAGATTTCTCACAGAAGCGTAAATGTCCAGTAACAATGGTGGCAACATTTAGATACTTCTGCTTTTGTTATAAAAACACAGCAGTGAAAACTCACGTGGCCGCAGTAGGTTGTTTTCATTAAACAAAATGTTTTGGGTCATCAAAAATCTTCTTGTGATACAGTTTTTATTTATATTTTAGTCAAACAGTAATTTAAAATATCGTAGTCAAAACATTGTCTGTGTACCTCATTATAATTTTTAAAAATTGCTGGAGACATTTGTTGGGTATGAAGGTGATGTTGGCTGTAATTTAAAATTAGAAATCCATTAACTATGGTCTATGTTTGACTTGATGAAAGCAGTACGGTGTACATTTTAGGACATCGTCAGGTATCAGACAAAAAATTGTCAGGTGTCAGTTGTCAAAAAAAAAATTGTCAGGTATCAGAAAAAAAATTGTCAGGTGTCAGAAAAAAAAATTGTCAGGTGTCAGTTGTCAAAAAAAAAAAAAAAGTCAGGTATCAGACAAAAAATTGTCAGGTGTCAGACAAAAAATTGTCAGGTGTCAGTTGTCAAAAAAAAAATTGTCAGGTATCAGAAAAAAAGTTGTCAGGTGTCAGAAAAAAAATTGTCAGGTGTCAGAAAAAAAGTTGTCAGGTGTCAGAACACAAGGTACCAGAGAGAAAATCTTCCTGCAGGTGGCGCTGTTGTCATGTCCCACCCGAATTGATTTCCAAATACGTCATCAACGTGTGACCGTGGGAGAGCGTAAGGTCATTGACCTCACCGGAGTTTTACCGTGGTTCAGGCTCCTAACGACACAAGGTAAGTTTAACTTTTTCTCCCTTTTGTTCATATTTTTGCCACAGTTGTGTTATATTAAGTTGCAGTTATGTTGTGAAAGTTACATATCAGAGACGGAAAGCCAGTTTTGTACGAAACCAAATCAGTACTATTTTTGTCTGGCTAATTCATTCTAGCTAGCGACAGTGGTGAAACGTGATTCAAATTTAAACTGTTCAGTAATTGTTTTGTATACATTTCAGCAAATGGACAAGCTGAAAGCTTACGAGCAGTTGCATTTGAATACTAATCCTATTTGAAGTAATACATTTCCAGTGGTAGACATGTTAGATTGTCACACCTGGCTATGCATTGTTTTATTAATATTATATATTGTCTTGATAGCTTGAAGGGGATGATGCCGGTTTCATATCACTGGACTTATCCATGGCAGTAGAGTACATCCATGCACAGAGAATCATTCACCAGGATATAAAGCCAGCAAATGTCATGGTAAGCCATATTGTATTTTTCTTTTTCTCCACTTTGTTTTTGAAGATCAAAATAAAAATAGTATATTATTTATTTAACTTTATTCTCTTCAGTCTATTAAACACTACATTTGAACAATGAGAAACTTTTCTGGCATATTCATATAAAGGATTTTTTTTTTTAAGTAAGAAGCCTTACATTGTTTCTTTAATAGTCCAATTTTTCTTTAATATGTTGGTTCTTGCACACCTACAAAATTCCCAAACATGTTGTAAGTTTAGGCTTTACAAACTGAAAGTTTCTATTATTTTATTAGTCTGTACCACTTGCTTAAGTGGAATGGGGATTAAAAAATGCACAGGACTATAAAACCGGGTTGGATCATTAACCAATCTGTTAATTTTAATGTTGGGTATAATAAACAATCTCAGAATAAATCTGCAGTGATTGGGTGATCTGGGTGCTAAAAGCTTTGAGGGTTTTTTTTCCCCCAATTATGAGCTGTGGTCTTTGGAATGACATTTTTGATAACATTTGTGAAATTTTAGACAACCTGGTAAGTTCTCATATGTATACCTTATAGGTTCACCACCCTTCTAAGAAGGCAGTCCTGACAGACTGGGGCATGGCAAACATAAGAGACACTGTGATGCTTCGTCAAGGGAGTAAGTTCACTGCCCAGGCTACTGGTCCAGCTGGTGGCACATATCTTTACATGGCCCCTGAATGCATACTGATGTTTGAAGAGGCCTCGTTCCAGACAGACATGTGGTCCCTCGGAGCCACATATCTGGAGATCCTGACGGGTTCCGCTCCGTGGATGGTTAAAAAACAAAGAGAACTGGCTGCACTAATGGCCACCAAAACCCCACCACATGCCCTATCACATCTCAGTGACAAAAACAGTTTTCTTGGTGGTTTGGTGAGCTATGACCCAGACTCAAGGCCTTCCGCATCTGATGTTGTTAAGTTTCTCAAGTCAGGCCTTGATCTTACGAGCCGATATGGCTACAAGTGGTAATGTTGCTACAGTCTGCAGTTCAAAAGTCTTTCAATGTGAATTATGTTCTACATTATTGTTAACAAAAGTTGTGGTAAATGAAACACTGAATCATTATGAAAGATGGCACCTTGTCAATTGTATTTCAACATTTTATTGTACATTTTGTTGGTCAGACAGTTTTCAAATTACCTGTTGATTTTAAACAAGGATAAATAAATGTTAACAAACACTGTTGTATGATTTTATTGGTCATTGGAAATGTTTACTGGTGCACCTTCCATCCTCTCTCTCTTCAGAAAGATGTATATGTCATTTGCCTCGGCAAACGTAGAAAGTGTAGGAACTGCATTTCTGTTCATGGCAGTTGTGAGCTCTTGGACTAGCATGAGGTATGCAGCAAGGCAACCATCAGGTGTGCAGGGAAACTGGCTGTTTTCTAAAATGTTCTGGCACATGTCTCTGAATTCCTGGTTTGCTACCAGTGAAGGCTCTTCCCTCTCACAGATTAATTGCTTGGCATAGTCTAAAAGGTCTGGGTCAACAATGTGCAGCACATTGCCATATCCTGCGAATGAAAGACAATATTGAAAAGATGTTCACTTTGAATGTTAAAAATAAATGAATAATGACAAAGCTGTTCTAGAACCTGTATAAGAAGCAGTCAGTGTTTACAGATGTTATTACAGAAACTTAAAGATGGAAATATCACTCAAACATTTAGATAAATTTTTAGTTAAAGGTGTCAATATGAAGCCATTTTAGTATTGACAGTAGAAATTCAGAAATCTCTTATTGTACTACAAGTAGGCTTCTTCGGAAGACACAAAAGAGAAAGCACATTATAACAGTTTTACGCTCATTACACTGGCTTCCAGTATATTTTAGAAAATTCATTTTAAAATTTTAGTAATGACTTTCAATGCTCCGAATCGTGAAGCTCCTGCCTTAATTTCTGATCTTATAGAACCCCACGCTCCCTCTCCCAGCCTGTGATCATCTAATCAATGGCTGTTAGTAGTCCCACCAGAAGACCAGAGGCAAGAGATCTTCCAAAGCGGTGGCTCCCAGGTCAAGGAATGCTCTGCCTCCATCATTACGTTTCCTTGATTGCATTTATTCTGTATGTTCGATTGTGCTGTTTTATGTTTATCTGTTTTATATTATTGTGAAGCCACTTTGTGGTTTTTATCCTGTGAAGAGTGCTATATCAAAGTAAAAGTAAACTAATGAAAGTTAAAAAACAAACAAAAAAATAAAACCCCACAGGCTTTCAAATGACATACCAGGAGGTGGTGAGGTAAACAGAAGGTCGGGTTTCCCAAATGGACCAGGTGCATTGCGTTGCTTGCGGATGTCATGGGTGTTCCAAACTGTTTGCTCCGTTTTTAAGTCTCTTTGAAGCAGTGGCAAGTGTGAGTACTGCAAGCAGTTGCTATGAAAAAGGAGAATTAAAAAATTAATATGTTCATCTGCTTCTTTGAGGTAGAATAAGTAAAAGCTAAATTTTAATCAGTACTCAAAAAACAAAGGCATTCCTAGACCACATACTTTCATACTGCTGCTTGATTATTTTTCATGTCTAAAAATATTGACTTACATGTGCACAGGATTGTCCAGTTCAAGGATCCCAGACTCCATCATGGCCTACGCATGTTGTTTTGAAAAAGACATAAGTTGTGAAGGTGAGAATTTCATTAGTGAAAAGGTACAGATGTACATAAACACAGATTCTGGCCTTGTGTTTTCAGATAAACTAATCCATCGTATGTTTAACGAAATTTGGATGGCTACTCTTTGTTAATAGGTTTTACAGGTGAAAGATTTGCTTTACCTCAAATGTTGTCAGCCATTTCTTAATCCATGTCCGCTTTAAAATACTGTTGAAACATTCAGCTCTCTAAACAACAGAAACATGACATTATCAGTTTTGTTGTCAGGTTGTTACTTTAGAAATAGTCATTTACCAGCTTAAAGACATACCTGGTTGTGCACTGATGTCCCCATTCTGAAGCACCTCCATGCCTGATTCCCAAGATCTCGCATGTGAAATGCCATCTGCATTTGACCCACAACAAGGTTCTCCTTTCCTCTGTCCCCCCGAATCATTTGAGGACAGCCTAAAGACACAAACTGAAGATAATTAGTGAATGATGAAAAAATAAATTTATTAACAAAATGTAATCTTTTTTAACCCCCCATTTTTTAGTATATTGCATACCACCCTGTTCTTGAACAGCCTCAAACAAGTATCTGGCCACAAAGTTTTGCTTGCGGTTGGATGTGCCCACCTTTAGCCATAGAACCTTCCTGGAAAATCTGAAAAGAAAGAAACAGAAAAGTGGCCACTTGTACATATGATTTAATCATGTTTTGGCACTATGTTTGGTTTTTGTTACATTCCCCAAGAGTATGCTGGTTTTCCATTGTATTATGTCTAGGCGTTGTTTCTGGTTCCTCCGGCCATTTTGACTGCCATAGTTGTGTAGGCTTACATGCCTTTGGAATTGAATGTGACTCTTGACTGTGTTCAGACTGACGCGAGGGGAGAGCTGCCTTTTGTTTTGTAATCCCTTGTATTCTCCTGTTTATGTGTTGGTTAGGTAGGTTATCGTAAATTGTACATTTTATTTTCTTTGGAGTTAAATTCTGTTTACTTTATATCAGGGATGTTTTGTTTGTTGTGTTGGTCTTGGCCCTCCCTGAAATTAACTGCCAGTCTGAAATGGAACTTTAAGACTAGCAGGAAATAAGCCTTTTAAAAACCGCCATCTTGAATCCTCCTTCACTATTCATACTTTATCTTGGTCCCTTAGACCAGGCTTGGCCAAATCCAGACCTCGAGGGCCAGTGTCCTGCATGTTTTAGATATCACCCTGGGTAAACACACTTGAATAAAATGATTAGTTCATTACCAGGCCTCTGGAGAACTACAAAACATGTTGTGAGGGTAATTTAGCCATTTGAATCAGCTGTGGATCAAGGACACATCTAAAACCTGCAGGACACCGGCCCTCGAGGCCTGGACTTGCCCATCCCTGCCCTAGACTACTCAGGAGAGATAACACCTCAGTTTACCGCACATCCTTATCTTGAAGCAACTTTGTACTATCACTGAATATAATAAATTAAGTAGCGAATGCCATATTCAAACCTACCCATCAATCCCCAAATGTATCCACATTCCAAAGAACTTCAGTTTATCATTGCCTATATGAAACAACAAATAATAATTACAATTTGTTTCAACAGAAGTACCATCAAAACATGTTTGGAAGGTTAATTGAAAAGATAAAATAAATACCATCAATGTGCCGTGTGTCATTTGGACCACGGCTGATGTAATTCCGACGGGGAATTTTCTTCTTTCCAGGAGATCTCCTCTGAAGACCACTTGCATCCATATACCTCATTATATTAGCAACATCGTCTCTACAGTAACAATAGATTTTACTCTGAGCTCAACAGTAAAACAAGAGAACACTTGATCATATACACACTATTTAACCCCTGGAGGATCTTAGAAAAATGCATACGCTATCGGACCTAGAGCCACAAATCGACCACGCCCAAAAAGTGCTATAAAAAATTTATATATTAATATTTTATTCCACTTTAAATTAGCCAATCTTTTAAAACTACTTCTCCCTGAACTATCCATGTAAAGTTTTAATTATATTTCGGGGGTTTTAACCCTTTTAATCGCAGTTTAATTACATGTGCGCACCGTTTTTTTTAGCCCCCCGAAACAAAACGAAATATTTTAAAAAAAAAACATTTGAAGTAATATTTGATTGTTATTATAATTAGGCCTTTAGATGGACTAAAGATTGGCACCAACCTTCATTTCGATCGCCTTTTATTTTTTTTTTCCGGACCAGAAAATGGTCTCCAGGCGGCAAATGCTCCTCCTCTAGGCCGGAATCGGTGCATGCTCCCGGGTTGACTCGCGACGATGACCGGGGCATGTTGCGTCGGACCCCTTTTTCCAACACACACATCCGGTACCACGTCACAACAAATACGTCATTTCCTGTTGATTAAAAAAAAAAATCCAACCTCAAACGGTCCTGGGGCCGAAAATTGTCCCGCCCGATCAGCGGGCGAAGCCGCTGCAGCACGCCGGAAATGACGCTTCATTCCCCGCAGGTCTCTTTAAGCAGCCCGCTGTTTTCCAGCCCCGGGTCAAATGTGGAGCAAGGGCGCCACCCGGTGGACAAATAAAAAAATTACAACTCTAAGGCCAGTACTGCAAGCGGAAGCGGAAGCATTACCGATCACGATCGATTTGACCGTAATTTTTTTGCCGTGAAAAATAGCGTTTATAATGGGTTTCAATGGGGCACAAATCGACCACTAGGTCCGATAGCGTAAGTTTATCGATAGCTTAGCCACTGAAGCTAATTTCCGGAAGTCATACTGAAATTTTAACAGTAAATGTGACCGAACTTTTTTTTGCAGACTTTCGCTATATTCCATTCAACACTGTGCAAATGGCAGGTAATCAAAATTTGAAAATAGCCACAAATCGACCCAAGACCCTCCAGGGGTTAACCAACCTGTAACAAGGCCGCACTCCTCTGACATCCCTTACCCGCTTTACCATTGCCCTGATTCCTTGTTCAGGAGACCACTGTTTCATCTCACTCTAAAAAACAAACAAACAGACAATTGAATGTTTGTTTTTTTTAAATCACTACAGAAAATAACATTTATTGTTTCTACAATAGCTCATGACACAGACTTCAGGAAAATATATATTTTTTGCACTGATGTTTTAACGCTTACCTCCACAGCTTTGTGGATTTCAGTAAAAGGTCGTTGGGGGCATCTTCGCTTCAACCCTAGAAGTTTTAAAACTCGTCTCAGATGCCTCTCACTGTTAAAAGACAACACAGACTTACATTATATTAAATGCAAACTGCATGTTTTGTCATTTTAGAGAGTTGTCACGGAAACTGTTGAAATGCAGACTTACCTTATTTTATGCCCATATGAATTCAGTGCACAGCTGATTTCCTTTTGTTTTAAGCCTTTGTTGAACAATGTTATTATCATCATATCTTGAAAGGTTAAGTGTAACAACAACAGTCTAATTGATCACCCACCTCTTACACTGAACATAAGTAATTAACCAGTAAAGTACTAAATCTTTTTATGTGGCAATTACACTAAAAGCATCGTCTATTCAGTGCCCACAAATAAAACATGTGTAGCAAAAAATACACTTCTTTGATATGAAAGAGGTGAACAGTAGTTAATAAATAAGTTGTACTTTAGTCATTTATTTTTAATGCTCTTTTTTTAATAAAAAAAAAAAAAGTATTTTTGGTACAGTCATGGGAACCAGCCAGAGTCGGATACTCCTTTCATCATCGTCAGATGACATATTGCAGCAAAGTCTAAAAACAACAACAGAAAAAAACATATCGGGATCAAAAAATATCCCGACAGTAGCAATATAGAAAAGAGAAATAAAGAAAAAGAGCGACAGAAAGGATGCAGGCTGCTCGTGAGCTTTCAGCTTGTCCATTTGCTGAAATGTATACAAAACAATTACTGAACAGTTTAAATTTGAATCACGTTTCACCACTGTCGCTAGCTAGAATGAATTAGCCAGACAAAAATAGTACTGATTTGGTTTCGTACAAAACTGGCTTTCCGTCTCTGATATGTAACTTTCACAACATAACTGCAACTTAATATAACACAACTGTGGCAAAAATATGAACAAAAGGGAGAAAAAGTTAAACTTACCTTGTGTCGTTAGGAGCCTGAACCACGGTAAAACTCCGGTGAGGTCAATGACCTTACACTCTCCCACGGTCACACGTTGATGACATATTTGGAAATCAATTCGGGTGGGACATGACAACAGCGCCACCTGCAGGAAGATTTTCTCTCTGGTACCTTGTGTTCTGATACCTGACAATTTTTTTTTTGACAACTGACAACTTTTTTGTCTGACACCTGACAATTTTTTTTCTGACACCTGACAATTTTTTTTCTGATACCTGACTTTTTTTTTTTTGACAACTGACACCTGACAATTTTTTTTCTGACACCTGACAATTTTTTTTCTGATACCTGACAACTTTTTTTCTGACACCTGACAACTTTTTTGTCTGACACCTGACAATTTTTTTTCTGACACCTGAGAATTTTTTTTCTGACACCTGACAATTTTTTTTCTGATACCTGACAATTTTTTTTTTTGACAACTGACACCTGACAATTTTTTTTCTGATACCTGACTTTTTTTTTTTTTGACAACTGACACCTGACAATTTTTTTTCTGACACCTGACAATTTTTTTTTCTGACACCTGACAATTTTTTTTCTGATACCTGACTTTTTTTTTTTTGACAACTGACACCTGACAATTTTTTTTCTGACACCTGAAAATTTTTTGTCTGACACCTGACAATTTTTTGTCTGATACCTGACTTTTTTTTTTTTTTGACAACTGACACCTGACAATTTTTTTTCTGACACCTGACAATTTTTTTTCTGATACCTGACAATTTTTTTTTTGACAACTGACACCTGACAATTTTTTGTCTGATACCTGACAATTTTTTTTTTGACAACTGACACCTGACAATTTTTTTTCTGATACCTGACTTTTTTTTTTTTTTGACAACTGACACCTGACAATTTTTTGTCTGATACCTGACGATGTCCTAAAATGTACACCGTAAAGCAGAGTATTTTGATTAATTTAACTTAAGGTAAAATTAACAAATACTTCAAAGGTTATATGCTTTGACCTCAAGCTCAACTCGTTAAGATATTCTGATGGGGCTCTGATGTCTGATGCTCTAAATTCTGCATAGCATATTTTGGAGGACATGCCATCCTGCCTCATTTCTGGCTTGGATCTAAGATATGAAAGCAGTTAAATGTAAAGATGAATATCAGCACAGATTGTTATTTTTCAACATCTTCCAGCCAAATATCAGAATCTGTTTCAACTTTAAAAAGTCCGTTATCAGTAAATGCCTATTTGAACCTCACAGCTGGAGAGAGATTCTAATTGAGAGTCTCTTTACTTGCTCAGTCCTGGGGAGAAAAACACTCTTTGTTTTGAAGAGAGGTGACAGTAGGGGGAAGTAAGAGAAAGTGAGTAAAAGTGATGATTAATCAAAGCCAACATGTGTCCTTTGATGTCACAGTGTGGCGTTATAATCATTTTCAATGATCTGAAGCTAATGAATGACACTCCTGCACTTGTTTCAGAAGTGACAGTTAATAGCAGCTGAGTCTCTTGGCAGCAGTTAGAAAATAGTCCAGGACATTCCTTTCTCTCTCTTCCATGTCACACTATCTTTTTGTTTCCTTTTTGCTTCCCTCCTCTTTCATTTTGTCCCATTTTCCCTTCCCTCTTGCCTCTTTCTCTTTGGAACATGATAGGTTACTTTGACACTTCAAGGTGCCAACTTAAAATTCTTTTTTTTTAAAAAAAGCTGCTACGGTTTATAATTTTATAATGAAAGTATATCAAATGACCAGTGTAAAAGACTTTGCTGATAGGAACAAGCTCACAGAGACTTACAAAACAACTCCTCTAGTCTGATAAAATGCTTTAGTATCACGCTTTTGATAAGACAGTCAAATATTCCTACACTTACTGTTTGGGACAAGATCAGTTAAATTAATTATCCATAGTAAAAGTCAACTGTTGATTTATTTTAGGTTGCATCATGTCAAACAAACAGCCAAGTGCCAACATTTGTTCTGAACTACAACAAAGCAGGCCAGCCCTCACATGAGCTGACCAAGCATCAGAATTGGGATACTGGAGGTGAACATCAATCACGTCAGGATCGATCCTCAGCTTGAGGCGTCACAACGGGACTTAACTAACCAATGGATGAAGTTGCAACGGCTGAGACTATGTAAACTGAAAAGCTGGAAAGTAAGACAGATGACAGTTGCACAGTTGTGCAGAACTGTGATATATGTTCTGTGGTACCAGTAGACTTACAAATGCAACACTGTTTAAACAAGCAGTAGACAAGTTAAACTTCCTTTGCAGCTGCTTTACTCTATTTATTTACTTGCAGCAACCTTAGCTCTGACATCCAGCAGCAACAACTTCTCAGAGAATTGTAATCGGACACTAAAATCACAATCATGGGGTCTCACATAAGGAAGATAGTGTGACCTATACTGTAAATATTTTCAGCTGTTGGGAAATTATCTATTGAAACACCCCCCATATATGTGCTTTGTATGTGGTTCTCCAAAGGTTGATTTTGTTCATCTGGACGTAGCGTTTTGTGGGAGAAACGTTTCGTCACTCATCCAGGTGACTTCTTCAGTCTCAGCTGACTGCAGCTCCCCCCCCCCCGACACAAACAGAGTAACATAGTGTACGCTGTTAAGTGCCAGGAGGATTGCCAGGATTTATACATCGGGGAAACCAAACAGTCTCTGGCAAATGAGATGGAGTCTATTTACACCTACAGGCCAGTGGACACTCTTTCAAGGATGAGGATGTAACATCCTGGACAGGGAGGAACGCTGGTTTGAGGGCGGAGTCAAGGAGGCCATTTACGTGAAAAGGGAAAGACCATCTCTGAATGGAGGAGGGGGCCTAAGGGTACATCTGTCACCATCTTACAATGCTGTGATTGCAGCCATTCCCAAACTCTCTGTGAATGGTACTCATGGCCATTGATCAGTGGGTTTTGGTCAGTGGTTGTTGATCAATGGTCATGAGAATTTGCATAATTATGATTAAGGAACTGACCTCCCAGCCCATTGTTCCTCATTATGCAAATGTACTGTTTATAAGATTTGGGGAAACCTGCAGTCAGCTGAGACTGAAGAAGTTACTTGGATGAGTGACGAAACGTTTCTCCCACAAAACGCTACGACCAGATGAACAGAATCAACTTTTGGAGATTTATTTTCCTGGATGATTGAGAATGCATCAAGACGTTTGTATGTGGTTGAAATTTAAAACATTTATTGGTAAGCTTAACAATCAGGAAAAAGTAGCCACAACACTGTTATGTCTTAATTTTACACAAAGAAATGGTCAGAAATATCAAAAAGAGTAAAAAAAAACACGAGGGTCAATGAGCAGTATCGATATCCATCAATCGATAAATCCAATGATACCAATGGTAACCTGCAAGGAAAGGCTACTACTCACACTTGACAAATTGACATTGTGGGTAATATTGTTCACAGCTCAGTGCCACATGAAATGAAAATAAGTTTTGGTTATCATAGACCCTGATTAACCCTTTACAGCCGATCGGAGCGGGCACGCTCCATTTTGCGTAACTATTTTTAAATCCCGGTAGCTCTGCAACCACGTAAGCTAGCGCAATAATTTTTTTTGCATATGAAACCAGAGGAGTTGTACTTACATCTTATGCCATCAGCTTGTCCTCGGTCACAGTTTCCTTCCACATATAGCTTTGCAAAAACTGCATAAAAATCACTTGCAGCAACAAAAACATGATATTCCAGAAACACGCTTCGCCGATCCGATCAGCTGTTTGTAACACTTCCTACGTCCATCAGCGCGAACTATCACATGACTGCATGACCTGCCCGAAACCGGAAGTGACGTCATATTGCGGAAATGTAGTTTTTTTACGATCGGGGCCTTATGAGCCTATACTTGTGTTTTAAAAAGTTATGTTTGAGTTTATGACTTTCTGTGTCGTTTCTGGGATGCTTAGGACTCATATTGCACTGCTGGAAATAGTTTATTTTGATGCATATGCTGTTATTTTGCAAATTTGCACTATAATATTTATTTTCGTTTTTCCTGCAGTATATAAAAATTGGTGTATTTCAAAAATAAAACTATGAAGACACTCAAAATAAATTTCCTGTGGTGGGAAACTAGTTTGTGCAACTTTTTTGTATTTACAGTTTTGAGGGATGAGCCTCTTAAATTTCTCTAACTAGAAATATATGTTAAAAAAACAAAAACGATTTTCAATTTTTTTGTAGTTTATTGCACTTTTTTGCAATTTATGTAATTACTATGCACCTAATGCAGACATATTATTAAAGTTTGGGCTATAATGGTTGTATTGATGTATAGCAACTTGAAATGCTCCCAAAAATGGCTACACAGCATGTAAAAATATAATATAAGCTCTGGCGGACTTGGTTCTATGGTAGGTCTTAAAGGGTTAATAGACCATTCACATAGAGAATATGTGTATGGTCAATGTTAAGACTAGCTTATGCAGAGTCTTCATGTTTGTAGATGAACCAATTAGTCTGTTTTTTTCTCCCATATTAAAATTTAATTCATCCTGAGGAACAAGAGTAAAACCACACTTCTTAAATAATAACTTGGTGGCATTAAAAAATATTAATCCTATGCATTTTATAGTTTCCAACATAGTTTCTGTCAAGGATGATGACATTGCTATGTAATTGCTGGCTGCCAACTGTGTGGTTTCTTACCTCTAAAGTGTTAAGAAACTACAGCAGTCAGAAGATCTGTAAACAAGCCAAAAGAAGCAGAGCTGGTGCAGCCACAACAACCTGGTGCTGAATGCCCAGAAGACAGTGGAGATTATTGTGGACTTCAGGAAGCACACAGCTCCACTCCCCCCCATCATCCTGACTGACACCCCCATCACCTCTGTGGACTCATTCCGCTTCCTGGGTACCACCATCACCCAGGACCTGAAGTGGGAGCCCACCATCACCTCCGTCATCAAGAAAGCCCAGCAGAGGATGTACTTCCTGAGGCAGCTGAAGAAATTCAACCTGCCAACACGGACGATGATGCAATTCTACACTGCAATCATCGAGTCCATCCTCACCTCCTCCATCACTGTGTGGTACGCTGGAGCCACTATCAGGGACAAACAGAGACTGCAGCGTGTTGTGCGCTCTGCTGAGAAGGTGATTGGCTGCAGACTCCCATCTCTGCAGGACCTGTACACCTCCAGGACACTGGGGCGTGCAGCTCGGATCTCAGCTGACCCTTCTCACCCTGGACACAGTCTGTTTGACCTGCTCCCCTCAGGCAGGAGGCTCCGGTCCATTCGCACCAGAACCTCTCGCCATAAGAACAGTTTCTTCCCCTCTGCTGTTGAACACATGAACAATAACCGTATGACTGTTCCCACCACTAACACATGACCCTACGCTGTGTTCACTGCATCATTCCATGTTTGGCACTGATCACCACCTGCACTCATGTATATATCATGTATATATCTATCTATCTACTTAGCACTTTTAATTCTTATTCTCATTTTTATTTTCATGTCTATTTAAGCTTAATTTATAACAGTATTTATAACAGTATGTTTGCACTGAAGCACCGCAGCAATTTCCTAATGTTGTAAACCCGCTCAACATTTGGCAATAAAACCCTTTCTGATTCTGATTCTGAGCTATTTGATATTCTGAGGCATGTCTCCATAAGTATCAAGTCTCGAGAGAGCAGGTCTTAAGTCAAGGACTAATCCTCAATGGAAGTCCAGGCGAGGTTAGAAGAGTTCACTGAAGAGTCCACTTTGCACAGCATTTGGACACTCTTGGCGTTATTAATATTTTTTTATTTACAAACCCATAATCTCACGTTATTCTGGCCTTGATAGAATCCGGGCCAGAATCATTTGTTTGTCTGTGCTGAGCCCTGGCTGTAAAAAGCTCCACCCACCCACATACTGCACAAACTTGTTTTGAGAGGGGCAGCCAATCAGATGAACATTCGCTTAATTAGAAGGGAGATAAAACAGCTTGTAAAAGTTATAATGAACCAAGAATTATGCATGGATAAGAAAAATATGAAGTTGAAAGTTAATAGGGAGCCTATAACTGACGATTCTGGAGATCCCTTTGAAAATGTATTTCTGGGGGTGTTATCCTCTAATTAAATTTTTTAAAAAGGGAATTACTGATATCCATATTTGGTGATTCCACTTCCATTGTACTTAAATTCACTGCCAGTGTAATATACAGCATGTCCTAGATGTATAGAAAATTAGAAGCTTATCTGTTGAGTTTGTATATGGAGCTCTCGGCTGCTGCAATCTTGTTGTTCTTGTGTAGCAGGAGGGCTGTGATGAAAATATGATTTTTATTTTGAATATTTCTCAGGGGAGCTGGCTTGTCAGTTTGATCTAGAGGGAAATTGTGTCATTCATGAAACAAAATGTTTACTCTTGCCTTGTTTCAGCGCTGACATTTCCTGGCACCCACCATCTCCGCCTTCACTTTCATCCTCTCTTCATAACCCCTGCCTCATTGCCCAGACTGCGATGTACGGAGCTTCATTAAAGACTCTCCTTCGCTCCCAGATGTCTCTACAATGAGACATCGGCAGTAAAGAACCTATTTGTATCCATGCTAATGAGGCTGAGTGAGTCCATCCCTCCTGGTGAGCATGCAAGCACGCACTCATGAACACCCACAAGCCCCTGAACCCGCCCCCCCCTGTAGAGAGTCTATAGACCGAGGGAATATAATATTCTCTTTTTTCTCCATATCAGGCCTGTCGGAGGCTCTCCTCATTGGTATTTACTTTAGTGGAGGCTTTTCAAATTGAGAGCATTATCTGCTGGTGATGGAGCTATAATTACAGGGCCTCAGCACTCCCTCTAGAGAGAACCCTGCATCGTTTCATCATTACTACAAGACAAGAGACTGGCAATGTGCATGAGCGAAAAAGCTAAAATACAACGAAAAAAAGCACCAATGGAAGGTTGGGCTGTATTAATGGTATATTCTTTTCAATTAAATGCATAGTTTAGAGCTGTGTAAAGTTAGAATGGATCCACAATTAAGTGCTATTAGAGAAAGGAGTAGTGCAGATTGGGTCTCAGCTTCAGTGCCAGATGTGGCCCAGTTTCTTTTTTTTAATCACTTATTCAGATGTTTTTTTTCTCTCTACAGCAATCAGTTCCTTTTAAAGGAAAGTTCTGCAAGCTGAAAACATTTTGGAATTTCTGGAATGGACCCACGGAAAACATGATGCGCATTCATACATTTTCAAAGAACACAGATAGACGATCCGAGGGAGCCCCAAGCACAACCAGATCAGAGCAGCACAGGCCTGTGGATAATTAGAGCAGTTTCAAAACCCACTCAACCTGAACAGACCCCGACAAAGAAGGAAAACAAACATGTCCTATCAGTTAATCGATCGAGCTGTTGTGTGAAAGAGCAGCAGCGTTTGCTGTACGAGTGCCAGCGCGATCTAAAATAACACATTTATATGCTTCAAAAAAAAAAAAAAAATCAAGTCCAATTTCCATAAAAGCTATTAGGAATAAAAGATAATGAGGTGGCTCATGATCGAGTCCCTTAGGATTTGTACCGATACAAAGGTTTGACATCAGCAGCAGTAAAAAGAGACCCAATCCAACTCAGTTACACAGATTTGAATGAAGCAGAGATAAAAGTTACTGGTAAAAAACTGATCGTCCTCTGTCTTTATTTATTTATTTGTTTTAAACCAGCTAACATTCATGTACTGATTTTGGTGATTTTTTTTTTTAAATTAAAAATGACAACCTTGATTAGCAAGGTTGCATCGAGTGTATGGGTGAATTGTAGAGACTCGTATCTGCTAATTAGTGCAAAATAAAATGTGTAAATATGACTCATCAAAACTAAAAAGGCCTCTCGAGTAATATGCCAGTACTAAATCACTGCAGAGAAAGCCGTGTTAGTTCACTGCAGTAAAAAAAGGCAGAATCATGGTCAAAAAGTCAAGTTCAGAAGAGAATCAAACTGCCTAAAGTGATGCCTACTAGTTGCACCTGCCTGTGTCAAAGTATCCACACCTCTTAATAATATCTAACTTTTATCCTTAATGCACATAGATGATTGGTATGATGGGGTAAATTAGACAAGACCAACAACATTTTTCTAAACATTCATTTCAGCTAGAAAGTTTAACAGTCTAAAAGCTCGCCTCCAGTTGGTTATTAAAAGAACTGCTGTTTTTTCCTCAGTGGTTTCATTTCTCAGCCCTGAAGGCTGATCAGAACCACAGAAGGTTAATGTTTTGGTAATTTTACATGAACATACAGGGAGTGCAGAATTATTAGGCAAATGAGTATTTTGTCCACATCATCCTCTTCATGCATGTTGTCTTACCCCAAGCTGTATAGGCTCGAAAGCCTACTACCAATTAAGCATATTAGGTGATGTGCATCTCTGTAATGAGAAGGGGTGTGGTCTAATGACATCAACACCCTATATCAGGTGGGCATAATTATTAGGCAACGTCCTTTCCTTTGGCAAAATGGGTCAAAAGAAGGACTTGACAGGCTCAGAAAAGTCAAAAATAGTGAGATATCTTGCAGAGGGATGCAGCAGTCTCAAAATTGCAAAGCTTCTGAAGCGTGATCATCAAACAATCAAGCGTTTCATTCAAAATAGTCAACAGGGTCGCAAGAAGCGTGTGGAAAAACCAAGGTGCAAAATAACTGCCCATGAACTGAGAAAAGTCAAGCGTGCAGCTGCCAAGATGCCACTTGCCACCAGTTTGGCCATATTTCAGAGCTGCAACATCACTGGAGTGCCCAAAAGCACAAGGTGTGCAATACTCAGAGACATGGCCAAGGTAAGAAAGGCTGAAAGACGACCACCACTGAACAAGACACACAAGCTGAAACGTCAAGACTGGGCCAAGAAATATCTCAAGACTGATTTTTCTAAGGTTTTATGGACTGATGAAATGAGAGTGAGTCTTGATGGGCCAGATGGATGGGCCCGTGGCTGGATTGGTAAAGGGCAGAGAGCTCCAGTCCGACTCAGACGCCAGCAAGGTGGAGGTGGAGTACTGGTTTGGGCTGGTAGCTTGTGGGGCCTTTTCGGGTTGAGGATGGAGTCAAGCTCAACTCCCAGTCCTACTGCCATTTTCTGGAAGACACCTTCTTCAAGCAGTGGTACAGGAAGAAGTCTGCATCCTTCAAGAAAAACATGATTTTCATGCAGGACAATGCTCCATCACACGCGTCCAAGTACTCCACAGCGTGGCTGGCAAGAAAGGGTATAAAAGAAGAAAAACTAATGACATGGCCACCTTGTTCACCTGATCTGAACCCCATTGAGAACCTGTGGCCCATCATCAAATGTGAGATTTACAAGGAGGGAAAACAGTACACCTCTCTGAACAGTGTCTGGGAGGCTGTGGTTGCTGCTGCACGCAATATTGATGGTGAACAGATCAAAACACTGACAGAATCCATGGATGGCAGGCTTTTGAGTGTCCTTGCAAAGAAAGGTGGCTATATTGGTCGCTGATTTGTTTTTGTTTTGTTTTTGAATGTCAGAAATGTATATTTGTGAATGTGGAGATGTTATATTGGTTTCACTGGTAAAAATAAATAATTGAAATGGGTATATATTTGTTTTTTGTTAAGTTGCCTAATAATTATGCACAGTAATAGTCACCTGCACACACAGATATCCCCCTAAAATAGCTAAAACTAAAAACAAACTAAAAACTACTTCCACAAACATTCAGCTTTGATATTAACGAGTTTTTTGGGTTCATTGAGAACATGGTTGTTGTTCAATAATAACATTATTCCTCAAAAATACAACTTGCCTAATAATTCTGCACTCCCTGTATGAAGACAATTCCTTATTTTACATGACGACAAGATATATAAATAAAAAGAAAACTCAGGAACAGAAATAAACTGAACAACACAAAAGTCCACACGATGAGTTTCACTCCCGATCAATCAGTACAAAAAGTACAACATCTGCATCAAACAACTACCACAATTGACTTTCCAATAGACACATGGTTGTTAAAAATGAGTTTCAAAAAGGTTCCAAACCTTAATAAAAGGAGTGCATGTTCCTTTAAATACTAAAGTACAACCCAGGGACATTTGTTAAGTTATTTCATTTTAAAAGAAGTATTGTATTCATAAATATACACTGATTAGTGTGTAATTATGTCTTCAAAAAAGTTGATGTGTCCTTATAAACATAGTATCATCTCATCTTAGCCTCAACTCCTGAACTGAAGTCTAACACTAACTCATGAAAACATTCATAAACATGCTGATTTATTCCCAATATATTAAAATTACTTATTGTCAGCAGATTAAGACATGCTCTCCTTCCATCTCCAAACAGCCAACAACGAGCAGGCTAAACAACAGCAACAGGCTATAAGCTAACATTATGCCAGCTAATGTTAGCTTCAAGTGACGTGTCCTAAAACTGTCCACAAGTTCACTCTGATAAACATTTTTATTATACTCTCACATCACATGAGAGGCAACTGTCCGAGTCTAACAGCATTAGATCTTCTTTTTGCAAACGTTGGCTAACAACAGCTAATACTAACAAAAAGTGCAGTGCTTACCCAATGATTGTAGAAAACATGGATGACGCAACAGCACCTCCTCACATTGTTCAAAAATTAAGCCAAAATATCCCGCTTGTGGAGGCTGCCATCTTGTATTTTTGGAGCCAGAGTCTGCGCAGTAGTGTCTTGAGGTGGAGCGACTGTGCACGCTCCCGCCCACACACCCGCTGGATGTGACAGCAAACACGCCCCCTACACCTTTTACGTAGCCTGGCTGCTCCAGTTTATTTGCTGATGGGTTTACTGCGACTGACGACTCATTCAATCAAGGTAAATACAACCACGTCACTGTTATAAAAAAGACACACAGCTTATCATCTTACAAGCTCTAAGTTCTACAACATCTAAAATCACCCTGTTGTTAATTCGTTTGCTAGATTAGCTGCTAGCATACGCAACGTGTTGGAGGCTTGTTGCCACCTAGTTAGCGATGCTACACAGCTGTTATTCTCATAGTCTGTATTATTGAATGATTCAGCGCTCCTTAGGTCTTGTTATCCATTTTTAGACAGCGATAAGATCAGCTGCACACTCCACAGAGGCCCAGAGTTACTGTTAATATCAGAAATGTAATGCTGTCCTTAGAGATTTTAACATTTAAGACTGTGAGTGTAATGGATCTGAAACTGTTTAAATCTTCAGAGCCATCTACATCCTGTTAACATGGAAACTTTAAAAACAGCAGCAGAAGGTTTCAGTAGTGTAGTCTAATTTGTTCTTTTCATTTAATAATAGAGTCTACCCACATAGCAAAATTGGTATGGCCCAGATCCGACCCACACAATGTGCTTACACATGGCCCACATACCGCAAAGAACGACGGCCCTTTGGTGACCCCGATCTGGTTTGTCAGATGTGGCCCACACATGGGCCAGCACAAGGCCAGTTGCAGACACACTGGTGGTCCTGTGCTGGCCCATGTGTGGATTACCTCTGGCAAACCATATCTGGGCCACCAGAGGGCTGTCATTCTTTGCGGTATTTGGGCCACCTGTAAGTGGTGTGCAGCCAGTTGTAGACACACTGCTGGCCCTGTGCTGGCCCAGAACAATTTCAGCTGTGGCCCCAGATGTCAGCTTAATGTGTACCTTAATCAAGCCATGTAATAACAACATGTGCCAGAACATGCAAAAGTAACAACATGAGGAAACTCTGTTCAGCTTGATGCCGGACCCAGGGAAGACCTGTTTTCTATGGGCCTGGGCCACATACACCAAACTATAATCGGGCCAGATATAGCATGCAATCACATAGACAGTGCCCTCTATGCCAGGCCTGGCCCATATCTGGACAACATACGTCTTATCATGCCAGAAGTCAGCCAGCAGTGCCGGCTAGTGATGGTAAATTTGATTCTTTTTACTGAATCGAGTTTTAATGAGTCACTCACCAAAGTGAATCGGATTTTTGAGTCATTTGATTCACCAGGGAGTGCAAAAAATTTACATTTTCACTCAAACTTAATTTGTTTCTTTTCATGTAAATCCCCCTGCTAAGATGAATGATTCTAAAAAAAACAACAACTATTTTATAGCGCAAAAAAGAGCAAAAACATTTCTAAAATTAAACAATTTCCTATCAAAATTGCTTAATAAACATTTATTTTGTTTATTTTTATTTTATTAGTATTTTCCTTAAATGTGTTAAATATATATTTTCTCATCTAAATGTCCACTGAGCTGTGAGCCAGGGGGCGGTAATGTGCCTTAACATTGGTTGCCAACCAAGAAGAAGAAGAAGCTGTGATCCAGGAGGGAGGGGGTGAGCGAGTGAGTGATTCGTTCGTTCACTCTATGATTCAGCACAGGAGGGAGGGGGTGAGCGACTCAGGGTTTTTTCTTCCAGTTCAGAGCAGAAATGCTTTTGTTAAGAAACTGGCTGTTGTTCCCCCCCCCCCACAATTTTAATTATAAGCTAGATATATTTCTACTAAGTGAATTAGTTTGCTAACAGAAACAGGGATGAGTCAGTGAGTCAGTTGGGCTTGTGAATCATGATTCACGAGTCAGTAAAGTGATTCTCGAGTAATGAACGATTCGTTCACGAATCGAACATCACTAGTGCCGGTTTGATACCAGATCCAGGCCAGACCTGCTTGCTATGTGGGATATATTATATCAACAGCTACATTCACCCTGGGGAGAAACTAGTGAGGGAGACCATGAGGACTAAGCTGGGTTTCTGGGTCCAGAGATTTGGAGAAACTTCTTCCCTTTCTTTCAAGATGAAAAAAAATGCTCACCTTAGCTAGCTAGGTCTCAGGACCTAGTTAAGGACAGTAGTTATGGATTAGCTTACAAACACGTTTAACTTACCTGAACAGAGATATGCAAGTTTCTCCGTTACTGCAGCTGCCAGTCAAAGCTGCTATGATGACGTTACACCCCAATTTAACATCCCCGCAGTAAGAATTAGAATCAAACTTATGGGAAAGGAGACCCCTTGGACATAAATCAGTGTGATGAAAACTATTGATAACAAAAGAAAGAATCTTGGGGAAAAAATTATCTGAGGAGAATTAATTTATTTTAGTCTGACCCCAGTCCCATCCGCTAACAGGGAGGAGGCGGGTTTTATGATCTATACTTCAGCCGGACACCAGGGGGCGATAGAGACGTTTTGGCTTCACTTTTGGGGAGCTGTCGCGTCACCCATGTTTTCTACAGTCATTGTGCTTACCGATAGAACAGTGCAGAGTTTGCTCCACAGCTCACCTCAGTATCACTGATATCGGACAGAAGTAATCTACGACGAGTCATTTGACATAGTATTGTCATGTGTCACTGTGGCCCCATCATTTTTTAAATATATTTTTCTACACTGCCAATTAAAGTGGAAGGGTCTGTACCAGTGCAGTGGTACAGAAACAAGTGTTATTACATCCAAAACTACTCTTTTCCAAATGTATTGTTGTTAACATCTCACATAGTGATGCCAGCTCTGTAACAATACCCCCACAACTGTAAGTGACTGATGTTTTACTGCTGCTTTTTTACAGATTTTTAAGTCTTCACTTAATCAGCATGAAATGTGGGTATTGAGCACTCTACCACTGAAAGCAATTCAAACTGTCCTCCATAAAAAATGACAGATAATATTATCATCTTCACTCTACTTTCATGTCTTTATGGGCTAAAAGCATAAAGCAAAAGGCACTAAAGACATTAGCTCGGACACTAAAGGACAGGAAATGTGCTTAACAAGAATACTCTCTAAGAAGTATAATGTGTATTAAAAATTGTATAACTAGCCTTGTGAGCCCTGAGAGCTCACGTGGAAATAAAATAGTCGACTTCAGAAAAGCTGATTTCCGGACAGTGAAAAAAGAAATGAGTAAGGATGAGAAAGAAGAGAAAACGTTCAATAAACAATGTGGCAGGAGAAAATCAATTTTTATGTGCTTGAGTTTATAGATAGATTGTGCTTTGTGTCTGTAAATGGTGCTCTGAAGCACATCACTGCATGGTTATCAGGCCTTGAAAAAAACAAAAACAAACAAACAAAAAAAAAACAAAGCAAAAGACATAAAACCACCAGCTGTCCCAAAAAAGGATCCAGGGTGCATCTGGTTCACATAAAAGCATGTAGCTTCAATCACTGTTATGGTTCAATTTCCTTCTTTGTCTCTATAGAGCTCCTCACTAGTTGGAATAACATTTGTCTTTCCAAGGTGATATTTTAACTTTACCTACAGCTTAAACACTGCTGTTGTAAACTGATCTGTATCACTGATTGAACACTTTAAAGGGGATTTTGCTTAATTGTGTTGGAGGAGATCCAGGTGGAGCTTTCAGAGACTTAGATATCAGGAAAAAGGGAGAGTAAATCCTAACTGGGAAAATAGTTTGAGTTTACTTGTATGCCAATCCTAAATAACCTCTGAGCAGCAGATTCCACTTAATGTCTTTGTCTTATACCTTATAGACACGTGGCCACACAAGTTTTGATGCTAATTTTACACTACGCTGTCTTCATTTGGTTTACAAACTTGGTTTTAAAACACATTAATGGCAAAATACTGATTTGGAGTGATTGGTCAAAAGCAGGAGTCTCATGTGAGGTCCACTTTAGTGTTCAAGCAGTGCAAAAAAACAAACAAAGAAGAAAACACAAACAAATATTTCTAAAAATGTAGTGTTTGTGTTTGTGCTCTTTGCTCATATTGCCTCCCTATTAAATCATTTTTTGATTTTTATAGAACTTATTGTAACATTGAACTCAACAACAAACAAAGTCTCCTAACAAAAAAACCTAATTCAAGCGCCAAACTGGGGCGGAGGTAGGGGTGGCGTGGGCAGCAAGTGGACCCCGGGCCACGGTTTGAGACCCCTGGTCAAAAGGATACGTCATCCCATTCAACATAAATGGCTTGAGAAAAATACATCAACCATTTGGTGAGATTTCTGACAGAATTAGTTGCAGCTTTCACCTCCTGCAAGCACCTGAGAGAATTTAAAGGATTTGTTCTTTAGAAGTCAGGAATGCCTGTGATGAATTTCTTAACAGTCCTTCAAAGATATTTATTAATTTCAAATCTAGATGGAATTAATGGATAAACTATGGGAGGTTAGTTAGAGCCAAGCCACTAACATGGCTGAGAACTTTGTTGAGTGTGTACTGTGGGGCTTTAGTGTTGTGAAGGTGCAGTGTGAATCATTTTTAAACATCACTTTATCACTGTCAAATTACAGTGTTATCCTGCTGCATTTACTACGAGGAAATGGTGCCACAGCAGAGAGATTTGCAGTGTCTGTCTCACACTCTTATAGTA
This sequence comes from Diplotaxodon limnothrissa, assembly GCF_057381915.1. Taxonomy (NCBI): domain Eukaryota; kingdom Metazoa; phylum Chordata; class Actinopteri; order Cichliformes; family Cichlidae; genus Diplotaxodon; species Diplotaxodon limnothrissa. Next base: position 4,398,901 of record NC_140604.1, on the reverse strand, counting down.
TTGTAACACTACTGTTTGCACAAATTATCACCACATCCCCTATAAACCCTGTTTATGGGTTGGATACTAAGTCATAATTTTTAGCACCTAATATTTCTCTGTGCTCCTGTGTTCAATACTGAAGTTCCACTGAAATTAATAACCAGATCTACAATACGTTAAATTTATTAAAAAGTGCCCTCAAAGTATATACAGGAAAGGGCAGAGCAGGCTGTACCTGCTGCGGAGACTCAGGTCGTTTGGAGTGGAGGGCCCACTCCTGAAGACCTTCTATGACTCTGTTGTGGCTTCTGCTATCTTTTATGGTGTGGTCTGCTGGGGCGGCAGCATCTCTGCTGGGGACAGGAAGAGACTGAACAGGGTGATCCGAAGGGCCAGCTCTGTTCTAGGATGCCCTCTGGACCCAGTGGAGGTGGTGAGTGACAGGAGAACGGCGGCTAAGCTGTCATCCCTGATGGACAACATCTCCCACCCCATGCAGCAGACTGTGACAGCACTGAGCAGCTCCTTCAGTGGGAGACTGCGGCACCCACGGTGTGGGACGGAGAGATTTCGCAGGTCTTTCCTCCCCACTGCTGTCAGACTCCACAACAAAGACTTTAACTGATCAAGCACACACATCCATACATATGCAATAATACTAAGTGCAATAATCCTTTCTGTCATCGTTGTATTTTTACTCAGTTGTATATAGTATTTGTATTTGTATTCTATTTTTATCTTATTGTATATTTATTTTATTCTACTGTATATAGTATTTTATTTTATTCTATTCTGTACAGTTGTGTACTGTATTTATTCTTATTGTATTCTAATTTTTGCCTCATAACTTTTGCACTGTCCACTTCCTGCTGTGACAAAACAAATTTCCCACGTGTGGGACTAATAAAGGTTATCTTATCTTATCTTATCTTATCTTATAACCAGGACTGTGCTTTTAAAGTGTGCTGTTTCATTTATAGTACTAAGGCCCATTAGTTTCTTAGATACACTGGCACAGATGAGTGAGATTATGCAGGGATTGGATTCGACATGAAGGTATTTGAACATCTTAGAAAATTCTTCTTCATTTAACACCTTGCCTTTCCAAAAATGTGCTATTTTACTGTCTCTATATATATTCGTTTTTCTTTCTTTTTTTTATCTGTTCAGGCATTCAAAAACTGTGGGATGTAGTACTGATTATCTGCAGATTGTGCTGACCGCCTGCTGTGCAGGGAGATTTACAGTATACCAACCTAGAAAACAGCCACATTCACACATCAATGCTGTTCTTACAGAGAGCTTCAGTCTGTCACACAATCTGCAGTGTTTGCATGGAGAGACAATTATTCCCTCACTTCAGCCTTTAAGCTGGACATACCTGTATGACTTTATAATTGTATTTTTGGGAGATTACACCCATAGCTAACTGATCTTGTTGCTAACCCCATAAGCCCAATACATTATGAATTTGTATGTTTTTTAAATTATATCTGCCCCAGTTATATCACTTTAAACCATGTAATGTTTTCTCAGCACCAACTGTTTCTTTCCTTGTAATTAGAGTGTGTACACACACACACACACACACACACACACGGAAATTGTAATCTTTCCTGTTCTCTAAGGCAGTGTTTCCCAACCACTGTGCTGCAGCACAGTGTGCCATGGAAGATTATCTGGTTTCACCTGATTAGTACTCTAAGCGTAGCGGGGAGAACAATTACATTCTCTTCCACTAGAGGGCATTACAACTACCTAAATGTGTTCCCAACTGCCAGTAAAACAGAAGAAGATGAAGAAAAAATTACATAAAAGTCATGCTGTGAGGCGACGCAGCGTGCAATAGTAATAGATAAATATTTGAAAAGAGAAAGTAGTCAGTCTGACCTGGGTCCTGGAGAAAACTCCGACCCAGATCAAGGCCCTAGCATGAGGTCAGAGGAAAGCAAAATAGGTATACTGGGGACAAACTGAGCCAATTCCACTATACCTGATGCGCAGGGTTAAATGATCAATTTACTTTCTGTGACATTTTAGTTTGGTGGTGTGGCCTGTGATTTTTCTAACGAGAAATATGAGCCGTGGCTCCAAAAGGTTGTGAAACACTGCTCTAGGAACCACATCAACACACACAGTGCTTCCAAGCATTTAGTATTTTCTTTTTATTTGAATAAAAAGTGCATATATAAAAAAGGGTTAAGGGCAGTTAAGCATGGGTTTATCCGGGATTTTGTTTTCAATAAGGTGGCACAGTACGACTATGAAACATCCAGGGACAGCCACTGGAAATCATAATGTTTAAACTGAAGACATAGACATGAAGATAGACATAGAAAACAATTGACAAGAGTTTGTTTTGCACTGAGCAAATTTTTTTTTAAAAAGCAGCAAAATGGATATTTAGACTACGTAGGATTTTCAAGCAGAGTGGAGCCGCTGATTTAAAGGGTTTAAGATGCTTTCTGGAATAATACACAGGAGACAGAATGCAGTGAAGCTTTGTCTCCTGCCAGCATATTTCTCATAACTTGTAACATGAGAGATTGTTCAGGACCTGTTGGCTTCTACAGGGCAGTACGATATAGTTCTGCAAAAGTCCAAAACACATGATGAATCTATTGCCAAAATAGCTCTGACTGCATGTTACTATTGTGTGGTTTACATTGTGAAAGAGTGTATTTTAACCCAAACCATGGGGTTTTCCTCTAATAACTTAACCAGGTAGTTTTAGTGCCTACATCTAAACATATAATTTAATATCTATTTTAATATCTAAATGTAAGTAAACAGGATAAAATAAAGGACATTTTACAATGATCTCTAATGGGCAAAGATGATGAATCCAGGAACAAAAATACCAAACAAAAACATGGGGTATACAAATCCAATGTCCCGATAAGGACCAAGGGCATAGACACAAACTAAATACACAGAAGGAGAGAAGGCTAATAGGGAATTAGTGAACTTAATCAGATATTAATGAGGGCAAAAGAACAAAGGAGGGACATAAAAACACAGAAAACCACACGAGGATCTAACCTTCAAAATAATACATGAGGTAGCAGGACCAAACTAATAATGGCAAAGAGAGAGGAAGAAAGAAGGTACAGGAAACAGAAAAAACATTTAACAAAACTAGGAGAACAATAAAAATCTACGAATTAGAGATTAAACACACAAAGGAAAAGAAAAACTGTGGGCAACAAAAAGACCAAGAAACAATATGTCGTACAAACAGAATGGACCAACAACCTTGAGGTCAAAGACCATAAAATGATATGGACCCACCTAAACAAATTCATTGCTATAAAACATACAGATCCATATACTATTCAGAATGAAGCATGGCTACAACTGTTCTCACGAATAGTACTGGATGGATTATCTGAATAACCATGACTTTGGGAATATAATATCAGAAATCACATAAAAGTATTATACATTTTTGGCACACATGTGCCTTTCATTACACAGGATAAAAGCTTGGGGACACCGCTGGACAGGAATAATGGCACCAGAAATTCACGATTCATTGAAAACTCTTTTCCTTAAACTGTGAATAATGGTATTAAATTTATTATTAACCTCCTAAAATGGTAATTATTCTCAGTATAAAGAAGTGGAGAAATACTGAACAGGAACTAGAAGTACATATTTTCCAAATGAATTCATTATCATGTTCAGGTGCAACATTTGCACATCAAACCACCAGCTGATTCGGAAAATGAATTGAAATTCTAAATGCATCAGAGACCTGTGACACAGATATGCCTGTTGAGTTTCATCCGTAGGGGATAGAAATAGATATAAAGATATAAAAGGCTGTTGACTCATCCTGACTACTGTGCTCTATGATTTTCTGCAGCAATATTAAAAGAATCGACAAGAATTTCTGTTTTAAGATAGGAGCACAGTACTTTGGCTTACAGCAGAACTTCACTTCAGTTGAAGATGCTTTTTAGTATTTTCATAGAAAGCAAGTTACCACATGCTGTTTTGACAAGAAATATTGTAGAACGCTTTTACTATCACTGCTCTTCAGCTTTGAAGACATTTCAGAAGCTTTGATCTTATAAAGTTTTCCACTTAAAAAAACCCCTAGAATTTTTAGAATACCAAAGTTGTGAAACACTGTACCAGCAGATGAGGGTTGATCTCAATAAATGAGGCACATGTGCTGCTGTGATGCCCAGTTCCTGGTGGTTAGTTCATCACATTCTACTCCCAGCTACTGACTTGCATGTGAATTTTGAATTTTCTGTAGTGAATAGCAGAGAAAATATTTCACCTAAATGTTAACATTGTGTCAATAATGGAGCTGTAGGGATGAACTGTGAGCTAATTAAACATCCTGTGAGTGTTTGGAAAGTAGACTAGTTAATACTAGTCTACTACCCTGACTAGTTCGGGGTTAGTATTTTGCTCAAGGTATTCGACATGCAGACTGGGGCAGCCAGGGATTAAACCACCAACCGTCTGATCAGTAGATGACCTGCTCTACCTCCTGAGCTACAGCCACCCCATTACTGAACAGAACATGTGGAGGAATGTTCTGTTCAGTAATAAGTCACGATTCAGTCCATGGCAGTTGAATTGTAGAGTCAGTGTGAGGAGAAGACACAGAGACCACTATGCAGGTTGCTGCACCATTTGTGGGATCAGCTTGGGTGTGCTGTTCGGCCAGACTGACTAACCAACTTCATTGGCTGACTTCTGACAAATGCTCATCGAAGAACGGGATGCCATCCCACAGCAGTGTGTGACCAAGTTGGTAACCAGCATGAGGAGGCTCCTGTTTGTTAAATAGATGAATTGTAAAATTGCCAACGTGTCTTGTTTAAGGGGAAATAAAAAGGCTTTCAGACAGTATATGATTTATTGCCAAGAAGCATTGTTACAATAAAGCAATAATTGACCAAACACAAGTTTCCTTACTTTTTATGCAGTTTGTACAAGTTGGTCCCTGGTTTTTGCTTCAGTACCTCAGCACTGTGGTCTTTAAATCAAATAATCAAGATCTCATTGAAGTGTGGTTTTAATCAGGATGTTTAGGCTAGTGTATTAGCTTTTTTGGAATAACAGCCATTTTTAAACTTAACCCCTAAAATATGTTGTCACCACATATTTATCTGTATTTTAATTTGAGAAATATGAATCAAATATGAAGAAATTGCACATACAGTGGGGCAAAAAAGTATTTAGTCAGCCACCGATTGTGCAAGTTCCCCCACCTAAAATGATGACAGAGGTCAGTAATTTGCACCAGAGGTACACTTCAACTGTGAGAGACAGAATGTGAAAAAAAAAAAATCCATGAATTCACATGGTAGGATTTGTAAAGAATTTATTCGTAAATCAGGGTGGAAAATAAGTATTTGGTCACCTCAAACAAGGAAAATCTCTGGCTCTCACAGACCTGTAACGTCTTCTGTAAGAAGCTTTTCTGTCCCCCACTCGTTACCTGTATGAATGGCACCTGTTTGAACTCATCATCTGTATAAAAGACACCTGTCCACAGCCTCAAACAGTCAGACTCCAAACTCCGCCATGGCCAAGACCAAAGAGCTTTCGAAGGACACCAGGAAAAGTATTGTAGACCTGCACCAGACTGGGAAGAGTGAATCTACAATAGGCAAGCAGCTTGGTGTGAAAAAATCAACTGTGGGAGCAATCATCAGAAAATGGAAGACATACAAGACCACTGATAATCTCCCTCGATCTGGGGCTCCACGCAAGATCTCATCCCGTGGGGTCAAAATGATCATGAGAACGGTGAGCAAAGATCCCAGAACCACACGGGGGGACCTGGTGAATGACCTGCAGAGAGCTGGGACCAAAGTAACAAAGGTCACCATCAGTAACACACTACAACGGCAGGGAATCAAATCCCGCAGTGCCAGACGTGTTCCGCTGCTGAAGCCAGTGCACGTCCAGGCCCGTCTGAAGTTTGCCAGAGAGCACATGGATGATACAGCAGAGGATTGGGAGAATGTCATGTGGTCAGATGAAACCAAAGTAGAACTTTTTGGTATAAACTCAACTCGTCGTGTTTGGAGGAAGAAGAATACTGAGTTGCATCCCAAGAACACCATACCTACTGTGAAGCATGGGGGTGGAAACATCATGCTATGGGGCTGTTTTTCTGCCAAGGGGACAGGACGACTGATCCGTGTTAAGGACAGAATGAATGGGGCCATGTATCGTGAGATTTTGAGCCAAAACCTCCTTCCATCAGTGAGAACTTTGAAGATGAAACGAGGCTGGGTCTTCCAACATGACAATGATCCAAAACACACCGCCCGGGCAACAAAGGAGTGGCTCCGTAAGAAGCATTTGAAAGTCCTGGAGTGGCCTAGCCAGTCTCCAGACCTCAACCCCATAGAAAATCTGTGGCGGGAGTTGAAAGTCCGTGTTGCTCGGCGACAGCCCCAAAACATCACTGCTCTCGAGAAGATCTGCATGGAGGAATGGGCCAAAATACCAGCTACTGTGTGTGCAAACCTGGTAAAGACCTATAGTAAACTTTGACCTCTGTTATTGCCAACAAAGGTTATGTTACAAAGTATTGAGTTGTATTTTTGTTATTGACCAAATACTTATTTTCCACCCTGATTTACGAATAAATTCTTTACAAATCCTACCATGTGGATTCATGCATTTTTTTTTCACATTCTGTCTCTCACAGTTGAAGTGTACCTCTGGTGCAAATTACTGACCTCTGTCATCATTTTAGGTGGAGGAACTTGCACAATCGGTGGCTGACTAAATACTTTTTTGCCCCACTGTATAATGCAGAACTTATTATGTGTTATTTTTCCAAGTTTCCAAATAGCACTGTTTCTGCAGATACATTTATGATCCAAAGTTTATATATACTCATTGGTGGTATGAATGGTTTGGTCACTCTACTGGCCACTCCTTGTTTTCAAGTTTGCTACCTTGTTCCTTTTTTGTCTAATGTCAGTCTGGCATAGTTTGGATTTATGTTTTGTGTGATTATCTTGGACAGACGAACCCCTAACCAACTAGCTGCACATCAGATGGCTGCAAAATGCTGCGGTGATTATTTTTGGTTCAGGTTGCCTCTCACTCACCAACCCTGGATCCAGCAAAACAGCTTCAGACTTCAAACTTTTTCCTTCATGTGAGGAACCATCCTTCGGCATACTTGACGAATGATGAACTGGAGATTTCAAATGTTGATTCATCCATAAGTCCACAACACCTCCTTCCAGTCTTCAGTAGTCCATTGGTGGTGTTTCATGAGGCAGCCCAGCCTCTTCTGCTTATTCTGACATGTGAGCAATTGCTTTCTTGCTGCAATTCGACCTGTCAAACCTGAAGTCTACTCTTTAAAGTTAAACTGAGATGTGCTTATTACAATCACCTCTAAGCTGTGCTTGGAGCTGCCTATATTGCAAGCTGCTGACTTTCAGAAACTTGTCGTGTGATTCTGTCATGAACTGGGGTCTGCACATCTCCTCCTGACTTTCCTCTAGTTTCCGAGTGACTTTTGATTGTAAAGGAGACCACTCACTGACACTTTAACTTTCTCTCCAGGGAAGACCGACACTTTATGAAGTTTTACAATGGTCTGTTTCTCTTTTACTGTTAACTGCCAATTTCTTGCCATTTTTATAGCATCACACTACTTACTGCAGTGCAGTACTGTTTATGTAGTGCTCATAAGGGTATGGCACCACAGTACTTACAACCCCCTCTGCAGAGAGAGGGGTTTGTAAGTAATCAAGAAAATTTGGGACACCTGTAGGAATTGGTGGTACCAACTTTCAAGGCTTGATCAACCTTCGTTACGGCAGAACAGCTTTAAGCTGTGAAACCAATTATTGTTCCCGGAAAAAGGTCTTTTTGTATAATTCTGAAATGTACATTATTTTAAATTTTTGGGTGACATTTTTTTTCCTCAAGCAGTTCACCACTTAACTTTATACCATTTCAAATTATTTGTTGGACTTTAATTGCTTAAATTTTCATTAAAAACTGGAAGAATGGGGTGTTCTAAAACTTTTGACCCATTCTGTCAATAAGTTTAAACGAGGTGCAAACCACAGGGTATACTAAAGAACAGGAAACCCAGATCCCAGGAACCCAGAAAGAAACATTATGTACCAACTTTATGTGGATTTTTTTTGTTGTTAATGAAAAGAAACTGTACTTATTCGGTCATTATATAACTCACAGTTTACCAGGTACAGTGACTTTATTATTAAAATACTGTCTACGATGTGGTCATTGTAAGCATACAGTAAATTTTTCAAAAAGAAAGAAAGAAAGATTGAAACACTCCGGGACTGAATCATTCCGGGTGCCTCTATGACATTTCCTGCTCTAGGCAACCACTAACGTCGCAGTCATGCAGTATACAGAGCCAAATAACTAGAAATGCTTTTTCACTTTAATCTTTTCAGAACTTTCAAAAGTAGTAGTTGATAGCATTCATTATACTAACCTCCCTATGAGCTCAGTGTGAAGCAGCAGCTATTAGCTTTGAGCAGGGAGCCAATATTTTGCAGAGAAACTAGTGAGAAAGAAAGGCCTGCTCTAAGGTAACAACACCTAACAGCGATACTTTAATAAATTATTGAATCAGTGAAGTATTTAAAAGACTGTGCTGTATGATATGTTTCGACTTTATATGGAAGAAACAGGAATTCATCATGGGCTGAAGGTAAAGCTGAATTTTGGGGAAGGTAATCTTAAAATATTAATTTGTTATCTGTAGTGCCACCACATCTTTACTGTTTCCAGTTGCAACAATGCTCTGAACAGCATACCTGTTCACTTGTCAGTTTTGCAGTTCTGGCATGTGTGACGTATGTCATGACCCAGTAAAAAACAGGTAAGGATATTTCACTATGAAGTACAAAGATGCATTTTGAAAAAGCAAAGATGAACTGCCTTCTCTACAACTCGCATTAAAAAACAACTCATATAGTCAGTACATTTTTCATTATTTACTAAGCCACAGTGTCACTCAGAACACCAACAATATCAGCTGTTTAATATTTAATGTTGAAAATAGAGGCACGAAAGTCAGGAGTGCCATTTTAAAGGGTTACAGTGGGAGGAATTGAACGTCAGCTCTAACCTTTAAGTTGCACATAGCGAAGACGTGACATTTACAGTATATCCCTCATTGTCTCGTATACTGTACACTAAATGCACTTCACTGTGTGTGTGTGGTGTGTGTGTGTACAGTGCTGTGCAACTCAGACTTTCAATTTGGCCCATAGCTTGCTAGTCATGAGGAGATGGCCTCTTGCTTGTCCATCACACAAATAGAATAAAATCACACACACTCACACATTAACACTCTCTCACTCACTGCTGTGCAGGCAAGATTGTGCTTCATCATCTCCACTTCCCCCGGCTGCCTCTGGTTTCCAGATCTCTATGTTGAGGGAAATAACATAGATTTATAGCTGGGGCGCTAACAATATCCTCAGTTATTGCTAGAAGTAAATGAATAAATCACCATGCCAAGATGCTTGATCTCCACTACTTGTATCTGTGTGTGTGAGAAAGAACAGAGAGTGTGTGTGTGAACTAATTTGCACCTCCACACAGGCAAGTGTCTGTGTTTTTACATTGTATTGAAGTATGTATTGAAGCTATGAAGCAAATGCTTGAATCTTCCCTTGTGTGATTTACCCAGTTGGTTTTCAATGACCTGATCATGCAGTCATTTATTATAAACTAAGGATATGCATTAGATTCTTTAGGGCTTTATGTAGAAACACGTATGTGGGCGATCGTGGCTCAAGAGTTGGCAGTTCATCTTGTAATCGGAAGGTTGCCGGTTCGAGCCCCGGCTTGGACAGTCTCGGTCGTTGTGTCCTTGGGCAAGACACTTCACCCACCGCCTACTGGTGATGGTCAGAGGGCCCGGTGGCGCCAATGTCCGGCAGCCTCGCCTCTGTCAGTGCGCCCCAGGGCGGATGTGGCTACAATGTAGCTGCCATCACCAGTGTGTAAATGGGTGGATGACTGAATGTGTAAAGCGCTTTGGGGTCCTTAGAGACTAGTAAAGCGCTATACAAATACAGGCCATTTACCATTATTCATTCTGTTGGATGCAGAATTCACAGTTGTGAAATCCAAGCTCAAAGTGGAAAAAGGTATCATTTATATTTAAATTCTTATCAGCTAATCCGGTCTTAAGTCTGAAGTCATTATACGTTTCTGGGTCCAAACTCCACTTCTGGTCGCAAAGTCAAACAAGCACTGCGGCATCACTGAGAGTTACAAACTGTCCAAATTCTTTAATCTTTAATAAAATCATCAGTGTGGCTGCTCTACCAGGTGTGAGAATTAAGTTTCACATCGAGGCATCCATGAAAAACAGGCTTTATTAATGTCTTGATGCATGTTCAATCATCCAGGTAAGTAAATCCCAAAAGGTTAATTCTGTTCATCTGTGAACAGAATTAACCTTTTGGGACAGGATTTATGAAGTTTAATGGAGTTAGAAGTTAGCAGGGAGTTAGCTCGCTAGTTTCTATCTAAAGATGATATACCATCTGAAGGATTTCTGAAATCCTTCCATAGCTGTGGCTAGCTACACAGCTATGGATAATATAATATAAACACAGTGAAGCTGGAAGATGAATTATTCATCGCCAGCATGTTTTAAAACTCTGTTTTTTAAAACCTTACGATGTAGCTACAGCCCCGCCCATGCAGCTTGCACATAGGAGGACATATGATTGTTGGGTTTTTCTCTGTATGTATTATTGTAGGGTCTAGCTTACAATATAAAGTGTTACACACTGAAGGAAGACAAGGTTCATCCAGGTGCACACTGAGGTTTATTGCGCTGAAACACAGCAAAACAGCAGTTCTGCATTACTGACGGCTTCCATTACAATAACTAATAATTACAATCCCTAACTTTTGTAAAGGATTATTTTGCCAGTCACCCATTTGTCTCAGCCGCAACTGCCACCTACTGGTGAAACTGAATATTGCCCTAACATCACATCAGGTGGGAGCAAATGAGCTTTTGGCTTTGTGCTATGACATAAATTATTGTCACAACAAAAGCAAAAAAAGGTGATTGGGGGAGGGGGGGGGAGACATTAAAATAACTTCAACAAGAATTCTGAGACTTGTTTTTGATGCTTCAAATACTCAGGGTGCCACAGAAGCGCCTTCAGGCAACTGTTATTGTGATTTGGCGCTGTATAAATAAAATTAAAGTCAATTGAATTAACTATTTTCCACTCAATAAATCACATGGCAGGATGCTGTAAACGGAACAAACTTCAGCCAGGAGAACAACTGAGGTAATCCATCCACAATACGAGGTTAGTCATTGATATACTGCAGCATGGGCTGGGCTGTAGCTACATCGTAAGGTTTAAAAAACGTAGCTTTAAAACATGCTGCAAACGAATGGTGGTTATAAAAACAGAGAAAGGCAGACAGTGTTCACTGACTTTTTTTAGGGACTTCTGCAGATTTAATATAACACAATACAAAGCCTTAAAACATGTTAAGAACATGTAAACACAGAGTATTTTGGACCCAGGAGCAGGGTTCATATGTCATCACTTACCGTATTTTCACGACCATAAGGCGCACTTAAAAGTCTTAGATTTTCTTCAAAAAGTACGGCGCGCCCTATAGCGTAGTGCGCCCTGTGTGTTGTAAGGAGGACGTAGTAGAGAACACCATGAGAACGCTAAAGGGTGAAGTGTGGGCGTTGATCGTATATACCGGACAATCGCACATACCTGTCTAAAAGGACAGGTATGTGCATTATGTGGAACATCGTTGTTTTAACAACCCTGAAAATGGCAAAGAGACACGCTTATGAAGCACAGTTTAAACTGAAGGCCATCAGCTACGCGGAGGAACATGGAAATCGAGCAGCGGCGAGAGAATTTAAGATTAACGAATCGATGGTTCGCAAATGGAGGAAGCTAGAAAACAAGCTCTGGCAGGTCAAGAAAACGCAGCTGAGTTTCCGCGGACATAAGGCGAGGTGGCCCGAGTTGGAGGAAAGACTCGAGCGGTGGATCATCGAGCAAAGAACGAGCGGGAGAAGCGTTTCGACGGTCACCATTCGGCTAAAAGCAGTTTCACTAGCTGAAGAGATGAACACCGAACATTTCCAAGGAGGTCCGTCTTGGTGCTTTCGTTTTATGAAACGGTGCCATTTTTCCATCCGGACCAGGACTACGGTAGCGCAGCAACTTCCAGCGGATTATAAGGAAAAGCTGGCCATCTTCCGCTCCTACTGCAGCAAACACATCGGCGACAAACACATCCAGCCCAGCCACATCACAAACATGGACGAGGTCCCGCTCACTTTTGACATCCCGGTGAGTCACACTGTGGAGAAGAAGGGGACCAGCACGGTAGCGATACGCACAACGGGGTATGAAAAGTCGTCTTTTACTGTTGTGCTAATGGACAGAAACTGCCGCCTATGGTGATTTTTAAGCGAAAGACTTTGCCTAAAGAGAAGTTTCCAGCAGAAATCATCATTAAGGCAAATGAGAAGGGCTGGATGGATGAGGAAATGATGAAAGAGTGGCTGAGGGAGGTGTATGTAAGGAGACCAGGTGGTTTTTTCCACGCATCACCATCGCTCTTAATCTGTGACTCTATGCGTGCCCATCTCACAGCCGATGTGAAAAAACTAGTGAAACAAATGAACTGTGAGCTTGCTGTCATTCCGGGAGGCCTGACAAATGAACAACAACCGCTGGGCATCGGTGTTCAAAGTAAGGCTGCGAGCGGCCTGGGAGCGATGGATGACCGATGGAGACCACAGTTTCACCAAGAGTGGAAGGCAGCGCCGGGCGAGTTACGCCACAATTTGCGAATGGATTGTAGATGCTTGGGCTAACATGTCTGCTGGCACTGTTGTTCGAGCTTTCGCAAAAGCCGGCATCATTTCCGAGGAGCCGCACGGCACGGAAAGTGACTCTGACGGTGAAGAAAGTGAACTTGGCATGTTTGATGGAGATTTAGCGCAGCTGTTCAATTCAGACACAGAGGATGAGGACTTCGATGGGTTTGATTGATGATAAAAATGTGAGTACCAAACTTTGTTTTGCTCCTGCTTTATTTTTAAATACGCACACTTGTATGCTTGTGTGTTGTTGATGATGACGATTACCGGTAATAGAAATGTGAGTAAGGTACCGAACTCAGGTTTGCTCCCACTTTATTTTTAAATATGCATACAGTACTTATATGCGCCCTATGATCCAGTGCGCCTTATGTGTGTGTTAAATACAGTAATGGCACACATAACTGAGACTGCGCCTTTTAGTACAGTGCGTCTTATGGTCGTGAAAATACGGTAACAACCGGATACAATAACAAGTGCAAACTTATACTCCGCCATTCAGCTTATAATAACTTTGCAGCGGAGATTTCTCACTGGAGCAGTCTCGTGATGACAACCTGCACTCAGCCTTTGACAAAGTGATAGAAATTGATGGTCACATGGTGTGCCCTGTGCACAATGGTGCGTATCCTCCCCGGAATGCCAGCTGGTGAGTCAGCCGGCCATCCCAAAAGCGCCTTTATGCCCTTTACCGTTAATGGAGGTCCCATTCAACCACATTAGCATGGACCTCATTGGGTAATTTCACAGGAGTTCACGCAGCTATCACTTTGCATTAGTTCTAGTGGATTATGCAATGCGATGTGATACCTGGAAGCAGTGGTACTGCACACCATTTTGCAAAGAGTGGCGACAGCGTTCTTTCAGGTCATCTCCCGAGTCGACATCCCAAAAGAGATACTGACTGACCAAGGCACGTCGTTCATGTCTCGTACACTAAAAGAGCTGTACAAATTACTGGGCCTTAAATCTATTCGGACCATGCTTACCACTCTCAGACTGACGGGTTGGTGGAGCGGCTGAATAAGACATTAAAGTCCATGATTCGGCAATTGATACACGAGGATGAATACAGTTGGTATCGTTGGCTTGACGCTCTGTTGTTTGCAGTGCGCGTGGTGCCCCGGGCCTCCACAGTATTTTCTCTCTCTGAACTGCTGACGGGTGCTCAACCTGTTTAAAGAAATTTGGGAGGAAGGTCCAACCAATTAAGACTAAATTAGATACTTAAGACAAGAAATACAGTGAGGAAAAACTGTAAACCCAATAACACCAACTTAAAACCAACATAATCTCTAACAAAGACTAAAACAACCCATGACATTATGGATTACATAATTTTTCAAAATGTGTTAGATGTTATGTGTTTGATGTTAAGTTTTATTAAGCCCAGACATCAATGATCTAAAGATTTTTAGCATTTTTAATATGACTTTTAAAAGGGAGATATTTTTGATTATCGCACCAAAACTCCATGGGAAAGACTAGTGGTTTAGCCATGAATGTAGCAGTTTTCCTAACACTCTAAACCAGGGAAACTGTTATTCTACAGTTTTCCAGTATTTCTGGCACTTCTGTTATGACTCACTACCAACCCCATGACACTTATCTACAGCAGTAATATGAACATTTGAGAAATGTCTTTGAAATCAAGAAAGTAACAGGAAATGACCTTCCCGACTCCGGTGTCTTGATTACATCATCACCCTGAATAATAGTCTGCCATTCACTTGAAATAAATCTAATATGCAATTCAGTAATATCTAACTATCTTATATTATTCTGTTCTTTGTCCTCCATGAAAGAAGAAATGAACTGTAACGGTCCGACTGAAGCCAGTGACCACACTTTAGCACTGTTTTGCTCACAAAGAAAATGAGACTAAATGTCAGAAAGCATACCAATTATGTAATATTCACAAATGTGACAAAAAAGACATCTGTGGATGATCATGGGATATTATCTCTGCAGTAATGGGAGGGTTTTGTTTTTCACTTGACTGACCTTGTAGTATTTTTCACAGTTGGTCAGTGTTCTCAATGCAGATAAATTTTCAATTCAGGTTGATTATTTAACACCAATTCACGATAACAGTCCACCCAATGTGTTTTATGCTCCAAGTTATGAACCCTAAAATATTAGACCGATAACCTCAATAATTAGAAAGTCTCCCAAGAGAAATAACACTGAAACACTTAAATCCCTGGCCCCAGCAACGTGAGTTACGAATTCATCGATCGGTGTAGGCAATATGATTCTGAGTGGGTGCGGGGAGGTTATGTGATGCTTGAGCTGCGATACATGAAAGACAGGGTGGACCTTCATGGAGGACAGAAGGCGTAAATAATAATTGACCGGATTGATACTGGTGACAATTTCACACGGGCCAATAAACCTGGGAGTGAGGTTTTTGGTCCCTGTATAGAGTTTCAGGTGTTTCCCAGTGAGCCAGACCCAGTCGCCTGTCTGAAATGAATGTACCAGGAGGTGTTGGCAGCAATTTTTTAACATATTTGCCATTTGATCGGGAAATGGCAGTCTGGGCCTTGATCCACGTACCTTGTCAGGTAGCTTGACCTTGGCCAGGGTGCAGGTGTCATAAGCGGAAAGAAACTCATGGACATCCCAATCCACGGAGGGTCACCAGAGGGGATGTCAAAGAAGTTGGAGGGTCCTGTTTCCCCCAGGATGCACCAGGAGGTGGGAGAAGTGTGCCCAGACCAAAACCTCCTGACTACACTGGGAGGGTGTCATGGTCCTGGGTCGTGTGACCCAGTGTGTTATGTTTAGCCTATTTTGATGTTTATTGTTTGTTTAGGTTCTCTAAGGTAGTGTGTTTATGTCTGTGTGTCTTGTACTGTCAAGTTCATGCTGTCAGTTATGTCATCTCCCCTGTACTAAGTTTCCCTGGGTCATGAGTCCTGTCTGCGTGGTTATGTTTAGTTCTTGTCATGTCTAATTTCCATGTTTCCTGTTTTACTTTGTAAGTCTGTATTCATTGTCAGTGTATTCAGTTTCACTCCTCCTGTCCTGTCGTTAGGTTCATGTGTGTCAGCTGTGATCCCATGTGTGGCCACTTCCCCTGATCATCCCTCATGTGTATTTAGTCTCTGTGTTTCATGTAGTCTGCGTCGCGTCGTCTGTGTTATCTCCCCTACCCCTTGTCATAGTTTCCCAGCCTTAACTAGTCCTAGTTTGTACTTTGTTTAGCCATAGTTTTCCCAGTCTATGTTCAGGTTTTCCCTCAGTTGCTTTGCTGCCTTGTTCCTTAAGTTTTCAGCCCTAAATAAAGGCTCGCCTTCTGTTAAGTCCGGTTTTGTGTCCTCACCTGTTTGCTCTTGGGTCCTCCACTCACTCCACACGGTCTGCCCCGGCGGTCCGTGACAGGAGGGAATATAAAGATGAACACCAGGACTTTCAAGGGGTTCTTGGAACGCTAAGGTGTGAGTGAATAAAGAGCCCAACATGCCTGTCTTGGATTCAGTTGCTTGGCTGATGAATGTGTGTCAGATTTTAATGGTAGGTCCAGATCTGGGAAGGTTGTTTCACTTCAAGAAGTCAGTGCCACGGCCCACTTGATGGCCAGCAACTCCCGGTCCCCAACAACATACCTGTGCTGAGTGGGGGAGAATTTCCTTGAGAATTAGCAGTGTGGGTGGAGTTTGCCACCCCAACCATGTTTGGAGAGTATGGTGCCAGCACCCACATCACCTTCTATCACAAACGTTCTACCACAAAAGATTTAGCAGGATAGGGATCGAGCAAGAGTGTGCTGTGGTGAACAAGCGAATGAGGCCCTTGAATGCTTGTATGGCCTCCGAGATGAGAAGGGTTTAGGCTGGTTAGTAGGTTTTGTGAGAGACGTTAACGGGGCAACAATTGAGCTAAAGACTCAAATGAAGTGCCAGTGGAAGTTGCTAAATTCCAAAAAGCTCTGCAGCTGTTTGGGGCTAGTTTGTTGAGTCCAGTGAACAACAACTTGAACCTTCTGGGGATCCATGGCTAAACCTTCGGAAGAAGGTGGTGGAGTAATAATGGAAGGAACAATTCTCCAGTTTACAAAATAACTGGTGGTTGAGCAGTCTGTTAAGAACCCTCACAAGTCAGACATGATCTACTTCGGATCGAGTGTACATCAGAATGTCATCCAGATAGG
Source organism: Diplotaxodon limnothrissa (assembly GCF_057381915.1). Lineage (NCBI taxonomy): Eukaryota > Metazoa > Chordata > Actinopteri > Cichliformes > Cichlidae > Diplotaxodon > Diplotaxodon limnothrissa. The sequence continues at coordinate 4,381,877 of NC_140604.1, read as the reverse complement.
GCAAACACCCACCGGCCTAGCATTTGTTGGAATATGGAAGGACTATTGAACAGGCCAAATGGCATCACCAGGTACTCCCATTGACCATTATTGTTAAGGCTGTCTTCCGCTTGTCTAACTCTCTGATGTGCACCAAATTTAGGCTCTGCATAGGTCCAGTTTGGTCAAGATGCTGACCTGGGAAAGACAGTTGAGTGCCATTAAGAAAAGAGGGGCGTGGCAGTTCTTAATGGTGACCTTGTTCAAACCCCAATAATTGATGCATAGCGAAGCCCCCATCCGTCTTCTTAACAAAGAAGAACCCAGCAGTGGCTGGGGAGGTTGAAGGTTGAATGCAACCTTGTTGAAGAGCTTCTGTAATGTAATGTATTTGTCAGGCTCAGGAGGGACTCGGAGTCAGACCGTCACTAAAGTTCACGTTTTATTTACACACACAGACACCAGGTGCGAATATATACAGGTGAGGGGGCACAGGAAGAGGGTCTCCGGGAAGCACAGGCACGGGAAGAAGAGGGCTATGTACAAAATCCACTGAAGCTCAGGTAGCTCGGACTCCGGCTTTAGCTCACCAACGGCGGTCCTCAGGCTGGCGAGAATCCTGGCACAGAGAGGAAAGGCAGGTAAGTAGTGGCACGACAGAAACTCAGAAAAAGGCTCAGATAGGTGATGACACTGACGAGTGTTACACAATAATCCAGCGAGGAAGCACTCTCAGCAGCCGCCTTAAGAAGTGAGTGAGATGATTGCTTGCAGGTGTCCGAGCCAGGGGCTGGAGCCGTCATGACTCCGCCCCGGTAGAGCGCAGTGCAGGGGAGAGAGAGAGAGATGCAGCGCAACAAAAACACTTGTAGCCATACAGAGTCAGCCAAGAAGGCACAAGAAGGCACAAGAAGGCTAAGACAATAAAAATGTTACATTAACACAAGTGATTTTTCAAAGGTCTTTGGCAAAAGGAGTATTTGTCCAAACGGCTTACAGACCTTCTCTCGCTGGTTATTATTATATTAAGTACATATATAGCAGCAGAAGCTGGTAAGGCTCACTTTTTTTCAAATGAAACCTCAAATGAAATTTCTCTTGATTTAATCCGAAGTCCTCTGCAACACCTGTTTTGCGTTCACTTCCATCTCTAGTGTCATTGCATATTGTAGGAATGTATCAAAAATAATTTAAAACTTTTAGCTAACTTTGAGTTTGACATTCTCTGAATGCCTGTGTCCTTCTTTCCAGCACCTAAGGTAATTTTGGAAACTGTTGTTCGGAGCAGCTAGCAGCTGTTGAGTCTCCTCCAAGAAACTTTGTGGCAAAAAAAGATATTTGACTCCCCTCAGGCCCACCGTCAGCAGCGCATTCAACAATAAAAGAGCCAAATAATTACTGTGCCGGAGGAAGTGATCTGTCTGCAGCCCCCAGTGGTGCTCCACACAGCTCTGACTGCCTGCAGGCCTGTGGTAGAAGGAGATATGAGGGACTGATAGAGGGAGGAAAAGTTGTGATGAAACTGCTGAAGAAAACAAGGTGGATGGAAGCAGAGAGCTATGAAGGTTAGAGTACAGCTGACAGAGGAATGGAAGAGCATATTCCATTTATTTTCAAATCGTTCTTAGTGTTTTGATTTTGAGGAGTGGTTAGTTATGATTTGTGGAATTTCTAGTATTTTTGTGAGTGAAAAAAACTGTCTGGAAAATGACTTTTGGGATGTGATATAAATACTTGTACAGGGAGTGCAGAATTATTAGGCAAATGAGTATTTTGTCCACATCATCCTCTTCATGCATGTTGTCTTACTCCAAGCTTTATAGGCTCGAAAGCCTACTACCAATTAAGCAGATTAGGTGATGTGCATCTCTGTAATGAGAAGGGGTGTGGTCTAATGACATCAACACCCTATATCAGGTGTGCATAATTATTAGGCAACGTCCTTTCCTTTGGCAAAATGGGTCAAAGGAAGGACTTGACAGGCTCAGAAAAGTCAAAAATAGTGAGGTATCTTGCAGAGGGATGCAGCAGTCTCAACATTGCAAAGCTTCTGAAGCGTGATCATCGAACAATCAAGCGTTTCATTCAAAATAGTCAACAAATCAAATCACTTTTATTGTCACATCACATGTGCAGGCACACTGGCACAGCACATGCGAGTGAAATTCTTGTGTGCGAGCCCCACAAGCAACAGAGATGTGCAAACACAACAACACAAACGAGCAAAATACAAGAATGGCCAACCTGAAACTAATAAATATATGTACAATATATAATAGTGTATGCATTTCTGGATGTGTATACTAAATATTTTCCTACGTGTGTGTGTGTGTGTGTGTGTGTATACACATTTTTACAAATTAAATAGTAAAAATAAAATAATAATAATAATAATAATAATAATAATAATAATAATAATAATAATAATAAAATATATAAAATATACAGAGTTGAATATGTGCAAAACAAGTGGCATTTATATACAGTGTGGAGTGCATAATGTTGAAGTTCCAGTAGTGAAGCTGAGGTGTCTATGATGTGTTCAGCAGTCTGATGGCCTGATGGAAGAAGCTGTCTCTCAGTCTGCTGGTACGGGACCGGATGCTGCAGAACCTCCTTCCTGATGGAAGTAGTCTGAACAGTTTATGGCTGGGGTGACTGGAGTCCTTGATGATCCTCCCCGCTTTCCTCAGGCAGCGCTTCCTGTAGATGTCTTGGAGGGAGGGAAGCTCACCTCCAATTATCCGTTCAGAGCACCGCACTACTCGCTGGAGAGCTTTGCGGTTGTAGGCGGTGCTGTTGCCATACCAGGTGGTGATGCATCCAGTGAGGATGCTCTCAATGGCACAGTGATAGAAGGTCCTGAGGATGCGGGGGCTCATGCCGAATCTTTTCAGTCTCCTGAGAAAGAAGAGGCGCTGCTGCGCCTTCTTCACTGTTTTGTTTGTGTGTACTGACCACGTAAGATCCTCAGCCAGATGTACTCCAAGGAACTGGAAGCTGCTCACTCTCTCCACAGCAGTGCCGTTGATCAACAGGGTCGCAAGAAGCGTGTGGAAAAACCAAGGTGCAAAATAACTGCCCATGAACTGAGAAAAGTCAAGCGTGCAGCTGCCAAGATGCCACTTGCCACCAGTTTGGCCATATTTCAGAGCTGCAACATCACTGGAGTGCCCAAAAGCACAAGGTGTGCAATACTCAGAGACATGGCCAAGGTAAGAAAGGCTGAAAGACGACCACCACTGAACAAGACACACAAGCTGAAACGTCAAGACTGGGCCAAGAAATATCTCAAGACTGGTTTTTCTAAGGTTTTATGGACTGATGAAATGAGAGTGAGTCTTGATGGGCCAGATGGATGGGCCCGTGGCTGGATTGGTAAAGGGCAGAGAGCTCCAGTCCGACTCAGACGCCAGCAAGGTGGAGGTGGAGTACTGGTTTGGGCTGGTATCATCAAAGATGAGCTTGTGGGGCCTTTTCGGGTTGAGGATGGAGTCAAGCTCAACTCCCAGTCCTACTGCCAGTTTCTGGAAGACACCTTCTTCAAGCAGTGGTACAGGAAGAAGTCTGCATCCTTCAAGAAAAACATGATTTTCATGCAGGACAATGCTCCATCACACGTGTCCAAGTACTCCACAGCATGGCTGGCAAGAAAGGGTATAAAAGAAGAAAAACTAATGACATGGCCTCCTTGTTCACCTGATCTGAACCCCATTGAGAACCTGTGGTCCATCATCAAATGTGAGATTTACAAGGAGGGAAAACAGTACACCTCTCTGAACAGTGTCTGGGAGGCTGTGGTTGCTGCTGCACGCAATGTTGATGGTGAACAGATCAAAACACTGACAGAATCCATGGATGGCAGGCTTTTGAGTGTCCTTGCAAAGAAAGGTGGCTATATTGGTCGCTGATTTGTTTTTGTTTAGTTTTTGAATGTCAGAAATGTATATTTGTGAATGTGGAGATGTTATATTGGTTTCACTGGTAAAAATAAATAATTGAAATGGGTATATATTTGTTTTTGGTTAAGTTGTCTAATAATTATGCACAGTAATAATCACCTGCACACACAGATATCCCCCTAAAATAGCTAAAACTAAAAACAAACTAAAAACTACTTCCAAAAACATTCAGCTTTGATATTAATGAGTTTTTTGGGTTCATTGAGAACATGGTTGTTGTTCAATAATAAAATTAGACTCACTCTCATGTCATCAGTCCATAAAACCAGTCTTGAGATATTTCTTGGCCCAGTCTTGACGTTTCAGCTTGTGTGTCTTGTTCAGTGGTGGTCGTCTTTCAGCCTTTCTTACCTTGGCCATGTCTCTGAGTATTGCACACCTTGTGCTTTTGGGCACTCCAGTGATGTTGCAGCTCTGAAATATGGCCAAACTGGTGGCAAGTGGCATCTTGGCAGCTGCACGCTTGACTTTTCTCAGTTCATGGGCAGTTATTTTGCGCCTTGGTTTTTCCACACGCTTCTTGCGACCCTGTTGACTATTTTGAATGAAACGCTTGATTGTTCGATGATCACGCTTCAGAAGCTTTGCAATTTTGAGACTGCTGCATCCCTCTGCAAGATATCTCACTATTTTTGACTTTTCTGAGCCTGTCAAGTCCTTCTTTTGACCCATTTTGCCAAAGGAAAGGACGTTGCCTAATAATTATGCACACCTGATATAGGGTGTTGATGTCATTAGACCACACCCCTTCTCATTACAGAGATGCACATCACCTAATATGCTTAATTGGTAGTAGGCTTTCGAGCCTATACAGCTTGGAGTAAGACAACATGCATGAAGAGGATGATGTGGACAAAATACTCATTTGCCTAATAATTCTGCACTCCCTGTACAGACAACTGATTTATTTGGTTCCAATTCTGATGTGTGGAATTGGAGGTTATGAGTTCAGAAGAACACTGCAGTGATTACTCGCACCCTGAACTCTTGTGTAAATGTTATGGATATATCGCCACTGTTTGTACCCAGCATGACTAATATGGCAAGTATAATGCATATCAGTTGGTGACTCGCAGATTTTTAGAGTCTTAACCTACTGCATTTCTTCAGGACATTGATGTATCTCTTATTAGTTATGAGCTATTTTATTTCAGAAAGCTGTTTCCATCATTTACTCTTTACTCGTTGGATGCTGTTTCCTTATCTGAAAATCTTATGTTTGCTCATTTCTGATAGTTAGAAGCTCTGTTGCGTCATATTCTTTGTACTATTTGGTTGCCATTCTTATCACTGTGCTTGCGTTGTAAATACACACAGCACCTTTTTTACATCAAAACCCAGCTTGCTCCGGTGCAACGCGTCATTAAATCTGGCCCTTAAGTGGTTGTGTGACCAGTGTGGGTCGAATCAATAAAAATGGTGGTGCTAGGTAATCTTGAAACTGTGAAATGCCACATGTCATGTGGACGTGTCTTTTTTGTGGGACAGTGGTGACAGAGTTCAGCAGGAAGCTTGCCACTGTAACAGGAATTGTCTGTGTTCCCACTACATTTGCCCAGGTTCCCACAGGCAGGCACCTGCTGGTGGAGGATCATGTAAAACAGTAAAAAGGCATAGGAGTGATTGTATATGGTGCAGACAAGGAAGACAGATCATAGGGCACTTTTCTACTCTTCCTTTGCACTCAAAACACTTTATACTAACTAATACTTTATACTTACTAGCTAACATTCAGACAAATTCACACTCCGATGGATACATCGGAGAACAATTTGGGGTTAGTTAATAACCCCAGTTTAACACCAATTAATATTAAATTACAAAAATCTGAATTATATTGCATCAAATTGAGATTTTTTTTTCCAGAAATTAGTGTTGTAAAGTTGAGTCAGACCTCAATATGAAGGCATGCAATACAAACAGTATATAATAGCTATGCAGAGAGACTGGATGGGAAAGGATGTGCAGCAAATCTGAGTGAAAGGATAGATGTGGAAATATACTGAGTGAAGAAAGTGTCCTGAGAAGGTGGAAGGAATATTTTGAGAAGCTAATGAATGAAGAAAAAGAGAGCGAGCGGGACAGATGGAGAACAGTTACTGAATCAGAAAGTGCAGAGGCACCTATGAAAAGACTGAAGAATAGAAAGGTGATTGGTCCAGATGACATTCTTGTGGAGGCTAGTGGATATTTTAACCAACGGAGTAAATGTGTGCTGGTGCTGACCTGTAACAATTACAAAGGGTTAAAGGTGATAAGCCATACCATGAAGCTATGGGAAAGAGTTGTTGACATTAGATAGAGAAGAGAGATGAGAAGCGCTGACCATGATTTCATGATGAGAAAGAGCACTACATATGTGATGTTTGCTTTGAGCATGTTGATGGAGAAGCATAGTGAAGGTCAGAGGGCATTGCACTGTGTCTTTGTGGATCTAGAGCAAGCCTTATATGATAGGGTACCAGGGAAGGAACTGAAGTACTGCATGAGACACTGGCCAAGAGTGGTGTTAAGTAGCATACGTGAGGCTGGTGCAGGACATGTATGAGGACAGGTGAAGTGTGCGGTAGGCAGGCGTTCCTCCGAAGGGTGGCTACCAGCTATTCTTCTCCAAAGCTAACTTAACCTTACTATACAAATGTTTTACTAAAATAATATTAGTAGATGGGAGACAAAATTTATTTTAGTCTAATTTTTAAATGTAATGAATATTCTCATCTTAAATCAGGTATTTAGAACATGAGCAGAGAAAGATCTCTGTTGTCTACACTGTAGCCCACATAGCAAAATTGGAATGGCCCGGATGTGGCCCACAAAATGTGCTTACACATGGCCCACATACCGCAAAGAATGACGGCCCTTTGATGGCCCAGACCTGGTTTGCCAGATGTGGCCCACACATGGGCCAGCACAAGGCCAGTTGCAGACACAGACACTCTGTGCTGGCCCAGAACAGTTTCAGCTTTGGACCCAGATGTCAGCCTAATGTGTACCTTAATCAAGCCATTTAATAATCAATGTGCCAAAACATAATAGTGCAAAAGTAACACGAGGGAACTCTGTTCAGACAGTGAATGGACTGATTCTTATATAGAGCTTTTTCACTCTCCCGGATTACTTAAAGTGCTCTATACAACATGCCACATTCACCCAATCACACACTTTCTGTAAACCTAGTGCTTCCTAACTACATTCACATTCTTGACATGCAGCCTGGAGGAGCCAGGGATCAAACCACTAACCTTCTGATGAATAGGTGACCTGCTCTACCTCCTGAGCTACAGCCACTCAGTGGTAAGCCATCACCGGGTTTTGGATAAAGTGTACACTCACAAACCTGTCAAACCTGCATTTGAAACGTTGGCCACCATAACAATATAGTATTGTAACACGCCGTTTGGGTCTTCTAACTAAAATAGGAAAACAGGAACATAAATAGTTCCATGACTGCCAGACCTGGCCCACATCTGGCTGACATACACCCGGCCATGACACCAGTCAGTCACAAGTTCCAGCTTGATGCCAGATCCGGGCCAGACCTGTTTTCTATGGGCCTGGGCCACATACACCAAACCATAATCGAGCCAGTTATGGCATGCCATCACATAGCACTAGAATTACTGAGCCTTTTTTCCCCTGGTGCAATTCCCTACTACTAGATTTACTAACCCTGCGCAAATTTGCGTAAATTCCCCTGAACCTAACACCTCCTAGCACCCCGCTGAGAGGCCTTCAGCTCCATTGTTCTCCTGCTTTTGTTGTGCAAACACACCCTCCCCCAACCCCCAACCAGGAGGGATTCAGGAGACAGGAGAGAAGGTCTTTCCTTCCAATCGTTGTCAGACTCAACAACAAAGTACCTGCAGCCTACCATGATAGTTTAAATGTCTTACACTGTCCACTTTTCTGCAATGGCAATGCAGATTTTCCACTTGTGGGACTAATACAGTGGGGCAAAAAAGTATTTAGTCAGCCACCGATTGTGCAAGTTCCCCCACTTAAAATGATGACAGAGGTCAGTAATTTGCACCAGAGGTACACTTCAACTGTGAGAGACAGAATGTGAAAAAAAATCCATGAATTCACATGGTAGGATTTGTAAAGAATTTATTCGTAAATTAGGGTGGAAAATAAGTATTTGGTCACCTCAAACAAGGAAAATCTCTGGCTCTCACAGACCTGTAACGTCTTCTGCAAGAAGCTTTTCTGTCCCCCACCTGTATGAATGGCACCTGTTTGAACTCATCATCTGTATAAAAGACACCTGTCCACAGCCTCAAACAGTCAGACTCCAAACTCCGCCATGGCCAAGACCAAAGAGCTTTCGAAGGACACCAGGAAAAGTATTGTAGACCTGCACCAGACTGGGAAGAGTGAATCTACAATAGGCAAGCAGCTTGGTGTGAAAAAATCAACTGTGGGAGCAATCATCAGAAAATGGAAGACATACAAGACCACTGATAATCTCCCTCGATCTGGGGCTCCACGCAAGATCTCATCCCGTGGGGTCAAAATGATCATGAGAACGGTGAGCAAAGATCCCAGAACCACACGGGGGGACCTGGTGAATGACCTGCAGAGAGCTGGGACCAAAGTAACAAAGGTCACCATCAGTAACACACTACAACGGCAGGGAATCAAATCCCGCATTGCCAGACGTGTTCCGCTGCTGAAGCCAGTGCATGTCCAGGCCCGTCTGAAGTTTGCCAGAGAGCACATGGATGATACAGCAGAGGATTGGGAGAATGTCATGTGGTCAGATGAAACCAAAGTAGAACTTTTTGGTATAAACTCAACTCGTCGTGTTTGGAGGAAGACGAATACTGAGTTGCATCCCAAGAACACCATACCTACTGTGAAGCATGGGGGTGGAAACATCATGCTATGGGGCTGTTTTTCTGCCAAGGGGACAGGACGACTGATCTGTGTTAAGGACAGAATGAATGGGGCCATGTATCGTGAGATTTTGAGCCAAAACCTTCCATCAGTGAGAACTTTGAAGATGAAACGAGGCTGGGTCTTCCAACATGACAATGATCCAAAACACACCGCCCGGGCAACAAAGGAGTGGCTCCGTAAGAAGCATTTGAAAGTCCTGGAGTGGCCTAGCCAGTCTCCAGACCTCAACCCCATAGAAAATCTGTGGCGGGAGTTGAAAGTCCGTGTTGCTCGGCGACAGCCCCAAAACATCACTGCTCTCGAGAAGATCTGCATGGAGGAATGGGCCAAAATACCAGCTACTGTGTGTGCAAACCTGGTAAAGACCTATAGTAAACGTTTGACCTCTGTTATTGCCAACAAAGGTTATGTTACAAAGTATTGAGTTGTATTTTTGTTATTGACCAAATACTTATTTTCCACCCTGATTTACGAATAAATTCTTTACAAATCCTACCATGTGGATTCATGGATTTTTTTTTCACATTCTGTCTCTCACAGTTGAAGTGTACCTCTGGTGCAAATTACTGACCTCTGTCATCATTTTAGGTGGGGGAACTTGCACAATCGGTGGCTGACTAAATACTTTTTTGCCCCACTGTAAATGCAGATTTGCTGCGTGTGTGTGTGCGTGTGTGCGTGTGTGTGTGTGTGTGTGTGTGTGTGCGCGCAACATTGGCATTTGTTTACTCAGATCCAAGGCAGGCCAAACCTCTGTGTAACAGCCTTCAGAAATTCAAGACACACATTCACAATATATGGGTACACCAGTCTGTATTATTTCAAAGTGTTTCAAACTTTACAGCATTTGCAGACCCAGTGTCCATCATCCCTGCATTTGGCACAGGTGAATTTGTGACATGTTGCACAGGTAAACAGGCCACTTCTAAGCACTGAAGTGGAGAATACCTCTCGCTTTGCAGTTTCTTTTGCAAGTTGAAGAAGTTCCAGCTGGACTTTATTCACCGTGCCCAGTAATGTTGTTTTGCACTGCAGCAGTCTGTGCAACAGTGACAGTGAAGTAAAGAAATTGTCCGTTGTGACGTTTCTCCCATCATCCAAAAACGGCTCCCTCAGTTTCATGACCACGTTCTCTGCCAGCCTCTCTCCCTTCTGACGACTGGGGTCTTTTCCTAAGTAAGGAGATGCACTGCAGACGTATTTGGTGTCCAAGTCCGTGGCCATCCAGAACTTGATTCCAAATCTCTCTGGCTTGGTTGCGATATACTGTGTGAATGGACAACGAACCTTGGTAGGGAACAGCTGTTCATCTATGGTCATGTGTTCTCCTAGAGTGAAACCCTTAGCAAAGTTCTCATTGAAGCTTGTCCAGATGTCGGAGATTGCCGCAAATTTGTCTGTTTTCACCCGTTCTGCCCGCGTGTCCTTGTCATCAAATCAAATGTGTTGCATTATTGAAATGAACCTATCTCGGGACATTGTCTCTTTGATTACTGGCACCAGAAATCCTTCTGATCAGCAATCCACAATGGCACCAACAGGACACATGATTTCTCTTACAAACAGGATTGAAATGAATGCCATCAGTTCATGAACTGACATATTCCAGTCCTGCTCTGTTCTGCAGGCTTGATGGACCGTACATTCCCTGATGGTCTGCAGCATTCCCAGGTCTAACAGGCAAAGGAAGCTTAGGAGCACACTTGTAATCTTATGCTGTCGCAAGATAAACAAATAGAAAATGGTAAATTTACATGAACCTCACTCTAAATGGGTTTATATAAATATCATATCTACTATGGCAGTGACAAACCTTAGCAGACTCTGTGGGTCCAGCTTGCACAGTGAAGCACGAACGATTTGCTGCTGCACTGGGCTTTCCAATGTCCTCTTCAACCCACACAGTGCCGTCTTTTGCCGTGTGGCTCTGGCTGGGCTTCCCAGTACCACGGTGCCTCTTCATCTTCCGTGGAGGCATGTTGGGTTCTTGTTCCGTCTCCTTTACAGATTCTTCTGAGGAAGTATCAGTGGCTTGCTGGACAAATGAAACCTCTCCTCCATCAGTATCTGCTTCGTCCATTTCCTGAAGCAAGGCCAAAGCCTGTTGTGTGGAGAGGTTCTTCCTGCGTGGCAGTGACACGGAGGCCATCCTGATGTGCGTTCTCAGAAATGCGAACAAGAAATCGTTCTCCTGCCTGGGTCGGTCTGCTTTTATGCACAGCACTGTGCTGTAGTCAAGCAATGCCACTTTCCTCACATACACAGTGACAATGGAACAATGGAAGATCTGTGCTGAGAGTCAAGGAAGGTGTGAATGTGCATCTTTCATATTTGCAGGTCAGTCAATGTGTGGGATATTTTGTATAGATATGGCAGGCATTTCTGAAAGTTGTAACACAGAGGTTTGGCCTGGCTTGGATCTGAGCAACTCTGAGTGAGCAAATGCAAATGTGCCAGGCCTCAAGGATATTGGGTGGTTTGTACAACAAAAGCTGGAGGAGAAACGAGCTGACGACCTGTGAAACTCTCAGCAGGGGTGATTAACACCTCGGGACTTGCACCAGAAAATAAAAAAACCCAGTAATTCTAGGGGGTGTTGGGTTGAGGGAAGTTACGCATATTTGCGCAGGTTTAGTAAATCTAGTGATAGACAGTGCCATCTACGCCAAGCTTGGCCCATATCTGGATCATGCCAGAAGTCAGCCAGCAGTGCCGGCTTGATACCAGATCGTGGCCAGACCTGCTTGCTATGTGGAAGAGGGTAATTTTGCAGTGAAAAAGTTAAAGCAGATTCAGCAGGTTGAGGAACCGTAAAATCAGTTGTAATGGCTCAGTGTGGGGAAAAGAATCAGAGGTCACAATAATTTCTATCAAGAGCTACTGTAGATTTTCTAAATGTCCAAGGTTGAGCTCAGCTTATCTAAGCTACTGCTGCTGAGGTGTACTGCTCTTTAAGGATTTACACAACTGAATGTAATCAGCATCAACTAAAATTCACATGAATCTCTGCTACACTTGCTGTAACCTAACTTTGACCTTTAAACCAGTCACTGTGCACCAGTCACACACTGTTCTTTACTTTAAATCCATCACAGTACAGCAAACTAACCTGTTTATCCTGCACTAACCTGCAGAGGATTTTCATGCGGCCTTTAAATAGCAGTTAGTCTACCTATTTTGTTTGTAGCATGTTTCCCCATTGAAAAAAAACATAACATCACATGTACAGACCCAATATCTGATTTAAAAACAAGAAGATTACATTTGAGCTTCAAATTTTCATTTCATCAAACCCTACAGAGCATCCTTAACTTTAAATCTAACCTTTGTCCTTCTTTCTTATCTTTCTCCATCTCTGAGTGAAGTTCGCTTTTTTCTCCCTGTCAAATACAGCAGCTGCACCTTTAGCTGCAACATACTGTGAGACAAACTGCACACAAAGATGGAAACAAAACAAAAGAAACGTCCCACTATGAGTTTTTGCATGTAGGGAGTAAAAGTAAAAACTGGCCAGAACAAAAACGAGTCAAGTAAAGTACAGATACCTGAAAGTTCTACTTAAATACAGTAACAAAGTGTTTGTACTTCCTTACTTCCCACCTCTGATGGTAGGGCTGACAGACGATTTTGAAATGGGGTGGGAGTACAATCAAGAATCAGCTCTGACCCCCTTTCTTGTTTGCAGGTTTACAAGAAGAAGAGGTCAGGAAGGAGTCTGTGTACTAAGATGTTTGACACTGTGATCTGTAGTGAAAGTAGAGACAGAATACATGTGTGTGAATGAGAGGGAGACAGGGCAAATAGATAAGATCCAAAAAGTAGTTTTAGTGAAGATGGACAAGAGAGACAGTGCAAAAGAGAGGTAAAGAAAAGAGTGTAGTGTAGTGGTGTAGTGGGTGGAGGCGAGTGTCAAGGGTGACATAGAAGGATAGCAGCAAAGTAAAAGGGATGATTTACAAGATAGTAGTGAGACCCAGAGACACAGCGACAGAAAACGATGGGAGTGATGAAGGTGGAAAGGCTTAGAAATGTATATATCAGAGGGACAGCTTAGAAAAGCAAGCCTGAGATGGTTTTGTCATGTTCAGAGGAAGGATAGTGGATATATTGGACAAAGGATGTTAAATATGGTATCTGCCAGGCCGGAGGAAAAGAGGAATCCCACAGAGAAGAATCCTTGTGGGACAGAAGAGGATGCTATGAAAGAAGACGTTCCTGTGCAGGCACACTGGAATTGAAATCAAATAATCAATTTAGTATTTATTTATTTATTGTCATTGTCAAGAACAATGAAATTGCGTTTGGGGCTTCCATACAACCCAAAAAAAAGAAGAAAATAATAAATACCCCTTAATTATGGGATGTGTATAAAAACAGCTGGAATCACTTAACAGTTAAGGCTAAATTTTTGTTAAACCTTTTCTATCAAAGCTGAAACTATACACTTCAATCACATGTTGATTGTTTGATTTTAAACCACATCCATCCATCCATCCATCCATCCACCTTCTTCCGGGTATCCGGGACCAGGTCGCGGGGGCAGCAACCTAAGCAGAGAAGCCCAGACCTCCCTCACCCCAGCCACCTCCTCCAGCCTGTCCCGGGGCCTCCTCCCAGTGAGACATGCCCGGAACACCTCACCCAGGAGGCATCCTTGTCAGATGCTCGAACCACCTTAACTGGTTTCTTTCGATGTGGAGGAGCAGTGACTCTACTCTGAGCCCCTCCCGGATGGCTTAACTTCTCACCCTATTTCTAAGGGAGAGGCCAGACACCCGTCGGAGGAAGCCCATTTCCGCCATTTGTATCCGCGATCTTGTTCTTTCAGTCACTACCCACAGCTCGTGACCATAGGTGAGGATAGGGACGTAGATCAACCGGTAAATTGAGAGCTTCGCTTTTACGCTCAGCTCTCTCTTCATCACAACAAACTGGTGCAGCATCCGCATCACTGCAGCCGCTGCACCAATCGGTTGATCTCCTGTCACTCATGAACAAGATCCTGGGATACTTAAACTCTTCCACTTGGGACAGAACTAGTCCCTGACCCGGAGTGGGCACTCCACCCTTTTCCGGCTGAGGGCCATGGCCTCAGATTTGGAGATGGTGATTCTCATTCCCATCGCTTCACACTTGCCTGCAAACCGTTCCAAGGCGAGCTGGCGGCCATCACCCAATGAAGCCAACGGAACCACATCATCTTCGAAAAGCATGAGATCCTGAGACCACCCAAGTGAAAGCCTTCTGCCACTTGGCTGCACCTAGAAATTCTGTCCATAAAAATCACGACAGAATCGGTGACATAAGGCAGGCCTGGTTAGAGCCCATCACCCACCAGGAACGAGTCCGAATTATTGCCGGCTATGCGAACCAACCTCTTGCAACGGTTGTATATGGACTGAATGGCCCGTAGCAATGGGCCAGACACCCCATACTTCCGATGCAGAATATTGTGTGTGTTATGTTGTGCAAAAATTGTGCAAAAACATGTGACTCCAGTGTTTACTCAAGCTTCTACTCAACTGGGAACGCTTACAGCAGCAGCATCATGCCTGTGCTGAGCAGCAAGCAATTTACTATTTACAACTGACAAAAAAATGATCACAAATGTGCTGTTTTTATATCTCTGTCATCTCATATTTGAGCTTCTCTTCCTTCTATGCAGTCATCTGAAGTAAAAAGTTGCTCCACTACTTGTTCATTTCAACAAATCACCTCTTTATATTTCATCATGAATGGATGGAAACATTCAGTACCTTAGAGTTCATCTGCAAACTACCATGCCTTTTACTAAAATTTATAAACAGTGTGAATGATGGATGTAACTTCTATGTCTAAAAAGTGAAGCCAAATCACTTTACAGTCTGCATTGTTTCTTACAGTCTGCAAGGGGTGACTCCTCTTGATGCAGAAAGGTTTTCCAGTCATATAGAAATGTAGGAGAAAGGTAATTGTTTTTCTGATGACTTAGTTAGTTTCGAGGTATACTGAACAAAAAATGAATTTAATTTTATAAATGATGGTAACTGTTAGAGTCAGAATGAAGATGAAGCAGGGTACGCTCGCTAGCTGACAAATTGTCAAATGCAAATCATTAAGTCAATAAGCGAGCAGTGTCTTCAGTTTCTCAGTCGGATCCACCCCTCACTCATCACAACCAGATTCAACGCATCAAGATGGGGATGGGAAAAAATGCTTTACTCAAGGCTTCACTAACCATTGATTGATGTCATGGTGGCAGTATCCATCTTTATTGTTGTCCAGGGCTGGGACACTTCTTCCCACCAACTCATCTTCCTTCTGTGCATTTAAAACTAGCTTAATCACTGGCTCACTACCTTTACAGCTTCTCAAGTGGCAAAAAGCTTACATAAGGTTCTTCACCAGTGTGCTCCTCAGTGTGCCACCTAGTGTCCAGTCAGTGTCATCTAAGAAATTCATCCCTAAAACACTGATCTTCTGCCTATATGCTCTTTTTGAAAAAATGACGCAGAACACTAAATTTGTAGTAATCGTTATATGACTTTACAAGATTGTCCTCATTGAAGTCGCAAAACTGACTAGTTCATGTCAAAGCACTTTTGGATGATAGTTAAGAAAAAATATTCTACTGCCAGAAGTGGCACCTAAGGAGCACAGCACTGGAATGTGAATGGGCCAGATTTGAAGAGCTTATTCCAACCTAAGCCTCTCTCTGAAGGATAAACATGGCACATAAAAATGAAACATTTAGTAGCTAAAGAGAATAAAAACATAATCTTCCATGTAGTGTGGCGCTAGTGCTTGACTGTGAATGACCATGGTGCTAAAGAGCTACAGTGGAGCTGGCTGCAATTCAAAATAAAAGCCCACACACAGCAAGGACAGTTGATGGACATGCTATGTCGACAAGACTTTTCACTGAGGACATAAGCTATTTCACATTTTCACACAGAATTTTCTAGAACAAACCAAAAAAAAGCTTTTATTTATTAATTTTGCATACCTGCAGAATTTCATTGAGCTTAAAGCTAACAAACGACTAAGTGAGTGAGTGTGTGGGAATGATGAGAATGTAGGGGTTACCAGTGTTTTGAGTGGAAGCAATCATTTCAATGTCATTTTTCAAATGTGGTTTGTAAATGTTGGAAGAACCACTGATTTTAAACAACTAATCCATTACAAGTAAAGTTATGTAGGACGGCGATTTTACATGTTAGCGACCTCTTAGGATTGACCGAGTTGATATTATGTCATAATAAAATGTCACAGAGATTTTAATGAGACCAAAATTATTTTTCTGAACATATTCGGGATGTATGATGTCAGAAAATGTCCCTTGTTAATGCTTCACCATGGAATGGGTTCTTATTACTTACACTTGAATGCAATATCATGGAAACTGAATTTTACCACTGCTTGTAGTTTGGACTATTATATACATTCATAGAGTAAGTATTTTTTCCATTTCTATCTTTGTTTCTTGCTTAAATCACAGCTTTCAGAAAATGATTGTAAACTTTACAGCTGGTTTAGTACCACAGCGTGGGTAAATTCAGCTATATTATATAAAATTAAAAAATGTAGTTTGATTATGAAAACCTTAAACTCACAATACTGCATGTTGATCAAGTTTAAAATGTATTAAGAAAGAATGATACAGCTCCTTGTTTACCACTTAGACACCAAAACTTTGCACTTGCCTCTAAGAGTTCAGACTGTTGTTCTCTAATAGCATTATTTCCAGCCAGCCTTTTACTATTCTCTGTTTTGAGGCAGTGAAAGAGAAAGCAGTAACTACTATAAAAATGTTCTTATTTAAATATTGAAATAAAAATGTCTAAGGAAAGGGTTTTGTTTAAAAAGATTGATGCTGTGTTTCAGCAAGAAGAAGAAAAGAGTTTCGCGTGGTAATTATGTGGGATCTCTGTAATGCCCTCTTGATTGGTGTGATCTCAGAGGTGACGTTCAACTAGTCACAAAGGAGGGAAGTGTCAGGATGAGCTGTGAAGCGCCTCATCATGCTGAGAGCCATCATCTAGCTTTCTAGCAAGCAGCCGAAGATTCTCTGTGAACTCATACAGCTCAAGTGTCTTCTTATTGGAGCTCACATCAGTGTCAGTAACAGCATTTATCTCACAATAGATTTGTGGGAAAAATTATCCACCTGTCACAAAGCTATGTGCTTTGTGGCAGCTCTATTTGTCTTCCTTAGTGTCTTCTAAGGGCTCGTGCATCTGTCAGAGATCTTGCCAAAGGGCAGCAGAACTTCTCTCTGTGTGCAGCGTGTTTAATATCCCCGTTGTCCTAGACGTGGCGCCTTCACCTGACTATGTGACAGCTGGGGGGCTTTGCAGGATAGAGCTGGGGTTCTGAACTGGCTGAGAGCCTGACTTAATCAACATTAAGTCAAAAGCAAAGCCTTAGAGTTCTTCATACACGTTGCCTGACTCACTGAGAGCAGCAGCTTGCCAGAGTCTGTTTATTGGCTGTAGTGCTGCTGTACAGTAATGCCCTTACAGCTTTAATATGTTCTGCCAGCCCTACTGTGTTCAGCTTGATTTTCCGTCTCAGTGGGGAAAGCTTCTTTAACCCTAAGACATGAACTCCCACTGAGCTTGAGTCAATGGATCCTCTACTTACACCCTTGTCTTAGATCCACTTATTGTGTTTTCAGTGACACCCCCTGCAGCTGTCAATGAATTTTTAATAGCAAAGTCAGAAGTGTGCCGTACCATACACAAATGTGGGTTGGTTCTTAAAACTGATTTTAATTGTCGATCAAATTCCATCCCACTGGTTACTGCTCTAACCACCTCACCTCATATTTGTGGGTAGTTTAACTCGGGATTCACCTACTCCACGCCACTGATGCTGTTCTCTGTACGAGTTCATACTACAAATGTATTGGCATTCCACCTTTCTGTTCTCTATACCACTGCCACAGCTCTCTCCCTGTGTGGATACCCCTTTAGTCAGTAATAAATATTAACATGCAAACATACGTCTATACTCCACAATATAAAGTCGAATATGTGCTCTGTACATCAAACCAGCTATGGACTGCACCCATAGTGTCACAGCCTTGCTAATGCAGTATAGAGGTAAATGAAACACCGTGAGTGAACAACCTCCACCACAGTTTATTTTCCCTGGGTGTCATTTGTTTGCTCTTGCCAGTTATTTCCCCAGCCATCAGATTCATGACTTATAATTAGTACCAATTTTCATTTTACAGCCAGCAGCGGAATTCCTTTCTTTTTTAAGATTGAATATCCAAGAACCATAGTATGACAGTTGTTTACTGGGATTTCTTTGTTTTACTGCCTTGATAACATCTGTTTATCCTGGGGTCTGTAATCAAAGAAAATGCACATAATCGGCTCTTACATCTTGATACATGCTCAATCATCCCGATAAGAAAATCCCAGAAAGTTGATTCTGTATCTCTGGACGTAGCGTTTCCACTCATCCATGTGACTTCTTCAGTCCCAGCTGACTGCAGGTTTCCCCAACTTCACAAACAGTACATTTGCATAATAATTTAAATTAGCACCACTTTATGAACATGAAAGGGAAAAGACCATCTCTGAAGCTGGGGAGGGGGCTTAAAGGTAGATCTTTAACCATCAGTGTTGTGATTGTAGCGTTTCCCTAACTCTCTTTAAATAGCACTCATGGCCATTGATCAGTGGTCATGACCAGAGATGGGCAGTAATCAGATTACAGTAATCAGAATTACAGTAACGTGTTACAAGTAACGCGTTACTGTAATCTGATTACTTTTTTCAAGTAACGAGTAAAGTAAGGGATTACTATTGCAAAAACGGTAATTAGATTACCGTTACTTTCCCGTAGGAACGCTGCATTACTAAAACCGTGATTTTTTGCGAGAATGTCTCATGACAGTGACGTAAGCGAGTGCGCCATTAGTTACAACAGCTGTGTGCAGATCAACAATCGATCATATATCGAGTGCGGAGAGAGTATGAGCGTGCAGCGTTTAAAGCGTGGAAGTACTGACCTTACTTTGAGTTTGATTCCATAAAAAGTGACAAAAACATTAGCGTCCGCTGTGCGTGGGAAGAAAACTTCTTTTTACAGCGAAAAAAACCCCTAAACTTCCAAGCAAGCACCGAGTGCGCTACCACGTAATGGGAAACTCACAGAGAAACTCGCGGATTCTTCAACTGACCGCGGCACACCTGCACCAGGGTAAACCTCCACCTGCCCCACTCCTGCTTTACAGGTGAAAACAGAGCAACAGGACCGCTAGTCTTTGACTTTATTTTCTGCTGCGTCAATGCATGCATCTATTTGAAAGACTGAGTGTAAACACAAAAAATATTTTATTTTATGTGCTGGAATGTGTAGAAAATAGGTTTAAATGTTAAACTAATTTATTCAAGTCAGAGAATGTTGCATATAATTAAATTTTTGCTTGATGCATAAAGTTAAAAGATTAAAACTAATAAAACAAGTTAAAAAAGATACTTTTCCATTTGATTACATTTTGTATGATGGATTATGCAGAAAAAGTGGAATTGGGCTGAAAGATCTATCACTTTATCACCTCTTCAGGTTGTAAATCGTGTTTTTAAAAAGTAACTAAGTAACTAAGTAATTAATTACTTTTGAAAATAAGTAATCAGTAAAGTAACGGGATTACTTTTTTGGGGAAGTAATCAGTAATTAGTTACTGATTACTTTTTTCAAGTAACTTGACCAACACTGGTCATGACGATTGCATATTAGTAATAATAATAATTAGTAATGTTAGTCAGTGCTGCTAATTTGGGAATTGCTGCTACATTTAGGGAAACCTGCAGTCAGATAAAAGTAAAGAAGTCACTTGGATCAGTGACGAAATGTTTCTCCCACTGAAAACGCTACATCCTTTCTGAAATAAACTATTGAATCACCCACTGTGTATGCTTTTTGACAATAAAGTTTTATCAAAAGCACACAGACTAAAACAAAACATCCAATATCACATTAAACACAACTCTTGAAGTGGACTGTATAACCAGTGTGTTACTGAGAAAGCTGTCCACATGAATACATATTACAGTCAGAGGACAATACAAACAATGAATTAGAAAAGCAGCATACTCATACCTGACACTGCACCACAGATGTCTACTATCAGCGCAGGAATTGGATATTATTCATGTTGTGATATGTGCAAATTGATTTCTTCACTTAAAGAAGTAATCCATAAAAGCTCCAAGTGCAATGGAATTGCCTCCCCAGTATGGGTGCCAGTGCTTTCCTGCATGTTAATGCAGGAAAGCACTAATTGTAATGTGCATCCTACTGATAACACCACATGCTGGGACAACCCCCTGTGCCCTTTTATTAAAACATCAGTTGTCTTTGTACTGTGGGGGGTTTCAGCAGATTGGGGAGATACCTGCGACATATGGATCCAAATGCATATTTGAGTATTAGTAAGCCAGCCCCACACTGTGCAACTGTCAGCACTATCTGCTAATCTGCAGACAGCAGTAGTAGTCTATCTCTGGAAGTAGATGTGTGATTAGATGCACCATCACAGCAGAAGTGCTTACCTCACATTAAGAACAAAACTAAAGGAATTAGAAGTTCTAAAGTTGATACAATCAGTCAAAAAGCAATTCCAATGAGTAGTGAAGGGTTTAAAAGCAGGTCTTTAAAGATTAACACGATACAATTGAAGAAAACAAAGCAATTAAAGATAAGAAGAACATTATAAAATACAACTCAATAAGGAAAAAGGAGAAAGTGATGCAGAAAATTCCAAAATGAAAATCAAATACACAAATGTGCTCCTGAAAACAAGAATGAGAAGAAAATGGAAATTATTGCACATAAGCATTAGGCTTATAATGCAGGCATTTACATATGTATTTGATTGCACAGACTATGCCTTACTATATGGATTCTTATTTCAGCTGATATGCTGTAATGAATAAAAGTAGACCGCCGTGGTTTCATTTCTTTTATAAAATTTGAATCAAGCATTTAAAAAAATCAAGGTGGTTAAGGGCTTAAAACCTGGGACTCTCTACCAATTGCTCTTAGAACTGAAGAAGCTTCTCGGATGAAAGATGAAACATCTTCAAGGAAATTTAAAGAAGTCCAGATGCCTTTCTTTCCAAGCCCTTTACACTATAGTTTTCATTGTAAGTTTTGAAGGAAGTACTTTTCTTGTGTCCACAGTACAGTAGCTGAGGATGGTCTTAATCTTCAGAATGTCGTGTTTAGCTTCTTAGCTTCTTCTGGAAGTTGTTTCACCAGCACAAAGGTCTTTAGTGATGCAAGTGAAAGTTTAAAGAAAAACACCCAAACATGTGAATAGTAACATTGTATTATCACTTGTTCACCTTTGTGGTTGTCGCGCTGACCTAGTAGGTGAAGAAAATATAATCTGATCAAACATTATTCAGCTTTAAATATTGTTCAGCTTTAAAGTTACTGTGCAACTGTGTAATAAAAATGTGCTCACGACTTTGGCCTTGAGAGCGATAAGAAGCGATCGCCTCATCCTGCAGGTGCAAGATATCTGCAAGCGAAGAGACTAGAACACCCAAGGCCGATTTCCTTTTATGGAGTTGTTTTTCTGCTAATGCAGCACTTTCCTCACAACCCCCTCCTGTAAGTTTTAGAGAATATATACCCATCCTCACAGCAAATATTGGGAATCTCCTGATGTGAGCTGTGTTGAGAGGTTGTCTCTGTCTCAATAAAAGTTCACTGATTCCCCATCTGCCGCAGGTGTCCGGTTGTCTTCATTCTCCGCCAGCCTGGTTAAGTCAATTCCTCCTTAACATCTAAAAGAACCTATTTAATGAAGGAAGACGAGTTCACTTTGTGTTTAATATTATTCTATTGCTGTTGTTGTTTTTTTTATATCCTTCAATTGGCGTCACGGAACAGGATCCGCTCCAGGTCAACTGGAACGGATGGGAGGACATCGGCCGTGGTCTGAGTGAACGGAGTTTGGACAAAAGCTGTGTGCACACAAAAACAAGGTAAGCAGACCTTTTATTTCTGCTATATTGAACATTATAAAAATACTTAGTGTCCAAACTCCTAGTAATTCATAACCAAAATTGTCTGGCTTACTTAAGGCTTGTTGAGAATCAGACAAGTGAATAAGAGATAAGTGAATAAGAAATAAGTGAATAAGTGAATAAAGATAAGAGTGAACTGAGGTCTGACCACGGTTGCAGCCGACGGGTTGCTCTCCGGTGTCGGATACATACCTCAGTGCAGGTCTGGGACCTTGAAAGGGTTTATTAGTAACGCCTTTCTAAACAAATTAAAAGGTTAAAGGCCTTGAGAATATTTTTTAGTAATATTCTCTAAACTACAGAAGGGTTAGGAAGGCCCAGAGGACTTTATTAGAAAAGATCCTCTAAAACTTAAAAAGGAGAAGTACTGGTTGGAGTCCAAAGGAGGGGTCCCTTTGATCAATAGGAGAAAACGGATCTCTTCTTAAAACCCCGATGATTTTAGTGTTTTAAATGTTTTGATGTTCTGTTTGATATTGGACACACATAAATACACGCTGAATGCTTGCTGTGGAACACTGGGCAGGACAGTTTGGTTCTCCGTTGTTCACAGATTACACAATTAAAGGAACTAGGTTCCTCTTTTGGTTAAAATAATACACCACACATAGAATTTTTTTTTTACACATTTATTACATACATAAGGAGGGTAATGAGTGACTGCAGGTAATGTATGAAGTGTGAATGAGACGTGTGAACAAGGTGACAACCAACTAGCACCCCTATCAGGAAGCTCTAGGCAAGGTTACCCGCCAGACTCCGGTTTGGTAGAAGCTTGGTAACACCTGAAGGGATATTTCAGTGCTGACTCACCTTTAAAGCAGCGCCCCAGCTGTTAGTGCCTAACAGAGGCAGAAACCCAGCTGGCCCAAATTCTCCTTTAAAATCAATAAAAGAACACTCCTCCATTGACAGTAAAATGGATGGAGAATTAGATCGAGAAACTAATGATGATGGTTGGGGTCCCGGTGTTATTCTTAGCACATTGGGAGAACAATTAACATGTGTTGAGACAGTCATCAACTCCACACACCAGCCTAAAGAAGCAAAAAAGCAGAAAGAGTCATTGAGGAAAACAGCTGAAAGGTTAATGAAAGAAAAGGGAAAGGACGAGGGGAGTAGTGGTAACTGGGGAATAATTTGGCAGAATAAGGCTATGCAGGCAAAAGAGAAAGAGGAAGAAGCCAACTCAGCAGCAGCAGGTGCAGGTGTGATGAGCGGGGTGAGACACAGAAAGGAAGCAGATAAGCACGCAGGCCGCAAAACTAAATTTAATCACTGGGTGTGTTTATGGGAAACTGCAAAACCACACATGAAGAAAAATAGGTCTCAGCCACCTCCCTATTCTGCCTCAACTCCTCCCTCAGCAGGCATATATCCGGTACTTAATATCTCTGGTGGAATAATGACTATTGGAGAAGAACCGCCCGTAGCTCCAACTCCCATAGATACCAAGCATTTTTGCCCAGGAAGCTCCTCTCTGTCGGCGACATCCTCAGCTAGTAGTAGAGCCCCCTCTTCTATGTCCCATTGTTTTGGAACCGGATCTGAGGGCCTAACTGACCCATTTGCGAGCGCACCATTTGCGGTTCGAATGAACAGACAGGAACCCACTGAACAACAATTAACTGATCAAGAAGCAGCATTACGCAGCTGCTTAAATGAACATAGGTCAGTGGTTCAGGTGAATAATCGTGTTGCGTCAGCCCCTCTTTCCCGGTCCAACCCCTTTGCCAGCACTCCTGTCGCTGTTAAGGGAGATCTGACCGCTACTGCAAAAACTGAGCCTGGCACTTCACCAAATGTCACAGTTACCATGTCTTTGGTGGGCCGTCAGGATCCGGAAACACAGATGAGTTTAGCCCACGTTTTTGCTGACACTGCTACCCCACCAGGCGGGGAAGAAACTGAGGATACTGATGATGAACTCAGTGACCTTAACTATACACCCCCCTCTACCCCTCCCAGTTTAGGATATCAGACTAGATCTAAGGGCCCTGTGCCTCGGCCTCCAGGCATATTTCCCCTGGTCCAGACTAAAGCGCAACGTACACCAGTGTATCAACCTTATTCATTCGGAGATGTCCAGGCCCTAGTGGACAAACTCCCTGACATAATGGAGGGAGGGAATGCCTGGTTGGCTGGTTTGGATAAATACACAGCTGGACAGGACCTCGCACTGGGAGATTTTAGAGCTATTATAACTAGGTGCACATCCCGATCTCAGGCAGCGGACCTGGAACAAAATGCGGGTACTACCATGCATGAGAACGAGGTGCCACTAATGCAGGCCTTGAGGTTTATTGGACCGGCCCTGCGCAAACAATTCCCACCCAAAAATCAAGGCACCTTACAGAAATTTAAATGGGAGGGAAAGCAAAATCCCACCAATTATCTAAATCAGGCTGTTGAAGACTGGGTGAACCATACAGGTCATCACCCCAGTAGGACTTGTTCACAGAGCATGTGGTTTAGAAGGGCGGTGCTGAGGGGCATTCCGGAGTCAGTAAGCCAGAAAATGGAGGATAATCCTGATTTGCAGGACTGTGACTTTGCAATCTGGAAGAAACATTTGATTTTTAATCTTAACAAAGTGCAGATTAAGTCTGATGATAAAGCGGAGAGCGTCGAAGATTTACAGTTGCAACTGTTGAAGGTTCAGCTGCAGAAAGCTAAAAACGACCTGGGTGGAAAAGGTGACAAGCCTAAAAAGCAGCTTGTGGCCGCTGCGGCTCCCCCTCCTGGTCCAGTTGCCCCTGATTTGTATCCGAACCCATGGCCAACTGATCCACAGCCCCCCCAGTATGGTGCTTATCACTCCCCGGCCCCTTATGGGCAGAGAGGTTCCCCATTTGGAGGAAACAGAGGTGGTTTCAGGGGAAGGGGTCAGATGGGAGGTGGTAGGGGAGGCCAGATGTATGTTTGTTTCCGGTGTGGACAACCTGGACACTGGGCTAAAGCGTGCCCTTTGAACCCGGCTGCTGGAAGAGGCAGGGGAGCCCGTGGTGGGCCCTATCAGCATCCTGGCCACAGAGGTGGACCTCGTGGTGCTTTAGTTGAAGTGCCCCCGGCCCCACAGATGCCTGTGATGGGGTGGGAGTACTACGAGGGTGGTCCCCAGCTATAGGACACCCCACAGACTGCCCAGGACGGTGAAGGGACAACGGCGGACCCTATGCTGTCCATAACTGTAGATAGAAGAAGAAGCAGCTTTTTAGTGGACACTGGAGCTACGTACTCCACCATTAAGGATGTTGCTCGTGAAAGACTTACTGACAGAGTGATTACAGTGGTGGGCATATCTGGGGAACCTAAAACTCTGCCTTACACCGTGCCCCTCCCCACAACGGTTGGAGATCAGACCTTGTTACACAGCTATGTTTGTTCAAAACAGGCGCCTGTGAATTTACTGGGAAGAGACTTGTTGATTAAATTAGGAGCCACAATACTCTGCTCTTCACAAGGCCTAACTGTGACTCTCCCTACTGGGGTTGTACTTCCCTGCTCTGATGGGCCAGAGGGAGGTGGTCAGTTTCTGCTGCAACCCTCCTCCTGTTTGGCGGACTCTGCTGACATCTACTGGGCATTATTGGAAGTTGAAACACCTGCTGAACCAGGAGTTTGGACTGCTTTTCAGCAATGGCGGCCGTGGCTCTCACTCCTACATCCTTATGTCCCTCCCCCTGACCCACCTCATGTTACACTGTTTTATGACAGGCATGACACCACCTGGTGCCAGCACATGTTCCAAAAGCAGTGTGAGGGGCGGGCTTGGTCTCTGAACATGTCGTGCATTTTTGCGGCACCGGAGGGAGTGGCAGCAGCGGTTACTTTTACAACAGATCAATTACAGTGGTACATGATGTCTGATGAGGCAGCTCCCCATGTGTCACTGGCCTTACATCCTGGACACCAGGCTAAGGAGCTGGGTGGAATGGTTAAACGTTCCCTTGCGGCCACTGACTGGACACCTACAAAACTCCCACAGGTTTTGTTCTCTCCATCTACCAAGACATACCAAATTTTAAATGATTGCTTTAATTCCTCAACACTGCAACATGGAGTGGTCAGCGGGTCACATGGAAGAGAACACACAGACCACTGTGATGCTGCGCCTTTACTCGACTCTCTTCCAGATTGTTTGTGGTCCCTTGGACCCACAGATGTAGGTTTAGTTGATGTGGAGCCAGTCTCTTTTCAACTGTCATCTGCTACCCCTTTATGGCAGCCTCAGTACCCACACAGACCGGAGGCTGAGGCTGGGATTGCAGAAACAATTTCTGGTTTGGTCACTGCCGGTGTCTTGGAGCCCTCCTGCTCTAAGTGGAACACGCCCATCCTACCCGTTGAGAAAAAAGGCACGGGGAAGTTCAGAATGGCACATGATTTGAGAAGGATTAATGCCTTACTTGGCACTCCTACTTTGCCTGTGCCTAATCCTTATGTTGCCTTGACCAACCTCCCACCATCTCATGCCTG
The DNA here is from genome assembly GCF_057381915.1 of Diplotaxodon limnothrissa. Lineage (NCBI taxonomy): Eukaryota > Metazoa > Chordata > Actinopteri > Cichliformes > Cichlidae > Diplotaxodon > Diplotaxodon limnothrissa. The sequence goes on along the minus strand of NC_140604.1, from coordinate 4,355,524 downwards.
GTTCACCTGCATTGACTTGGCTAATGCCTTTTTCTGCCTCCCACTTCGTGAGTCACTGCGTGACATTTTCTCATTTACATTTAGAGGCCGACAATGGCGTTACACTCGCTTACCACAGGGATTTGCCCTCTCCCCAGGACTGTTTAATCAGTGTTTGAAAGAACTTTTACAAACCAGCCCACTACCATCTGACTGTATGTTAATACAATATGTGGATGACCTTTTGCTGTCTGCCCCCACGGCTGACATCTGTTTGGAGGCCACCAGAGTGGTACTTCACCACCTGGCCAACACAGGTTTTAAAGTGAGCAAAAACAAACTACAGATTGCAAGAAAACAGGTTTCTTTTCTAGGCCGCATGGTCTCACAGTCCGGTATTTCCTTGTCCCCAGAACACAGGAACTCCATTTTGCACCATCCAAAACCTCTAACTGTAAAAGACATGTTGTCATTTTTGGGCCTGACTGGTTACAGCAGGACCTATGTCCCAGACTATGTTGGCCTTACTTCCCCTTTGCGCGCTTTGGTAAATGAACAAGGCATGAGAAACCTCTCTGCTCCCCTCTCATGGACTACAGAAACAGAACAGGCGTTTATAAAGTTAAAACAACAGCTTTCTGTCGCCTCTGACCTTGCTGTGCCAGATTATGCTTTGCCTTTTCATCTTGATGTTTCTGGAACTGGAACCCATATCAATGGTATCCTGTTCCAGAAAAAAGGGGGAGAGAGAAAAGTGTTGACATATGTAAGCGTAATGCTTGACAACACTGAAAAACGCCACCCACCGTGCACACAACACGTTTCTGGACTTGCAAAAATCATTCAGAAAACAGCACACATAGTGATGAACCACCCACTAAAAATTTTGACATCACACAGTGTGGTGGCCTACGTCTCCTCACAGGCCTTCACACTCACTTCACTCAGGCAGAGACGCCTCAGTACCATTTTGGAAGCACCACACATCACCTACTCACATGAAGGCATAAACATGGCTGATCACATGGGATCAGGGGAACCACATATGTGTGAAGAGGTTGTGCAGGTACAGGAGAAAATCAGGCCAGATTTGCAGGCAGAACCTCTAATGGATGCAGAAAAAGATTGGTTCACAGATGGATGTTGTTTCAGAACTGAAAGTGGAATGTTGAAGGCTGCATGGGCAATAGTGGAACAGACAGACATGAGATGGAAAACAGTGAAAGCAGAGCAGTTGACAGGACAACAGTCTGCACAGAGAGCTGAACTGAGAGCGGTGATTGAAGCCTTAAGGATGGGAAAGGGACAGAAAGTGAATATATACAGTGATTCAGCTTATGCTGTGGGAGCAGTGCATGTGGAGCTCAAGCAGTGGCTAAGAGCTGGTTTTTTGACAGCCAGCGGAAAGCCTATTAAACATGAGATAGAAATGAGGGAATTAGCGGAAGCACTGTTGTTACCTGTTAAGGTGGCAGTGGTAAAATGCAAAGGACACAGTGCCGGATTGGACTTAGTGGCATTAGGTAACAAACAGGCCGACTTAGTAGCTAAGCAGACAGCTGGTTACTTACCCTCCCTGATTATGGTAATGGACCCAGAAGCCACACCCCCTCCAGAAAGACCACCCATACAACTAGGCCTAGCCACAATCAGAGAGTTACAGGACAAAGCCAGCCCCCAGGAAAAATCATTATGGGTAACAAGAGGGGCCACAAACACAGATGTTTGGCGTGGCCCAGATGGAAGGCCCATTCTACCGCCAGGGGTCAGACAGACAGCAATGGAAGAGGCACATGGAGTGGGGCATGTGGGACCTGCACAAATGATGAGGAACTTAGCCGCCTGGTGGCACCCTTATCTAAAAGACATGACAAAATACATGGTTAAAACCTGTAAGGAGTGCAACCAATTTGGAATCAAGCCCGCCTTCAAGCCAATAGCAGGGTACTTCCCCATCCCACTTTGCCCAGGGAAAGAAATAATCATTGATTACACAGACATGGTGGACAGAGTAGGTAGTTACAGGTACCTGCTGGTGGCTGTGGATGCATTTTCAGGTTGGCCAGAAGCCTGGCCGACAGCAAGTGAAAACAGTAGAACTGTGGTGAAGTGTCTGATTAATCATTATATACCACAGCATGGGTTTCCCGAGGTCATAAGGTCGGACAATGGTTCACATTTCAGGAACCACGATCTGCAGAGGGTTGAAGCCGCATTAGGTTTGAAACATAAGTTTGGCTCAGTTTACCACCCCCAATCCCAGGGGAAAGTGGAAAGGATGAATCAAACTCTAAAAACTAAATTGGCTAAAATCTGTGCACAGACCAAATTAGATTGGGTTAAGGCATTGCCTCTTGCATTAATGTCCATAAGATGCTCAGTAAATCAAACCTCTGGTTACACTCCATTTGAGTTGGAGCATGGCAGGCCTTTTCCTGGCCCCTCCTCTCGCCTGTTAATGTCGGATGAAGCTGATTCAGACCTCGATCCGAGGACATATTATAACATGCTCCGCAGTTTTGTTGCCCAGTATTCCTCACAGGTCGCTGAAAGAAACCAGCAAGAGCTGAAAGAGGCGGCTACACCTGGAATGGACTACGTCCTCCTGAAAGTCACAAAGAGAAAGTGGGCTGAGCCTCGCTGGACAGGCCCTTACCGCATAACAGAGCGGACCTCCCACGCTGTCAGGCTCGAAGGGAAAGGTGACACCTGGTTTCATTACACACAGTGCGCTGCTGCCACCGAACCAGGAAGAACCTTGAGAGAGGTGCAGAAGGACCTGTCAGAAGGAGCTGCAACAGCATCACCAACCACTTGAGGGAGCCAAAACTCAACCTACAAGCCGGCTGGTTACAAAAGGGGGTGTTCTTCATACTGAACTAAACATTTTTATTTTTCTATTTTTAACATCTTTTATGACTTTGCTTTTATATTGGCTTGAGTTTTTAAGATTTACATTTTACATTGCAATAGTTTTAACCGCTGAAAGCTCACTTAAAGTTGTGTCACTGATACTTTTTGTTGCTCTTTAACTCCTAGAACACGCCCTTGGCGAGGTGGGGGGAACTGGACCACCTTTCTCTGCCCCATCATCCTCTATTAGAAGACACCCAAGCTAAGTAAACATGTCTTGGCCCTTTCCCCCTGAAATGACAGGCAGGCAAAGATGTTGCGTCTTTGTTTGCTTCCTGGCCCTGGGTCTCATTCCCATTGGCATAATCCTGATCTGTGAAGGGCCCCCGACACTTCTGACACCTTCAAGTTCAAAAGCTTCGCCCCCTTCTGACAGTCCCAATCTGACAAATGTAGCCCCTAGGGTCTTGCCCACCACTTCCTCTCCAGTTTTGCCCACGCCCGATCGATTTAGAAAGAAACGAGACACGGTTACCTCCTGTACCCCAAGTACGACTAGAATGATTACTCTCTGTGTCCCCAACAATAAAAGTTGGGTAGTCGAAATAGATTTCGCTAGCTTCCCAGTCACTCCCGTCACCAAAGACCAAGGGGGGGATCTTTTTAACCTTGCAGTACATCTCTCCTCCTCAGTGTGGTATATAACCCTGGGAGGTTGGCATCAGTGGAAGTGGTCCAGTTTAGTGTCAGAAACGGACCTCGATTGGTCCAAGCACTCTAGGGGTCAGGCTTTGCACTGGAGAAACCAAAATATGCTCAGAATAGCAAAAAAACCGGATCTTTCAGGCTTAATTTTTACCCTAAAGGATCTGACCTTGACCTCCTGTCAACAATTTATACTTGCCCCTTGGACTGATCGCACCGCCCTGTATTGGCAAATGGAAATATGCCCTAGCGTTGGTGCAGCTCCAAGCTCTGTAGTTAAAGATGATAACCCCACCTTTAATGGCCCTCCGGTGACATATACAAACGGGGGGAGAAACGGCCGAATACGCATTGTAGACACAAATAAAATGTCTAAAGATGACCTCTTCCAAATTCTAACCGGTATTTCTGGAGCAACAAACAACTGGTTACTACTAGCTGAACAAGCTGCTGACAAGACGGCTTCCGACTGCATAGTATGTATGGGAGCCCGCCCCACTTTAAGAGTTGTACCGGCGCCAGTCAATAGTGCATGCCTCCTGCATCTTATGAACAATACAAAACGAGGTCATTGCTCATATCTGGAAAACCACTTTCCTAAAACTCAACGCTCGGTCTCTAATAAACCACCTTTCTTTTCTTCAGATGTAGCTGTGAACAATTTCACTTGTATTAACCTGACTGGCAATGCAGTAAAACTAGGTAGCTTGAACTCTTCTTGGTGCACTGAGATGACGGTTATGAAACCAAACTTCCGACCTACGGCTAGGGCTGATTTGTGGTGGTGGTGTGGCAATAACAAGTTATATGATGGTTTCCCTCGGGATGCGTCAGGTCTTTGCGCTCTCATAACTCTTATTTTACCTGTTTTAGTCACTCCAGTAGATCTCTCTATAGAAGTACACGAAGTTGGCCTCCCATCCTCCTCTGAACGCCGCTCTAAACGTTCTCTAATCCCAGGTTCAGCTCATAATCCAACCTATATTGATGCTGTAGGTATACCCCGTGGGGTCCCCGATGAATATAAACTGCGAGACCAGGTTAAAGCAGGATGGGCCTCGATACTTTGGATGGTTGAAATAAATGCGAATGTAGACAGAATTAACTACATTCACTTTAATGTGCAACTGTTGGCTAATTACACTCGAGATGGTTTTGAAGCTGTGCATGCACAGTTATCTGCCACTTCCCTAATGGCTTTCCAAAACAGGGTCGCAACGGATTTTCTCCTCGCAGAAAGAGGCGGAGTCTGCAGCCTTTTTGGTCAGGAGTGCTGTACCTATATCCCCAATAACACAGCTCCTGATGGTTCCCTCACTAAAGCTATTACTGGTCTCACAGCTCTTACTGTTAAAATGAAGGAACACTCGGGCGTTGATACTGCCATGTGGGACTCTTGGCTTAACATGTTTGGCAAATATAAGGCCCTTGTAGCTTCCATCCTAGTTTCCATCTCAGTTTTTGTTGCTGTCCTAGTCACCTGCGGTTGCTGTTGTATTCCATGCATTCGATCCCTCATCCAGAGACTGATTGTTACAGCTCTCACTCCTGAGGATAAGGATCTCGCCCGGCAGATGCCTTTATTGGCTAGTCAACTTCCCACCTCCTCGCCAACGGATGATGAAAACTCTGATTGTGAGGGTGACGAACATTATCGTCTTTCTCTTGTTTAAATGCTTCTAGAATGATTGTTTCTCTGTGGTGTTTTGTATTAGGCTTGTTATTAATTGTTTCCCTCACCCACTTCCTCTTGAAGGATATATCTGGTTGAACTGTGTCTGGTCGGGTTGTGAGGGTTAAGCGATGTTCTCAGGGTCTCCGGACTTAAGCCTGAGCGAATGTGTACTCCCACCACTGGATATAAATTGTTTTTTTCCACACCCCTTCCTCACGTTTTACCATATTCACTTTTGAATGTCCTTAGCAGTTACCGTTCTGGGTTTATTTTACGGTTGATTTATTCTTTCACATTTTCACGTTTATATCTCTCATTATTATAGTATACTCTGTACTCTCCACATTTTTATCATTACTTATGCTTTTTGGTTGCTGGGTTACAGGAACTGTTAATTTTGTGTCACTACCCTGGTTGCACTGACTCGTTGTATCCTTGTGTGCAGGACAGCTGTTACTGCTTTCGTCGGGAACCGAGACTGCTTGCAGCCGACCCCTGGGCAGGGTGGTGCCTGGACTCTTTTCTCCTCATCTGCAATGACAGATAAAGACAAATGATAAGACCCGAGGAGTTTTTCGAGCCAGGCTTCGACACGTCTCTGTGTTCCTTTGAATGTTACTTATTTTTGTGTGTTGACCCATTTAAGATGGGTCAAAAGGGGGATTTGAAGAAAATATAATCTGATCAAACATTATTCAGCTTTAAATATTGTTCAGCTTTAAAGTTACTGTGCAACTGTGTAATAAAAATGTGCTCACGACTTTGGCCTTGAGAGCGATAAGAAGCGATCGCCTCATCCTGCAGGTGCAAGATATCTGCAAGCGAAGAGACTAGAACACCCAAGGCCGATTTCCTTTTATGGAGTTGTTTTTCTGCTAATGCAGCACTTTCCTCACAACCCCCTCCTGTAAGTTTTAGAGAATATATACCCATCCTCACAGCAAATATTGGGAATCTCCTGATGTGAGCTGTGTTGAGAGGTTGTCTCTGTCTCAATAAAAGTTCACTGATTCCCCATCTGCCGCAGGTGTCCGGTTGTCTTCATTCTCCGCCAGCCTGGTTAAGTCAATTCCTCCTTAACATCTAAAAGAACCTATTTAATGAAGGAAGACGAGTTCACTTTGTGTTTAATATTATTCTATTGCTGTTGTTGTTTTTTTTATATCCTTCATAGGTGTGGCTGTTACTCTTCTCTTCCTCCTCCTACCCACTACCTGCTCTGTGCTGCTGCTTGCGCATGGCTGCTGATTAGACCTTGTGCAATCGACAACTAAGCGCGGCCTGGTGTGCGCCGCTCCGCCAGGTGAGCTGAATTAGAGCAATCAAGGGCTGGCGTGCCTAGTAGACCTTAAAATGCATGCAGCAGCCATTTGACCTGGGTGTGACATACTGAGAGGACAGCAAACCAAGCATAATCCACTTTCCACTGTGAGGAAGACTTTGAGCTAGACGGGCTATCGGTAAGCTCTTGGACTCATATTTGCTGCTTATATGTTTGGAAACTATGGAAGCTCAATTGTGGAATGTGTTTATGCTTTGGGAAATAGTTACTGCATTTAAGTTTAAAAAATTATATTGATATTAAAATGAATGTTTAAGTTTGAATAAATTGTTTATGTAGATAGTGTTTCCCACATATTTATGTTAATTAATACTAAAAATAGTTACCCCAAATCCTTGGTTAAATCTTAAAACTAGTGTAAATATGTTTGGTTTAATTTAAGGAAAATAATTCTTTGTAAAAGAAAATCCTTGGTTAAAGTCTCTATTAAAATATTTGCAAACTCTAAAATGTATACTTTAAAAATGTAATTGTTTATAAAAAGTGTAAAATGCAAGGTAGACACACTTTGTATATTTAAGAACCATAGTTTATTTCATCTTCATTGTTTGGAATTACTCAGCTCTGTGATTTTAAAAACCAATGAATGTAAAACTAACTTAAACTGGGATAAATGATAGTTTAGACAAAAGTATTTAGCTTTAGCTATGTTAAGTGGCTTTACTGAAGTGTATATATTTTTGTTATTTCATTTGTCTTCTGTGTAATGCATTTAATTAATCTGAATGATTAATGAAATGTTCTTTATTTTTTGTGTTGAAAGGTTTTTCGCCTATGTCTATCCATCTACCTACCTATTAGCTATCCAACTAGCTGGTCAAAATAAATTCAAAGTCTGGTCTTTTTCAAGTGTGGGCACCTCACAGACAGAACACTTGACAGTGGTCTTATCCGGTTGTTCAGTCTGACGTCACTAGCCGTGTCTGGGCCTAAACTCTGCTGCAGGTCCATATATCAAACGATCACTATGGCATTACTGAGAGTTGAAAAACTGTCTAAAGTCTTTCATCTTTAATAAAATGATCAGCGTTCTACTCTACCAGGTGTAACAATTGAATTTAACATCCAGGCATCCATGAAAACGGAATTTATGACATTTAACGGAGTTAGAAGTTAGCAGGGAGTTAGCTCGCTAGCTTCTATCTAAATACAATATAGCATGTCCTGACTGCGGGGTTTTGGAAACAAATTAAAACGTACAGCTGTTATCACTTCCAGCATAAATGAAGACAGAAAACTAAACAGCAGTGACGTTTGTAGGGTTACTGAAGTTGGGCTAGCTGGTATATAATGATGTGCTACGTGACTGCTAGCGACACAGCTATGTTAGCATAATATAAACAAGCTAACTTTTTTTCCACTCGATAAAAGTTGACGTGAGTGTTCTCGGTGGTCAGGAACAAATGTAATCGCATGGCAGGATGCTGTAAAAGGACCAAACTTCAGCCAGGAGAACAACTGAGATCATCCATCTACAATACGAGGTTAGTCATTCATATACTGCTGCATGTGCTGGGCTGTAGCTACATCCTAAGGTTTTAAAAACTGAGCTTAAATAAATGATTAGCGGTAATAAAAGCCGAGGGAGGTCAACAGTGATCACTGACTGCTTTAGGAGCTTTTTGAGTTCAAATAGAAGAAAACATTAAACATGTTAACAACACAAAAGCCATATTAAACGCAGACTACTTTAGGCCTGGAAGTAGGATTCGTCACGTCATCACTGAACAACCGGATTACTAAAGCGCAACAGACTTTGTAAATATGCATCCTCCTGAGATTTCTCTTGGGATAGCTGACCAACACACACTTAAGCCTCCTGACTTCTCTCTGCCTCGGCTTATGAGTGCCTTGTATCTTGCAGTGACCCCTCTTTATTTAAATTAGTGCAGTGTTCTCTTTATGGTAGACTTGGATATCGCTACGCCTGCCTCCCGGAGAGTGTTTTTCACTGGATCGGCTATTGTGAAGGGGTTTCTCTTCACCATGGAAATGATTCTGCGATCATCCACCACTGTTTTCTTCTGTGGTCGTCCACGTATTTTCATGTTGCGGAGCTCACCAGTGCATTGCTTCTTTCTCAGGATGTACCCAACTGTGGATTTCGCCACTTCTACTATTGTAGCAATTTCTTGGATGTGTGGGTTTTTTGTCTTTTTATTTTTTTTTCCTCCGCCCCCCTGTCTTCGCAGCTCAACGACGGCTTGTTTCACCTGCATGGAGACCTCCTTTGACTACATGTTGTGTGTTTACAACAAAATTTTCCAAATGCAAGCACCACACCTCATATCAACTCCAGGCCTTTTCTGCCTAATTGATAATGAAGGAACTGCCCACACCTACCCGTGACTTAGCTTTTGATTCAAGTGTCAACTTGAATCAAACTTGTGTCAGTGCCCAAATATATATGGACCTAAGTGAAAACATAAGGACTCTTAAAGACTTTCAACAAGCACTAAATTGAGACAGTGGGCACTGTAGGGGATACAAAAGGGAATCTGGGTGACCCATCATTCCAGCCTAGACCCCTGAATGCTTACCACTCACTACAGCAGCACCATCATATGCTTAGCCTATACGGTTGTTTTTGTAGTCAAAGCCATGATGTTCCAATAAGTGGACAATCTTTCCCACTGCATGGGAAAGATGAGATGCAGTGGGATCTCAGCACATTAATTGAGAAAAGTCCTGTTGATGACTCATTTTAATAGTACCAGAATACAAATGAAATGTGTTATGGTTTTGAAACATCCTTTGTCTCATCTGCCATGATACTGAAATTTTTTTTTTTTTTTAATTCAACAATTTCAGAATGGACCACTCCTGCCAAACAGTCCAGAACCTCTTTCTGCATTATAGTGCTTGTGTACTTTGTGTCGTGAATGGTCGTTAATCTACGTTTAACTGCTGCATCATGGTTTGGAACGGTTTCAAGAATTTCCCTAAAGTTGTCTTTGTTATTCGATTCCTCGGACTCATTGTGTCCTCTCTGTGCTCTATTTTGTCTGACAGTAAGCCTGGGAGGACCTAAAATTTGAAGTTCATGATTCTAAATGTATAAATTAACAAACCAAGTTCTGAAAAAGTTAGGATGCTGAATGAAATCTAGATTGAAACAGACTGCAATGATTTCAACCTATATTTTATTCACAACAGAACATCGGAAACAAGTGTTTTAAACTGAGACAACTGAATTTTGAATTTCATTAACAATATGTCATAGTCAGTGGTGCGTATTGCACTCAGGATGCAGACTCGGAAGAAATAAAAGACAGCACATTCATTTACAGTGAGGCAGGGAATAGGATTGACAGTAGAAGGGGTGTTAGTTAATGGGTCCATGGCTCCAGTACAAACAGGTCCACAGGGGAACACTTTCTGTAACTCAGACACAAATCAGGATTCCTGTGCAGAGATGAACAAACAGGTGAGGCAAAGACAAAGGGCCAAAGCATGCAAGACGTACTGATGAAGGCATCGATTTCACTAACCGTTTCCAGTGTAACGCTCAGATGTTGGCTGAAGGACTTCCTCCACCTTAAATAGCAAGACAATGGTAAATCATAAACTATGACAAAGAAGATTCAAGACTGTTGAGCATCTAAAATCCCATATCTGACTAATTATAAAATCCCAAAAGTCCTGGAACTAGTCTCCTCTGTTCCCAGATGTTAAAAGGAGAGAATGGTACAAAGTGTTAAGCATGATCCTACCCAGCTTTTTTTGATGTGCTGGGTGAAGTTGGGATGCATGGTGAAAATGAATGAGCTTCGTACATAATCTTAAAGTGGACTTATTCTGGTTTATTTACAGTGGTGGATGTTTATGATGGGCAGACAGTCAGAAGAATAAATGGAAGATGGCTTTAAAGAGAGAGAAGCTAAAACATTGGGTTTCAGCCCACAGTGGGTGATCTGTGGGGCTGTGTCAAGCCCGTATATAAGGTAAATAAGGATTATTTTGAACTATGATGCTGGAAATGAACATAACAGGTCCCCTTTTAATGCTTGTACTGCAACTGGTTTCCTATTACAGGCAGCACACACAAGGTGCTTGTGCAGGGACCTCCTGCCTTTCATCCTGATGAGGTAACAGGAACAGAGGTTGCTGTGGTGTTTAATACTTTTCAAATCCTATCATTAGCTCCATGGTAACCACTTCAGCTTCTGTTTTGCTTCTTTTGTTCATTAACCCTGCCTTATTTTTCATTCTCAGGTTCTGAGTCATGCGTTATCTCACTTTCTGGCATTCTTTCATTTGTTCTTTTGGCTGCATTTCCTTCACACTTCACATATTTTACAAAGTACTAACTGAAAAACATGTAATTTAAATTATATATTTTAAGATTATTCCCTGTAATATTTAAAACACTTGGATTTCTTTGTTAAAATATAATGCTCTGATCATTCCTTTCTATTCTATATAAAGCTTTGACTAAAAATGACAAAGCAGTGCAGAAAGTTTGATGAAACAAGGTCTTTCATTTGATAATGATAACACACAGAAACCCAGTAGGTCGATGACTTAATGGGTGCAGCCGCTGCCAAAGCACTGCTCAATTTTCCCGTCAATTTTGTTTTTGGAACATTGCAACATCCAGTTTCAAATAAGCTTCACGGTGGCTGGTTCACAGTTCCATGGACCAGGTCACATTACATGGAAGCAGGTTCTTCAGGTCATTACTGCATGACAGCAAAGCCACAAATGATTTGTCACTAGGGGCAAAAACGGCTGACATGGTTGTACTGTAACGTAACAAAACTGTAGCAGTGAATAATCTTTGCCAGTCAACTGTGCAATCATTAGCGAATGATTAACAAATTAATATTTACTGTATATATAATATATCATAACCAAGTTATTACAGTCATTTGTCTTGTGCTTCATTTGGGCTCAGTCTAATGGAGGAATTGTTATCGTTATTATAAGCTTTTTCCATCCACCTACCCTCGCATTTCCAAAGTGAGTGCCCCTACAGGTGGCAGAGCTCAACGTGACTTGATATAGTGGCAGGGTACATACACTGCAGCCTAATAACATTTAGTATGTCATGTTTGTCTTAGTATGTCCTTTCAGCCTTTCATGTGGTATCTAACACCATTCAGTCCCACGCTGACTTGTCACTGTTATTTTATCACGTTTTATTAACAGCACAGCACGGTGAAAGGAAAAGGCCAGAGCAGAAACGAGACAAAAACCACCATGCAGACACATCACCGAGCAGGTGCAAGTCAAAACGACGAACAGCTTGCTGTAATGAAAAACCCCAAACAGTCAAATGATGGATGATCAGCTACCCTCAGCCCCCGCAGCCTCCTTCTTATACCTTTACAGATAATTTCTTACATGTATGAGATGGTAAGCTGCACATTATTAGAGGTTTCAGATTTTCTACAGAGTAATGAATCAGCTTCTTTTTGTTGTATGTGGACTTAAATCCCACATGTATTTTTACTCTGTGGAATAAATTACTGGTTCGGTTTCAACCTTAAAATACTTAAATTGTTCCATCTGTGATAAATTCTTCTGCCTGGGTAGTAGGAAAAAAAGAGAGGAAGGCATGGAGGTCAGATCGTCTCTGCCCTACAGTCTTGCTAAGTGGCCGGAGGCGATAAAGAAGAGAAGTTGTTTTTTCTTTTTTTTCTCTGTTTTGTTACTCTATGTTTGCCTGCATGCCCTAACTTTGTTGTCAGGAAAATTTGTTCATCTTGGCTTTTTCATATTCACATCAATGATGCACAGCAGCACCTTAGAGATTAGAGGAGGAGACCACAGATCCACTGAGAAGAGCCAGCTTTAGATTAGAAGGTATGTATAATACAGTTATGTCATTCTATCATTTAGAAACGGGTTGCTTTTACATTAATGTTACTTAATTATTTGCATTATTCGCTGTTAGTTCCTGATTGATGTTGTCACTATTTCAGAAATAATTTATTAAAAGTAATTAAGAAAGTCAGAGCTTTTTTCTTGTGTGCAGACCCGTGCTACTCCCTGGGTTTGGAAAGCTGCTGTTATGCAGAAGAAACACATTAACCCTGAGATCTGGTGAGTCTTGTTGATTTGACCTGTCACATACTGTCATTAAGCTGAATTACAAACACTGTATGTGTGTGTTATAAAAATGTCTTAGTTGAGAAATTGTAGAGCAATGTATAGAAGGGAAAGTGTAACACACACTTCTGCTGTTTGGTGATTTGGGAGAGGATTCTGTCCGTGTGTGTGCCTTTCAGAACACCAATTAACCATATCTGCTAAGAAGAGGAGGTTATCAAAAGGTGAGGGTATTTCGCACACAGCATTAATCTTCTTTAATGGAGAGGCCTCAGCCACTGTGACTGGATGGCTCCAATCACAGTGGATAGGTGGTTGGTCCAGATGAAACACCTGTGGAGATATGGATATGTCGAGAAAAGAGGACGTCAGGTTTTGAATGGATTATTTAAAGCAATTTTGGAGATTAGGAGGATGCCCGAGAAATGGAGAAGAAGTGTACTGGCACTGATTTCCAAACATAAGGGTAATGTGCAGAGCTGTAGTAATTAGGAGGGGATATAGTTGACGAGTCAAGCTATGGAATGGAGTTTATTTTAATGCTGAGAAACAGCACAACAGACGTGACGTTTGCTTTGAATGTGTTGAGCCAGTGGTGGGGTGTCTGGTAAAAGTAACAAATGAGTTCAAGGTGTGTTTGGGATTATCTCAGGAATTTACTTTGAGCCCCTTCTTATTTGCAACAGTGATGGACAGGCTTACCGATGAGGTCAGACAGGATCCGTAGACTATGGTGTTTGCAGACATTGTGATCTGTAGTGAGAGCAGAGAGAAGGTGGAAGAGAGTCTAGAGAGGTGGAGGTAACTTCTGGAGAGAAGTGGAGTGAAAGTCAGTAGAAACAAGACGGAACTCAAGATGCAAGGAGCAGAGCAGAAGGTAGATGAGTGTACATACCTGGGTTCAACCATGCACCAGCTAGGTGAAGGCAGGTTGGAGTGGGTGGAGATGAGCATCAGGGGTAGGGATGGGTATCGAAAACCGGTTCTTGTTGAGAACCGGTTCCCACTGTTTCAATTCCTTGGAATCGTTTGCCATTTTTGCAAACGATTCCCTTTAACCTTCTTATTATGTTAAGGGTCAATTTGACCCATTCCAGTTTTTGTGTTGACCAAAGTACTGGTCATCCTTTCTTTTTCTTCATGAAAGCTTATGACTTTTCCTTATCTGGGGTCATGAACTGGTGTGTAAAATATGGACACTTTGATGTGTCCTGGAATGTCTCTGCAGTGTTTGTATACAAAGATGATGTTGCGGGTCATTTTGACCCGCACACTTTTATGTAAGTAAAAAGTTGTTCAGATCCAAAATAAACATTTCTCTTTGATGTACTTTGTTTTGACTGCTTCTGAATATACATTCAGACCCAGGTGTGCATGCAAGAAACTTTCTCTCCCCTATTCTTGTCACTGTTCTCATGTCATTTCAACACACCAAAAATGAGCTCCAGAAGGTTGACGACTGAAGAAGCTTTATCACTGCTTTTCAACTGGGATAGTGATGAAGAAGAAGATGTTTCAGAGACTGAGGATCTTTCAGAGGCCGAGGACAATGTTATTGATGATCCAGACTGCCAATTTTCAGACGAGGAGGAGGATTCTGAGGGAGAGTGTGCCGCCATCTCTACATCAAATGAAAACCAAGGAATGCAGCAATCATCATCCACAGAGGAGACATGGACATCTAAAGATGGTAATATAAAATGGTCATTATCACCACACCGAAGTCAAGGCAGGCTGTCATCTTCTAATATCATCAAAATGACTCCTGGTCCTACAAGATTTGCCATCACACGAGTTGATGATATTCAATCAGCATTTCAACTCTTCATATCCCCTCCAATAGAGAGGATTATACTGGACATGACTAACCTGGAAGGGAGGCGTGTATTTCAAGAGAAATGGAAGCCACTGGATCAGACTGACTTGCATGCTTATATTGGAATTCTGATATTAGCTGGAGTATACAGGTCCAAGGGAGAAGCAACTGCAAGTCTATGGAATGAAGAGAATGGAAGGCCAATCTTTCGAGCAACAATGTCTTTGGAGACATTTCTCAAGATATCTCGTGTGATCAGATTTGACAACCGTGAAACCAGAGCTGGTCGACGTGAAAGAGACAAACTTGCTGCAATCAGAGATGTATGGGATAAATGGGTGGAAATTCTACCTTTGTTGTACAACCCTGGTCCCCACGTTACTGTTGATGAGCGCCTTGTCCCATTCAGGGGTCGCTGTCCTTTCCGACAGTATATGCCCAACAAGCCGGCCAAGTATGGCATCAAAATATGGGCAGCCTGTGATGCAAAATCTAGCTATGCATGGAATATGCAAGTGTACACTGGAAAGCTACCTGGAGGAGCATCTGAGAAGAATCAGGGGATGCGTGTGGTGCTGCAGATGAGTGAAGGGCTGCAAGGGCATAACATCACCTCTGACAATTTCTTTACATCCTACTGGCTTGGAGAGGAACTTCAGAAGAGAAAGCTGACTATGTTGGGAACAATCAGAAGAAATAAGCCAGAACTTCCCAGTGAAATTTTGAAGATGCAGGGAAGATCTCTGCATTCCTCAATATTTGTTTTCACTGAGAAAGCAACAGTTGTTTCATATTGCCCAAAGAAAAACAAGAATGTTCTTGTCATGAGCACAATGCACACAGATGCATCTCTGAGCACAAGAGAAGACAAAAAACCACAAATGATCCTAGACTACAACTCCACCAAAGGAGGAGTAGACAATCTTGACAAAGTCACAGCGACATACAGCTGCCAGCGCAAGACAGCTCGTTGGCCCTTGGTAATTTTCTACAACATTTTGGATGTGTCTGCTTACAATGCCTATGTCCTGTGGACTGAAATCAACCAACATTGGAATGCGGGTAAATTGTACCGACGTCGCCTTTTCCTGGAAGAACTGGGAAAAAGTCTTGTCACTCCCAAGATCCAGGTGCGAGTCAGACCAGCTCGATCCCCAGCAGCAGCAGCTGTCATTGAAAAGGTCAAGTGTGCACCATCCAACCAATCTGCAGTGGATCCAGTGGATACAGGTGTAAAGAAACGGAAAAGATGCCAGGTCTGTCCCTCACGAGAAGACATTAAAACAAGCACTGTTTGTGAGAAATGCAAAAAGTACATCTGCAGAAAGCACACAGTCACATTCTGTCCATCATGTGGACAAAATTGAAAATGTTGAACACTGAAAAACTGGGAAAATCGGGCAAGTTCAAAAGAAATGTGTTTGTAAAGAAGGAAAAACTTTTACTAAATTGTTCTTAAAAAGAGTTATGGTAATTCAAACTGTGTTGTATGTCTGTGTTCTAAATGTTTTTCTAATGGAAAATAAAGTTGCTATTGTTTTATTGCAGTTTTTTGACAATTCTGAGTGGATTTACACAGTACGGGTCAAAATGACCCGCAACATAATCAATGTGATTTTTTTTCAACATAATACAAGGGTTAATGATTCCAGTCGCCCCGAATTATGTCACCACGTTGCGGAGCGTCATTTACCTGGCAGGAAACACGGCGCGTAAGCGGCTCAAACGCTCAAAAGTTTGGTTATACTTTACGAGAACGGATGACAACAGGGCAACTTGCAAAGTAGATATTTCATTTAAGGGAGGAAACACTACGAATATGCAAAAGCATTTGCTCACAAAACAACGCGATGACCTTAAATGAATGTCGTGTTTTTAATTCCGCTCCGGACTCGTGAATCTCAACCCAGCAGCAGCGGTAACGTTTGCACGTCCTCTCCCGTTAATGCGGCAGGTAAATAATCAACTAACAGTGCATATTATGTTAGCGCGATCTGCCTTATTACAAACCTGCCATTACTGTGCACTTAGTGACCATGATGAGACAGAGTCTGGCTCAGATGCTGGCAGCTCTCGCTGCAGTCTACCGGAAGCGTCTCCTTTCAGGCCAGGATAGACGAATGTCACCGAGCAGTGACTAAGTTTGTGGTAAAAGGCTTGAACCCATTTGCCACAGCAGATGCCCCCGATTTCACTTTGGTAAGTGAATGTGTTTAATTGTAGGCAGAGACATTACTGGATATTCTTGTGTAATTGCTACAGAAGAATATTTATTTTATTATTTTACATTTACAATTTTTTTTCCTGGGGCCCCTTTGACACCCCATTGAAGAGCCGTAGGCTGTGTATCTCTTAAGATCTCACTGTTGGGTTTGTAAGGCCATGTTACTCCTGAATTTCTATCTTGTTCAAAGAGAAGATATAAAACAAAGTTCTTTTTTTTTTTTTTTTTTTTTTTTTTTTGATTCACCTTTTATTGTTTATTTTTATTTTCACTTACTGAATACGGGACAGACGTGACTGGGGGAAAGAAAGAGGGAAAGAGAAACGGCTGAGAAGAGGGACGGGGGAGAAGGGCAAAAGACAAAAACCAACAGAACGGGCAGAGAAAAAAAAATGCATATATCAATCACCTGGATCACCTGCTGAGAAAGAAAAAAGAAAACAAGCAGAAGAGAACAAGAGTAATAGAATAAACAACATCACAATGATATATGGGAATATGACAGTAGATACTAAATATTAAACATTATTGTGCAGCACATAAGATCAACAGAACACAGTGTGCTTTGAGGTAGGAGCCAAAAAGGGTGTAGTTTGTGATCACCCGTGTGTACACCTGTGAGCATGGACGCGCTTGTTTTTTTTAAAAGGTTCCTTCATGTAATGATCTGCTAGAGGGTGTGGGGGGCCACAGCCCCGTCCTCCAGGGCATGAAGCAGGTATGGAGGAGATCAAAACTCCAGACATCCAGAGGCCCCCAGAACACAAGAGACCAAGGAAGACCAACAGAGGGGCAGCCGCGCCACTGTCCCAGAAAGAGCTGAGGAGAGTCCCAGATGAGGGCTCACTCAGCAGCCGCGGAGCAGAAGCCAGGGGGGGTTGCAGTGACGCGCCCGTGAGCTCCGCCGGCCGCCAGCTGTGCCTGAGTGACCAAGCCCCAGGCCGAGAGGCCGGAGGCACCCCACCTCCGAAGTGGCCCGAGCGAGCCCCAGGCTCCAGGCCCCGATAAGCGGCCGCCAAGGAGTGAGCCGGTGTGTACCTGGACGCCCATCCCCGGACACAAAGACCCACCAACGCACCGATGTCTGAGGGAGTCCGCCACTGGCAGGGGAAGTGGTGGTAGGGGGAACAAAGTAATAAAACAAAGTTCTAAGCTAATCGACCTTAGTGTTCTCCTTTTTTAAAGAGAATCGATAAGAGAATCGATAAAGAATCGAATCGTTAAACAGAATCGAAAATGGAATCTGAATCGTGAAAATCTTATCAATACCCATCCCTAATCAGGGGTAGATTTTCAGGACGGTGGTGCTATGATGTATGGTTCGGACAGGGTGTCCGACAAAAAGACAGGAGGCCGAGCTGGAGGTGGCAGACTTGAGATTAGAGATATCACCTCGAAAATCTACTGAAAATGTGCATTTCACAAATATGACAAATGTATATATCTATGTAAATAATGTGACAAATACTCAAGCAGGGCCTGCACATAACTGATCACCAGTAATGGCTATAAGAATTACCAAGAGAAGAAGGGGCCATTCATTTTTTTAGATCAACTGCTCTCCACCAGCTGTACAGCCAGAGGTTATGATAAGTTTAGTTTAGAGACTGACTTAAAAAAAAGCATACCAGTGCTCATGTATCAACATGTGTGATGTGCGAGCCCCATCGTAACCCCTAACCTTAAAGAAAATATGGTGTTTTTCAAACTTTACAGCCAGGACCTAGCTGTGCATTTCAAGTACTCGCTACCTTAAAATAAAAATGATTAGGTGTCAGAGTGGTAATTTCAGTGGCATGGAAATTCATACAAAAGGTCGTGACATCAAAATCAGGCTTATTATTCTATGGCGTATACATATCTATAATAACAGATCAGAATTCAGGATATTTTCCTTGAATTATGAACTTAAATGCATTAAATAGCAGCCAATTAGATGTCAGTTTTACTTCAGAGTTTATTTAACATGAAAGTTTGCATAGCAAGTAAATACTTAAAAATCAGGTTCATCAGAGTAAGGCACACATTTATAACTTGTCTGCAGTAGCAGAGGTACAAAATCAGTTGAATATGTTTCATCATACGATGGTGTGAAATGCTCGTGTTATTTTTGTTTAATAGTAAAATTTGTTTGATTATCCAAAACACTGACAAAATAAACAACAAAAAATAGGAAATCAGGAAGGGGGCAAACACTTTTTCACACTTCACTTTCCACAGGTTTAATGATATAGATTGGATTTATAGCAGCTGTGTACATCATAGGAACTGTCTGTATGTAAAATATACAGAATATGACAAAAATTCCAGATTCATTTCAAAGATCATCGTACAGACATTCCTGTACCTCAGGCATTCTCTCACTATCCAAGACTGTGTTAAGTTAGGTAGTCAAGAAACCCATTGTCCTCTCTTGTAGAGGTCTCCATATTGCCACAGGTACAATATGTCATCAGGACCAACTGGCTTTCCACTCTTCATAGCTGCCCCCTACTTCCTCCTTACTAATGCACTTCAATTAAATTCAATTTTATTTATTCAGCACCAAATCAAAACAACAGTTGCCTCAAGGTGCTTTATACTGTAAGGTCAGACCGTTCTCATTCCGAACGCATAACATACCAACGATTTGTCACGTCCCAAGCAAATGGTAACGTTCCGCATCCCTATGTTACGTGCTTGATGATGGATGGGATCCAATGGAATGATGCTCCCGGTGGTAACACACGTTCCAGCCATGTATTCCAGGCCTAACCATAACCTTATCCATAACCTTAACCACACTCTTAATCATGTTAGATAGTGTTTTCCAAAGCAATTCATGAGGAAGTAAAAGAAATGTACATGTGTAGATTGATTCCAAACGGTTCTCATGTTTTCGAACACGTAACATACAGACGAGTTAGGCGGCCGAAAGCATAACGTACTGACGATTTGTCACATGGCGTTGAATGTTATGCTTTGAGATGAGATTGTGTTGGTAAGGTAGATCCTACAATAATACATACAGAGAAAAGCCCAACAATCATATGACCCCCTATGAGCAAGCACTTTGGCGACAGTGGGAAGGAAAAACTCCCTTTTAACAGGAAGAAACCTCCAGCAGAACCAGGCTCAGGGAGGGGCGGGGCCATATGCAGCAACTGGTTCCTGATTCATTATTTGTCCTCCATCTGTCCCCACTCTTTCTCATTTTCTTCATTTATCAACACCTCAATGTCCTTCAATCTTCTCAGCACAATCTCTTCATTTGTTAGCACATTTCCATCTCTAACCTGCTGCACAAATGTTTCAGCTCTATCTCCCTGGCCAGCAAACACATATACGAACTAAACTCTTATTTTCCCTGTTACGGTCTCCTAAGGAAAATTATTCTTGGATGAGGGACCAGATTAAATGTGATTTAAATGTCACTATAAAGACTGCAGCTAGGTATCAAGAAACCTCTCCGTGTCTGGGCTTTCTTGGGCTCCACTCATGGAATAGGGTGACCAGGTGTCCCACTTTATGTGGCATCATTTTTATCCCCTACCCCGCTTGTGCCATTGAGACCATTTCCCACATTTTGATTTGCTCTAATTTACAAAAGTCAATGTGAGAGTCTCACAGGAAACATGGCACAGAAAGAGATGTAGGATACATCTATACTAAAACCTGAAGCTGATTAGGAGACAAAAGAGCTTCCATTATAACACAGAACAGTTTAAAATGTTATTGGAAGAGATGGTGTAAGGATATCACAAAGGACCATTAAACACAACTTTACATGTTCATTTATGCTCACAGGTTGTGTTCAAATAAAATACATATTATTATTCTTTTAATCTGCTTAAACCTAAACTTCAAATCCCTTATCATCATTATTAACACGTCCCATATTATTCCGCAAAAATGTTGTTTCTTGCTCTAAATGTAGGTTTTTGGGATCTGGTCACCCTACTAAAGGAGCGGCTCATTAGTGATTGGCTTGTAAGCAGCCAATGGGCCCGATGGACATTGGGCTGGGCACCCTGTGGACTTCGGCCCACTTGAGTTTTGCGGGCACAGGATGTAGTCCTGTGGTTTGTGGAGCAGGTAGCAGTTAAAGAGGCCTTTGGTATCTAAACTAGCTTGGGGGAGGGAGGTCTGGGCATCTATGCTTAGATTGCTGACCCAGATAAGCATTAGAAGATAAATGGTTGGGCATGCAGCTACAGTGAGTTTTCCACCTAACTAGGCCACTGTCCCTCTGTTCTCATAATCGGTAAGAGAGAAAAACCTTTCTAGTCTCCAATATCAACTTGTTGTGAAAACTGTATTCGGAGTTGTAATGGCTCTTTCAAATGCTGCCAACTCTAGAGCATATAAAAATATGTGGTGTAATTCATTTACAAAGGAGTGCCAGCCAGCCACTATGTTAGCACCACAAATATCACCATAAATTCTAAAAGGTGTTAGGTGTGAGAGGCACAGAAATGATTATTGATGGGGAGTGTGCTGTGCAGTGTTTGAATGTAAACAGGATCTCTTTGACAAAGAGAGCATTGCGTACAGTAAGGCCAGCATGTTTGTGGAGTGGTTAGCACCGTCACTGTCAAATTAGTATCCCAGAACCCCGTAGCTAATTGGCTTTGTGTACACAAGATCAATTAATTATGGAATTATGAGCAAATGTAAATTTGAAAATCTGTGTTTAATTATTAGCCATGTTAGAAGGGATAATGAATATTTTAATTAGTGACCAGGTTTTTGCATTGAACAATATTACAAGTGATAAATGGATCAGTCCTAATAATATAAACCCCTCTCATTCTAAGACTCTTTTATGATATAACATGTTAAGCCATTACAATTTCATACAGACATTTCCTATTTTTATATGCTATACAGTAATCATGTAATGAGTTCTGAAAGAAATCCAATCATCTGATGCTGATTTATAGCATTTATTATTGGCTTATTTTTTAATGAGCTGCAATTCAAACTGGACTAAGCAATAATTTATTGCAGCATAGAAAAAATACAGTCCTGTGTGCATTTCACTGAGCTGTCGCACACTCTGTTGACAATATAGGAAACAAAACGTCAGTTTGTGGTGTTGGTTTTCACATATATCTCGAGTTTAAACCTTGTCTAAGCCAAACCCATTAGGCTAAAGCTCAAAGCTTTGCTGTTCTTTCCCCTGTAACTGCTTTTGGCCTCTCAAGACTGTCAAAGCTTCATGAAATATTCAGTACAAAGGATACACACTACCAGAATTCATGTACTGTTGGTTAGAGAGGGGGTTGATGAATGACACTATGAATGATAGTGACATACCATTAAACAGCAATACTAAAAAAGGATAAATAAATAAATACCAGTGTCATACAAAGGGAAAACACATCAGTTCATAATAAATTTTACGTCGCTTTGCTTCATTCAAAGCCAGATTTAATTTAAAGCTTTTGAAGTTGTTTGGAGTCCAACCATTCTCCCGTCTCTGAGCAGATTCCACCGAAGCTCAACAAAGATTCATTCATTCATGTATCCTGTCTTCAGGATATTGGTTTTAGTTTCGTTGATCGTCATCAAGCCCTGCTCCTGTACCACCATTACTAGAGTTTGGACTGTGATGGGCGAACATGCCTTTAAATCTCTTGTTGTCACTATTCTCTTAAAACGATCATATGGCACTGCTGTAAAAAGACGATGGAAATGCTCCTCTGAGATATGGGAGCATGTTGACATGACTGCATCACATTTTCTGCAGATTTGTCAGCTACGCAGTCATGCTGCCAATTACCACTTCTATCACAGTTCTTAGGGTTTTTTTTTTTTTTTTTGTCTGTGTAGGCTTTTTCTTTTCAGAATTTAGATGTAGTTTGAGGGAAGCTTTGTTTTGTTAGATGTTAGAGAATGGACATGATCAGCACCAATATTCAGACAATCCATTCCAGCTATTTATTGATTGGTATTAATGATATTATCTAAAGTGTACTAGGAAAAAGCAGACTGGTTCAATGAATTTCAATATTCGTTACAAATCATTATTGGTTTGTGTAGTTTTCTATTTTTTGGCTGGATTGAAACTGATGAAGTACTGTACTGCTGGAGCACATAGCTCAGAACCGCTGCAAAAATTAACCTGGCCTCTCTTTTAACGCTGACAAGTGTTGTTCTTAGCATCACTCCGTCTTTGGTCATTGCTTTGTGTAGGCAGCTGGCTACTGAGTGGTAAGACCACACACCTTTGGAGCGGAGGTCGCAAGCTCGATTCCCTCCCAATATGCAGTAAGAGTCTTGACTAGGCCCTCCATGCCAAAACACCAAGCCCTAGAATGGCGCGGCTACGTCCGCAGCTCGGACAAAACACATTTCACTGCATGTTGTGAATATAATGACGTCCTGAGACTGCAGACTATGACTAAACTGTTTATGTAACACATAATGTGATAAATAAGAGGGAAGTAAACCAGAAGTGGATTTATAGATGAAATTATATCAGTGAATCATATTATAGTGCTTTATAAATATAATTTCGCAAGCAGCAACCCATGGACCTGAAAAACTAAGACACAGCAAAGTAGAACCAACTGCAGATCCTGGACTGTGATTAGGATGGTTCCAAAAGAAAGATTTTAAATATTTTTATGTAACTCACTGGTTTGAATTGTAGAAATTTTGTAAAATTCCATTTAATTGAGCTTATTTCTGGACAACTTTGACAGAAAACTAAACCTGTTGGAGCTATTTGTTCTTTATTTTTGTTTTTGTTCTTATTTTTGAAATTAGTTAAAGTTTGTTGTTAGTTTACTTATATTTTGGGGTTTATTTGTCGGTTAATATTTTGTTTTAAATGATTTGTTTTGTTTGTTGTTATTTTGTTAAATTAGTCAGTAAGAGCTGTAGGGCCATTTTGTTTCTATAAATAAAGAGACTGGTATAGGACCAGCATGCATTGGGGTGGGCCTATGGTTTTTTACCAGAGCAGGAGAAGCAGTAGGAAGGATCTTGTTATTGCTTGCCAAATGGATAAATAAACCAAAACCAAAACTCTCAACTAAAAGGTTTGGACAATGGACTTCTTTTGCCTGCGTACGAAATATTACCTCAGTGCAGCAGTGGCTTGTGGACTTTAAGTTGTGGGACGTTTGATCATACAAAAGTAAAGGAATTGCCACTACACAAAGTAAAAAACCTTCCCGTGGACAAAGGAATAATCCTTCATTAATGGATATAAGGATTTCAAGGATCACCGTCGAACTCGAATAAAAGTTATTGGATCGTCTGGTGAGTAATCCAGACGGATTTGATGTTGAAGCCTGGATCAACATGTCACTCGTTCGTCAAAGCTGGTGAGTGATAATATTGTTTAAGCCGTAAAGGAAAACGGTGAAACTATTGGAGTTTAAAGACATAATTTCACTACAAAGACTGATGAACTGAGTTTTGACGTACTAAATTGGTGCATAATTGGATCGCTAATTGAAACATGCCAACGCCCTCTGTGGAAATGTTTGTCCGCTGCAAAAGGCAGGTAAATGGATGTCATGTTTGTACTTTAGGCTATGGACTCTCAGTGTGCTGTGCATCTTTATAAAGTTTGAAATAATCCAAGAGGACAATAAAAATGTCGGATATTAAGAGTAAACGAGAGGATGACACTGAGATGCAAGCAGAGAAAAGAAGCGTTAAATTTACGCCAAAAGGTTTGGATTTGTATATAAAGACATGCCAAGAAAAGCGCAGTTCAATGTGTAAGCAAGCATCTAAGTACATGGGGAAAATTTCCGCTTTAATGACCTCACATGAAAACGTTAAGGAAGTGTCTTCTGAATTTGGGAAGTTTATTAAATGCTATCAAGATGCAAACGCTTTGCAAGAATCCTTTTTAAGTTTGCCACTGCCAGAAGATGAAGTGAAAAGGCAAGTTGCACATTTTCAGTCGAAGGTGACAGCATTCTCTGTTTTTATGGACAAAGTAAAGGTTTGGTTGCAGGAGGCGGGCGAGCCGTATACTGAACAAAACAATACTGTTCGCAATGATAAAGCTGTTGAAAGTTTGGATGAAATAAAACCTGAAGACAGTGTCTCTAATATCTCAAGTGTAAAACCACCTTCAAAAACCTTGTCACAGCAAAGTCGAATTTCATCAACATCTTCCGCATGCATTAAAGCTGCGGCTGACAAGGCAGCGCTCATGGAGCGACTCGCTGCATTAAAGAAAAAACATTCTATCGAAGCGCAAGAGGAAAAACTGAGAAAAGAAAAGGAGAAACTGAGAAAAGAAAAGGAGACATTGTCCTTGGAAACAGAGCTGGCAGCCACTAATGCAAAGCTTCGTGTCTTAAAAATAAATTCAGTTTGTAGCTCTGAGCATTCTGATGGAATGAACTCTTATTTTGAAAGAGGGCACGTACAAGAAGCGCCTAGTTTAAATCCTTGTGCCGATACATTTGTTCCAACATCAAGAGATTACTCTGGTATAAATTCTGCATCTGAATCACAAGTAATCGTACCTAGACAAAGTCAAACCCAACATCAGGTTGATGATTCAGCTCAAGTGACGCAGCAAACACAGCCTCAGTCTCCTACTTTGACTGGGAATTGCACGAAGGAGATTGTAAATATTATGCAAAAACAAAATGACATCACTACTTGGCTTGTAAAACAAAACTTATCTTCTGTCCTCCCCGCCAGAAACATCCCTGTGTTTGATGGAGACCCTTTACAGTACAGATCATTTATGAATGCCTTTGAAAATGGAGTGGAAGCTAAAACTGATAACTGGAGCGACTGTTTGCATTTTTTAGAGCAGTTCACTAGGGGGCAGCCTAGGGATTTGGTGCATAGTTGTCAGCACTTACCACCTGAGCAGGGCTATTCCACAGCCAAAGATCTTCTTGAAGAACATTTTGGGAACGAAAATAAAATTGCCTCTGCATATATGGAGAGGATTGTGAGTTGGGTACCTATTAAAAGTGAGGATGTGAAAGGTCTACAGTCATTCTCTCTTTTTCTTCAAGGATGTTCGAATCTAATGCAGCAAGTTGTTTATATGAAGGAGTTGGATTTGCCCTCAAATATGAGAATGGTTGTTATGAAACTTCCATACAAATTGAGGGAAAAATGGAGAGTTGTTGCCTATGAACTGCAGGAACAAAATGGTTACAGAGCAGTATTCACTGATCTGGTTACCTTTATAATAAAACAGGTAAAAGTAGCATCAGATCCAGTGTTTGGCAACATACAAGACTCACAATCTGGAAGCAGCTTTAAAGCTTCAAGTTCTACCAAGCAAAGAAAAAAAGGAAGTAGTTTTGCCACTAATGTCAGTACAGTGCCAGGAATCAAAACTCAATCAACTGGAAGCAGAACAACTTCCGCCGTTCTGCATAGTTGTTTGTTTTGTTCACACAGCAACCATTTACTAGAGAATTGTAAGCAGTTTAAAGCTAAAACGCATCAGGATAAGTTGACTTTTATCAAGGAAAGGGGAATTTGTTTTGGTTGTTTAAAAGTTGGTCACACAAGCAAAGACTGTAGGAGTCGTTTGGATTGCGACGTGTGTCACCAAAGGCACCCAGGGGTTCTTCATATAGAGCGAAAGGATCCAGGTGCGTCTTCGGAACAAACTCAACAGAGGACAAACTCTAATGTCAGCTTTTCAACTGCAACCACTCAGACATGTGGGTATATTGGGGCTGGTCATGAAGTTGATGCAATTTTTTCTATAGTTCCAGTTCAAGTTAAGAGCCAAAAGAGTAATAAAATTGTGCAAACTTATGCGTTTTTGGATCCTGGAAGTTCAGGTACATTCTGTACAGAAACTTTGGCAAAAAGGCTGAATGTAAAAGGTAAAAAGACCAATATCTTTTTGAGAACAATGAGTCAAGATAAGATTGTTAGTACACAAGTTCTGTCTGGTTTGGAAGTGTCTGGTTTGGAAGCAAATGATTTCATGCCATTGCCAGATGTTTTGACTCAAAAGACTATGCCAGTTTCTACAGTTAATATTCCCCAGCAAAGCGACATCGATCAGTGGCCTCATCTTAAACCTGTTAAACTTCACAACGTTAATGCAGATGTGGAGCTACTGATAGGCACTGATGCTTCCAATGTTTTGGAGCCATGGAAGGTGATAAACAGTGTGGGAGGTGGACCTTATGCTGTAAAAACAAAAGTTGGCTGGGTCATAAATGGTCCCCTGCGCACTGGAAGTAACAGTGGAAATAAAACCAACTGCACTGCTGTAACAGCCAATAGGATTTCTGTTGAGCGTCTTGAAGACATGTTGATTAAACAGTACAATCATGATTTTAATGAAAGATCATCAGAGGAGCAGACTGAAATGTCTAGAGAGGATCTGTGTTTCATGGATATTGTTAGTAGTTCAATAAAGCTTATTGGAAATCATTATCACATTGATTTGCCTTTCAGGAGAGAAGGTTCCAGTTTGCCAAATAACCTCTGTGTCGCGGAGCAGCGTCTCCAGTCTCAGACGGAGATTCGAAAAGGATACTCATTATAAGGATGAATACACTAAATGTGTAAACAACATGCTTGAACGAGGATATGCCGAGTTTGTGCCTGTAGATGAGTTGCACAAAGATGATGGAAAGGTGTGGTACATCCCTCATCATGGAGTGTATCATCCCACAAAGGGCAAATTAAGAGTTGTATTTGACTGTGGAACAACTTATAAAGGAGCATCATTGAACAGTCAGCTTCTACAGGGACCTGATCTCACAAACTCGCTGGTTGGGGTTCTGATCAGATTTAGACAAGAGCCTGTTGCATTAATGGCGGACATTGATTCCATGTTTCACCAAGTGCACGTCTCAGAAAAACATGTCAACTTTCTCCGTTTCCTGTGGTGGCAACATGGCAACACTTCAAGGTCTGCACAGGAATGCAGGATGAAAGTGCATTTGTTTGGAGCTGTATCTTCGCCAAGTTGTGCAAATTATGCTCTACAGAGAACTGCAGATGATAATGCACAACAGTTTCCAGCTGAAGTGGTTGATACAGTCAAAAGAAACTTTTATGTGGATGATTGTTTGAAATCTGTTGCTTCAGAAGAGGAGGCAGTGCACATGGTGAAGAGGCTGACAGATATCTGCGCTAAAGGAGGATTTAAGCTTTCAAAATGGATCAGCAACAGTCGCACAGTGCTCATGTCAATCCCAGAGGAAAGAAGAGCAAAGGAAATTAAGGATCTGGATTTGGACACAGATCAACTTCCAGTTGAGAGAGCACTGGGTTTACAGTGGTGCATAGCAACAGACAAGTTCCAGTTCAGAACCTCCCTGCAGGACCGTCCAACAACCAGAAGGGGAATTTTGTCTGTGGTCAGCTCACTGTATGATCCTTTGGGAATCTTGTCTCCCTTCAGTATGCCAGCTAAACTGTTGCTACAAGAGCTTTGCCGACAAAATTTGAAGTGGGATGAAGTTATTCCCCACTCTCTTTCCCAGCGGTGGCGTGATTGGCTGGAGGATCTCCAGCTGATTTCAAAGTTTAAAGTGGAACGTTGCATTAAACCAAATTGCTTTGGAAGACCAGATAGGGCACAACTTCATCATTTTTCTGATGCAAGTCAAGATGGGTATGGAACGGTGTCATATTTAAAGTTGGAAAAGAATAACGTCACGCATGTTGCTTTTATCCTGGGAAAGGCTAGAGTTGCTCCTCTCAAGCAAACTACAATTCCCAGGTTGGAATTGACGGCTGCAGTTCTTGCAGTTCGGGTGGACAGGCTTCTGCAAAAGGAGCTGCAAGTCAGGTTGGAAAAATCAGTTTTTTGGACTGATAGCACAACAGTACTGAAATACATCTCCAATGAAACCAGAAGATTCAATACTTTTGTTGCAAACAGAATTGCTGTTATTCGGGAAGCAACAGATGTGAATCAGTGGAGATACGTTTCTTCTAAGGAGAATCCTGCAGATGACGCATCCAGAGGTATGAGAGCTGGGGATCTCCTCAAATGTAGGAGATGGATAAAAGGGCCAGAATTTCTCTATGAGTCAGAAAAGGAATGGCCTAAACTGGATGTGGAGTACAGTGTAATTTCTGCAGATGACCCAGAGGTCAAAAGGGACCTGACAATGAATGCCATTGTGAGAGAATTACAAAATCCTACCAGCTATTTTATCCTCTACTTCTCGTCTTGGGCAAAACTTAAAATCTCTGTAGCCTGGCTTTTAAAGATGAAAGAGGTCTTGGTGTTGTTGGCACAGAAGAGGAAAGAGTTGCTTGCTGCAGGTTTGAATAAGAATGATCCGGAAGGTCAGAAAGAAGTGGAGATAAGAATGGAAAGATTTAAGACCACTTTGAAGAAAGGAAATCTCACTCCAGAAGACTTGGCAAAGGCAGAACAAGCTATTCTTCAATATGCACAACAACAGAAATTTATGACTGAAATGGCTTTAATCCACAATGGCCTCAAAGGAGTCTCTAAGGGAAATTGTCTCTATAAACTTGATCCAGTGTTGGATGCAGGAATCCTCAGAGTGGGTGGCCGATTGAATAAAGCAGCCATGCCTATGGAATTAAAGCATCCTGTAATTTTGACAAAAGATATGCATGTGTCAACACTGATTTTACGCCATATCCATCAAAGGTTGGGACATGCAGGAAGAGCACACATGCTGTCAAAACTAAGACAAAATTACTGGATACTAAATGCAAATTCTGCTGCCAGGAAAATCATCTCTCGTTGTGTCACGTGTAGACGCAACAGAGGAAAGTTTGTTGAACAAAAGATGGCGGATCTGCCTGAAGAGAGAGTCCTGCCAGACATAGCCCCATTCACAAATGTTGGAGTGGACTATTTTGGACCTATAAGTGTTAAAAGAGGACGAAGTCTCCTTAAAAGGTATGGAGTTCTTTTTACTTGTTTCACCAGTCGTGCAGTACATCTGGAGATTGCATGTACACTTGATACAGACTCTTGTATAAATGCTGTGAGGAGGTTCATCTGTAGACGAGGCCCAGTTTCGACCATCAGATCTGATAATGCTACAAATTTTGTTGGGGCGAATCGAGAGTTGAAAGAAAGTTTGACTGAGCTGGACCATGCCAAAATTCAAAAGGCTTTTGTTCAGGATGGCATGAAATGGAACTTCAACATCCCAGCAGCTTCTCACCAAGGCGGTGTGTGGGAGCGTCTCATTCGTTCAGTAAAGAATATTTTAGCCTCAGTTCTTAAGGAGCAAGTTCTGGATGATGAAGGACTCCACACAGTCTTCTGTGAGGTTGAAGCTATAATGAACGACAGACCCATTACTAAAGTTTCAGATGACTCAAATGATCTTGAAGCACTGACACCCAATCACTTGTTGTTGCTGAAAAATAAACCAGTTTTTCCACCAGGACTGTTTCATCCAAGTGATTTGCATGTCAGGAAAAGGTGGAAACAGGTACAGTACATGGCAGAGTTGTTCTGGAAGAGATGGCTTTCTGAGTACCTACCTTTGATGCAAGAAAGACAAAAATGGATGAGGACTAAAAGATGTCTTATACCTGGAGATGTTGTTTTAATTGCAGACGCTACAGCTCCAAGAGGATCATGGATGATGGCGAAAGTCTTAAATGTAAACCAGGATGCAAAAGGCTTGGTGCGTTCTGTGAGACTACAAACAAGGACCAGTGTTTTGGAAAGGCCAGTGACAAAACTTATTTTGCTACTGGAAGCCTCATCGTGAAGAAAATCCTCAATGAAAATTAAGGATTTGTTTAAGGGAATAGCTCCTCCTTTTGGGACTTTAAAGTAATTGTGATTGTATGCACAATTAGGGGCCGGAGTGTTGGAGCTATTTGTTCTTTATTTTTGTTTTTGTTCTTATTTTTGAAATTAGTTAAAGTTTGTTGTTAGTTTACTTATATTTTGGGGTTTATTTGTCGGTTAATATTTTGTTTTAAATGATTTGTTTTGTTTGTTGTTATTTTGTTAAATTAGTCAGTAAGAGCTGTAGGGCCATTTTGTTTCTATAAATAAAGAGACTGGTATAGGACCAGCATGCATTGGGGTGGGCCTATGGTTTTTTACCAGAGCAGGAGAAGCAGTAGGAAGGATCTTGTTATTGCTTGCCAAATGGATAAATAAACCAAAACCAAAACTCTCAACTAAAAGGTTTGGACAATGGACTTCTTTTGCCTGCGTACGAAATATTACCTCAGTGCAGCAGTGGCTTGTGGACTTTAAGTTGTGGGACGTTTGATCATACAAAAGTAAAGGAATTGCCACTACAAAACCAAAATACATTTAAGACTAACTAAAGGTAAAAGTCCTGTTTTGGTTCTACAGCTGATATTATGATAATATGTCCACAGCACGTCCACGTTGGATGCCTGTGGTCTTTGGGCCTTTGCACGGCCCTGCTTCAAAAGCAGTCACGATTGATTCTGTCGTAAAAATCACTGCAGGGAGGAACACTTCCAGAAAGCTGTGCCATCCACAAATCAAAAGCTATAGGCTGTCATCATCGCTGGACAAGAGCTCATTTAAAATGAACTGAGGAAAAGTGGAGAACTGTGGTCAGATGAGTCAAAAGAGAAGGACCATCCGCTTTGTTATCAGCATTCATGTCTGATGGTATGGAGGTGCATTAGTCCCTATAGAATCTAAAAAGGCACTATCAATGTCAAATGTATATACAGGTTATGTTCCCATTCAGATTACATGTTTTTCAAGGCACGTCCTGCATATTTCATGCATCTATGGCTTCATCTTAGAAAAGGTGGATGCTGAACTGGCCTGCCTGCAGTTCACACCTTTCATGCACTTAAAACATTTGGTGCATCATGCAACATAAAATATGACAAAGATGACCCAGGACTCCATGTTGGAAAAGAAAAGGAAAGATTCCTCCCCCCTAAAAATTCCAGTGATCGATCGCCTCAGTTTTCAGATGTTTACAGACTGAACAGGAGTGAGCGGTGCACAGCGGTAAACATGACCCTGTTCTTAATTGGCAAAGTCTCTGGCTTGAAATGTCTGATGTTTTCTATATTCTGTTGTGAGCAGGTGGGTGTAGGTGATCACATTCTGCTTTTCTTTACATTTTACAAGCATCAAAATTTTTGAGAACTGGGTGGTAACTTTATAAATATGTTGATGTTTATAAGTGCAGGTTTTCAACAGAAATGTATCACTGTTATTATCATTGCTGCTGTTTGTAGTATTATTATCCATTAATTGCTACACAGATCTATTTTATAGCATGCTGATCATTAAACACTGAATATAGAGCTGTGCAGAGCAGGGTTTTTTCTGGAAACATCGACTTTGCAAAAGGAAAATGAATTGTTTAGGTCTCTGATTTTTATAGTGCTGTCTAAAAGGAGGTGTTCTGTTTACAGTGTTGTCAGGTCTTAAACAATCAGTCAACATTTTCTATAAAATCACTGATTAGAAGACGAGAGGAAAGAATTTCAAGGTAGCGAACATAAAATAGAGACGTGAGAGAAGCAGGTATATTCACTTCACAGACTGCCACGGCCTCACATGAACTCAGTGAACACAAAGTGTTTTCCATTTCATCTTCAGACAACAGAAACGACAGAATGCCTGGAGTTGATGTGCTGGGAGTAATGTCAGAGAAGTGGAAGAGTAAGTCAATAGAAAGGCATTTAAAATGATGACAAGTCTTTCTTTCTGCAAGGATGATATGCTGCAGACAGAGGAACAAGCAAGCAAACACAGACAAACACATTTTAAAGCTGCTGTAATTACATAACCCGAGGTAGACTGAAGGTGACAGGGTCATTACTTACCCATGACATCCACTTCTAGTCATAAACATTGCTTAATTAATTTAGTATACTCTTAGTAATCCAGTATTGAGTAATGACTGAAAGACTAACATTATATAATGGTTATATAATGCTTCAGAAACATGTGCTTCACATGGGTTTAGTCTAAATCACCTTCTAAACTCACTAACACAGATCCTTGGTCCTGACCCCAACATGACCATAACCTATAAAGTAACTGCTAGTTGATGTTTGAAAGACCATCAAAAAGATGTTAAACCACTAACACATTTGAAGGATGGGTCGGGTGTATCCTTCGTGGCCCACCATATCCCAGAATTCATAGTGCGGCCCAGCCAATTCCAGTTTCCAACAATGGCGGCAGCTACTTAGTTTAAATATTACTCTTTCTGAACAGCAAACTCCCAGCACATTGTTTTCATCAATAATCGTGGCAGCCAGATCCAGAGCACCCCACCAAACCCCCACACCTGTCTCACCTCCATTGCCACTATGTGCCCTCCACCTCACATATGCCTGTCTGATGGATAGATCGATGGATGGGAAGGAAGTTCATGTTTTAAAGAAAGTAACTATAAAATAGTTACATGGGCTTAAATATGTGTATATTATATGTATATGTTTCATATTATATTTTAAAAATATTAATTAAATTATGAAAACATAGTATTTTAATGTATATTTATAATAATTTGGTTTTAAAAGTCACACTAAGCACGGTTTATTGATATCCATTTAATAATTTAAATACAATGAAATTACATCATTTTAAAGCCAGATTGACAAGAAAAGGATTCTTTTGTTGACCGGGAGTAGGTGCAGGTTTCCAGTATGGATCGAGCAGCATCGATCTTTTTCAGTTTGATTGCATGGGGTGTGTGGCCTTTTACATTTCCTTACCCTCAGGCCTGTTCTCTCATAATCTATCCGTGTAGTCGTTACATGGTGTTTGGGAAAACACACAACGTGACCTTCAAGATGAAATTGAAGATACAACTCGAACCCTATGTCTGACGATTTATTGACACATGATATTTTGTAAAAACAAAGCAAATAATAATTTGAGAAATTAATAAATATTTAAAAGTCCAGTGATTAACACTTGGAGATTCCTGGTTCAAAGCTTCTTGTCAGCTGGGAAGTTAAGAAAATCAAGGTATACTACAGATATCAAACAAGCAAGCTTTATTAGATAAATTAAATAGATATGATGGAAATAAAAACATAAAATATATAGATATATATATACCTACACTTAAAATTTAGACACCATAGAGATGTTGTTGTTTTTTCTCATCACAACAATCAGGGAGCCATCTGATCTCTCCCAAACTCTTTCTGCAGCAGGTCTGTGACCCCCAACAGCAGCCAAAACACAATCTTCATCTTTTAGGAGTCCTGCTATAGATGGCCTGACCCCTCCAGGGTAGACTCAGTGTGGGATCACATAAAGAAACATCAGATACTGCCTGGATAAACGTACCTGCCAAGTATCTCAGACAACATTATGTTGTTTTTGTCTTAATTGATAATAGTTGCATTACTCTTAAGAGTTTCCTCACTTCACTTCTGCCGTGGGGAACATTTTCAGAGTGCTTTATTTACAACCAGATGCACATCATCAGTTTGTGCAAAGCTGTTTTGAAAGTGCAGTTCCACAAAGTTTCCTTATTTTTCCTGAGTCAAACTTTTTTCCCTCTTCTTCTTCCTCCGCTCTTCTTTGTGCCTGCGTTTTGTTCTTTATTCAAAAATGGCATGTGCAGCATGTTGCACCAGCTGGTGTATTCACTTCATTTCAAATTCTGATTGTTTACTCTCTTTAAGCGTTGTGTAGCATCAGTCACACTTTGAAAATTTGAGCTTCTATTTCTGAATTTCTCTGAATGTTGCAGGAGGCCATCAAATCAACCGCTGGAACAATGCGTGTCTCACAAAGTTTTATCATCCAACATGACAAAGTTTACAGAGATGCAAAGTCCAAAACAAAATTAACCCTTTCTAGAATAAGGTGCCCTGGAAGCTGGAAAGAATCATTTTAACTGCCTGTTGTGTTAGCAACAATACATTGTTCCACACAGGGATAGACTTTATAATGGCCAAGATCCTGTGAGTCTGCAGAAATAAGGCTAGGCTCAATGGACTGCATGGCAACGTTCATTCTAGCAGAGAAAAACATACACTTGATCTGTTCACAATGTCACATTTGGCCTGTGATCGGCACTAAAGGAAAGGTCAAGGTTTATATAAGAAGTACGTTGATGCCTCCTGCATCCGATCGTTAAGTCTGACGTCACTAGCCATGTCTGGGCCTAAACTCCGCTGCAGGTCCATATATCAAACGATCACTATGGCATTACTGAGAGTTGAAAAACTGTCTAAAGTCTTTCATCTTTAATAAAATGATCAGCGTTCTGCTCTACCAGGTGTAACAATTGAATTTAACATCCAGGCATCCATGAAAACGGAATTTATGACATTTAACGGAGTTAGAAGTTAGCAGGGAGTTAGCTCGCTAGCTTCTATCTAAGTACAACATAGCATGTCCTGACTGCGGGGTTTTGGAAACAAATTAAAACGTACAGCTTTCTTATCACTTCCAGCATAAATGAAGACAGAAAACTAAACAGCAGTGACGTTTGTGGGGTTACTGAAGTTTGGCTAGCTGGTATATAATGTTGGCATGCTAGCGACACAGCTAGCAACACAGCTATGTTAGCATAACATAAACAAGCTAACTTTTTTCCACTCGATAAAAGTTACCGTGAGTGTTCTCGGTGGTCAGGAACAAATGTAATCGCATGGCAGGATGCTGTAAAAGGACCAAACTTCAGCCAGGAGAACAACTGAGATAATCCATCCACAATACGAGGTTAGTCATTCATATACTGCTGCATGGGCTGGGCTGTAGTTACATCCTAAGGTTTTAAAAACTGAGCTTAAATAAATGATTAGCGGTAATAAAAGCTGAGGGAGGTCAACAGTGATCACTGACTGTTTTAGGAGCTTTTTGAGATTAAATAGAAGAAAATACAAAACATTAAACATGTTAACAACACAAAAGCCATATTAAACGCAGACTACTTTAGGCCCGGAATGTCATCACTTAACGACCGGATAGAGAATGTGTTGTTTGGTAACAAAGCCAAAATCCTCATTCATGACACAATGTCTCCATAAGTAAAACTGCATTTCTGTGCCGCCACACAGAATATGAATATGATAAAATACAAATGCACACAGAAAGGAGCATGCTTTTTGAATGAAGGATTACACTATAATAAATGGTGCTGATTTCAGATATCACATCAACTTTTTTATTTTCACTAACTTTATGCACTTTATTATTTCACAGTTGTTGTTTTTTTTCCATTTTTAAGTAACATACCCGTATATGTACCCCTAAATTCTACTTCTCTCAGTTACATCCTTTATAGGTCGCTGTCTGCCTTCATCTCACCTTATCCCCATCCTCCACTCTCACACCAACCCTCTGTATGTCCTCCTTTGCTACCAACACAAAGCTCCATAATTAACATCTTCTGTCCAGCGATACTGGTCTCCACCCACTCCACCATGCCTGCACTGTCTTCTGCACCTTTCCTGTACATTGTCCTTTGCTTTGGATGGTTGACCGCGGGTACTTAAACTAGTGTCTGTCCCCATAAAATAATTTTCATAGTCTGGGAAAGCAAAAATATTTCATTCCATGAAGTGAAGAAGTTGCATCCAAAGCAGGATTGGGCAGACCAACAGTAACCAACCAAGCAGTCAAGAGCACAGAAATGTTGTGTGTCAAATAGTGGTTACATTTTATCTAAAGAACTTTTGGCAAAGGAAAAAGGCCAAACATTTGAGGGAGGCTAAACATACCATAATTTCTGAGTGAATATTGAGAGCAAAAGTCCTAGCTACTGATGATGATGGAAGAAGTGTATATATAGGACTAACAGGAGACAAAATAAAGCTGCAGTGGGTAAAATCCACAGTGAAACACAGTGGTGGAAATAATGAAATCTAGAATTGGATACCTGCAGCAAATTGTCTCCACCCTGACCAGGGAGAAGTAGCACTTCATTCTTCAAAAGCATTCGCCACCCTTTGGTTACGTATTTGTGAATTCACACTGCAGCCGGGTAATGAGTCCATTATCCTCAAAGCTCTGAAGAACTACACTCAGAAAGTAAGTGTAGTTCTTCAAAGCTTTGAGGATAATGGATTCATTAATGGAGTGAGTGTAATTATTGCACCTTGAGGAGTTCAATGTCTTGTCAGTTGGGCGGTACCAACTAAACTGCTGAATCCTTGACACCTTACAGAGATCTGTCTTTAATCACTGATGCAATTTTGTACCCTAATGTAATGTTAAAGAAATTGACCTTTAAACAGGTATAAAATTAGGTACAAGAGAAATGTATATTTTTATTAGTACCTTGGGTTAAATTTGCTGGCATGTCGATGGACGAAGCGATCCTGTGGTACTGTGTTAATGCACACATGGACACAGCAAATTGCTCGGATGTCTGCTTTTATAGAGGTGTTCACACTTGCTGCAGCACCTGGTGGTTACCAAGATTATTTTAGTTCACTTAAACTAAACTACATCTAGATAAGACAAGAAGAAAGCATCTCTTAATTAAAATAAAAACTTGATTATTTGAACTTGGAAAATGAAAACAGACTGAAAATACACTCAAAAGATCCTTAGCTTTAGTATCGGTTACAACTTTGCCTGATGAGGCTTTGATGGACGTGTTCATTGAGACCCTGGAAGTCTACATCTACGTCTTACGTCTGACATATGCCTTGCATAGAACACTGAATTTAAAAAAACTAAAACACTGAAACTAATATAAATAAAATTCAAGCCAGACATTTTCAAACAATAAAAACTTAATGGAAACAAAAAAAATACAATTAGGAAGTCAAAATGAAATAAATGACAATAAATGCAAAAATGAGAAAATACAAAACTATCATACTTACCTTCTTAATTCCTATGAGCACAGTAAGGACGTACTTAAAGGCCTTTTCCACTAGCGCTTAGTCAGTTCGACTCGGTTTTTAGCGAGTACCTGCTCGGCCAGGGTTCCAAGCGAGCCGAGTCAATCTGAAAATGTGATGTCAACAAGACTGCATGCATTGAGCTGACTGCTGCAGAAAACTCAAAGCTGTGGTCCATGTGTCTGACAAAAGCCAAATAGCAGCAAGTGTGGTACTCCCTCTACATGATGTGTTTGTGTCGC
This sequence comes from Diplotaxodon limnothrissa, assembly GCF_057381915.1. Lineage (NCBI taxonomy): Eukaryota > Metazoa > Chordata > Actinopteri > Cichliformes > Cichlidae > Diplotaxodon > Diplotaxodon limnothrissa. The sequence goes on along the minus strand of NC_140604.1, from coordinate 4,317,892 downwards.
ATACAAATCACGTCACAGGTAATTCAACCACATCGCTTTAATGACAAACACAATTGTAATCGAAAATGACTGAAACAGAGCAGATTGGAGTCGAGCCGAATAGTTACTAGTGGAAAAGAGGCTTTACTTTACCTTGCTGGCCCCTGAAAAGGCACATATAGTTCAATAATTAGCCCTAATGGATACATTCATGTAAAATATCCCTGTAGGGATAGAAGGTGGCTCTTCTTTTCTGTGCACCTATTTCTGAGAAAATAGGAACATGGTCATTCATGAGCTGATGACTTTCACACACCTTTTCACAAACACCCCAAAAAGGTTCAACAGGGTTTTTTTATTAGCGTGTATACTTTACAACAAGATTAAAAACCTGATGCTTCTTCATTGTTGCAAAGCTGTAAGGACATCGGTGTATCAGTACTGAAATGCATGCGCTTCATGTGTTATGCTATATACCTGCACAAAGCAAGTGGGTCAAACTCCAGAATCCAGACGTATAAACGAGACACATCAATCAAACACAGAAATATTGCAGCAAGAAGAATCATGTACTGTAATTACAGTACAAGTGATACCACATCAAAGGACTGTTAATACTCTCTTTCCTTCTTTCATACTCTGCCTCACACTCAAACACACAGTCAGCAGTCAGAAGAACTGCAAACCCTAAAGCCATGTTATAAGTCAAGCCAGGGCGCAGGGTGCATGTAGCTCTAATCCTCCAATTAATTCTCATTCCCCACAAGTGGAGGACCCCTGAGAGCTTCTTGACACTTCTATTAAAAAGTAAAAATGAAACACAGCATGAAGGTGAAGCAAGAGGGATCCCTTTCTTTAGCCCATCTCCATGGAGAGCAAAGTTTTACAACACTTTTGGCAAATTTTCTTTCTTTCTTTTCTCAAGTGGGGAAACTATTTTTGTTGAGAGCACAATACATTTTGTAAAGCACTGGTTGAATATCAAAAAGAAACTACAATACAACTTTTGCATGGCCTTGTCTTTGACTAATGCAACAATTACTAAAAGAAAAACATGATGTGGTGCCAAGTTTAGAGAAATTGTGTCTCAAGATGTGCAGATCCATCTACATATCAACAATATCAATTCCAACACTGGTACTGGTATTGGATTGATACTTCATCAATACCTTTGTTGTTTTCCTCCAAGTTGAGTATCTAGCCCAAATATCTGGGGCTCTCCACCATTTGATTTTAGAACTGAAGAAGCTTGTTTCCTCTGTCATCGCAGACAGAGGAAACAGGAAACGTTAATAAGTTTAAGTTATTCCTCCAAGCTGTAATGGCGGATAAGGGTCTATGTGTCAGCTGGAAAAGTTGGGGAACCCTTGGTTAACCCACACTCTTGAAGTTTGGCAGAAGGTAATCAACATTTGTGGGATACACAGCAATTTTTCAGGTGGTTTGCTTTTGACTCAGATTTTATTCCAAACAGACATGACTCTAACTTTAAATCATGGTATCATATGACCTTACAACATTCCTCTCTCTTACTCATAGAAACATTGTGCTCAGATTTCAGACCTTGCAAGACAAACACAACCTGACACAATAGGACTTTCAGAGATACCTAGAGCTGAGGTCATATATTGATCATGAGTGGAAATTGTCCGACTTTACACATTTCACATCCTGAAAAATCCTACAACCATGACCCCTGCTAAATCCATTTCCAAACTATACCAAGCTCTTTCTAGTGCCAGCAGGATAACACTTTATACATTAAATGGGAAAGGGAATCGGGGATTGATATTTCTGTGGGGGAGTGGGAAAATATTTGGTCTTGCCAGTGGTCCATATCCAGCTCCATGAACTGAAGAGAACATGGCTACAAGAATATTATTAGATACTTCAAGTCACCATATCAGGAGAGGAGAGGTGGGTCGAGTTTCCAAAAATTGTACTCAAGTAAGAGTAGCATTACTTTAAAATATTATTACTCAAGTAAAAGTGAAAAGTAGTCGTCAAAAAAGTTACTCAAGTAAGAGTGGGGTAACGAAAAGCAGTTAACACCTCACGACCAGCTCCCAATCATCAATCGTTTGGTCGCAAGATAATCAAACCTGTTTGATATCCTGTCGCCCCTCAACGCAGCCTCTCACACTGCGCACGCACAAACACAGAAATGAAAGAGAAAAGGTGGAGCAGCACGGCAGTGCAGCGTGTGATCTGGACACAAGAGATGGAGGCACAACTTGTAGGATGAGGCAAGCTCATCCGAGTACGTAAGCGTAGAGCTGCCACCCAGGCAAGAGAAAAATAGAGCTATATCACGTTATAACGTGAAAAGTATATTGTTCTAACAATATACTTTTAATGTTTGTACAATATACTATCATGTTAGTACAATATACCTTTCACGTTTGAACAATAGAATATTTATATTGTACGAACGTGATAATTATGTATATTGTAATTAATTAAGTTGGTGCAAATACTCTTGGTGCCAAGTAAGAAAACAATTACAAGAAGATGGTTAAGCCCAGTTCTGTCATGGTCCTGGGCCATGTGGGCCCAGTATTCTTAGTTTTCATGTATTTTTGTATTTTGTTCCTTATTTAGGCCATGTTTTCTGAGTTGCCCTGTTGTGTTGTTCCCTAAGTGTTTTCCCTTCATGGCTCTCTCCCCCCTGTGTGCCCTCTATGTATTTATGAGCCCTCGTCTCCCTTTGTGCTTTATTCTATGTTTTCCCCAGCCCGTTATGTCTGCGTTCTCCCCGTGCTCTCTCTCCTCCTGTTTGAACCTCTGTGTACGTCCTGCTTTACTTTGCCCATCTCCCATCAGTGTTACGTTCACTCCTGCCGTGTCTTGTTATGATTATCAGTGTCACCTGTGTTCCCCGTGTGCATCCACTTCCCCTGATCATCCCTCATGTGTATTTAGTCTCTGTGTTTCATGTAGTCTGTGTCGCGTCGTCTGTGTTATCTCCCCTACCCCTTGTCGTAGTATCCCAGCCATAGTTTGCATTTTGCTGTCTAACTCTCATTAGAGTCATAGTTTCCCAGTCTATGTTCAGGTTTTCCCTCAGTTACTTTGTTGTTCGTTTCTATGAGTTTATCAGCCATAATAAAAGGCTCGTTTTTGTTGGAATCCACTCCTGCATCCTTGTTTGTGTTCGCACCTGGGTCCACCACACACCTTTCCGCACGGTCTGCCTCCGCAGACCTTGACAAGTTCAGCCTACCCTGGATGACTGGTTTGGGATCATTGTAGAGATATTTAGGATGGAAAAACTGACATATCTGTTAAGAAATCAAAAGGCCAAATTCTACCAAATTTGGAACAAATGGATCCTATTCATTGCCCCCACAAGAGCTGACTTCACTTGATCTCATTGGTACTTGTACTTTTGTAACCTACTATCTATCTAATCTAATCTAATTTCTGACCATTGTTAATTCATTTATTTTATTTACTTTTTTTTCCTCCATGATAGTTGCTATCCTGGACTTAACTCCAAAAACCTGGAAGGACTCTGTTTTCATGTCATTCATATATTGCTATGTTGATGGATTTTTCCTGTCCATTCCAAATAAAGATATAATTTTTAAAAAAAAGCTAAGTTATTTCTAAGCTCGTTAGACGATACCATGACCTGGATGACTGAGAACTAAAGTCTCCTTTATTTATAGCCTACAGTACATTTAAACAACAAGATCTAGGCCAAAATGCTTTAGAGACAAGCAATTTACATCCCAGCTCTCCAAAACAAGTTTTCAAATATACATGAAAATCTAAAAGGTATAGTTTGATGCTTTAACCAATTATTTTGGAAAAATCACAGTGGTCATTAAAATGAGTTCAGAATTTGCAAATTGATAATGATTCATCTCATAAGTCACGGCGCAGCGCTCTCCCCTACAAGCTGCCTTTATAGGTTACAAGTATCGGGATCGGTATCGGCAAAGCTACAGATGTCACTTCACATACATGGCATTAGGCACAAGTTATCTTAGTGTACAATCACCTGTGATGTGATGTTTGGGGGTAGTTTTCTAAACAAGAAAAAAAAAACCCCATGAAAAAAACCTCTCGACATAGAGGAAAAAACAACTATGACTTTATGTGTGATGTTATGCACTGCGCAGTAGGCTTATTTCTCTGAACCACAAGATGGAGCAACAAGTCAGTGCAGTGCTGATCTCCCGAGTCCAGCGTGAGATATATTAATAAAGCATGTGTTGTTACTACCATCCAACTGATTTTGATTGCTAAAATACCACAGACTATACAGTTTTACAAAACAAAAAAATACAAACAAACACACAACCCCTCCCCCACCCCACCCCAAAATAGTTATTAGTTATATATTTGTTGTTTATTATTACTCTGTGTCTCTTTGCCACAGCACGTCCTTTGTCCTGTTTTCCTCTACAGCTACAGACCAAGCTCCATTCAAATAAGGCTCAACTCAACATGTGGACAAATCCCGAGACATTTCAGCACACTTGTTGGTGTTTTAGTGTCAATGTGCAGAATTATCACTGTAGGCTGAAAATAATTGTTGTCTTTGCCTTTAAATTAGCTAAAATAATCTAGGAAATGCTTTTGTTACAGCAGTTAATTAAGTTAAACAATGCAGTCAGATAATAAATAGCTTTAAGCAGGCAGAACTGTATACAACACGCCCAAACAAACACCCAATAAAGTAAAGGAATTAGAAATGTTAAAAAAAATAATAACACAAAACAAATTTAACAACAAAAACAGCACAGTAAACATCGAGTTACATTTATGTGACATAGTACAACAGTACAGAGTAGCTGATAATGATCAGTGTTAAGTGACAGTGCGCAGTTCAAAATGATCAGTTAATGCGAGAGAACAGATGATTCTCTCTTTTTAGAGCGTTATTACATCATAAAATACACAACATACTCATTTTCACTCCTGTAGCTGGGGAGGCGTTCACAGGGATGCCAGATCAGTTCATACGAGCAGATTAATGAAGCAGAGAGCCGTGGTTAGGGAAGTGCCTGAAGTAGTCTGAAGAAACTGAATGTTTGTGTCACTACATGTCAACTGTTCTTTTAGTTTGTATTTACATCATATATACAACAAATGTGGCATTTGTGTTGTTGTTGGTTTACCTGATAATTTCATCATTTCTAATCATTTTCAAATAATTTTTCCTTAACTATGTTTTTGTGATGTCTGGGTTACTGCGGTGTGCATTGATGGTGTTTTCAGTGTTGTTCAGTGATCATTGCAAACCATTGTTCACTAATTGCACCCATTTGAACATTCACCTGATCATTCAGTGCTTGCAGCTAAAGATGGTATGAATGAGAACTTTCAGCCATGTGCACAGTGTATAAAGGTGTGTTGAACTGAACTGGAACCTATAAATTACATTTAGTCATAATTTAATAAAATGCTTTAATCTTTGCACTTTATCTTTCTCACATCAATGACTAATTTACGACCACAGTTCTACAAACATGTCTTTGGAATCAAGAGAAACTTTTCATGGTTTAGAGAATGCAGTTACAAGTGCTGCTGAGGACAGTATACGCAGACCTACAAAAACGATTCTTGGCACAAAAATCACATTTTTAGGTCACAAATAACAAGCTGAGGCATCTGGCCCATCTGGACAAATATGTGAAAGTGGTTATTAATAACACTCACTTGAAATTTAAGGAGGTCCGGTTAGAGAGAATTCTGGTATACTATGAAGTTCCACATGCATTATAATCCACTGCAATATATTTTTAAATAGGCAACAGTATCAGTGTCCTTTTTCTTTTCCTCATTTTAAGGAAAATAAGGTTTGCATTTTTAAATAAAACGTTTTGATTTTCCCTTTTTCTTCTCCTTGTAGCTTCTCCTTTCTCTCACTCAACCCAAGACCAATAACAGGAATCAGCATCAGCATACAGTAGATCAGTTAGACTGAAGTGATTCCTGTTATTTCATTAAGCTGTTGGTTTGTCGCTGCTAAATTGCTTAAATAAACTATCCTGCATTCAAAAATCTAAAAAAAGTTTATTAGACACGTTCCCTTTTTAACTCTTTGTGGAAGACTAAAGATAAAAATGAATATTGCATCACTTGCATGCTTCTTACATGTTGCTTTTAGGCTTTAAAATTAACAGCTCCTTGGGGCCTATTCTTTTCCTGCCGTCGGAAGTATAACGCAGTCAATTTTACCAAATGCACAGATCTTAGAGAGAGTTGCTATAGACGGGTGTGGCTGATGGTGGGAATTAACCTCATTTATGTTTTGTAGGATAATATAGACTGTTCAAAGTAGTTTTCCTGTAGTGGAAAATTACTGGGCACAGGGAGAGGGCGTAGATTCTGGTGTGTGTGTAAGCAGGGAGGAGTTTTTTTCTCTTCAAAGGAGAAGATCCCCGATTGGAGTGAAGATGTACGATGAGCCAGGAACCAGGCCAGCTGCCAAACAGGGAGAGCTAAGTTTAAGCCGTGGCTTCTTACCAACTTTTAACCAATCAGGTTAGTTTGACATTATCAAAAGTTTGTCCACTAGGGAGTGGCACCCTTTCTTTGTCTAGACTACTAGACAGAGTGAGGTCCAAAGCACTAGGTTGTAACTTGAGTCTTCAACCGTTTAATACGTTTTTGTTTTTAATACTTCTAATTTGAGTTTTTCCATCTTCACTGATAAGGTTACTCAGGGAAGTGTTTCGTTAGCGAGGATAGTGGGATCGACACTTGGAGCTGGGCGTGTCTCCTCATCCACAGCTCAATCCAGTTTCTGGATTACCTGATAGGGGACACACCTTAGTCCTAGAAACGTGGAGCCTTTAGAAGAAGAGCCACTCAGACATCCTGTACAGGAGTAACTGGCTGACCCTCATCATTTTAAGTTAATGTACATGATCAGCCTGTGTGTTTCCTGTGTACGTACACTGTCTACTGTAACACAAAGGGAAAGGTTCAAGTAGGCAAACATAAAAACAGTCCATCAAAATCTAGTGATAGGTTCGGGTCTGTCAACAACAAATTCAGACTGCGGTCCCCCCACAGAAGGACAAAAGGACCCCCTGATGATCCTCTAATCGCCTGAGCCAAGGTGTGAAAATAGATGTGGGTCCCAATCAGCCAGAGTTTCGGGTGAGCTCATTGTGAAACCTGGCCCCACCTTATCATGTGATTTCCTGAGGTCAGATGGCCCAGGATGTGAGTGGGCGTTAAGGCGTCTGAGAAGGATCTCAAAACTGGATTATAGATGGCAGAGAGTTGGTGTCGTAAACCCCCGCCTCTGTTCAAAGATGGTCGCTCACAGTGGACATAGATGCTTCTTTCACTCCTCTTTCAAACCATCTGTCCTCTCTGTCCAAAATGTGAACGTTGGCATCCTCGAAAGAGTGACCTTTATCCATTAGATGCAGATGGACTGCTGAGTCTTGTCCTGTGGAGGTGGCACTTCTGTGTTGTGCCATGGCTTTGATTTTGCTCATGATGTACTGGGGAAAATGAGAAATACTTTACTTAAAATCATCCTTTTAATTATTCCCAACGGTTTGGTCTTTTTTCCCCACTCGTTCTCTTCTCCTATGGAAGAAAGAGCAGGAATTTAAGCTCAGGTTACAATTTATCACTGAGCAGTCTAGAGTGGGAAATTTGTCTTCGCCAATGAAGGAAAAAAATAGGCAGTGAAGGAGGAGAATAGTTTGGCAGGGGATCTGCCTTAGCTTTTAAAAAGGAGCAGTGTTCACAACAAACTCAAAGAATGTAACGAACAGTCAGTAATCGAGAGAGCAAATAAGGCACGGCAAAAAAAAAATATTGTTCTTCATTGGCTTCGTACTGTCAACCATATATAATTATTTTTTTGTAATATAGTGAGATATTTATAATCATAGCTATTTTTATCTATTGTAGTTAATGTGTTGTATTTTGTAACTTGGAGCCACAGTGATTGCATAATTTCCTCTGGGATTAATAAATTATTCTGATTCCAAAGGTTCTTAAGTCCACCTGGTAGCAAATATCTGAATATTCCTGAAAACTGTGAAGTTTTAATATTCAAAGTCTAAATCTAATAATCTAATCTAATAAGCAACCCCAAAAAGACTGAGCATTTGGTGTGACTAAAGGATAAAATCTGTAAGACATCAGAAAACATTCTATCATTAACAAAAGAAATACTAAAGTTTAAAGCGTTGGTATTTTTCTTTATTTTGGAATCTATCCTTTGCTTTTAAGCACTCTAACTATCACACACACACACACACACACCTACACACACACACACACACACTGATGAATGCATCCAGGGCAGTTTGGAGATCTTCCTAAAGATCAAACCATTGGATTAGTAGGAGGCCTGCTCTACTCCCTGAGCCATGTGTTGATGTAGTGAAATGCTAAGTTAGCTAAGTTAGTTAGCTTGGAAAGTCACTTAATTTTTGCTGTTTTCGAACACCATTTCCATTCAGAACTTCATGGTACAGATTAGCAAAGCATCGCACGGTCACTGCACATTTGTTGGGCGTGAATCTCTCATAGCGCCACATCGCAAAGGCTCTTTTGACTTTAGATCTGGTGACTGTGAAGGCCACATGAGTACAGTGAACTAACTGTCATTGTGTTGGTGTAGTTTGAATATTTCATAATCTTTGGTGGTTTTTTATGGCTTTGCTCCCTCTCGTGGTCACAGTTGGTATTTGTTATACCCAGATAGTTTAGTAGAAGTGATCAGTTAAGAGGTGCTGTAGCGATTTTAACTAAGCAGTGAAATCTTGGCCCAAACACAGTAAATTTCCATGTTGTATTGTAACCTTGCTAATTGACTTAACGCATGTATAATGCGAATATATGGAGTTGTTAACATGCGTGTGGCTGTAAATCATTTGTACAGTGGGGCAAAAAAGTATTTAGTCAGCCACCGATTGTGCAAGTTCCCCCACCTAAAATGATGACAGAGGTCAGTAATTTGCACCAGAGGTACACTTCAACTGTGAGAGACAGAATGTGAAAAAAAAATCCATGAATCCACATGGTAGGATTTGTAAAGAATTTATTCGTAAATCAGGGTGGAAAATAAGTATTTGATCAATAACAAAAATACAACTCAATACTTTGTAACATAACCTTTGTTGGCAATAACAGAGGTCAAACGTTTACTATAGGTCTTTACCAGGTTTGCACACACAGTAGCTGGTATTTTGGCCCATTCCTCCATGCAGATCTTCTCGAGAGCAGTGATGTTTTGGGGCTGTCGCCGAGCAACACGGACTTTCAACTCCCGCCACAGATTTTCTATGGGGTTGAGGTCTGGAGACTGGCTAGGCCACTCCAGGACTTTCAAATGCTTCTTACGGAGCCACTCCTTTGTTGCCCGGGCAGTGTGTTTTGGATCATTGTCATGTTGGAAGACCCAGCCTCGTTTCATCTTCAAAGTTCTCACTGATGGAAGGAGGTTTTGGCTCAAAATCTCACGATACATGGCCCCATTCATTCTGTCCTTAACACGGATCAGTCGTCCTGTCCCCTTGGCAGAAAAACAGCCCCATAGCATGATGTTTCCACCCCCATGCTTCACAGTAGGTATGGTGTTCTTGGGATGCAACTCAGTATTCTTCTTCCTCCAAACACGACGAGTTGAGTTTATACCAAAAAGTTCTACTTTGGTTTCATCTGACCTCATGACATTCTCCCAATCCTCTGCTGTATCATCCATGTGCTCTCTGGCAAACTTCAGACGGGCCTGGACATGCACTGGCTTCAGCAGCGGAACACGTCTGGCACTGCGGGATTTGATTCCCTGCCGTTGTAGTGTGTTACTGATGGTGACCTTTGTTACTTTGGTCCCAGCTCTCTGCAGGTCATTCACCAGGTCCCCCCGTGTGGTTCTGGGATCTTTGCTCACCGTTCTCATGATCATTTTGACCCCACGGGATGAGATCTTGCGTGGAGCCCCAGATCGAGGGAGATTATCAGTGGTCTTGTATGTCTTCCATTTTCTGATGATTGCTCCCACAGTTGATCTTTTCACACCAAGCTGCTTGCCTATTGTAGATTCACTCTTCCCAGTCTGGTGCAGGTCTACAATACTTTTCCTGGTGTCCTTCGAAAGCTCTTTGGTCTTGGCCATGGCGGAGTTTGGAGTCTGACTGTTTGAGGCTGTGGACAGGTGTCTTTTATACAGATGATGAGTTCAAACAGGTGCCATTCATACAGGTAACGAGTGGGGGACAGAAAAGCTTCTTGCAGAAGACGTTACAGGTCTGTGAGAGCCAGAGATTTTCCTTGTTTGAGGTGACCAAATACTTATTTTCCACCCTAATTTACGAATAAATTCTTTACAAATCCTACCATGTGAATTCATGGATTTTTTTTCACATTCTGTCTCTCACAGTTGAAGTGTACCTCTGGTGCAAATTACTGACCTCTGTCATCATTTTAGGTGGGGGAACTTGCACAATCGGTGGCTGACTAAATACTTTTTTGCCCCACTGTATATTCAATGCTAGCAAGTATACGTTAGCATGTGTATGCTGTTGTTATGTGGAATAATGCTGTTTCCCTGAAAGTTATGTTCGATGAAGGCAACAGCTGTTTATATTGACAATTAACAATCTCAACTAATATGTTTATGTGTGCTCAGTGAACGAGAAAATGATGATCTGTCTTGTGTTCATTTAGTTTTACCAAAACAAATTGAGAAAGTGAGTAAAAGATGCCATGTACAGAAAACTCAAAGTAACATGACATTAGCTGAAAGTCTCTGTTCAATGTCTGTCTAACTGGGTAATTAAAGGCAACTCTATGTCTAGTGAGGACAGACCAGTCATGTTCAAGAAACCAGTTTAAGATCATGACATGGTGTATTATCCTGCTAGAAGCAGCCATTACAAGATGGGTAAACTGTGAACACTGTGAACACAATCAGCAACAATACTCAAGAAGCCCTTTAAACAATGCTCAATTGCATGGAACCAACGAGTGCTAAGATAGTACACCAGAAGCAATAAACCATTGAAACCACCTGTGCTTTCATGTTGTTAACGCCAAATTCTCACCCGCCATCTGAACCGAGACGCAGTAACAGAGACAGTAACAGCCCTCCTGTTTCAGCCCTCCATTGAAAGGTCTTAAATGATATTGTGATTGCTGCAGGTACAGGTGACTGTTCATTCCTTGTTTTGCTGGGGCTCAGCTCAGCCTTTGATACATAATTCACAGGTTAAAGCACATACCAGGGACTTGGAGCCCTGTATTGGATTGATTCCTCATTTTAAAATCTTGTTTCTTACTTTGATGGCCTTACACACATTACGTGAGGCCTCAACCCTTTTTCCAAGCCAGGTTCTCAGACGTTCCGATGAAGACCTTGACTCTGTGGCATCCATTAAAAAGGAGGTCAAAACTTACCCGTTAAGACTGCGATTTGGGTTGTCTTTCTGTTCCGTTGTTTTGCCATGTTCATGTGTGTCCACATTGCTATTATGGGCTGGCTTTTATTGATTGTGATAAATAAATAAACTTAGTTACTTGAAACTGATTAATGCTGATTAAATACCTGTGTTAATAAACCATTGAACAAGTGAAGCTAATAAAATGGCTAGTGAGTATAGTTTATAAGTATAATTTGAGAGTGAGGGTTAAATTAGGGTTAGTCAAGTATAGCAAGTGCAAATGGTAGATGGGGAGAAAAGAGAAGATCTGGAAAACTATCCAAACTGTATCCAAGACAATATCTCAGATGATTTACAATGTGGTTAATTATTATCATATTTCTACATGAATTTAAATACTTGCTTCCAGAGAGTCATGATCGAGTCTAGGCGTGTGGGACACCATGAAGCTGGCATGAAATATATATAACACCCAGCACGCCCCTGCGGGCGGTTTATCCTTCAAGCTCGGGTCCTCTACCAGAGGCCTGGGAGCTTGAGGGTCCTGCGTATTATCTTAGCTGTTCCCAGGACTGCGCTCTTCTGGACAGAGATCACCGATGTTGTTCCCGGGATCTGCTGGAGCCACTCGCCTAGCTTGGGAGTCACCGCACCTAGTGCTCCGATTACCACGGGGACCACCGTTACCTTCACCCTCCACATCCTCTCGAGCTCTTCTCTGAGCCCTTGGTATTTCTCCAGCTTCTCGTGTTCCTTCTTCCTGATGTTGCTGTCATTCGGAACCGCTGCATCGATCACTACGGCCGTCTTCTTCTGTTTGTCTACCACCACTATGTCCGGTTGGTTAGCCACCACCATTTTGTCCGTCTGTATCTGGAAGTCCCACAGGATCTTAGCTCGGTCATTCTCCACCACCCTTGGGGGCATCTCCCATTTTGACCTTGGGACATCCAGGTTATACTCGGCACAGATGTTCCACTTGGTTATGGCGTTCCATGTATGCCCTGCCTGCTAGCATCTTGCACCCTGCTGTTATGTGCTGGATTGTTTCTGGGGCATCTTTACACAGCCTGCACCTGGGGTCTTGCCTGGTGTGATAGACCCCAGCCTCTATGGATCTTGTGCTTAGTGCTTGTTCTTGTGCTGCCATGATTAGTGCCTCTGTGCTGTCTTTCAGTCCAGCTTTGTCCAGCCAATGGTAGGATTTCTGGATATCAGCCACCTCCTCTATCTGACCTGACCCTTTTTTCAGGTAAAAGTGTTTAAAAGTTGATATATTTCCAATGTGTACACTGTTAAGATATTTAAGAGGTAACCCTTCATTGTTTTGTAAGCTTTAGAAGCATTATATTACAGTTTTGTGCACATATACGTGGCGGTTTTGAGCCTCCGTTTTGTACTGTGTAATGGCCATTAAGATAACGGCAGGAGTTAAAAACGCTGCTATGGTCAGCCATTTCATCAGGAAACCTGCTCTGGTATATGTATAGTAAGCACTTTAGTATTTTGGTTTATTATTTAGTGTTTTTCTTCCACCATGTGACATTAAGCAGTACAGAATGTGAAACCTTTCTGTTCATTTTTACTGCAATAAATGACTTCATGAGAGACGCAAGTCATAATCACTCTCGTGATTCTTTTCCCCCTGTTTTCAGGGGTGTAACATCTATACATACACAGGGATAGACTGACAAGTGAATATTTTTTTACTATCCATGGCTATTCAACACCCTCTTTTTCTCTTTTTTGTAAACATCAGATTTATGAGGGCCTTTGTCTCTTTGAGTGATGATGATGATGATGGTAGTGGTGGGGTTGCTGGTTCATGCTCTTCTGCCTGCACACCTGTTTTGCATTAACCTCATCACCTGCGATATTTAAGGACTACCTCCTGTGTGGCCGAAGAGCAGCGTTGTTTCCAAACTCACTAACTGGTGTCCTATGGGCTGGTCAAGTATTTTCCTGAATACTAGCCCTCCTTTGGGTCTGATTCACCTCTGAAACCTGGTTAGTGACACCTCCCTTAGTGTTCTTCCAGTTTTTAACAAATAAAGGAATTGAGTGACTGTCAGAATCAATCAGTGACTTTATTGCTCGACTGCTGTTATTACTGCATCTAATGCCCGTCTCCTCTCCTTCAGGACCACGATCCTGAGTTGCCAGTCAAATCTTGTCAAGTCCTCATTGTTACATATTGCACCTGTGAGATGTCCTTTTGTGTCAACGGGAACTTTAAGTTTCTGATGCCTGGGTCCTGCTTCAGTGTCTGTTTAATGGCTTTGCCATTTAAGACCATGACAGAATTACAACTGTTTTTATACATAATTCCCCATTTTCAGAGGCGTAAAAGCCCACATAGTAGATGCTGCCAAACATCCTACACGTAAATTGCATTTTAAAGACATTTATATTTAATAAATCCAAGATGTAACCTGTATGCTGACTTGTGGCAGTGAAGTAAACCTAAAGTTAATATCCTTTAGAATTTGGAATACAGGGAGTAAAGAATTCAGCCAATGTGTTTTCTTGTTGCCACATAAGCAAACGCAATCTCACCAACATATTATTATTATTATTATTATTAATTTTCCGGTGACATTTGCTTACACGGCAAAAATAAACGCCTTGGCTCCCTTGGAAACAGGGCTGTAATCATTTGGTGAAAATGTTAGAGGGATATTTGATTCGGCACTGGAATGCTCCATATTTAGAAAGACTGACCACCAGCCTCATATTTTTGTCATTCTTGTTTTTGGTAATCTCACAGAAAAATGAAGAATAGTATGTGTTCAGGGTGCAATATATATTTTTACAATAAACTGTAAAACCAGTCCAGTCTAAAAATGTAAAACTGTAATGTGTCTTTGGTTTATCGGGTGTGATATTCCTCTACGTTTCAACAAAACAAAGCTGAAAATTGAACTTTGCAAATTTTGGTGACAAACCTTTAAAAAAAAGGAAGAAGGAATGGCATTTAACCCGTGGCTGCTTATTGTGGCCCAACGTATCGTTTACACATTTTGAAACTTGGTTGGATTATCATGCTGGCTTGTTAGACTTTTTTTAATAAGACCCTCTTACCATTAGTGTCTTTACAGGAAGTCCCATAACTATGCGATATTCATCTACTGTTTCATTACTAACGTGTGTTTTAGGAGGAAGCAGTCACATGGAATCCTCCTGGAGACCAACAACCATCTGCATAAGCATTTTTTTCCTCAAACAGTGGGTCTCTAAACGTTCACAAAATGGCACAAAACCTTTGCTAATTTTATTTTTATTATTATTTATTTTTATTAAAATACAAAAACAAAACGGTTGCCATTATTTCAAAATTATTTTCTTAGTTCCCATGGTGACACTAATACAGAAGAATCTGGTGCTGCAGACACAAAGTATACTTCCAGCTGAAATTAATTACTCACAAAGGTGGTACAACCCATATGGAAAAGAAATAGTAAAACCTTACATGATTTACTCATGAAAGTGGCCACTTTCTCATTACTTTCATACATTGTTTTAGTAAGTATCCAAAACATACAAGTTTCATTATATAATTTTTCAAGGGATCTTATATCTGTTTTCACCTTTGTATGCTTTTTATACAAGTTTCACACAAGACAGATACAAACTTTATAAGATTTATATATATATATCTTTTCCATATGGGAAAATAGCTGACTAACATGAAAAATGTTGCAAAAGATGTTCTTAGACACACTTATGATTCTGTGACTCCCAAAACTACTTTAATCACACAAACTGTAGTTAAGGTTTGATTCCTTTTGTATCACTCTGTGAGAAAAATGATGGTTATAGTTATTTATGGTAGGTCTTGCTTTTGGTGAACACCTCTGCCAGCTTGTCTGCATACGGTCTGAGAAGCCAGCCTGGGATGCCGTCCGGTCCCAGAGCTTTGTGAGGATTGACCTTTTTGAAAGTCCATCTCACAGCTTCTGTTTTGAGAGTTAAAGTTGCAGCCTCACTGTCCTCCTGAGGGTAGAGGATCTGCTCTCTGTTGTCTGCGTCAAAACGAGCATAAAAGTTGTTAAGCTCGTCTGCGAGAGATGCCGTGGGCTGAACACTGCCTGTGTTGTCATACCTGGCTGCTTTATATGCATGAGAATAGAGTTAAAGGCAGAGGTCCGCACTTTTAGCTTGGCACGAACGTCTTTATTTACCCAGGGTTTCTGATTTGGATATATGCGGACAGTGGTTTTAGTGATGGTATCGTCCATGCATTTTCCAAGATGCTGACTTGACTGCACATACTCACAAACTACTCACCAAATATTAGAGAAACTTTCAAAACAAACCAGAAGCTCATTCGCTTGCACTGAGTATGTTTCAAAAAGTGCACTTTTTCACATTTCACAAGCCCTTGCCAAGTGGAATATGTTACTGTTATGGTAGCCCCGTCTCTTTATCTATTTCTGTTTCTCTCTAGTTGCTTCTGTTGTTTTTTTTTTTTATCTCTCCTCATTTTTGGTATACTGCAGTTTTACTGAATCATTATCAGGAATAATTTGCCATAGCTGAGGAATTACATGCACGTTCCAACAGGGCCGCTGCCAATGCATAACAACACTTAATGGGCACTTAAGAGCAGTCAGTGGTAGCGATTAAACAATGTTGTAGATAATTTTGGTCTTTATGGATACTTTTAGTGTGCTCGTTGAATTCCAGGAAAACTGATGTTTGGGGAAATTGTGCCTCAGGAGGTGAGGTGAAAGAAAGACAGACATTAGAGCCTAAAGGTGAAAGTTCAGACAGATGGCATGTCATCTTTTAGGATCCTGAGCATGAGGTAAAATGACAACACCCATTTTTCATTACTGGTACGAAGCACTGTGTAAGCTAGGGCTCTGAATATACAGGATTTGGTTTATCGACTCCCTTACAGGACGACAGCATGTGAAGGGAGCCATCGTTCCATTCTATTAAAGAGTGTACTCAATTTCCCAAAGGCTTTATTCTTTAGACATTTGTTATTTTGATAGATTGTATGTGTGTGAATTCAACTGAAAGTTTATTATTTAATACATATTTAATATACATTATATTTAATGCCTAAAAACTTCAGAGCCCTACATTAAACAGTGGTCATTATGGACAAAAGGTGCAGTCACACTGTCCCCGCTTTAAAAGTTGGTATGTCCTCCACTGAGCTCTCATCTTCCTACTCTAATGTCTGACCTTCCTCCACCAAATCCCCTGACAGCAGTAAGACTGACTCCTCTTCCACATTTCAGAGTAAAATCATTTCTGCCTAACCCTGCCTTCTAATTCTTGTACGAACAATAGGAATGGGAATTGGAGGGCAAGGTTCCCAGTTCCCAGTAGTTCAATTCCTTGGAATTGTTAGGAAGCTTGCCTAGAGATTCAACAAGGCTCTAATGCCTTTGTCTCAATCTCACGGCCCATGTCCACCCCTACTTGTGGCCCACATGACGTGAAGCAAAGTAAAGCTAGTTTTTGGCTACGAGCCCAACGGAACCCAACGTATTAGCCGGAGGTCCCTTTGCGAACCGTAGTAAAAAAAAGTGCAGTCTTACCTAATGTAGTCCTATGGTTACAACGCCGTTACTGTTACTAACAAGAAAATGCGGTCGCGTTACTATTTTTCAACAAACAGACGGTTAAAGCTGTGTTCAGTTTACTGCATCTTATATCAGTTGCACGTAGCTGTCTGTATAAGAAGTCTGGGCGCTACAGCTTTAAGCAGCTGCGCGCGCTCCCGTGGACGGCAATCACATTCTGGTAGACAAATCACATTTTGGCACAACCCACTTGAACTACAATCGCATGAGTGCTGCTGTTTGACTGAGGAAGAATAAAGTAGTCGTGGTAAGCCAATCACATGACCACTTCAAGATGATAAAGCAACAAGGTGATATACCAGTTCATAAATTGTGTTGATAGGCCACGTCATGATAAACAATATATACGCGGCGTTTTTTCCTCAATAGTTTCGTCACGTTTACTGTCTAAGGACAGCGCAGCGAGCGCTCTCTGCTTATGAGCAAAAAATAAAAAAATTAAACAAAAAACAGCCCGTTCGTGTTGGTGGAAAAATGCACCATGTCAACCAATCAAAAATCATATGGCAACATGAAATTTGGTTGTTTAGGAAGAGGGGGAAGTTTTAGGAGTGATGGAGAGAGAGAGAGAGAGAGAGAGAGAGAGAGAGCAGAAAAAGAGAGAGTTTTGAGATGTTGAGAGATTTGTGACGTTTAGCGTGTTTGGAGTGTGTAGTTCATGTGTTGTCTTGTGTAGTGTTGTGGATAGTTTTGTGTTGTGTGTCAGAACAATGAGGCGACTGCTGTCTCCAGGTAGAAACAGGAGTGATACACCTGCTGCTGTCAGACCTGCAGGTATCAGGCTGTGATGTTTTCCTTTACTGTGCACAGAAATTATTTTTTTGGAGTGGCACAAACAATTTGTGTGGCATCTTATTGAATGCAGAACTGCTGATTGTTATGTAAATTGTTTGAAATGGTTATAAATAAGAGTAAAAGGTAAATGGCTGCAAAACTTGTGCATAGGATTTTAAAATTCACACTTTATATTTGCATTTAAAGTTATGAAATATGGTTCAATGAACATGTTTGTGGTTGTTACAGTGAAAATATCACTTTTTCTATTGATTTGAGATCAATTGTGTTAATACAGTATGTCAAAATGAAAACATAACTGTAAATTCAGACACGTGAGGTTGTGCTGAAAAGAATGATACCAAACAAGGCAAAGTAAATAGTTTTTAAAGGTGAAATGTGGAGGGAAAATCAAAAGTAGTTAAAATGCCCAATTATACCCTGGACCCCAGAGGGAGACAGCTGGAGATGGGGAGGGAAGGAAGGGAGGGACAAGAGACCCTTCCCTGGGGCCAGCTCCCCCGCTGACCCCAGTAGGCACCCCTACACTCTGGAACCCACCAGGGCAAGGGGGCCCAGGCCCATCCGGACCGGGGCCCACAGCTGCAGCACCGCCCGGTTCACAGAGTCCGGGGCAGCCCACCCGACCCCACCACAGAGATAACTGCACCCACCCCAACATTCACTCATCTCCCAGACTACACAAGACAATAGACACCAAGTGAACTCCTGAAGACCAGAGAACTTCTGCAATGATGTAACAGCCTCCCCTCCAGTTGCATAGCCCCCAGTTGGCTCGATGCACTAGAGGCCCCCCGCGCCAGGTTTGAGCCCAGTCCGGGGCCCAGCCCAGAGACAGAGAGCACCCAGAACCCCACGCCCGCCCCAAACCCACCCCGGGGCAGCCAGGCTACCAGGTCAGTAACCCACGTCCTCAGCCCTGCTGCACACAGCCACAAGGAAACCATCATCTAAGAGCCACCAGAGATTACAGATTTTATAAATACACATCTTAAAATGTGCCCATCAGGAGAGTTCAGTAGGTCTGTGGGAATTATCGACTAAAACTATGAGGTGACTTCTTAAACCACTCAGTCTTAATTTCAGTGGCAGGTTTTTTATCAAGATCAGATTTCATGGTCAATATTATGCATCAGTTTATTTTCTTTCCATATGTTTAGAGCACTTTCATAATTTCAAAAAAGAAAACTAACAGTTTTAGGACCATTTAAACATTTAAAATAAAAAGTAACAACAATATCTGTCAATGTGACTCTGATTTGTAGTTCTCAATTTAATTTTTTTATACTTTGAAAAGTCATTCCCATTAGGACTATTTTTTAAAATGTAAGAACTAAAGGAAGTTATCAAATTATTGTTCAGCTGAATCTATCCCATGAATTTTGCTGCATGTTCTGATTGTTGTCATGCAGTCTGTTGGTCGACTCACCGATAGATGATGAACAGTACCAGTCCGTTCCCAAAAAGGCTGAAGACAAACGTGAAGTAATAAAGGATGGACAGTTGAGCTCCCAGAATATTGTCCCCGTCCCTGCTACATGGTTCAGGTGGTGGATACGACCCAGTGCTGTAGTCATAGTCATATGATGTAGTTTCCATCTTTGTGTCAGAGAAATGCAGAGAAGTGTGAATCAAATGTAACACTGTTCACGATGCGGTCGATATAAAATTGAAATGTTAAAATGTTTAAGCCTAAAGTATAAATGAGCAATAAAATTCTACAAGCTGGAGAACCCCTGGAGAAATCCTGTTCCCCACGAGTTTGAAGGCATTTTAGAGACCCAAAATGTAGTTTTAGTGGAGGTTTTACAGTTAGGTTATGTTTAGGGTAAGGTCAGGGTTAGGCAAAGCATTATGTCAATGAGATCCCACAACGATATGAATAGACGTGTGTGTGTGTGTGTGTGTGTGTGTGTGTGTGTGTGTGTGTGTGTGTGTGTGTGTGTGTGTGTGAATGAGAAGAGAGTGTTGCAAGAAAGCTCAACACATCAACACGCACTCTGAGCTGAGTGTAGAGCTGTGTCAGCACATTCAGTTCTCAGTTGATTTGGTAATATTTAGCAAGAGTGATCTCTGTCATGAAGATTTTAACACCTAACGTGAGCCTAAACTGCACAGCTAATAAACAGAATAAATATTTGGTTGTTCATCTAAACAACACACGATGCCATGATCAGTCATCTAATCACCAAATACATTAATTTCTCTCAATAAATCCAAGTAATTTCTCCTTATTGAAATGCTGTACTGCTCTCTGGCATTTAGTTCCCGGTATTTGGGTGGTTTTTATTTGCTATTGGACTGGATTTGTCAAACAGAACTGAGGTTCACAGAGACAAGGTTGTGTTGCTCTAAATGAATTTGAAAAAGTCTAAAACAGTATTTAAGGACAGAATGATGTTGTTCTTTTGATGTTGATCTTTTCTTAAAACAATGGTATTGTGATCTGCAAAAGGGTCGGACTATTGCAATATTATTGTAAAGGGAAATGTCATCATTTACAGTAATGTACAAAAGTGTTGACTCATTGGCTTCAAAAACGGAAACATGTGCAATGATTTATTGAAACATGTACAAAAAATACATGGAAATATAGTATATGAGGCAATAACAGAGTTTGTATAATTCTAATGAATTTCACAGTCAGTATGAAATCATGCTTATTATTCAGCATAACCCATCAACCATCTGAGGCAAGCTTTCTTGTAAAGTTTTAATGTAGTCTTCAGGAATAGTTTTCTAGGCTTCTTGAACGATATTCCAAAGCTCTCTGGATGTTGGCCTCTTTTTACTTCAATCTCAGTCACACGCTCTGGTGCAAGGTTCCAGTTTCTAATCTGCAAAATGTTCATGCAAGGAGGCTCTCAAGTGAGTTTATCTCATATGACGTTTGTTTAGGTTGGATTTTGCTCATATTCAATATTTATAGTTATCCTTTTCAGTTGTTTTCCTGTCCCATGTTGCCTGTGTTTAGTCTGTTTTTCTACCGTGTTTAGGCAGTCTGGTCTTTATGTTTGTTTACCTTTTGTCTATGTCAGATTTGTGTCTCGGCCTCTTATCCCGTGTGCATTGTGTTCACTTTTGCTTCCCTTGTTTCATATGTCAAATTCAGTTCACTGTGTTCCCTGCTGTTTTCTAATTACCTTGTGTGTATTTAAGGCCTCAGTTTTCATCAGTTCTTTGTTGCATTCTCCCCATAGGTTATAGTTCTAGTGTTCTATAGTTTGTTTTTGTGTTTTTATAAGTTTTATAAGCGGCCTTTGGAGTTTACTCTTTGCCTCTGGAGTCCTGCATATTACCTGCCTGTAGTGATAGTGTGACGAAGCCCCATGAATGTGTCCAATCTTTCCAGACAATTGCTTTGCCAAAAAGCAGCTGTTCAGCAGCTCCAGCAATTGAACCGCTCCAAAATGAGCTGTTCAAAAGTGCTGACATCTGCTGGTCAGTCGATGTACAGCAGTGATAATACATGTGGGCTACATAACACTGGATATGCAAACATAATGAAGTATCATTTGCAGAATATCTATATGGTCCTGCATAATTTAATACACATACATGCACACACAGACTTCGTTTGGACACACCCCCTTTACTCGACACAAGCCTTTGGGCTTCAGTGTCAGATGTAACATCACTACCTACCTGCCACACAGCATCATTGAGACTGTATGTTGTACATCATCAGGCAGCTCTATCACAACCAGAACACCAGCCCATCAGTAGTTTGCTTTGTTTTCAAACAGACAACAGTCTAAGTGAACTCCATACGTCACTACAAACCACGTGCCAATGTTCAGTCCACTCACTGGTCAGATGTGTCTGGGACAGGAGCAACTGAAGTAAATACAGGAAGAAGTGCAGTTTTCTGGACTACTGAAGAACATGGAGAACTTACATTCATTCCACGGATATTTGCTAGCCTGTACAGACCCTTGCACATCTATAGTAACTTGCCACATCCCAGAATTCAAAGCATATGGTGGAGATATCATCTGAATTTCAGGAGCGGGACCACTCCTCCTTCACGCCCCCTCTGGCCTCAGCCTATAAAAGCTCCCAATATCCAATACCCGCTGTTCTCATTTTCATGCTCCACCCTACCCCCCCTTTTTTCTTTCCTCTCTTCTCCTGTCCTCTCCTCTCTTCCTTTCCTCCCTTTATTTCTCGTTAGTACAGGGGGTTCTGCCCGGCCCGAGAGCCGTCACCAGTCCCCTTCAATGCCTTCCCCAAACCGCAGCACTAATCACACTTCCTCATCCCTCATTGCTCATTGTTACCAAGGGAGTGGTCCCTGCGAGTGAAATGTTTTCTAGTTCAAACTTATAATGTACACCTGGTAGTTAAGTCGAGGTTAGATCACGCTTAGCTCATAAACAAAGCACTCTGGAGTTTTATGGAACTGTACAGTGTCTACACCATAGTGCAATTATTATGTTCACACTTGCACAATTGCTCTGTGCAAAGGGGGGAAACAAACCAGTTTGACTTAAACAGACTAAACACTGCAGATGTGATAACATCTTTAGTTAAACTGCAGGTATGTCTTAAAGACATAAAGACCTGCATGACCTCTAATTTTCTGCTTTTAAATTCAGATAAAACTGAGGTTATTGTATTCGGCCCTGGTATCCAACGAGATTCTTACTCTGCATGGCATTACCTTGGCCTCCAGTAACACTGAGGTATGTTGGAGTCCTTTTTGACCAGGATATCTCCTTCAATGTGCACATGAAACAAATATGGAGGACTGCTTTCTTTCATTTGCACAATATCTGTAAAATTACAAACATCCTGACTCAGAGTGATGCTAAATAATTAGTTTGTGCATTTCTTACTGGACTACTATAGTTCATTATTATCAGGCTGTCCTAAAAACTCCTTGAAAAGCCTTCCGTAGATCCAAAATACTGCAGCAGTTTTACTAACAGAAACCAGAAAGTGAATGCATATTTCTCCCATACTGGCTTCTCTTCACTGGTTCCCACCAGTCTATATTTAATCATTAATCATCATTATTCTCTGTATGTCTTCCACAGTCTGTTTTTCTCCCATCACCTCCAACCATTTGCAGCAGATGGCCCCTCCCTGAGCCTGGTTCGTCAGAGGTTTCTTTCCACTAAAAGAGAGTTTTTCCTTCCCACTGTTGCCAAATCCTTGCTTAGATGGGGTCATTTGATTGTTGTGGTTTCTCTCAAATATTGAAGGGTCTTTACCTTAAAATATAAAGGGCTTTGAGGGACTTGTTGTATTTTGGTGCCTTGTATGAATAACATTGAATGGAATTGAAAATGAACATAGATGCACAAAACATTTCTCATTTTTATTGTAAATGTCATAATGAATTCTGTTTAATGCTTTAAAATGGTACGTTTTCCTGTTTCTAACAGCATATTCTTTTTTCTTTATTTAGTAAGAATACAGGCAATGTACAGTTTTCAAGAAACTATATGAACAGTGATGCTGGCTTCAGAGCCGATGGTAGTGTGTATATTGTTTATAAACCAGAAAAAAAGAAGCACATCAGCAACAAATAACAAGTGGAAAGCATCTGTGTTAAAAAATATCCGGGACATGAAATGGAGAAAGTTACAGCCTTTTGATTTAAAAGTGTTGATTTCATCAAGTAATCAAGAAGAGTGCATTTACTCAAGACTGATAGACATGAAACAACCGTTAAGTTAAAAAAAAACAACAATTTTTCTGATATTTTACATTATCATTAAAAAAACTGCATCTCTATTTACTCTGATTATCTTTGTGTATTACTAAAATTAGTTTGACTACCATGAACTAGTGTGTCAAATTTCAAGAACTTCTGCTGTTAGGCCTGAACACTGGTCAAATATGACTTATTTGGCAGATTGTGACTGAAGTAATAGAATGTAGAGTTTTATCTCATCAATATGAATCTGACAACAGCTTTGACCTGAACCACAGGAACATTTTGGTGACACTAGTTCTTTGAAATCTCGAGATTGATTTAATTCTTATACATCACATCCATTTTTCTATTCCAATCATAGTATGAATTTACCCGTATATGTAATCAAACTTTACTAATCTCCAACTTGAATCGTGAAACATTTGCAAACACTGATATATAACATTTCTAAAACTCGTTTCTTGTACTTTTTGTGGACATGTTGCTTCTGCTGTTTTGACTAACAGAAATGTGTCTCTTTAACTTTGGGAAGTGTTTCACCAGGAGCTGCCTGAAATAGTTCTGGAATTTCTTCCCAACAAACGTGTAGAAGACGGGACTGATGCAAAAGTAAATGTTGGCAATGTAACGAGTGATTTGAAGCGCATAGGCCTGTTTCTGTTCTTCCTCGCAGCTTGTTGGTTCATCATACATCAGTACAATATTATAAGGGGTCCAACACATGAAAAACAACAGCACAATGATGAATATCAGCCGGACTGTCTTGAACCTTGTTACAATCTTGGACGACACAACCGTGATTGTGATTCTTGCATAGCAATAGACAATTACAACCAATGGGAAGATAAAGAAAAGGAAAAGCTGAATGTAAAACCCAGATAATCTCAAGGCATCCACATCAATATTTGGAATGTAACCAGGATATTCTTGACACAGAGTTTTGTTATCAATATTAGACGTAAAAATTTTATGGAGAATCATTGGTCTGACACATGCCAAACCACTGACCGCCCACACCACAGCGCAGGAGAATACTGCATAACTTCGATTCCTCACTTGTAACAGACCCACCGAGTACACAACTGCAAGGTGTCGGTCAAAGGTAAGAAGAGCTAGGAAGAGGACAGAGCTATATAACCCTAGATAGTAGACACTGCCAACAATCTTGCACATAGCGGTGCCAAAGATCCAGTTGGAGAGTTGCATGTAGACTGCCATGAATGGAAGACTACTCGCAAAGATCAGGGAGGACACCACCAGGTTCAACAGGAAGATGTTGGTCACAGTGGTCAGCTGTTCAAACCTAAAAGGGAGTCAACATGAAAAGTTATTATATGTGTAAAATGACTCATAAGTAAAGCATTATAAAACAGCTGTAATTCTCTCTGAGCTCAGGCAGTTTACAGGCAACTGGGATCTGTGGATTGTTTGGTGATACGTCTTTAGAATCAACCTTTTTCTGGAGGTGATCATACCCGTAGAATCTGAGTAAAGGTGTATTTTTGGAGGCCGCAAAGAAATTCAGTAGGAACTTCATGAGGGGAGCATAGAATTAGAGCAGAAAAAGACGATATTTCTAGATTCTCGACTTGATGGAAAATAAGCACGGTCGACTTCCACAAAGTTGTAGTTCAGAGTTCACAGCATTATTACATTATTATACACACATCATTATGTACTATTCAACCATAAGAGCAAAGGCTCAAACTCAGAAACCTTTTGGTGTAGGTGTGGTCTCTCTCTCTCTCTCTCTCTCTCTCTCTCCCTCTCTCTCTCTCTCTCTCTACATATATGTCTGTGTGTGTGTGTGTGTGTGTGTGTGTGTGTGTGTGTTGGGGGGGGGGTCATTTTTTGAAAAAGCTCTGTGGAGCAGACCGACATTCGAGGGTTTCTTTGGCATGAGAACATTGTCATTCTTTTAAAAAGCACGTTATTCGTATTTGTAGTCCACAGGAACACATGAATCTATGTTTTTCCACTTTTTCCAATAAGTTTCGAAAATGTTGGAGCTTGGTGTCCTGTAGTGCTGACCAATGTGTGTAATGTTAGTTTAACACAAAGAAAATTCAGGGGTGAAAATAACATTTCTAGCTTTTGAAAATGTTTGATAATAAGAGAGAGTACCGCACCAGCAGCTTTTTGTGGTGAAAAGCAGTTTTGCATCCTGTGCAGAATGTCTAGACAGCCAGTGTTATTTGTTAGTTGAAGGAAAGTCTAAGAGTAAAATATTACTTTTCCTAATTTTTCTTTGCATTTGTCCAGATCCAGGCTGTAATCAAAACTAAGAGAATTGGTGTTAATATGAACCCTACTGCCCTAGAAACGGGAAATATATTTATCTTGAGGTCCAATAGTTAACAGGACGGTAGATTGAGTAGATTGTACCTCAAGGACAGAAATGGATATTTACTCCACCATGCATACCAGCCCTTCTTTGTGATTTTATGGAGATTACCACTTCGTGGCTAAGTTGCTGTCAATTCGAATTGCTTCTGCTTTGTTACAACACCACTAACAACTGACAGTGGCATCATTACTAGCAAGCAAATGTCATTACTTGGACCTTGTTGAACAGCTGGCATCTTATCATTGTACCATGTCTATCCCAGCTACCATAGGGTAGCATGTCTTTAGACCATGGCAGGAATCTGGAGCTGGAGTGAGCTGGAGTGCACACACATGCAGAACATGCATGTTCTGTTGCTCTTGCTTTGATCCAGAGGCAACACTGTTCCGCACAGACCCTCTGGGTGTGAGGCAGTTGTTTTAACCACTGACTCCTGCTGCCCCAGGAGTCTATTGTACCTTGACCATTAACCCTTTTATGTAAACTTTCTATCAAAGGAACCTCATTGTCTCAGTCTTTGAATATAGCAGATGGCGGGAATTATGCCACTGCAACATATTTTAGGGACTGCCTGACAGTAAATATATGGGAAAAGAGATTAAATTATAGCTAACCATTGGAAACAACCCACCGTTAATAGATAAAGAAAAAATTGTCAACTCAACAGTGTGCTGAAGAAGCAGTTAGAAACCAAAGAAGCCTGAGAGAAACGCAACATGGGTCTGGGGCTCTTGCTCTTGCTCTTTTCGATCCAGCGCTCAAGCAGATTTTGTTGAATTTCTCCCTGACATTGCTTATTGTGTTTTCTGTGAACACCAAAAACATCTTTAGATTGCCTGCTCACAAAGGTAGAACTGGAAAAAAGACGTCTGGTAGACAGTGGCTTTTCAGAGCATCTTCTTTCCAGCCCCTGAGGTATTCTGTCACTGTCTTCCACTGTCTGTGGAAGTAGTATGGCTTCATCATGTTACCCTGGTCGTTGTATTTCTGACAACCGCATGACATTTTGTGTCAAATCCACCTCTGCTCCAAAGGGTCTAAAAGCCTGTCATGCTCCTCGCTTTTGTTGCATACTTCGTCCATTTTTCAGGGAAAAATGTCCGAGTGGAATTCTTTTGGAGTATATAAAGATTAATATAAATTGCTACCATATTTTTATTTATATTTTTGTCTGTTTTATGTCCTTTCACCTTTTATTATGCACTTATGACCTTTTACAGTCTAGTATAACATTATATTGGTGCTTCATAAAAAATTTAAATTAATTATCAAGAATCATGACGGCTGAAAAAGTTATCATGCAGTTCACTGTGTAGTTGTTTATAGTGAAAGAAACTGAAATGCAATGTTTAAACTCTTTGGGTTTTTTTATATTATAGTTTTATCTTTCATTTAAAGTTCCCATTGTAAGCTAAACAAAAGTGAAATCCCTTTGTTTCAGAAGTCTGAAAAGTAGTTTTTCGTTTGTTTGTTTTTTAAATGTCCTGTTTTCCAAAGCACCTCAGTCAGGCAAAGTCTCCTTTCCAGTACCCTGGTTTAAACCTACCCATGGAGACTGAGAAATGGTATCCCCCCTATTAGATCACACTCTTCAATTACCAATTATCAAGATGATCACCCATTGTATGTATAAAAATATCAAATTATATCCAAATTATATCAATCCCGGTAGCCAAGTTTATATAGGTTCTCCTCGTGTATCGTGTGGAGTATGTGATGATGGGAATTAGGTGAATTATGTGGGATCAATAAGATGTTGAGCAGGGGTAGGAATTAATAAGTATGTTCATACTTCTTCCTACTCCTTTTCAGACCAAACATTGTTACATTATGTCAGACGATTTTGTTTTATTTCATTATATATTTTTTGTTTATCTGAACACATACGTGTGTGTGTGTATATCTACATATATATTCGTATCTGTAAATGAAAATATATGTAGTGTGTATATATTGTTTTTTGTTTTATATGTCTGAAACAAATAAAGATACAATACAATACAATACAAATACCCCTTCTTAAAAAAGGACATAATCCCAACTTCCATGCAACATTACAGAGGGATCTCAGCCAAAAAAGTCAGACAACATCCAGAACCGCGAGAAACTCAGCATGGCTTTCATTCACCCCATTGGTCCTGCCACCAAGGAGCTGTTTAACCGCTTCAGTGACCTCACTCCCAGTCTAGCCAGTTTGTCTCAATCACACTAGCTCGGATTCCTTTCCCATGAGAGGTGTGATGCTCTGGGTCCCAAAAGTTAGTTTCAAACCTTATGCACACAACTGCAGCTCAACTCTCATAGTACCACACCCCTAAAACACCTCCTGGGAGTGATGGGCCGGCACGAGGGGAAAAATGTAGGTCATATGGCTCAGTACTGCAATATCAATTCCTCCGATATTGGATATTTATATTCTAGAGTTGATTATCATATTAAAATATTTATATTTTCATAATTTGGGGTAAATTTGTAGTTGATCATAAAAAAGAACACAGTGGAAAATAACTATATTATTGGGATTGTCTAAATGATTAATAGGTACCATTTCTTCTTCCTCCTGTCATAGCAATACACGAAACATGCGAAACACGGCTGTATAAATGCCTCAGGCTCACGTGTGCTCACTCATTCAGTGGACGATGGACGATCATCGTCCACTGAATAAAGAGGACGAGAGGGACACGTGCTGCTAAAGAGAGATAGCCAGCGCTCATGGAGTCCTTTGGTGCTGCAGGCAGGCTCTATCCAGGTACAGAGGGAGAAAATGTTGAACTCTTGGCGACATGTAGCACTACTGCTGAATTTCGGAAATTGGAATTACATCTAGGCTTAGGCTTTTTGTTTAAACTTCCCTTCATCCTTAAAACCCATTTGTTCAAATTAGTAAATATGTTATTAAAATAAATGCTACAATAAATAGCTGTATGAGTTTAGCTTGAAGTAATATGTATGACCCTGAGATCACCTCGCATCAACTCAGTTGGCCTAGATTTAGCCAGGTAAGATTGTGGAGTAGAACATTTAATAAATGCTAGGTATCATTACAAAGTACAGAGCAGTTGCAGTAAAACAGCCAATGTAGGCTTTAAAAAAATAAAACTTCAACTCAGAAATATGTCATACATAGATAAAAACACATATCTTTAAATTTATTCTAAATTGTATTAATATTTTCAATCAGTCACATTTTTTGAGTGATTCTAAATTCAGTGTTTTTTAAACCTGTATGATAATTCTTCATAATTAATCATTATGAAAGGTATGATTTTTAATACAGTACTTTTTACTTAGTCAAGTCAGATGGCTTTATTGTCATTATAACTATGTGCAGTGGTTCAGTACACAGTGAAGCAAGACAGCGTTCCTCCAAGACCATGGTGCTGCAAGCTACAAGTTTTTCACAAAAAAAATGCACAAAAAAAACAGTGCAATGCCAGAGGTACAGAACGATACAGACACAAGACAGTGCAACAGAAATGTGCAAAAGACTGAGCAGTGTGCAAAGAGTAACTTGATGTGCGTGGTTGTGCGCGTGTGTATGACATTGTGCAAATAAGTGCTTGGTAGTGACGTATATAATATCCCGAATAGCAAAATTAGTATGGCCCAGATCTGGCCCACACAATGTGCTTGAAGATGGCCCACAAACCACAAAAAATGATGGCCCTTTGGTGGCCCAGATCTGCCAGAGGTGGCCCACACATGGGCCAGCACAAGGCCAGTTGCAGACACACTGGTGGTCCTGTGCTGGCCCACGTGTGGATTACCTCTGTGTAGACTGACTGGTGCCATGACACCAGTCAGTCCGAAGTGCCAGCTTGATGCCAGATCCGGGCCAGAACTGTTTTCTATGAGCCTGGGCCACATAAACCAAACCACAATCAGGTCAGATGTGGCATGGCATCACATAAACAGTGCCATCTACGCCAGGCCTGGGATGTGTGTGATGTGTGTGTGTGTCAGTCCAGTCACTGAATGTTCAGGAGTCTGATGGTTTGGGGGGAGAAACTGTGTCTCAGTCTTGCAGTGAGGGCCCAAACGCTCTGGTACCTCTTGCCAGAAGGCAGCAGGGTGAAGAGTGTGTGTGAGGGGTGTGTGATGTCCTCCACAACGCTGGTGGCTTTGTGGATGCAGCGGGTGCAATAAGTGTCTGATTTTCCAAACGTGGTATAGCCAAAACAAATATAGATCATAGTCATCTGCTCTTGTAGTATGAGGAAGTTGTGTATAAGAATAGTTCACCCTTATTTGTATTTATTTATTGGATTAGATAATAATTTTGGTGAGATGCAGTGTAAAATGTCTGGAGGGTCAAACAGTAAAGTTTGACTGTCCAGTTTGACAGACTTTGAGAGACTTGTTATGTTTTTTTAAGCAGTGATGTACATAAATCCACCCACAAGGTGGATTATGCAGTGATAAAAAAGAGTTGGATGACGTTTGTCTGGACTGTGAGACACGTAAGCTGCTTTTCTCTTGTATCTCTTACAAAATAGCTGCTTGAAGTTTTTTACCAGAAGTGACAGATATTGCCAAATCAGTGAACACTAACAGGTTAGTCATGTTAGCTATGCACTCCTCTTTAATTGCCAGTTAAAGTTTGTGAAACTTAGGATTGTTGTATATCATAGAAACATGTAGAAAAGAAGAAGAAGAAGTGAGTGAAAACTTTTGACCACAACTGTAGGAATTTGAGCCTAAACTAATATTGAAAGTTAGTGTAAATAACAGCTTATCTGAATACATATAATCAAGCAAGTTAAATCAGTACGAAGTTTTGTTGGACAACTCACCGGTAGATGATGATGAGGACTATGCCATTGACAGTGAGATTGAAGACAAACATGAAGTAGGACAGGATGGACAGTTGAGCTCCCAAAATATTGTCACTGACCCTCATGCATGGTTCAGCTAAAAGCCCAGTGCTGTCATAATATTCATATGTTGGAGTTTCCATCTTCTTCTCAAATGTTAACAGAGAAATCTCTCTGTCAAATGCTTGAAGAAAAGTCTGTCACAAATAGAAACCCAACTATGGTGCAGTGTGCTTTGTGGCTCAGCTGCAGAAGTAGGGGTGGAGCAGTTGGTTTGGGGTGTGGTATCAGGGGAGGCTGATTCACACAGCTGACTTCCATCATCTGACCATGTCTCCCCATTTGAGTATGTTACAACTGTTCATGGCATGAAGCAGGGGGAGGGCAGCTGCTGCAAAGACAGTTTGAAAATAAAAACAGTCAACCTACAACGCTGTGCGCGTGGGTCCTTTATTTTGTCGCAGTGGTGCCGAAACCCAAGCTGCAGGCCGGGTACAGCACAGTAGAGAAAGAGTGCCTGGCCATCCCCCTGGTTAGGGTTAACTCAACCTACAACACTGTGTGTGTGGGTTCTGTATCATGTCAGAGCAACTATTAACAAATCATTAGAAGGACAAACATTTTTTTATTACTTGTGTATGACAGGAGGAAGACTTACAAGAAGAATACAACAAGAAGCCTGAGGAATCTAAACAGATGTGAGAATCATACTACTGATCTTAATGATCTTATCTGTCTTTGCCCTCTGCTCGTCTGACAGAGGAGAGGACTTGCTTGACTCAGTGTGTTCAAGTCACTCTATCATAAATCCTCAAAGATAGAGGAAGTATCACAAGTGTGTGTGTGTGTGTGTGTGTGTGTGTGTGTGTGTGTGTGTGTGTGTGTGTGTGTGTGGTCAGCACATTCTCGGACCAGGGCTCCTCCCTGAACAGAGGCAACTTCTGTGTGCATGATATTATAACCGCTTATCTTAGTAAGAGAAATCAAACATTTGCAATCCAAAAGACAAAATGATCAAGCAACCGGAAGTTGCCTGGAGGAGGTTGTCAAGTTGAGTACAGAACACACCCCATGAGTAAATAGACATTCATTGACACTTGGCCAGTTGATTTTTTATATGTAAATCCAATAACCTACACGTGCAGGTATGAGCCAAGTGCACAAAGCATCATAAAGACAAAAGTAAATCTGCTTTTGAGCACTGTAGGAGATTCATTCTCCTGCACACAGCTCTGCTTTTGAAACAAAATTCTGCTTAAATCAATCAGACTTTTGACAGTGCGAAGCCAAAAGGGAGAAGGTCGCATTGAACACACTACAGCATGACACCACCTCACTGATTGGCAGGTTCAGTTTACTGTGTTACTCTAAGATGCATCAGGGCAGCACCATATTTGTTTACACTTTGTTAAAGACTAGTAGTTAAACATATGTCATTTTATGACCAGTAGTCAATGTAGTAAATTAGCTTAACAGCTGTAGGCCATATAGTATCCTTTAGTTCTAATGGTGTGCTATGTATGTAGTTTAGTCTCTATTATACTCTTGAATAAAAGAAACATAATCATTTGTAGTTCATTAGACAAAGTGTGCATTACTCTGTATCCTTGATCAGCTGTGAATGTCTGACACTGTTTTCTTGAGATGTTTTATTGCTGAATCATGTGAAGAAGGCTGTAAGAGGGAGACTAGGTGTCTGGGCAGAAGAGATAAAACCACATTCTTTACCCCCCTTCCAAGTTTCACACAGAAAGACAGGGAGGCAAGGTCAGGAGCCAGGCTCGCTAACAATTAGAAAATCATGTGAAGATGCAGCTTTTATGACAAAGAGGGGGGCTGTGACTAGCTATAAAAGTCTGTGAAAGTTGCCACCATTTTGAGACATGTGCCTGACCCTCTGGTAGCATCTCTCCCGTCCGGACGTTGTAATGCTCTTATTGTTGAATTGTATGGAAATAAATGATTGTTGATTGAGCATATATACACCGAGTATTGTCCCTCCTTCAGCCCAAAGATTCAAAGAATTGGGAGATTTCAACAACTTATTTAAACTTTCCTAAATAATTTGATTTTTGATGTGTAGCAGTGGAATTACTGACAATTTAGTTCTTATATGGATTTTCCATAAAAAATTTTTTAACATGATTTTGTAAAATATGAACAAATAGACATAAAACATGTTTCTGTCAGATGTCACTCAGTAGATGGCTGCAGAGCACCTCACTGTGGGTTCATGTCTAGTATAAGTTACTGTTAGGTTTGTGCAGCTAACCAGTTGATTAACTTTATTTAGATGTGTGACACCTAAACACGAGACTGCGTTTAGCATTTGCATCTCACTGTGGAGCCTGAATCTTAGCATGTGTTCAGGGTGTGTACAGAAGAGTATGTACACATGTGTTAAACTGTAAGAAGTTGACAGGAATGATTAATGCGGAGGAAAGTGTAGTGTAGTGTCCTTATTTATGCTAATTTCAAACCACCTTTGTTCAAATTCAAATTCAAATTTTATTTGTCACGTACACAGTCATACACAGTACGATATGTAGTGAAATGCTTGGACAACTGCTCGTGACCACAAGGTGAATTATGCAGTGATAAAAAAGAGTTGGATGACGTTTGTCTGGACTGTGAGACACGTAAGCTGCTTTTCTCTTGTATCTCTTACAAAATAGCTGCTTGAAGTTTTTTACCAGAAGTGACAGATATTGCCAAATCAGTGAACACTAACAGGTTAGTCATGTTAGCTATGCACTCCTCTTTAATTGCCAGTTAAAGTTTGTGAAACTTAGGATTGTTGTATATCATAGAAACATGTAGAAAAGAAGAAGAAGAAGAAGTGAGTGAAAACTTTTGACCACAACTGTAGGAATTTGAGCCTAAACTAATATTGAAAGTTAGTGTAAATAACAGCTTATCTGAATACATATAATCAAGCAAGTTAAATCAGTACGAAGTTTTGTTGGACAACTCACCGGTAGATGATGATGAGGACTATGCCATTGACAGTGAGATTGAAGACAAACATGAAGTAGGACAGGATGGACAGTTGAGCTCCCAAAATATTGTCACTGACCCTCATGCATGGTTCAGCTAAAAGCCCAGTGCTGTCATAATATTCATATGTTGGAGTTTCCATCTTCTTCTCAAATGTTAACAGAGAAATCTCTCTGTCAAATGCTTGAAGAAAAGTCTGTCACAAATAGAAACCCAACTATGGTGCAGTGTGCTTTGTGGCTCAGCTGCAAAGCACACTACTCAGCTGATACCACACCCCAGTTGGTTTGGGGTGTGGTATCAGGGGAGGCTGATTCACACAGCTGACTTCCATCATCTGACCATGTCTCCCCATTTGAGTATGTTACAACTGTTCATGGCATGAAGCAGGGGGAGGGCAGCTGCTGCAAAGACAGTTTGAAAATAAAAACAGTCAACCTACAACGCTGTGCGCGTGGGTCCTTTATTTTGTCGCAGTGGTGCCGAAACCCAAGCTGCAGGCCGGGTACAGCACAGTAGAGAAAGAGTGCCTGGCCATCCCCCTGGTTAGGGTTAACTCAACCTACAACACTGTGTGTGTGGGTTCTGTATCATGTCAGAGCAACTATTAACAAATCATTAGAAGGACAAACATTTTTTTATTACTTGTGTATGACAGGAGGAAGACTTACAAGAAGAATACAACAAGAAGCCTGAGGAATCTAAACAGATGTGAGAATCATACTACTGATCTTAATGATCTTATCTGTCTTTGCCCTCTGCTCGTCTGACAGAGGAGAGGACTTGCTTGACTCAGTGTGTTCAAGTCACTCTATCATAAATCCTCAAAGATAGAGGAAGTATCACAAGTGTGTGTGTGTGTGTGTGTGTGTGTGTGTGTGTGTGTGTGTGTGTGTGTGTGTGTGGTCAGCACATTCTCGGACCAGGGCTCCTCCCTGAACAGAGGCAACTTCTGTGTGCATGATATTATAACCGCTTATCTTAGTAAGAGAAATCAAACATTTGCAATCCAAAAGACAAAATGATCAAGCAACCGGAAGTTGCCTGGAGGAGGTTGTCAAGTTGAGTACAGAACACACCCCATGAGTAAATAGACATTCATTGACACTTGGCCAGTTGATTTTTTATATGTAAATCCAATAACCTACACGTGCAGGTATGAGCCAAGTGCACAAAGCATCATAAAGACAAAAGTAAATCTGCTTTTGAGCACTGTAGGAGATTCATTCTCCTGCACACAGCTCTGCTTTTGAAACAAAATTCTGCTTAAATCAATCAGACTTTTGACAGTGCGAAGCCAAAAGGGAGAAGGTCACATTGAACACACTACAGCATGACACCACCTCACTGATTGGCAGGTTCAGTTTACTGTGTTACTCTAAGATGCATCAGGGCAGCACCATATTTGTTTACACTTATTTAAACTTTCCTAAATAATTTGATTTTTGATGTGTAGCAGTGGAATTACTGACAATTTAGTTCTTATATGGATTTTCCATAAAAAAATTTTTAACATGATTTTGTAAAATATGAACAAATAGACATAAAACATGTTTCTGTCAGATGTCACTCAGTAGATGGCTGCAGAGCACCTCACTGTGGGTTCATGTCTAGTATAAGTTACTGTTAGGTTTGTGCAGCTAACCAGTTGATTAACTTTATTTAGATGTGTGACACCTAAACACGAGACTGCGTTTAGCATTTGCATCTCACTGTGGAGCCTGAATCTTAGCATGTGTTCAGGGTGTGTACAGAAGAGTATGTACACATGTGTTAAACTGTAAGAAGTTGACAGGAATGATTAATGCGGAGGAAAGTGTAGTGTAGTGTCCTTATTTATGCTAATTTCAAACCACCTTTGTTTGTAACAACTTCTACAAAAATATTAAATCTTTTCCAGTGACATTTGCCCTATTGGTAGTTTTTTCAGCAGACCAAAGCAGCGGATAAGAAAAGCATGACCACTATGAGGAAAAATAAAGAAAATTGCACCATTGTTCCTTTAGCCTAGTGTGTATTTTCTGTGTGATGCAAAATACAGAGGTGAGTGCTTTCTGACTCACCGTAAGTCCAGGAACTCCTTGAACTACTGATTAGTGTACAACGATTTAAGATGTTTGTTTTTTCATATATTCTCCATTTGTATTTCTTCACTCTATGTTTTTCTACAACTCACCCAGGTACTGGGTTAGACTGGAACTCATTATTGTTAACATCAGTTAATTAATTCTGTGATGCAGTTAAACAGGTCATAAACAATAATAAATGCAGCTGAAATACAGGCATTTTTTGTCCTTTGTCAAATGTAGGAAACTTGTACTAATATGCTGTGAAGTCCACATAAATACCATTAATAGAGTTATCAGAATCTGAATACGTTATTAATCCCTGAGGAAATTATGTGGTCACAGTTTGCTCCAAGGACATAAGAACAGTGACTGATGGGAGTGCAGAATCGAATGGCCCTTGACATGTTGTTGGCGGAGAAAAGGGGGCGTCTGTGCTATGTTCGGAGACATGTGCTGCACCTTTATCCCCAAAGATAATTCTGCCCCAGATGGCTCAGTAACCCGAGCTCTGGAGGGCCTGGAAATTTGTCTAAAACGATGCATGAGCACTCAGGTATCGGAAACCCAGTGGAGTCCTGGGTGGCATCCGTGTTTGGACGGTAGAAAGGTTTGGCTATGTCAGCAATGGTTTCATTCGCTACACTTTTAGGGATACTGGTCACCTGTGGTTGTTGTGTCATTCCCTGTGTCAACGGATTGTTGGTAAAAATGATGGCTAGGGTTGCGGACCCTGGACGGGTGGATTCAATCTACCTGAGGAACTTAGATGCCATAGAATGGGCCGAGGAGTGATACAACACGAGGTGTGGTGACATTCCTTTTGGAATGTCAAAGGAGGGAATGTGGAGATCCAGAAATTCTTTTATTGCTGCCATATAATCTGCATCATTATAATTGCATTAATAACATTCTTTACAGCATTATTCCAACCATCCATCCTCATTATTTCATCTAATAATATTTCTCACAGTATTGATATTGGATTAAAGTTGTTGATTGAAGATGTCCATTTGAGGATCCTTCCATTATGTTAACTTTTATTACAAGTACGGTTGGAAGTATTTTATACACATTGCATATCTGTGCTTATTTTGAGTTGATGTTCGGTTCATTAAGGGTCTTAGGCTTCACTGGCATGACTGTCCAGGTGATACATGCTGAGGGAAACTAGAACATAGAAGGATAACTGCAATGCATGCTTACAGTACATATAATACATATAATCTAGGAATAGGCCTGAGCAGAGGCCCAAATGTTTCCAGCTTCTTGTTGCAAACCTGTTGCATTTTATTCTACTTGGTAACAGATGAGCAGAGTCAAGAATTAGCCTCAGAGACCCTGAGGGCTTAAGATTATTACCTTGTATGTCTGTTTATAGCTATTAAAGATGTACAAGATGTACGATTAACTGTGACTAATGTCTGGAACCTATTTTAATCTGTCATTGACGCCATGGGGGGGGGGGGCGTGTACCCCACTGCTTTATAAGTGTCCACAACATGTATTTTGGTCAGAAGACATATGTTGATGTTTTCTCTGGGCTGTTAATAAACTCATCGTTTGATTGCACTTTTCTGGGGCAGTGCATTTGTTGCAGCATATAATGTGTTTTTCTGGATACACTGTGCTTTTTCAGCATTCAAAGATTGATGACACCGTGTCAGAGCTGGCTATGAATTTCAGAAGGATCAGGCCTTAACTTAACAGAAAAGTTATCAATAGTTCTTTTCTTATTACAGCTACATCCACTTCTCTCAGGCCTAGGCTGCTCACTAGGGCTGGGCATCATCACTAATTTCTATAATCCATTCGATTCCGGTTCTCAAAGTCCTGATTTGATTCAATTTAGCCTCAGACAGTCAGAAATATTATAATTCTGATCATTTATCAGTACTGATACACATGAGACTTCTTCAGAATTGTGAACATCGCAGCAGATGCCTTCGTGTGAAAGTAACTGAGAATAAAACACAGAAAAACATGAAGGAGACTTTCCTGGTCTGGCTTTTTATAGCAGATAACCTTAAAAATATTCTGCAATTTTGCATAATTTTAAGAAGTTTAAATTTCTTCAGTATTGAACAGCAGAAATTAGGCTTTCTTGTCCGAGGTCATTTAAGTGAAAAAAGAAAAAGACAGCGCTGTAAACAATGGTAGACTGGTGGGTAATAAACGAATGAATAATGCAGAAAACAGATTTGAGACGGGAAACTGTTCTTGAAGTACAGAGAGAGAGCTGTGCAGGAACGGTGATTTTTATCGTGGTGGAAGCAAAACAGCAAAACTCATGACAACATTGATCAAATGTGAAGTGCAGTTTGCTGCTTCTTTTGCTGCTTCTTTTGCTGCTTCTTTTGCCGCTTCTTTTGCTGTTGGCTCTGTGAATTTTGGTTGGAGAGAGACAAAACCTGCAGCTCAGAATCAGCGCAAAAAGACGTAAACACAGAGCGGACCGGACGCATCAGAATCGCTGAGCTCCGACCGTGTATGGGCCGTCGGGTGAGAAAGCCGAGAAAGACAAAGCTGATTCTGATGCGTCGGGTCGCTCTGTGTTTACGTCTTTGTGTGGAATCCGTTAATGAATTGATATCACTTTATTCAAGCTACTCACCTCTTTCTTCCACCTGCACTTTCAACTGGACCACGGCCAATCAGAGAGGTCCCACCCCTGACTATCTCTGATTGGTTTAGTCCACGATAGGGGCAAAATGTGTGTCTGTTGTTGACCACACGGAGAGTTGCAGAGATTTTTTTTTTTGTTACCCGAACAGTTGGTCGCACAGGTGCGACCAAATATGTCCAAAAACCTCTCATGTTCAGCTGGGTTTTTTTTGTAAAAAGATAACAATGTTAGCCTTTTCCGCAGCTATGGGGCATATATGGTATCACTCTAGGCTGGAAGCAGTGCTTAAACAATGGAAAAAACACAAACTTTGTCCAAAAACCTCTCATGTTTAACTGTTTCCCTCTTTTTCTTTGGTCATTTTAGCCTTTTTGGCCAGGGTGAAGGGAGTATCTGCCATCAAACAAGAAGACAGCCGCATGTAGCTATGATGATGTTTGCTAGTTCACCTTACCTGCATTAATGTAATAACGTGGTTAGCCTATTCAACGTAAATTACACACGAACAACATTAAGCTACTCACGCAGAGAAGAACGGCTGCTGCTGCATCATCATCCTCATCATTTCTGCTACACTGGCAGGGCTAGGGGCCAGGACTCTCCTCTTCGGGTTTTTGGGGGATGTTGCTAACTCCGGGTCCGATAACAGGCACCACACCCGCAGTAGATGTGCTCGATGTGAGTTCTCGCAGCAAGCTATCAAATATGGTGCATTTATCGGCTGTTAAAAAAATGCTACACGTCGCCAGGTGTTTCATCAGATTCGAGGTGCTACCTCCTTTGCACAGTATCAGCTTAAAGCACTTGTTGCAGGCTGCTGAGTTTGCATCTTTTGCTGTGAAGTACAGCCAGACTATTGACTGCTTCGCCTTGGGCATTTTTAATCTGTAGCTCTGCTCTAAAGGAACATACGTACCTGGGTCCGCCTACTACACTTGCAAAGGTAAAATGATTGGCTAGAATTCAAAGTGTGTGACATCTCAGGGGGAAAAAAGCACCGAAATATGCGCTGCTTTTCGGTCTGGTTACTACCGTTTATGTCAGAACTGGTGCCATAATGGCACCAGATACCGGTACTCAGGAGAAGTGGTTCTTCCAGAGGTTTGTTCCTGTTAAAAGGGAGCCTTTGGCAGTCCAACAGTCTTGAAGGAGTTCCCTGAGATGCTGAGAAGTTGTTGGCCCTTTTGCCTTCACAATGCTGTCCATCACATCCCAAACCATCTCAATTTAGGTCAGGTGACAGTGGAGGTCAGGCCCTCTGGCACTCCATCACTCTCCATCTTGGTCAAATAGCCCTTACTAAATGCAACTAAATGCAAGCTGGATGGGATGGCATGTTACTGCAGGATGCTGTGGTAGCCATGCTGGTTCAGTGTGCCTTCAATTTGGAATAAATCCCCAACAGCACCAGCAAAGCCTGACTGCCTGACAACAAAACTGATGATGCCAACCTCATTAAGAAGGCAAGAATTCCACAAATGAACCCTGACATGCTCACCTGTGAGGTGAAAACCATTTCAGGTGACTACATCATGAAACTCTTTAAGAAAATGCCAAGGTTTTGCAGCGCTGTCAACAAAACAATTATCTTTGCTACATAATTCCATATATTTTGCTTCATATATTTGAAGTAGTCAGTATGTATCTATAATGTAGAACGTGGTAAAAATAAAGAAAAACCATTAAATGAGAAGGTGTGTCCAAACTTTTGAATTGTGATATAAACATAAAAGTATGTAGTAACCATGGTTAACCCAGGCCTTTTCAATGAAAAAAATATTTAAATAGGCAAGCAATACATCATGTTATAATCTAATGCAGGGGTGTCAAACTCAATTGCACACTTTAGGTTGCAGGCCAAATAAGATAAACATTTATTGAAAACCCCAAAATTATTTTTTTAACTAGAAATATGAATAAAAACAGACATTTTTATTATTCCAGAAAAGGTTTAGAAAAAATAAACTTCAACTTTAAATATTTTGCTCTCCATAAAAATATATCCTGTCAAAATTATGCAAGTTAGAAATATGAACATGCTGCCAAAACCCCAGAAGAAATAAATGAAAATTGTGCTTTAAAGTAAATGCTAAAATAACTTCAAGATTTTGTTGCTATTATGCCATTTTATAAAAAATTAAATAAACTTAAAATATTTTGGTCTTCATAAAATATCTCCTGTCAAAATGATACAAATTCAAAATATGAACATGATGCAAAAAAAAAATCCCAAAAATATAAATAAAATTTCTGCTTTCTGCAAAAGTTAAAGTAACAACAAATCAAAATGTTCAGTTTTCTTTGCTTTTTGCCATTTTGTCAGACCTGGATGCTTGCCATCTTCTTATGGCAACAAGTTCATTTAATTCAATTCAATTTTATTTATATAGCGCCAAATCACAACATAAGTCGCCTCAAGGCGCTTCATAGATACAGAGAAAAACCCAACAATCATATGACCCCCTATGAGCAAGCACTTTGGCAACAGTGGGAAGGAAAAACTCCCTTTTAACAGGAAGAAACCTCCGGCAGAACCAGGCTCAGGGAGGGGCGGGGCCATCTGCTGCGACCGGTTGGGGTGAGAGAAGGAAGACAGGATAAAAGACATGCTGTGGAAGAGAGACAGAGGTTAATAACAGATATGATTCAATGCAGAGAGGTCTGTTAACACATAGTGAGTGAGAAAGGTGACTGGAAAGGAAAAACTCAATGCATCATGGGAATCCCCCGGCAGCCTGCGTCTATTGCAGCATAACTAAGGGAGGATTCAGGGTCACCTGGTCCAGCCCTAACTATATGCTTTAGCAAAAAGGAAAGTTTGAAGCCTAATCTTGAAAGTAGAGATAGTGTCTGTCTCCTGAATCCAAACTGGAAGCTGGTTCCACAGAAGAGGGGCCTGAAAACTGGAGGCTCTGCCTCCCATTCTACTTTTAAATATTCTAGGAACAACAAGTAGGCCTGCAGAACGAGAGCGAAGTGCTCTAATAGGGTGATATGGTACTACAAGGTCATTAAGATAAGATGGGGCCTGATTATTTAAGACCTTGTATGTGAGGAGTAGGATTTTGAATTCAATTCTGGATTTAACAGGAAGCCAATGAAGGGAAGCCAAAACAGGAGAAACCTGCTCTCTCTTTCTAGTCCCTGTCAGGACTCTTGCTGCAGCATTTTGGATTAGCTGAAGGCTTTTCAGCGATTTTTTTGGACATCCTGATAATAATGAATTACAGTCGTCCAGCCTGGAAGTAATAAATGCATGAACTAGTTTTTCAGCGTCACTCTGAGACAGGATATTTCTAATTTTAGAGATGTTGCGCAAATGGAAGAAAGCAGTCTTACATATTTGTTTAATATGTGCATTTAAGTTTGGTGTGCAGTGCGCTCAGTTTATCAGCAAAGCGCGCATTTGGGAACACTGTTGTGCCGACTTGGTTCAACATTACTTGGCAACAGGGACAGTGAGGCAAGTTGCACTGGTGCATTTGTGACTCCTATAAGAGCAGCCAACGAACCTCTGTATGATAAGGAATGTTGGCCAACTCTGAATCTATTT
This sequence comes from Diplotaxodon limnothrissa, assembly GCF_057381915.1. Lineage (NCBI taxonomy): Eukaryota > Metazoa > Chordata > Actinopteri > Cichliformes > Cichlidae > Diplotaxodon > Diplotaxodon limnothrissa. The sequence continues at coordinate 4,276,078 of NC_140604.1, read as the reverse complement.
CCTGCATAAAAGACTGAAATTGACGTTGATTTAAACATTTAGCTCGGCTCAAATTTACGGTTTGCGTTACGGTGCTCATTACATGCTCTATTTTTAGGACTTTACCACACAGTGTTTTCTGGTGTATGATACAGTGATACTGTTTACTCAGCGGTACAGTTCTCCCCATGCATCACCCAATCAGCAATCGTATTTCTGCTCAGGCTCACATTTATGGGCACAAATTGTGGTCATAAATATTTTGAACTTGTAAATCAGGATTTGTATGTGTAAAAAGAATTTGTGTGTGTGTAAAAAAGACTTGTGTGTGGACTTAGCCAAAAAATACGTGTGAAACTCTGCACTCAAGTGGCCAATGTCATGTCAATCACAATTTAACTATCCAATCAGAGAACAGGAGGGCTTGGCTATTGGAGGGGTGCGAGAGAGAGAGAGAGAAACCAAAAAAACCACGGCTCCCAATAAAGATCCAGCTCGCATCGTTCACTTTAAAGAGTTGGCTCTAAGAGCTATTTCGTTCGCGACCGACACATCACTACTGCCCAGCAACAACACAAAGTAAGCCATTCCTTTTGTGTTCAGCCCCCAGACCCACTTTTCCAGGTCCTGATCATGAAGCAGTAAGAACAGTACCTGTACTAGTGCTTAGATACAGGGAACTTTTCAGTCAGTGGTTCTAGCTAGTCTAGTACCAAGAGGAGTGGCACAGGACTAAAATAAGCTGCGCACATGGTGAGGAGAAGGATTATCCCATGGCTGAGGTGGCCCAAAACGTTGATTCTGTTCATCTGGATGTAGTGTTTTCAGTGGGAGACACGTTTCGTCACTCATCCAAGTGACTTCTTCAGTCTCAGCTGACTGCAGGTTTCCTCAATCTTATAAAGAGTACATTTGCATAATGACTGAAGTTAGCAAGGAACTGACCTCGCAGCCCATTGTTCATTCAGTGCTGCTGGTTTCAGTCATTATTCAGCTGGGACTGAAGAAGTCGCTTGGATGAGTGACGAAATGTTTCTCCCACTGAAAACACTGCATCCAGATAAAGAGAATCAACTTTTTGGAATTTACTTACCTGGATGATCGAGCATGCATCAAGATGGCTGAGGTGTATTTGACTGTAGACAGACATTTCTTTTGCCGGTGGCGTTAGCACCCAGGCTACCACATGCTGTCATGTTGGGCTTAGATATACCTACACTGCTAGATTTGGTTTCTACTGAAGTTCCTGGACATGAAGCAAAACTTACAGAATCAAGAAATTATTCTGTAGGCACAGCCAGAAAGTGCAATCCCTAGTTTGATTACCACAAGAGCTCAATTGAGTGCAATTGACCCACTGAAAAACTTTGGCTGGGCACAAAGACGAAGGGATACATTTATGGTTAGACGTTGTAGACCAGAGTCCCAAACACCGTCTGGAACTTGATATACCACCAGATATCTCTTCACTTCAGAGGGCATGACACAAAGTCATGGAACTTGGTCATTCTGCACCTTGGGCAGGTCATCTTGGTTTTCAGAAATCTCTACTTAGACTGGCTTGTTGCTTTGTGTGGCCTGGCATGTATACTGAGGTACAGCAGTTTTGTAAGTCTTGTCAGATATGTCAACTCACCCTAAGTGAAGGAGTGGCCCACGTCCATCTTCAGCCATTGCCTGTCATAGATGCACATTTCGAAAGAATAGGAATGAATGTAGGTGGGGCCCCTTGAAGTTTGTCAGGTAATTGTTACATCTTGGTCATTTGTGATTATGCTACTCGTTATCCTGATGTTTTCCCCAAAGATCAGTGAAAACTAGACATGTTGCTAATTGTCTGCTGCAGTTGTTTTCTAGGGTAGGTATAGCTAAAGAGGTCCTCACAGACTGTGGCACAAATTTCCAGTCTAAACTTCTACAGCAGGTATATAAACTACTTGGCATAAAGGGTATTAAAACCACCCTTTACCACCCCCAGTCAGAAGGACTGGTGGAGTGTTTTAACCAGTCACTAAAAAACATGCTGCGCAAATTTGTAACAGAAACTGGCTTAGACTGGGACCAGTGGCTGCCTTACTTGTTGTTTGACTATTGTGAAGTGCCACAAGCCTCGACAGGATTTTCACCATTTGAACTGTTTTATGGCCGCCAGGTGAGAGGTCCACTTGACCTGCTAAAAGAACAATGAGAGAATCCAAAGCCTGATGGAGAGAATGTGGTGGCTTATGTGCTGAAAGTGATAGAGAGACAAAAACATGAAAATACTGGCACAGCAAAACATGAAAGTGGCTCAAAACAAACAGAAAACCTGGTATGAAAAGAAGGCCAGGGAAAGGACTTTCCAACCAGGACAGCAGGTGTCACTGTTGCTTCCTACAACGGACAGCAAACTACTAGCAGGGGTGGCAAGGACCATACAAATTTAAAAAATGCCTCAGCAATGTCAACTATAGGCTGTACATGCCTTACAGGAGGAAGAAGCATCAGGTCTTCCATATTAACCTGTTAAAAGAATTCCAGCAGCAGCAGCTGCTCACCATACAGAAGAAGCACCAGCAGCAACTGTCAATGCAGCCTACGCAGCAGGTAAAACAACATCTTGTTCAGGTGGTTAAGGAAGAAGATTAAGAGGGAAAACTATTTTTTCCCACAAGAAAATCGGTGCAGCGTTTAGTGTCACTGACCCATCTCAAGCCTTCCCAACAGGATGATCTAAGGGGTCTTCTGGATCCAAATTTGTTCCAGAAAAACTTGGTTTTACAAAACTGGTACAACACAAATCCAGTTGAGGGACAATGCTCCGCCCTGCAGGAAATTCTACAGAATTCCTGAACGCCTGGTGCCACAGCTGAATAAGGAAATTGACGAGTGAATGGTGTAGCCCAGTTGTTCTGGTCCCTATCCCTAAAAAGGATGGAACACTGAGGTTCTGCATTGACTTGAGATATCTCAACTCTGTCTCAAAGTTTGATCCCTATCTGATGCCTCGTATTGATGAACTTTTGGAAAGGCTGGGGAGAAGTAAGTACATACACCACTCTTGACCTAAGCAAGGGTTACTGGCAGGTGGCCCTAGCTCCAGAGGCAAAGGAACTAACAGCCTTCAAAACCCTGTTTGGGCTGTTTCAGGTGAGGGTGATGCCTGTTGGTCTCCAGGGGGCACCAGCAATGTTTCAGCAGCTGATGGATCAGGTCTTGATGGATGTGTCAGACTTCACTGCAGCATACTTAGATGATGTAATGATATTTAGCCAGACCTGGGAGGAGCATGTGGCTCACCTGCGACACGTTCTGAAGCTGGTCAAATCTGCTGGTTTTACTATCAATCCTCACAGTTGTAAGATCGCACAAAGCCAGGTGGAGTACCTTGGATATGTGATTGGACATGGACAGGTGAAGCCTGTAGTGGGGAAAATGGAAGCAATCCATGCATACCTACAACAAAGAGGATGGTGTGGGCATTTATAGGCTTAGTGGGATGGTACAGTAAATTCATCTTCCACTTTGCAGAGAGGACAGCACCTGTCACTGACTTGACAAAAGCGTTGGCACCAAATCAGGTCAAGTGGACAAAAGACTGTGACAGAGCTTTCAATGACCTTAAGTCAGCCATCACGAATGATTCTGTTCTACATAGCCAGATTTCACTCAGCCTTCCACACTGCAGACAGATGCCTCTGGAGTGTGGCATAGGAGCTGAACTGCTGCAGGAGGTGGAGGGCGAAAGGCGTTCAGTTGTTTGCCTCAGCAGGAAGATTCAGGAAAAAGAATCTAGATACTCCACTGTAGAAAAGGAGTGTCTTGCATGGAGGGGCTGCATGGCTCTAACACGTTAATGAGCTAACCGTGCTAACGAGCTAACAGCACTAACACGTTGACGCCGTACAGCCCCTCGCATGGGGCGATCCGCGTTAACTTGCTAACGGAGATTTCCCAAGTGAGTATGGGAAACGTGATGCTAGCATTGTAGATATTGTATGTATGGCAGTGATGTTTCGTCAGGACAAGCAAGGCCAGCACTGCTTGCTTGTCAAAACTAATAATGGACATGAATGAAATTTGTACCATGAAAAAAACAAAAACTTTGACAATAATGGAGAGTGGACAGCAGCTCTGATCATGTCCGATTCAATCGACTGGGCAAGCTAACCAGGTGCAGGTCCAGCTGCATTTTCAGATTAGAAACCAATGAGAGTGTCTAAATCTAATACCTTTAAACAGCTGTTTCACCAGCACTCTACTATACTCCGATTAATATTTTTAATCATACCTGTAGATATTGAAAGGGTTTGTTTTGAAATAGATTTCAAAACAATCAAGCTGTAGGCCTGTGTTTCTGACCATATGAACAACAGTTTTTTCAAACACACGGGTTCTTAACCAATACATTTTTTAAATTTTAATATTAAAAATTTTAATATTTACAATTCTTCAGCCAGGATAGGAGAGCAGAAAGGTGAAGCTGTCGATGTATATTTCGATAAGCAGTACAAACTATGTTTTAATCTGATCTAGTGAAGGAAGCTGTTGAAGCTGTGTGAATCAGGAGAAGAGGGGATCGTCTCTGATAAACTTTCTGTAAAACTCACCACACACCGCTGATGTATACTGCTTGTAAAAAAATCACATCAGCAATTTAAAAATGTTTGGAAGTGAAGTTTATTATGTGCAGAACAACATGAAGAAATGCATGGTCATAAACAGATTTCTTTACTTAAGTACGTTGTGTTTACTAATACAAAAGAAATGAACATTAAGTATCCATTAATTACCCTTTCTAACTACAATCTGTTTCCTTTCATTCTAAATTTGGCTTAATTTTAAAAACTGAATAAATTGACAAAAATGAATAATTTTATACACACTGATTGGCTTTCGAAAACCACCAGGTGGGTGGGGCCTCCGCGAGAGCGTTGTGCCTGAGATGACCAAATCAAAAACATCAAATAGCCCGGTGTAGAGAAAAACCAGAATCAGTGTGTTTAGATCAGTCTGAAGGCTGACCTCGAATAGGTTATTTCTACATAACGTACCTCATTATTTAAAACTATTGTGAGGTTGTAATGTAATATAATATCTATAGATTACTTTTTTTTAAACGTAACAGATTTTTAGATCATCTCTTATTCTACAGTCATGTGTTCATTTGTTCATTCCTACTTAAATTTTACTTTCTGAATGCACTCTTGCAAAGTCTTTTTCTGTAACAAGTAAAGATCTGTCAATATGTTGCTCTTAAATATAAATCCAGTATTTATAGTTCTCAAAGCTGAAGTTTCTCAGCTTCATCAGTAATGGAGCTGAACTCTGACCATAAGAGGGCAGCCATGGTCAGAATAAAACAAAAATAAACCTTTTAAAGCTTATATACCATCTTTCATAAGGCTATGTACAGAATATACAGAGAACAAATATTTTCCTTAGGGACAATATCATTTGTTACATAACTTGGTGGCAAACTAGGTTTGTGGTTGACAGCAGACAATTTGTACACCAGGAGCTACATGAAATAAAATTTAAAAATCTTCTGCAATTAGATTTTTGGTTTAAGGACTTTGGCTCGAATAATGAAGATATAGAAGTTTGAGTCCTAGACGCTAGTTCCTGGAAACCGAAAGTTTCACTCTTGATGAACTCATCCCTTCCTTCAGTTGGTTGTAAAACCATGACTTGCTCGTTCATCCATTCACTTCTGCTTATCCTTTTCAGGGTCATGGGGGGCGCTGGAGCCTATCCCAGCTGTCGTAGGGCGAGAGGCAGGGTACACCCTGGACAGGTCACAGGGCTAACACAGAGACAGGACACAACCAATTGCACTCACATTCACACCTATGGGCAATTTAGTGCTTCCAATTAACCTATCCCCACTAATTGCATGTCTCTGGACTGTGGTGGAAGCGGGAGTACCCGGGGAGAACTGGTGGAACTGAACTCAGGATCTTCTTGCCGTGCGGCAACAGTGCTAACCACCGTGCCATGGTGCCCGGGCTGACCTGTTATTCCCAGGCAGTCTCCCATCCAAGCACTAACCAAGCCCAACCTTGCTTAGCTTGCGAAATCAGACGAGTGCTCAGGGTGGTATGGCCGCAAGCTGGTTCGCTAAATATCCCTATAATCATTTGGTGTCGTTTTTGTGTTCACGTAGCTTCTGCTGTTTTGACTAACAGACATATGCCTCTTTAACTTTGGGAAGTGTTTCACCAGCAGATGCCTGAAGTGGTTCTGGAATTTCTTCCCAACAAAAGTATAGAATACAGGACTGATACAAAAGTAAAAGTAGGCAATGGTGCGAGTAATTTGAAGTGCATAACCCAGTTTCTGTTTGTCCTCACACTCACTCTTAACTTCATTGTTAATGTTCATCAAGTGTACAACGTTGAAAGGAGTCCAGCACATGAAAAACAACAGCACAATGATGAAGATGAGCCTGACTGTCTTGAATTTGCTTGTAATCCTGGATGACATAACAGTGATTGCAATCCTACTGTAGCAGTAGAAAATAACAATCAGTGGGAAAATCAAGAAAACACTCAGCTGAAGGTAAAACCCAGATTTTCTCAGCTTGTCCATATCGACATAGGTAAGGTTTCGAGGGTACTCCTCACAAAAAGTTTTGTTATCAAGACTAGAAAAGAAACTACTATAGATAATCATTGGTCTGATACATGCTAACCCACTGACTAGCCACACAACAGTGCAGGAGATTCCTGCATACTTTCGATTTCTCACTTGTGAGTCATTCAACGGGTACAGAATTGCAAGGTACCGATCAAAGGTCAGAAGGGCTAGAAAGAGTACAGAGCTGTAAAAACCCAGATAGTAGACAGTACTAACAATCTTGCACATAACTTCGCCAAAGATCCAGTTAGAGAGCTGCATGTAGACTGCCATGAAAGGAAGGCTGATCATGAAGATCAGGGAGGACATCACAAGGTTCAGCAGCAAGATGTTGGTCACAGTGGTCAGCTGATCAAACCTAGAAAGCAGTCAACATAAAAAGATTCACAGGTCAGTCATCATGAAACAATCTAACCTCAGGTGTTTTCCAGGTAACAGAGATCAGTGGAACCTTCAGTGAAGTAAATCAGCACATCTTTAAAATCAGTGGCATTTCTGGGTGTCATCATTACCATGGAGTCTGAGCAAAGATATTAAATTATAAAATAATATTTTGGAATGCACAAATACAATTAGTGGAAAGTACATTGACTTCTTGGTAGGACAGCACCTTCTAAGCTTCTGCTGCTGTGCCCCTGACAAGCATGTTAGAGAGTCCACAGATGTACCCTCAGTAAGAAAATGTCTTGAAAGTTTATTTTGTGACCCAGAAAGAGTAATATTTCAAACTCTTTCGCCATGCTCCTCCGCCATTGGCGCTTTTAAAATGTATTGTTATATTATATTAGAAAACCAATAACAACATTATCATCCTTCTGGCAGACAAGAGTAGATGCACGGCTTTGCTAAACCAGAAAGAGTATCACAAGAAAAACATTGTCACCGGTCAGTAGCAAAGATACTTATGACCTTCAGGCAGAAACATGGGTGTGCCAAGGATTCCCCAGTTTCACCCATTGTGGCCAACTTGTACATGAAGAACCAATGACTGAACCAATGACTCAAGTCATTGGTTCAAGTACGTGGATGACACCTGGGTGAAAATCAAATCTCAGCATGTACCACAATTCACTGATCGCGATGAAATGAAGAGTTCAAGCTAAACGCAGAACAAAAATCCAGAGTTTAATACTCAAAGAAGACCTGCAGGCCATTTGTGGCATTAACAAAGCACTAAAAACAACAAAACAATACAAAAATCCTAAAAAACCAAAGTAATGACACACTTGATGCAGACGAGTCAAAGAGCAGAAGTCAAGTACAAGCTGCAGTCATAAACAGGAAATCAAAAAGAAGCAACAGTAGGAGGCACTGGAAAGTGTGAGTACAGAGACAATCTGAAGACTGGGGATACTGCTGCACATATGAACATACACAAGGGTCAGTGATTAACTGACTCAACGCAGGTGTGACAAACAAAGCAAGGGACCTGGAGCGCGTCTCAGATGACATATGACAAGAGGTGGGGTACACTACAGAGGTGGATGGTTAATCAATTAACTCTGTCTACTGCAAACTAGTTCTATTAAAACTTTGTAGATTTCTCAGAACTCTACGATGGAAAAAGGTCATGCCATTTGAGTTCAGCTTTACCCTTTTTCAGAATGTTGAGCACATCAGCGTAAGAAGTATTGCATCTAGTGCCTGCCATACAAACCTGGCTTTTATCGTGTTGCATCAGTTGGAAAGAGAGGTGTAACACAAAGTGAGTTTAGACTCAGCAAAAACCACTAGTCATGAAAACTGTTGTCTTTTTACCTCAGAACCTTCACCATGGTAAAGATAACGCACGTAATCTTAGTAGGTGGTTTTGTTCAAAGCTTTAGCTTAAAATTAGCTGTCAGTGTCACGTTTTCACCAATTCTAAACATGTTTTCAGGCCAGTGTAGATTCTCTACTGGAAGACTGTATTTTATATGTGCAAGTCATTAAGCTGTATCTCAGTAACATCATGAAACAGGCCCAGCTGTAGAGTTACTGCAAACCGTGCATATCTATATACAGTGGGGCAAAAAAGTATTTAGTCAGCTACCGATTGTGCAAGTTCCCCCACTTAAAATGATGACAGAGGTCAGTAATTTGCACCAGAGGTACACTTCAACTGTGAGAGACAGAATGTTAAAAAAAATATCCTTGAATCCACATGGTAGGATTTATAAAGAATTTATTCGTAAATCAGGGTGGAAAATAAGTATTTGGTCACCTCAAACAAGGAAAATCTCTGGCTCTCACAGACCTGTAACGTCTTCTGTAAGAAGCTTTTCTGTCCCCCACTCGTTACCCTCGTACATCTTATGAAGAACCCAGTCGAGAACTTTACCAGACTAGACCACAGGTGTTGCTAAATCAGTCAGCATTACCATCTTAGGAATTACAGCTTAAATTTTCACCTAAAAGTAATGTGAGTCACAGCAGGGATGGGAATTCCGGCTCGTTTTAGAGAACCGGCTCTCTCGCTAAAAAGAGCCGGCTCTTTCGGCTCCCGAGCCGCTCAATAAGTTGTTTTATTGCTTGAATTAATTTATTATCAACAACAATATAAAATAGAATTCAGTGCACGAATAAACTTCCTGAATCCTTTATCATCCACAACTGAAAACACTTGGATATCAAGTGCAATCATTGGCGGGTCTTCATTCACTGAGTTCTCACAGAGTCTCATAGAGCTCTGGGTTGGTTTAGGTGGTTGTGGTGGTATATGCATGATGCTGTAGATACTGCAGCAAAAGCAGCAGCAACGGTTGCAGTAGACACGCTGGCACCTTCATTACTGACTGATTAACTGACTGTGTTTTATCGTCCCATTGCACTGATGGGTGGACAGTTCTCAGGTGTCTGTGCAGGTTGAGAGAGGGTGACCGACCCGCCACAAGTCTCAAGAGTTAAATCAGTAGAAATTCATTCAAGATCTTTTATTTAATGCCAACACTGCAGAGAACAAAATAATCCAGCTTTGTTAGACTAACTTACCGACAGATGATGATGAGGACTATCCCGTTGCAAATGACACTGAAGGCAAACATGAAGTAGTAAAGGATGGACAGCAGCGCTCCCAGTTTGTTGTCATTGTCCCTGGTGCATGGTACAGCTTCTGTATATTCGCTGTAGTCATAATCCGAGTCAGTCGTATATTCCATCTTTGTGTCAAATGCTTAAAGGAAAGTCTGACAAACAGAAATGTAAGAAGACACCGTTTACAATACATTCAGAATGACGTGAAAATTAGAAAACGATCAAGTCTTAACCCTTGAAAAAAAAGCCAGAAAATCCTTATTCTTTGGAACTGAGATGTTTATTAACCTCTTAAGCCCCAACGCCCCCTGATACGGGGGCAAAAGCAGGAGATCAGGTAGGCTTGGGGCTTAAGAGGTTAACCCTTATAACAAAATCCACAAACTTGTTTTTGCTAGATCGTGTTATGTATGATATATTTTTAATTATATATTTTTTGTATCGCATGTGAGACATTGGGGGGAGTTTTGCAACTTTTATTTAACATTGCTGTTAACAAAGTTTTGTCCATAACATTTTGAAACAATTTGATGAGATATATGTCTCAGAAACTCATGTACCAAATATGATACAGAGGGCATTATAGGGTTAACTATTTGGAATGATATAAGAAGGTGAAGCTTTAAAAATAAAAAGACAGGAAGCCTGAGGAATGAAAGCAAATGTAAGCATGAACTGACTTACTGTCTGTCCTATTTCTTCTGCTGCTGTCCGACTCTGATGATAGAGTTTGGTTATCTGTGTTTAAGTTACCAACACCAGAGGAAGTTACATTATCTGCCTTCAGGGAGGAGCTGTTGTCAATTGTGCTCAAAGCAGCAGAGCAGGGTGTTCTGTTTATGACGTGACATGAAAGCCACAGCAGGGACTGAGAAGACTTCAAAGGATCGGGTCATGAGGTGGCAAAATGATCAAGCTTGTTTGATATACAACTGGAACAGAAGTGACCCACACAAGGTAGAGCAGTATTCTAATGAGACTCTGCTAATGTGTGTTCAAGAAGCTCCCGTACTTTGGAACAATTCCCACCCCATTTCCATAGTCGAGCACTTCTCCTGTGTTTAGACTAAAAACTGCACTGCAAAAACACAATGCATGTGAGCTGCACTGGTGATGTAATTTTGCTTCAGGAACCTTGGAGTAAAGTACGATTAATTGTAACCCTGGTCCCACGTAGCTATGGTCAAAGCTAGACTGCGTAGTACAACGAGACTGGGCCTGGGTTCGTTATACTTCTATATATGAATACCAATCGCTTCTATAAATAAAGGCCACCACAGCTGTATCTTACACAAATTGCTCCCCTATAAGCATTTATTTGGGGAAAGAAAAACAAATAAACGTAATGTCAAAGCACACACTGTCCTTTACCTCTTGCAGATCACAAATATATAAGATCGGGACCGCAGGTAGTCGACCTCAATCACGCAAACGTCTACCACTTGTTCCGCCCCAGAGAGGTGTCACTCTCTCGTGGATGATGATGTGTTCTGGAGTGAACTCCAACCCAAGCTTCACTGGTCTGTTTCCCAACTCGTGACGTGTGGATCCTTGTAGACGTATATGTTCAATCAAACCAAACTTAAAATTAACCAAGTACTTTTCTGTGCTGATCAAACAGTAAGTGAAAAGTGAGCAAAATAAAAATGTCATCTTTCACCTTTTTAAGAGGTTTCAATAAACCGTGATGTCAGGGTATGTGAAGTCAGGTGCAGCTGAGTAACCCCCATCAACCCACCCCCACCTGTTTTTTTTTTTTGCTTATTTTCCTGAAGTGGTTTGCGGTTTATTTTTATCCACCACATTTTCATTTTGCATGAAATGGAAACATTATAATTTTAGAAATACTTCAAAGTCTTGCAAAGGTTTGCGCTGCGGAAGAACAACGTGACAAAATGGAAACAGACTGTGAAGGGACATTCAGTGTACAGCTAATAACAGACCTGAAACATGAAAATCACGTGTTCATTCAGCGATAAGGAGTGTTTTACACATTCTTTTTCATATTCTACTGTCTGCTAATTGCACTCAATCTCATTATAGCCTCTTCTGCATTTTCTCTTCAGCCAGGTTTCGTCTGCACCAAAATTTGTCCCATCTGTGCTTTACTTCAATAAACCAGCTATAAATTAGCACAGAGATGGTTTGGGTGGAAATATATACATAGATATAGATCTATTTATCTATCTACATATATATTAGTATACATAATAGGTGTGTGTATTCGCGTAGCCGTTGGTATGCAGTGTGTGTCTGCAGGTGCTTCTCACACATTTGTCGCAAACTTACCACAACAACCACAGAACAACAACCACGGGAAATGCTGAGCTGGTAGTATCATTTCACCTAAAATCTCCTTTCTTTACCAGGACCAAGTTTTTACTGTTACTGTGAAATTCTTAGAAAGTCTCAAACGTCTACAATAGTTTTTTCCAGGATTTCAAAGCATCTAATTGTCCTCATGTACGGAAACTCATGTACGGGTTCATCTACGTCAGAGTTCAATTTGGTTTTTGTTTGTTTTTTTCAATCACCCGTTAACCACAAGTGCGTTGCATGTCCTATGGAGGAGAAGAAGACAGTGTTTTACTCCAAGTATCTCTGTTGAACTGAAAATCTTTGACTAACACTTTGCAGCTTTGACTTTTAGTGGGCAGCACTGTGTGTAATTTTAAAATGACTGAAAGGCTTTAGACTGCAGCTGTCATGCGTCACATGTATTTAGAGTAAGCTGTCAAAATAGCACATGAATTATGAGCATATATAAAGTATATTTAAATGAGCTGTGATAGATCTGTGGAAGTAATATTCACCCCAATCATTCTAACATCATTTCCTGTTGCTCGTGCTGTCTTTGACAGCAGCTGCACAGAGACCTGTAATCACGCTAACATATTATTTATCCAACATATTGGATAAGAAGTGGTTAAATTGGTTAGGTGAGCTCTAAGAGCACTTAGAGATCACCCAACCAATTTGTACCACACAGTAGGACATATTATTATTTTTTATTAAAATATCACAAACAGTTGGAGAGATCAGCACTAATTAGGGGAGTTAAGCCCATATTGACACCTGCTAATCAAAGTATGTATGCCCCTAACTCCAGTCTACAATTCTCATAAAGGTGGCAGCTTTCCATAAACATGCCTGGATTACTAAGTTACTAAGTCCTGGAAGCTTTTTAAACATGTAGGTCTAAGAGATTAACTCACCTCATTATTGGCCACAGTTGTGACCAAGTGACCAATAAAGGAAATGACCTTTTTTTATTTGTGCACTGGCTTCATTTTACAACACTGCAAGTTGCCACTTGCCCTGAGCATGGAGGAAACTGAGCTTATTTTTTTATTATGGCACATCCTGTCAGACTGATTCAAACACACACAGTAAATTTGTGCTTTGTTAAGACAAGGAATAATTTAATTTATGAAAACTAGAGATGGACCGATCCGATATTACGTATCGGTATCGGTCCGATACTGACCTAAATTACTGGATCGGATATCGGAGAAAAATAAAAAATGTAATCCGATCCATTAAATATCACGAAAGCACCTCACAAAACTTGCAACACGCCATAACTCACCTCAGAACGTTAGCACGTCGGAGCAGTATGCATCACGTGATAGAGCAGCTGTGGCATGCAGGACCTGATGGTGGTCTGGATAGCATGTGGAGCTTCGCTAGCAACCTGGCATTTCATCTCCGACAAAGTTATCCCCGAGAGAAGTAAAGCAAGTGTGTAAGTCCATCTCTGAATGTTTGTAAAGCATTCCCACGTTAAGCTCTCCGGCTGCTACTTCAATCGTGAAACTGCTTAACGATCAGCTGATCGGCTTTTCTGTCGCGAGTCCGTGTCTCTCGTTTGTTTTTGGTCCACTTTGCGCCAGAAAGAGGAAACCAGCGGCTGAACAACAGCAGCACGTTTAAGCTTGATCAGCTGTTGTTAGAATGTATTTATTATTACTTTCTACTCCAGGATCTTTTTCTACAGCTGACGGCTGGTAACTGTGCAGGGGCGGATCTAGCAAAGTTTAGCCAGGGGGGCCGATAGGGCATTAACTGGGAAAAGGGGGCACAAAGACATACTTTTCTTTCTTATTCTCATTTAAAATGTCTAGCTTTTAATAAATAATTATCTGACACCCAAAGTTTTAATTTGATGTAAAATGAATAGAAGTCAATTACTGTATATAGTGACTATTAAGTCTAATATATATACCCTAGTAAGCTATAGTACTTTTTCCTTTGGGAAGGTACCATCTGTGCAGTCTGCAATTTTGTTGAAGAAAGATGTTGAATCTATTTAATATTTCTTGAAAAATAATTGATTTCTGTGCATTTTTTTTCACACTGCATCAAATTAAGGTTGATTACGTCGATTAAGCATCATGAGGTGGCGCGTGAGGGGTGGTTCCCTATTTTTTATTTATTTATTTTTGTTGTTGCTGGGAGTTGGAACCCTATTAGTTAGGTTGCTTAATATTTCTGCTAAGTACTCTTTAAAATACCAGAATAGGGAGGATGGTGTAGGTCTAAGTTTATTAGATTGATCAGTATTGCTGAACTATGAAATATTTTTTTTGTATACAGGTATAACAGAATAGCTTTAGTGTAGTTGTTGTTTTAAACTTGAGTATGAACTTGCAGACTTGCAAAATGCAGCAAGATATTTTAAAAAACAGTTTTGTTGATTAAAAAACACTATATCGGATTCATATCGGTATCGGCAGATATCCAAATTTATGATATCGGTATCGGTATCGGACATAAAAAAGTGGTATCGTGCCATCTCTAATGAAAACCTGTTCAAGCATAAGCACCTTATACTCTATGCTCCCTTAGTTTTTCATTTAAGCTCTCTTCAAGTTTCAGATATTTATGATTAAATTTGATATTTAAAAGGATATAATCTTTACTGTAGGAGTAAATTCTTAGAAAAAAAAAGCTTTGCCGTAGAATTTTGATTAATTTAATTTCATCCCAAACTGACCCAATAAAATATAGTTGGAACAAAATTGAAAAATCCTTCATTTTAAAAAGTAAATATTCTGTCTACCACCTGTGGCTGAGGTTGTAGACTTGTAGGTGAAGACAAACTGCACAGTGTCCATCGATTCATTCTCTTCTGCTTATCCAATTCAGGGTTACAGGGGTGCTGGAGCCTATCTGAGCTACCACAGGGTGAAAGGCAGAGTACTGTATACCCCAGAAAGGTTGCCAGTGTTTGTAGGGCAACAAACAAACAACTATTCACACTAACATTCACACCTACAGGTAACGTAGACTCAGCAGTTTACCTACCCCTACTAAGTGCATGACTTTAGAATGTGGGAGGAAGCTGGAGTTCCCAAAGAGAACCTATGCAAACAGGAGCAGTGTAAACTCCACACAGAAAGATCCCAGAGGATCCAATACCTTCTTGCTGTGAAGCAACAGTGCTAACCACCATGTGACCATGCTTCCCAAAATTGCACACTGTCACCAGAATATTCATTCAACAATAGAAGCAAACTAGATAAAGTTGTGTTTCTTCTGAAAATGCAGGGTGAATGCCGTGTAATGGAAATTGTCTTCCGAAAACAGCTGAAGAAGCAGAACTATCTGCTAAAAAGAGGCAAAACCTGAAGGGTCACAGGTGGGATCCCGCGCCGCCCGCTATTAGAGCACCTGCTCATCCTGCGTGAGCTAAACCAGCAAGCTGAACTTGTCTGCTGACAATTGTTTTGCTATGGGTAAAATTCGAACTCACGCCTCCCGCTCTTAGAACGCCTGCTCGTATCAGTGAGCTAAAATACAACTCACCGCGGTGAGCTAAACTGGCGGCCACACTTGTAGTGTGGTCCAATTCATTTCAATGGGACAAAAATATGGAAAAAAAAAGCTTTATATTTTAAAATGTATAAAAGTAATGAACACCGAAAGATAAAGGTTACAAGAGCAGAAATGGCAGAGTATTTTAAAATTTGAATGGTGAAAATAGCACAAAAACTGTGGGAGTAGTTAAAGGCCAAGGAATGGAGCATCTAGAATAATAATAATATGAACCAGAAAAAGTTGCATTTCCTGCGAAAATTCAGTGTGAAAGCAGTGTAGCAGAAACTGATTTCCAAAACCAGCTGAAGAAGCAGAACTGTCTGCTGAAAAACAATGTTGCCATGAGGAAGATTCGGACCTGGGCCATCCACTCTAAGGACGCCTGCTCATCTTAGTGAGCTAAAACACAGCTCACCCTGGCGAGCTAAACCGGCGATCACACGTGTATTTCAAAAAGTATAAAAGTTACGAGCACCAAAGATATAACTGGCATTAGCAGAAAGAGCAGACTTTGAATGGTGAAAGTCCCATAAAAACTGTGAGAGTAGTTAAACAGCAAAGAAACGGAGCAACTAGAGTAATAAGGTAGAAGAACAAATATTAAAGAGAAACATGAACTCAATAGTGTGACGGCAATCACACCATTACACACTAATTATTTGAATGCCTACGGCATGCACACATACTGGACAGCTGCTTAGACTCAGTATGAAAGCAACATGGAGCATACACCCATGGTGGAAGGTTACTTTTAAAATGTATTCCACTACAGATTACAGATTACATGCCCCGGAATATATTTTGTAATGTATTTCATTACATTAAACAATGAGAGTAACATATTCTGAATACTTTGGATTATTTAATATATTATCATGCTGTTTACAGCTACATGAATGTCCTATTGCTGTGTGATTTATTACTATCACTGAAGGTTACTCTCCATACCAGTACCAACTAGATGTTTAAATCTTAATATAAAATGAGTAACAGTAGGTGGACATTACATGCTTCCAGCTCCCGTTTCTGCTCGGTGACAGCTCGTACTTTTCTCTCCCTCCTCGCTCACAGACACATCACGGGTGTGACAGTCCATTCTCCCTGCAGCACGGACTACACTGCCCATCAGGCTACATTCTTTAGGGCGATGCCTGTAACACTCTGCCTGTTGCCTTCATATTAAGTAATTATTTGAATAATTTTTTAAAATATTTCTTCACGCCATTATGCGGCCGTAAGTGGAGGTGAGATTGAGACGCAGGCATTAGAGCCTCTGTGTGTGGGTTTTGTTTCCACGCAGGTGGAAATATACAGAGAGAGGGCATAGCCGAACATATGAAACAGGAAAAGGCTGCCGTGTAATCCCATTATTTCAACTATGTAACTGTATTCTGGATTTTAAAAGGCAACGGTAACAGAATACAGTCACTCGTATATTTTATTTCAAATACATAACGGCGGTACATGTATCCTGTTACTCCCCCAACGCTGTGGATACTGCAATATTATTTCACGCCCACTTGTCTGCATGAAACCACGTGTGACAGGTTGTGGTTGATTATAAACTTTGTCAGTTTTGTTTACTGCTCAGACTAAATTCCCCATCCCTGCCACCCACATATTTCACACACTGTGGTTTTTTAGTATTTAGTCAAAAATATGATAAAATAAAATACATTCATCCATGTTCCATGTTTTCTAAACAGAATGATCATGGATCACATCAGAGCTGCTTTTCCACCATCCCTGGACTCGCACCAGTTTGCATACAGGGAGAACCGGTCAACCGAGGATGCGATCGCCACAGTGCTGCACACATTACTGAAGCACTTGGAACACAGGAACACCTATGCACGGCTCCTCTTTGTAGACTACAGCTCGGCTTTTAATACCATCCGGCCATACAAACTCCGTCCCAAACTCCACCAACTGGGACTTAACTCCTCTCTGTGCAACTGGATTGTGGACTTCCTCACTAACCGTAGACAGAGTGTCAGAGTGGGTAAGAACACCTCTTCCACCCTTGTGGTCAACACCGGTGCCCCTCAGGGGTGTGTTCTGAGCCCTCTGCTATACACTCTCTTCACCCATGACTGTATTTCCTCCTGCGCGTCCAATCTCATTGTTAAGTTTGCAGATGACACTACAGTGCTCGGACTTATATCCAACAATGATGAGACAAACTATAGGACAGAGGTGCAACAACTAGAGTCATGGTGCCACGACAATAACTTGGTCTTAAACACCAAAAAGACCAAGGAGATCATTGTAGATTTCCGGAAGAGGGGCCATAACAACCATCTGCCTCTCTTCATTGGCAGTGAGGCGGTGGAGAGGGTGAGCAGTTTTAAATTCTTGGGGGTAACTGTGACCGAGGACCTGTCCTGGGGCAACCATATCACCTCAGTTGTACGGAAGGCCCAACAGCGCCTCTACTACCTGAGGAGACTGCGGAGCGCACACATTCCCAGATCTCTGATGTTGAACTTCTACAACTGTGCCATCAGCAGCGTTCTGACGTATGGATTTCTAGTGTGGTTCCCCAGCTGCACCAAGGCCGATCAGCAAGCACTCCAGCGGGTGGTGAAAGAAGCTGGCAGAATTATTGGAACAAGTCTGCCAGAGATCAGTAATATCTTCCCCACTCGCTGTCTGAGGAGGGTGCACAGTATCCTGCGGGACCAACATCACCCTGCGCGCCACATTTTCCATCTGCTGCCCTCAGGGAGAAGGTACAGGTCTATACAGGCCAGAACATCCAGACTGGCCAACAGCCTGTATCCACAGGCTGTGAGGCTCCTGAACTCTCTGCCCCCCTCTCACGGACAATAACCATATCCAACTTCTTAATAGCAATGAACTGGTCTGCATTGGTGCATCATATCTTTATTCTCTTCCCCCTCCTGCCCCCCCCCCCCCTCTTTCTTAAATAGATAACTATCATATCTGATATCATATCTCACAGTACAATAATATTGAATGGGTTGCATTGTTGTATTTTGTCATGTTTCTCAGGTCTTTGTCTGAATTTCTACGAACATTATTGCTAAGGATTGTCTTATTGCATTGGAGTCACACTGGGTTAAATATGTACACTTGGGTTTTAAGGGGTATTTATTATTTTCTTCTTTTTTTTGGGTTGTATGGAAGCCCCAAACGCAATTTCATTGTTCTTGACAATGACAATAAATAAATAATAAATACTAATACTAAATACATCAGGGTTTCTGCTTCATCATTTGTGGACAGCACAGTGAGCAGTCTTTGCAGACAGTGGTTTGTGGAGATGTTCTTGAGACTTCACAGTAATTTCCATGACATAATCACACCTTTTAAAAACCTTTTTTTAATTCCATTTGCGCCGAGAGCCCGAAGAACAAAAGCATCTAACTCTGATTTCTGGTCTGGCGCACAGAGATGTCTGCAGACAATTGGTGCAGAACCCAGGTGATATTATATGCTGAAATCGGTGAGATATTCACAGTCGTCAAAATTTTATATTGTGGATGATTTTTCTCAAATTGTTCTAGTTTGTTGATGCACTTTTTTTGCAGGTAAGTGAATCCCTCCTCATCTTCAGAGAAATCTTAGCTTCTCTCAGATGCTTTCTTTATAAATAAATTTTATTAACAAACTTTTTCCTTACCTACAGTATTTCCACAAATGTTTAAATCACTGCACCTATTTCACATTTTCTTGAAATAATGGAGGCTCAAGATTTTTGCTTTTCTTTAGTTTTGCATCATTTCTTCTTTTCTTGAACAAGCCCTCTTATCTGTAGCAGGACTGTGTCTCTACTAAGTGAAATTCTTAGAGAGAACATCATCATAGTCATAACTGAATACAGCATCAGATCTGCTTCATTTTTTTAGCCTGATTGAATAAAATACACCTGGATTGGCTCAGGCTCAGACCTCAATCATCTTTTTTTTTTAAATAATTTAAAAAAAAACCCTAGATATAACAATAAAAAAATGCTCATGTATAGTATCTTCATGTTCTTATTATGGGAAACCCTCCCGTATTCTGCCTCTTTCCCTTAACTCACCAAATGGTCACAGCAGATGACTGCTCCTCCCTGAGTCTGGTCGTGCTGCAGGGCATCATCCTAACATTCTGCTTCTGTCTAGTATTGCAGAGTTTTCACCTTAAAATATAAAATGGAACTCGGGATGGACTGTACCGAAGTACAGCCTGTTTTTCATTCAGCTTTATTGCAGTCTGTCACTGAGTGTTCCAAACATAGAAAGAAGACTTTTGATTCTTAGGGACGGTGTGAAAATACTCAGAATCATTGACTCATTGAAACAGAATCACTGAAACAGCTCAGTTTGTGACGTGGGGTGTGATGTTCTATTTACTAGCTTGATAGACTGAGTTGCACACCCAGCGTCCCAGTACAGCTCCTCATGTTGAGCATGAAATCAATATACTGTAAGGAAATACATATGCCATGCAGCCTTACTAACCACTCACTGAATGAGAAATGTTAGGAATAAGTTTACAAAGTAGAAACAGACTTATCACACTGCTGCGTCCCAACTTAATCTTAAGTGTATGCAATAGCGGTTTTAATAATAAAATTCACTGCTGTAGAATATCTTCATGATATTAAAACCACTTGTCTATCTAACAGCTTGTTGGCAAATTGTTGGCAAATTACAGCACTCACTTGCTGACACCGCTTGCTGACATTTCCCGTAGCATAGTTGGTACTTTAGCAACAGTATATTCGCTGAACATTGTTACATTTGTACAAAAGTCATTATGCTGAATCAAATTCTAGATATGGGTACATAAAGTAAATGTTAGGCCCCACTTATATTCATGAAAGCTATGACTTTTTGCGAAAAGGGAAAAAGAAATTAGTCTTGACGACGTATGACGATTTTTCTACTATTTTTGCAACTTGTGACACATACAGAAAAGATACCTTTCACTTACATACCCAATTCTTTGGTGGTGAGAGCGGTGGCAGGCTGGGATGGAATATAAACGAGAACTTCCTACACTAACTGCATAAGAAATGACATTGTAAAGCAGAAGTAGTAGTTCATTGTGGATTTACAGCCAAAGTACATACACTGACACCAAATATCAGAGAAAAAAGAGGAAATCAATAGGAGATTTTTGTGTGTGTGTGTGTGTGTGTGTGTGTGTGTGTGTGTGTGTGTGTGTGTGTGTGTGTGTGTGTGTGTTGGGGGGGGGGTGTCATTTTTTGAAAAAGTCCTGTGGAGCAGACCGACATTCGAGGGTTTCTTTGGCATGAGAACATTGTCATTCTTTTTAAAAGCACGTTATTCGTATTTGTAGTCCACAGGAACACATGAATCTATGTTTTTCCACTTTTTCCAATAAGTTTCGAAAATGTTGGAGCTTGGTGTCCTGTAGTGCTGACCAATGTGTGTAATGTTAGTTTAACACAAAGAAAATTCAGGGGTGAAAATAACATTTCTAGCTTTTGAAAATGTTTGATAATAAGAGAGAGTACCGCACCAGCAGCTTTTTGTGGTGAAAAGCAGTTTTGCATCCTGTGCAGAATGTCTAGACAGCCAGTGTGCGTGCTACTTGAACTTAGTATCATTTTTCACCGTATTAATAAAACACACAGACACAGATATATAACTCAAGCTTGCAGGAAAAAGGCCACCTGCAGGGCAAGTGGGGATTTTTTTAAACCACTTATTCATTAAGGTTTGAATGAAGGTTGAATGTCAGTCTGACTTTCAATATATGAAACACTATTACTCTCGGCATCACTTACGGTAAATCCACAACTAACAACACTAGAGCAAACTATGATTAAGTGTGAGCAGTGGAGCGTGGTAAGGCTCTTTCTGCTTTAGAGAGTTAGTGGGTGATTCCATGGAAAACCAGTGAGTGCCTCCCACCTCAGGTGTTTTTGGAGTTTGGGTTTTTTGGGGGTTTTTTTTGTTATACTGGTGATGAACATTGCAAGGCCATTACGACACAACAAATTCTCTCACAAGCCCCAAAAGTAACAATAGCTGACAGCTGATTTAACCAGCGTAGCACTTCTTCCATTGGACTTGAAACCTACATGTAACACAAGCGAGCATGACAGCTTAATCAATAGATTTGAGAAATGACTTGTATAGTTTGCACATGCTGAATATGATGTTGCTTAAGGAAGTGTTCACAATAAATCTTTCCTTCATTTTAATTCTCACTGCTTTGCTACGAACAATTTTATAATAAAGTTTCACTTATTTAAAAACAAACATCTTTTTATGGTTACAGAACATTTGTTTTCCAGGATAATTGTTATCATTTGGAATTATTGCCTAGATTAGAACATTTGTCTCGACTCTATTAACTTTTCAACAATATTACTTTACTACACATCTACTTCCAATTTCACAGTGCTGTTGAATTATTTGCCCAGAAAATTTTATGCAGAGCGGTGAAATCCCCACCCACCACCACTTCCACACAGAAGTACATTCTTTATAAAATGTAATCTTCCATTGATGTGCACACCAACTCATTCAGGCCCTTCTTCAGTCGTTTTATAAAGGATCTGAAACAAACAACAGGACACAACAATTTCTTTGGGCCTTGATACACCAAAATAAATAGTTCCAGTTGCTAAGGATGCTATAGTGTTTCTGTAACACTGTTGCTACTGATTTTATTTTTGAGGTCTGACCATTCATTATTTTTATATACGGCATCCAGGTGTGAATGTTTCAGTTTCACCCGTCAGCTGTGCTTTCACACCCTGACATTGTTGCATGTATTTGCATCTTTGGGTGGTATGCTCTAGCGACTTGGTGTTGTCACAAGACAAAAAACACAGAATAAAGTATGTCTAATGACAGTTAATACACGCGATCACATGAATCCTATAAATAGAGTTCACAAAAATGTTCTGTTTCCTGTTGCTGCACAGCGCACGCAAAGGGGTTTAGACAGCAGTTTCCTCTGAGGAAATGGTGATGAAGTTTGACAGAAAGTTTCCCCAGCCTTGTACCTTATCTCACGACACAACATTGGCTTTGAATGATACAGATAAACAGCTGCAACAGGGAAATGGTTAGTGTCGCTGACACAATTAGTACATCTTTAGCTTCAACTGGACTTCATATTAATGTAGTTTGAAAATGGAGGTTCAAAATAATGGTTGATAACTGCTGAATTGAATGGTAAATGGACTGGTTCTTATATTGTGCTTTTCTACTCTTCTGAGCACTTAAAGCGCTGTACACAACTTGTGCATTCACACAAGCACATTTTTCAAGGTGCGTTCTAAGTAACATTCACACACATTCATACTCCGATGGATGCATCGGAGAGCAATTTGGGGTTAACATCTTGCCCAAGGATATTTGGCATGCAGACTAGGGGAAGCCAGGAATCGAACCACCAACCTTCCGATCAGTAGATGACCTGCTCTACCGCCTGAGCTACAGCCATCCCAAATTGAATGTTTATAAGTTGTGTTGAGAGAATCTATAAGTTCTTAATGTTTGTCGTGACCAGTCACATGATGATTCTTTGTCCTCACAGAGCACAATCATGTTAGATGCAACAAGATTAAGAAGATTAAAATGATTCTTTTCAGTTTGAGGTGAACTATTGGGGGAATTAATTTGGGGCAATTTGAAGGAATTTGTAGTGGCATTAAATGTCACTACAAAAGTACATGAACAGTCTTAAATGGGGGCGAAAGAAATTCAGGGGACTGGAACCAGCAGCCTTTCTCCATGTCACTACTCTTACTTAGATAAAACCTCCACATAATGGGATGAATAGTACACGATTGTGCTTTACTCATAGTGACTGCAGAAATTACATGACCTGAGATCAGTTTTTATTGGTGTATCTCATACAAAAGTAATTTTTATTGAAAAGCTCTATTGGACACAAATCCTGAGGCCCAAGAGCACTATAAGCATTCAAAGCCTGAAGTGATCTTTAACTGACCTTTGACATCGACCTTTAATTTTCAGTTGAACTTAAATATGCAAAAAGATTCAGAATTGTTTCCAAGATTGGCAAAATATTTTTAGAGTCACAAATGACAACAGAATCATGAACAATTGGGGTGATATAGTACTGTAAGGACTTCAAGATCAGATGTGGAAGGATTTTAAATTTGATTCAAGGACTCAAGGAGCTTTATTGTCATTCGTATCACATGTTTACATGAGGGGAAGGAAATTATGTACACACGGTCCCGGAGTGAAAAGAAACAGAATAAGGAAGAAACAGAATTTTAAAAAGTAAATACATAAATATTTTATGAAAAAACAAAACAGAATAACAAGTAATAATTAATACAAATAAATAGAGTGCAACAACCTGAGTATGGATATGGAAATGTAGGTATAAATACTTTAGCAGCAAAGGGCATGATGACCAGCATTGATAAAGTGACGGTGTCAGTAGGTGTCAGTAGGGATTGAGGTGCTACAGAAGCAGTTCTTGTCCATTATGCACTGAGAAGTCTCACAGCTTCTGGAGTGAAGCTGTTTCTCAGTCTGCTGGGTTTGCATTTAATGCTCCTCAGCCTCCTGCCTGAGGGGAGCGGGACAAAGAGTGTGTGTGCTGGGTGAGTGGGGTCCTTCATGATACAGGTGGCCCTCTGCCTGCATCTGGAGGTGTATATGTCTGTGACGGTTGGGAGGCTGCCTCCGACCACTCTCTGTGCAGGTACCCTTCTGGGGCTTAGTGGACACATGCGTGGACAGCACCTTTTAGCTCGTATGTCCACAGTCATATTCAATGTTGAAATGGAGGTGAACTTTATTTGAATCATTCGTGGAATAGTAACAGATGAATTTTAAGGCTTCTGAAAATTGTTCGTTCAAACCTTGCCAATTAAACAATCATTCTAACACACATCAAAAACTTTTCACATTTTTATACATATTAAGGTGAGCTATAAGCAAGGGTAACAACAGTTAAATCAGGCAAATCTTGACAAAAATGAAGGTCTTTAGATTCAGTTATCAGTGCCTGCACAGCTTGGGTTTTTTTTTGTTGTTGACAAAATGTATCGAAATATAAAGTTTCAACATTTGTCTAATTATATTACTATTAATTAATGAGTCTTACTTCTCAAGATCAATGCACAAGTTGTCTGACCTTCACTATGCAGAATGATGTGTGTGCAGATTTTGACCCTTGAAGAGTTTATATTAATCTGCATTAATATAATTGCATCTGCAATCTGCAGTTGAACTTGGAGATTCCTGCCGCTGTCATCTGATTCAGTATGATCATCAGGCTCAGTCTCGACTCTGTGTATCTACAAGAATTGAAAAAAGTCAACACTTTATTAATTATATTTTAAATTCAACTTACCTTATACTTTTTACAATATAGTATAAAATGCATATTGTTTCTTTAAAAACTACTAACACACTATTAAAAACTGCAGAATGCTCAATTCCAGCTTCATTTAGTAATTCAATTAGTAAATAAAAGTGAGTAATTAAGTCACTTAATTAACTAAGCAACTGTAAATGTCACAGTATGCAGAAGTACAATTCAATTTCAATTCAATTTTATTTATATAGCACCAAATCACAAAAAAAGTTGCCTCAAGGCGCTTCATAGGTACAGAGAAAAACCCAACAGTCATATGACCCCCTATGAGCAAGCACTTTGGCGACAGTGGGAAGGAAAAACTCCCTTTTAACAGGAAGAAACCTCCAGCAGAACCAGGCTCAGGGAGGGGCGGGGCCATCTGCTGCGACCGGTTGGGGTGAGAGAAGGAAGACAGGATAAAGACATGCTGTGACTGGAAAGGAAAAACTCAGTGCATCATGGGAATCCCCGGCAGCCTACATCTATTGCAGCATAACTAAGGGAGGATTCAGGGTCACCTGGTCCAGCCCTAACTATATGCTTTAGCAAAAAGGAAAGTTTGAAGCCTAATCTTGAAAGTAGAGATAGTGTCTGTCTCCTGAATCCAAACTGGAAGCTGGTTCCACAGAAGAGGGGCCTGAAAACTGAAGGCTCTGCCTCCCATTCTACTTTTAAATACTCTAGGAACAACAAGTAGGCCTGCAGAGCGAGAGCGAAGTGCTCTAATAGGGTGATATGGTACTACAAGGTCATTAAGATAAGATGGGGCCTGATTATTTAAGACCTTGATAAATATTGATTTAAACGGGTGTTGATGCTGATAAGAGACAGGTGAGCACACAGCGGAACTCAATCTAACTAATGACACATGGGAAGTACAACTGAACATACTGAACTGACATAGGCTATCACAATAAAACAGGAAGCACATAAAAAATAAACAGTGACAAAGTACAAACTGAAAACACTGGGTCAACGACCCAGAAACCCTGATTGAAATAGGGTCAAGCTGGGTCAAGTGATAGGTTTTTAAGTCGTGCTTTAACTATTGCTATCTTGAAGGCCTGTATGAGCTCTGCATGGACAGGCAGCAAGATACATCGGAGATCTTTTACATCCCCAGCAGGTCCTTGAGGTCATGTAATCCCAGCTTGCTGGTCATAAAATGTTGAAAACAAATGGTGACAGAGCTTTTGTAACAGTGGCCTCCAGACTCTGGAACGCTCTCCCTTTGAGCTTGAGATCTGTGGACTCAGTGGCCTCTTTAAAAAAAGTAGCTAAAAGTCATCTTAAACTATTAAACTTGGTTCATTTTTGTTTTTTCTTTTAGCTTTTCTGTGAGACATTTTGTGATTTTTATCTAGAAAGGTGCTATACAAATAAAATTTTACTTTAGGTTAGAGATGGACCGATCCGATATTACGTATCGGTATCGGTCCGATACTGACCTAAATTACTGGATCGGATATCGGAGAAAAATAAAAAATGTAATCCGATCCATTAAATATCACGAAAGCACCTCACAAAACTTGCAACACGCCGTAACTCACCTCAGAACGTTAGCACGTCGGAGCAGTATGCATCACGTGATAGAGCGGCTGTGGCATGCGGGACCTGTCGGTGGGCTGGATAGCATTTGGAGCTTCGATGGCAACCCGGCATTTCATCTCCGACAAAGTTATCCCGAGAGAAGTAAAGCAAGTGTGTAAGTCCATCTCTGAATGTTTGTAAAGCATTCCTGCGTTAAGCTTAACAAGCGATATATGGAGCGACTGCCTCTTCTGGCTGCTACTTCAATCATGAAACTGCTTAATGATCAGCTGATCGGCTTTTCTGTCGCGAGTCCGTCTCTCTGGTTTGTTTTTGGCCCACTTTGCACCAGAAAGAGGAAACCATCGGCTGAACAACAGCAGCACGTTTAAGCTTGATCAGCTGTTGTTAGAATGTATTTATTATTACTTTCTACTCGAGGATCTTTTTCTACGTAGCTGACGCTGGTAACTGTGCAGGGGCGGATCTAGCAAAGTTTAGCCAGGGGGGCCGATAGGGCATTAACAGGGAAAAGGGGGCACAAAGACATACTTTTCTTTCTTATTCTCATTTAAAATGTCTAGCTTTTAATAAATAATTATCCGAATCTTACACCCAAAGTTTTAATTTGATGTAAAATGAATAGAAGTCAATTACTGTATATAGTGACTAATATAATAGTGTCTAATATATATACCCTAGTAAGCTATAGTACTTTTTCCTTTGGGAAGGTACCATCTGTGCAGTCTGCAATTTTGTTGAAGAAAGATGTTGAATCTATTTAATATTTCTTGAAAAATAATTGATTTCTGTGCATTTTTTTTTCACACTGCATCAAATTAAGGTTGATTACGTCGATTAAGCATCATTAGGTGGAGTGTGAGGGGTGGTTCCCTATTTTTTATTTATTTATTTTTGTTGTTGCTGGGAGTTGGAACCCTATTAGTTAGGTTGCTTAATATTTACGCTAAGTACTCTTTAAAATACCAGAATAGGGAGGATGGTGTAGGCTTAAGTTTATTAGATTGATCAGTATTGCTGAACTATGAAATATTTTTTTTGTATACAGGTATAACAGAATAGCTTTAGTGTAGTTGTTGTTTTAAACTTGAGTATGAACTTATACAAAATGCAGCAAGATATTTAAAAAACAACAGTTTTGTTGATTAAAAAACATTATATCGGATTCATATCGGTATCGGCCGATATCCAAATTTATGATATCGGTATCGGTATCGGACATAAAAAGGTGGTATCGTGCCATCTCTACTTTAGGTACTTTTACTTTACATCACTGATTAATAGATACATTACATTTGAGATCATTTACTTTTAAGATCAAATTTTAAAATCACCTAAATCACTCTGTGGCCAGCAGACTGCAAGCGCAATCTCTGACAGGCCTTCTCCTAATATCAGGAGACTTTAATCATGTCTCACTGGACTCCACACTGCCCACCTTCACCCCGTATGTGACCTGCCCCACCAGAGACAATAAAACACTGGACTTACTGTACGGCAATGCAAAAAAAGCATTAAGTTCATCACCTCTCCCTCCCCTGGGCAGATCTGATCACAACCTGGTGCATCTTGTCCCTGTGTATGAGCCCAGCCACCCACACAGTGCAGAGATGGTCGGAGGAGAGCGAGGAGGCTCTTAAGGACTGTTTTGAATCTACTGTGTGGGAGTTGATCTGTGACGACCACGGAGAGGACATCGACAGTCTGGTGGCGTGCATTACGGACTATATTAACTTCTGTGTGGATAACACTGCACCCACCAGGACTGTGTGGTGTTTCTCCAACAACAAACCTTGGATTACCCCAGAAATGAAAGCTTTCCTCAAGCGGAAGAGGAGGGCCTTCAAATCTAGAGACAAGGACGTGAAAAGGGTGCAGAGAGAGCTGAGGGGACTGATAAGGAAAGGGAAGGACAGCTACAGGCAGAAGATGGAGAACCAGCTTTAACAAAACAACGTTGGTGAAGTCTAGAGAGGCCTCAGAACCATCTCGGGCCACAAACATCAGAACTCTCTGCCTGGGGGAGATGTGAGATGGGCAAATGAACTGAATCGTTTCTTCAACAGATTTGATTCATCCAGGATGCAGCTTCAACATCTGCTGCAGACCCACCCACCCCCACTGCTGCTGTTCCACCTCTGACACCTCAGATACTTCACACCTCCTCTACTCACCCTGCTCACTCCTCCCCACCCCCAACAACAGCATCCTATAGAGATTGAAAATGTGACGTCATTCAGGGGTAAAACCGCAAAGGATTCTGGGAACTCGTGGCAAGAGGTACTAGCGCACGCAGGCTTTCAATTGAAATCAGTCACACAGCGATAAAAAGAAACACAAAAATGTCAAGAAGCTGTTGTATTATTAACTGCAATAGCCGGTCGCATGACAGCCACGGGAAGCCGACGGGTAAAGAGATCGGTTGTTATCGGATTACGTCGTTGAAGAGAAATTGTTCGAGCCATGTTTCCGAGGTAACAAAGAGGCGACGGATGGCCTGGATTGCAGCCATTCAAAGACCAAATATAACGTCCCAGAACCCTCCAGCTCACAGGTTAGTCTGCTCCAAGCATTTACACGAAGGTCAGTCTGCTGTTGTAGTTAATACATCATTTTCATAACATAATTGGTGATATAGGTTACAAGCAAGTCTGGCGCTGAACAGAAATTGTCGCGCTATGCTCCTTTATTTATTGTGCATAAATAGTGAATTGTCCTGACTCAATATTGCGTTTCGCTTCTGTTACCATGGTACATTGACAAAAACATATACTTTTATTCACAGGATAAAACAGGTTTTTTGTATCACTAATTGCCCAGTACGATTACAGCATACAGTATTATTGTCACTGCCACATTTCTGTGATGGGTACCAGAAATTATTTCCACTACTAATTAATTACCGTTGAGCTTAAAGGTCCTATTAATAAACGGTTAACGAATGTGTATTTATGACGACGATTTGTGAGACTGGTAAACTTATGATACGTACGATGGTCTTTCGTTCTACACGGTGCATTTCAAAGTCCTGCACCCATCCGTCGGTAAACTGTACCTGGGCTTGTTGCAGTGACCTGAAGTTACTAAACTTCATGAGTGTATGCACTCACTCCAAGAACCGTATAATTATAAATCTGCGCGTGGTGAAAGTTGGGCAGCACGCTAACATCTTTTGTCCACTCTGTGTGCTCGTAAGGGTCTGACCCTTTCTCTCCTTTGGTTTTTCCTCGTATCTTTTCTTTGACTTTTCATCAAGTCTGTCTTTGTACGGATCGGCATTGTTCTCCTTTGTTTTGTACATAACTTTTTTGGAACTGGAGAATGAACGTTTTGTGGTGCTGCAAATGCTTGCATTTGATGCGGTACTTGGATTGTTTTGCCACGAGTTCCCGGCATGCAATGCACGAAAGTCACGTGGTCTGTCAATCTCTATGGAGATTGACAGACCACATGACTTTCGCGGACCTCACTCTCATGACACTCATGACAGGGTTAGAAGAGAGAGACCTAATGGTTAATAATCCACCTTTCACTGCTTCACTCTTTTTTGTAGATATGGATATTGTGTTGTTCTTACTTTGTGATTCTATTTTGAATGTTTAAACTGTTTTCTGTTGATTTTGCTGATTTTTGATTTGTTTTGTGTTGGTTTAGAAGCAGATGCACTCTCTAAGGGGATGCGGTTTGGGGGTATAACAGGAGAGAATCTGCAGAGAGGTGTGCAAGACTACAACTCTGCTTCCTGGTCCCAACTCTGGATGCTCTGGATTTTAGGGGATTTAATAAATTTGGCCAGATTTCTAGAATGAGAGCTGTTCTACACAAAGTCAAGGGATGACTTCGCTCCTAACAAGACCAATTTTGCCCCAGAAAGTTTCCCACTATTTATAAAACCCAAACCATTTTTGGACACCATTCAGACCAACAGCATTTTAAAGAGAATATGCAGCTAATCATGTGATTCCTGGTCTGATTAGCGAGAGAACCAGAGAAGACTACAGAATTTTGGCAAAGTCGATTCAATATTAATTTTAGTGACCTCATGTAACCGAGTTTCATTACTGCTGATGTGAATTACTGTTTGGCAGAATTTATGCTTGCCTTTAGCCAGCAGCTGCAGTAGTGCTTCAGTATTGACCTCTGCAAGACAATACACCATAGTTGTTGAAGTATCTCGCTTTCTCGCTGAATGAATACTGTAAATATAATTACAATATGACAATATGAAATAAGACATTTTCTAAAAGCTTTTAATGAAATGGGCTGTACAAAAAAGCTACACAAACACACCACTGTGTATTGTAACAGAAACAGGAAGTGATACTGCACCACAAAGAGTGCCAACACTAAGTGAGAGCATTGGTATAGGAATGTGAAAATGTTTTTCACACGGATTTGGATTTCTGACGGATTTCTCACACTGCAAACACATTTGTGGCACATTCTCCTGCAATATGCATTGTGTGGTCTGTACACTAGCAATGTTTTTACATTGATACAATCAGCTGTTAGATGTTTTCACTCATCTATGACACACTTATATTAGGAGCCTCATCACCATAAAATAAAAAAGTACAACCTTATTTGAGCTTATCTTCTATATTTTATTACATTTATTCATTTATTTATTTGCATATTTTCACAGATTTCTTTATTTACAGGATGCTTTAAGTGCAGTATCGATTCTCTTGTTAAACCGTATCTTGCTAATGTCACAAATGGCATCCAGCACTTCTGAGGTAAATGCACTCATGCACAATAAACAAAACGTAAACATACTTTAATTAAGTTTGAACAGAGCTGTCTGATAAGGCTATCTCTGCTTTAGAGAGTCAGTGGGGGGTTCCATGGAAAATCAGTAAATACCTCCCACATCAACTGGTGATAGACATCTCCTTTATGAAGCTTAACAAATTTGTTGAAAACCCCAAACTAACAAACTAATTTGCATGAGACCAGCTTTTACTAGTTTCCTGTACCCACTTCACATCAGTTTAGAATTCTATCATTCATCTGATTTTAACAGTGCATCACTTACATGTGAGGCGAGTGAGCAGCTTAAATAAATCGATATGAAATGGCTTGATTTGTTTTGTACATTCTGAAGGAAGTGTTTAAAGTCCTATTCACATTACATCGCACCTTGGAAGGAACATTATTGTCATTATGTCAAATCTCACTGCTTTGCAGATGATACACAACTTTATATTTGTGTTTTACCAAATATCTAATAATGAAATTCCTTTTTTAAAAGGTTCAGGTCACAGTGTATGAAGCTGAAGCATTATCGGTACCCTCATGTGTTTCATAAACAAATAAGCTTTTACACATTTAGTGAAGATATGAGGGTAACACAATTTTATTAGGGTGTAAATTACCTTGTTTTTGCTGAATTAAACAATGTAAGACTTCCCCTCACTGACAGTGTTGCTGCACAGTTCTAGGGTGACATAAAGAACTGAAGCATTATGTAGGTTAATGAGATTATTAGCATCACTTCATTATAAATCTGTCAAGTTACCTAAATGGAATCAATCACAGAATACCATGAAAAGTTTAGTTGATTTTAATGTCAATAAAGAAATACAGCTGGGTTTGCAAGCTATGCTGTTCAGGAAGTTAAGCAACCAAAACTCTTCACAGGTTAAAACTAAGCAAGTGAATAAGCTGATAGTTAAACCACCGAGACTTTGAGCGGATGGTTAGGCAAAAGGCATTTAGGTAGAAAAGGTTTACATACTGTCACGATAAGGGCTCACTGTGTTTCCTGAGAAGGTGAGTTAACGCCCCAGTGAACAAAGCTCTCTCATACCTTCCTACCATTTGCTTACATGAGACAAGTCATTTTCCCGCATGCAAAGTCAAAGTGGGATAGGCAGATGATGTTCTCCCGAGAGGTTCCTAAACAGAGGAAATGAAAGGTGAGTGGGTGTTACACAGAATAAACTCGAGCAAACAGTCTGTAACTAAAGGCCTGAACAACCGTCCTGCTAGAGCAGGTTAATGATCTGGCCATGAGCAATAGTGAAGTCGAAGTTCAAATACGGAGCTTGATTGGTGGATGACAGGTGTGCTTGGTGTCCAAGGACCACACCCACGCTGGAAGAGACTGGTTGATATCCAGTCATGCCCACAATTGCACAGACAGGGCGAAGAGAGAGAAAGGACAGTTGGTGCACCTGGAGGACAGCCTGGTTCATATGAATTATTATTATTCATAATTATTTATACATGAAAAAAATGTAAATAACCGGTCAATAGTGTAGTATCCAGTTTATTGAAAATCACAGAACAAACAAATTTACAACAACAAAGTGAGAATAAAAGGGGTGGAGGAGCCTTTTGAGGGCCTTGCATTCTGGGTTTGAGCAGTGTATATATTTATCTACTGTGTAGAGACACCAGTAGAAGCAGTTTCACAATTTAAAAAAACAAAACAAATAAATATACCAAAAATAAACAACTTAAGTCAAATGGTAAAAAAAAAAAAAGCAGCGATATTCATAATACAGTCCACTCAAGGTCAGTGACTGTTAAACAGAAACATGTTTCCTCACAGGCAGTTTGAGTGTTTCTTAGGCAGCGGTGACTTGCACTTCATTCTGTCCTCAGATTCTATGGAAACGTTGTGTGAAGCTCTGGTGCAAAAAGGAGACATTTCATATTCCACTGTGCATGATTAATAATCCAGTCTAGTACTGATGATGAACAGACACATAATGTGCACTCACAGACTCAGATCTGCTACATTTATAAAAATACAAGAAAACATAAATGCTCACTTCTTTACATAAACAGAACTCAATATAATTTTGTTGGGTGAATGCAAAGATGTTAAGTTCATCTAATTCAATGAATGTTTGGTTGTTGATACAAGTAATGGAAACCACGTCTGTTTAACAAGTGATATATGAAAATACAAGTATATGCATAGTTGTTATTATTTTATTTCCAAAATAATAATATTGTCGTAACTATTAATTATATATTCAGGTTGAAAATACAGTATAATGCAATATTATATACAACTGAAGATACTAGTTGTGTAAAGATTTTAACCCAGCATGTGCACAGTTAAACCTTTTTAAAACACATTGTTATGTTTTATTTCAGCAGGTGAATAAATAAGTCTTAGAACTGCCAACTGTTTTGTGTAGCTAAGAAGATGCTTTTTACATCATGCACAAAATGTTTCCTTTACAGGAATCAGAGCGCACTTCCGATACTGATAAGCACATTTGAAGATTTAAAATGATACCCACATGAATTTTATCATAATATTCTGTGGTTTACCACAAACACATAGTAGAGTTTATTTCATTTCCCAAATGGATTAAGAAACGGGGCACCCTGCCTTGTTGTGAATTTGTGACAGTTGTCTTTGAAGCATCCAAACCTTCATTTTTAAAGTCAAAATAACAAATGAAAACGCAGATAAACAAGTCAGAGTGATAAAATCCAGAATTATTTTAATATTATTTGTTTTTACAAAAAATACAATGCTGCCATTTGTAGATTTTATACATATATATATATATATGTGTGTGTGTGTGTGTGTGTGTGTGTGTGTGTGTGTGTGTGTGTGTGTGTGTGTGATATCATTGTAACATGATATTTTTCAGCATTTATGAATATTAACATTAGGTTACAATATATATAATAAATACAGGGGAAAAAAACATAACATACAGGTACCGGTGGTGATGTCACCGTATGCAATGGAAAAGGTTTTCACACATACAGTACGTGCTGCTTTTGCACTGAAGATGGTGAAATGATAAGACATCACTTTCAAGATAGCACCAGCAATGGTAAAAATAACCAACTCACTCATGTATAAGGTGAGAATCCTCAACACAATAACAGGAAGTTACTTATGAGCAAAAGCAAAAGTAGCATGACATTTAGGAGCCAGAGTGGGAAGTACAAAACTGGTGGCTTTTATGATAGATGTGCATCCTAACCTTCAACTTTGTTTTGCAACCTTAGTATCTTATTGCTAGATGTCAAGTTGTTTTGATCATTAAGAAGTATATTTCTATTCTTGTTTAGAGTTATAGGGTTTGGGCTATTATTAATTACACGAAGATTCATTCTACAAAGTACACAGCCTTTCCATATTAAGGTGCTCAATTCTCAATAATGTAAAATGTTCAAAAGTATTTTTCAAGTCTATTTACAGTGGGGCAAAAAAGTATTTAGTCAGCCACCGATTGTGCAAGTTCCCCCACTTAAAATGATAACAGAGGTAAGTAATTTGCACCAGAGGTACACTTCAACTGTGAGAGACAGAATGTGAAAAAAAAATCCATGAATTCACATGGTAGGATTTGTAAAGAATTTATTCGTAAATCAGGGTGGAAAATAAGTATTTGGTCACCTCAAACAAGGAAAATCTCTGGCTCTCACAGACCTGTAACGTCTTCTGTAAGAAGCTTTTCTGTCCCCCACTCGTTACCTGTATGAATGGCACCTGTTTGAACTCATCATCTGTATAAAAGACACCTGTCCACAGCCTCAAACAGTCAGACTCCAAACTCCGCCATGGCCAAGACCAAAGAGCTTTCGAAGGACACCAGGAAAAGTATTGTAGACCTGCACCAGACTGGGAAGAGTGAATCTACAATAGGCAAGCAGCTTGGTGTGAAAAAATCAACTGTGGGAGCAATCATCAGAAAATGGAAGACATACAAGACCACTGATAATCTCCTTCGATCTGGGGCTCCACGCAAGATCTCATCCCGTGGGGTCAAAATGATCATGAGAACGGTGAGCAAAGATCCCAGAACCACACGGGGGGACCTGGTGAATGACCTGCAGAGAGCTGGGACCAAAGTAACAAAGGTCACCATCAGTAACACACTACAACGGCAGGGAATCAAATCCCGCAGTGCCAGACGTGTTCCGCTGCTGAAGCCAGTGCATGTCCAGGCCCGTCTGAAGTTTGCCAGAGAGCACATGGATGATACAGCAGAGGATTGGGAGAATGTCATGTGGTCAGATGAAACCAAAGTAGAACTTTTTGGTTATGTTACAAAGTATTGAGTTGTATTTTTGTTATTGACCAAATACTTATTTTCCACCCTGATTTACGAATAAATTCTTTACAAATCCTACCATGTGGATTCATGGATTTTCTTTTTCACATTCTGTCTCTCACAGTTGAAGTGTACCTCTGGTGCAAATTACTGACCTCTGTCATCATTTTAGGTGGGGGAACTTGCACAATCGGTGGCTGACTAAATACTTTTTTGCCCCACTGTATATTTAACTAAAAGCAGCATTTCCAATTACTTTGAGCTTGTGTATGACGTTTATCTGCAGTTGTTGAAGTTGTAAAATGAGAAATTTGTCTTGTGTGTGGCAAATGTATGTTGACATGTCAGCGGTCAGTGCTGTCTGCATCATGTTCAAACTTATCTTATTGTCACTTAGTGGAAAGATGCTCTACACAGTTCAAAACACTGAAGCTTCTGAAGCCCCTCCTACTCTGAGACAAACCCGCCGAGGAATAACACTCTGGTTACAAGCAACTCAGGGAAACGTGAAAGTGGAGACACTAGTGAAAAATTATAAATCACATCAGCAGTAATGATCCAGTTAGGTCAATTAGAGGTCACCAACATCAGTTTTGAGTCACTGTGCAACTTTACCAAAAACAATGTTGGAGTTTGTGCTGGTTTCCTCTCAAGGTGAATCAGTAGAGACATGTTTAGCCACATAATATTTTTAAACACTTGGCTGTCTAGAAAGCTGACTGTCTATTGGGCAATTATAAGGACAAACAGCATCCACCCCACTTTGGGCGGAGCAGTTCTCCAGTCACAACCTGGCCAAATGTATTAAGTCCCCAAAATGTGACTATTGGGAGTTGAGACCAGGAAGCAGCGCTGCAGTCTTATACTCTCTCTAGTTATAAAACAACTAATGGGTCATGTTGTCCATTTTAAAGGTACAGCACTGATACTGCTTTGAATCATATCTATTCAACAGATTCAAATTTGTTTATGTAACTGGGGAGTCCTCTTCACACGTCAGGTGAATCATAGAGATTACAAGGTTCTGTGCTGGGACCAGTTTTTATTACAATGCAGATGATACCCAGCTTTATCCATCCAAAATTAAAATTAATTAGAACCAAGAATGTCTTACAGACATAAAGTCCTGGATGATTTCTCATTTCTTGCTTCTAAATTCAAATAAAACTGATGTTATTGTACCCTGACCCTCAGAAGTTTTAGAAGTATGGTGCCTAACCAGATATTTACTCCGAATGGCATTACTTTGGACTACAGTAACACTGGGAGGAATCATGGAGTCCTTTTGGGCCAGGATGACCTTCAATGCGTGTAGTAAACACATGCAGTAGTGTGAAAAAGCGTTTGAGCCCTTCATGATTTGTTATTTGCATTTGCACAGTATCCATAAAAACTGGAAACATTCTGTCTTGGAGTGGAAAAGGTAGTTCATGCATTTATTAATTATAGACAGGACTATTACTAAAAGCTCCCTGAAAGGCCTTCAGCTCATCTAGAACAGCGGTCCCCAACCCCCGGGCCACAGACCGGTATCGGTCCGTGAGTTCTTTGGTGCCAGGCCGTGAGAGTTCAGGCTTGGGTGTGAAATTTATGGTTTTCAGGGTTTTTATCGTTAACTCGGTTTCCCTGGGTCTTTTCCCGTGTTGTAGTTGTGTGTCTTATTTTGAAAGAAATATTTACTGCCTCCGTCTTCCCGCTCCACCACAATCAACCACACATGCAAGGCTAGGGGTGCAGGTGTTTCACCAGGGTGCAGGAGAGGCACTCCCCCTCTGTCCCCTTCTGGCCGCCTGTGCCTCAATTTTATTCCGAAACCTAGACATCCACATGGGGGGGGTGTGCACGTTATACAGCGTCCAGAGGATGGTCTGTGTATTCAAACCCATCTCTGGCGCTGGTGCCCTACCCTCAATTTTAAATGCTGAGGGTTTTCGGGAGGAGCCGTGCTGCTCTCTGGCAGGAAGCACCATGCCCTCCTGTGTTTTAAATGCACTTTAGAACAGCACGCAGCAACACTACATATGAGCGGGTGGAGGGGGTTGGGGTTCCTCACTCACCCCCGTTCTCTGTTAACCGTCGGGAGGTGTTGGCCGTCCGATTGGGTTCTGGGATGTGGGGCCTCCCTGCTACTGCAGATACGGCGGCGGTCTGCTTGCCTCCACCCAGGGAAAAGGGTTACATCTCCTGGGTCTAGGTGTGGTTTCCCCCTCTGGGGGCTAGGGTACCTGGACCTGGGGTATAAAGTATGTTTGGGGAGTGTGATTGTGTGTACAGTGTCTATTTGTGTCTTTCTCCACATCGGGTGATTGTCGAGTATTTGTATATGTGTGCATGAGGGTTGGAATGCACGTTTGTCTGTGTGCGCCTGTTCGTCTGTGTCTATGTGTCAGGTCGGGTCTTAGACTCCACCTCTCTGGGAACATCTCAGGCCCTCCGAGGTATGAGGGCTTATCTCCCCACCACACTCCCTGCCGGTGGCGGATGCCCTCAGACGTCAGTGCGTTGGTGGTTCTTGGTGTCTGGGGCTGGGTGGTCATGTACGTACAAGCTCACTCCAGGTGGCTGCTTGGCAGCACCTGGCGCCTGTGATTCAACTGGGCCCTGGGGGGTGGGGGGCCCTCTGGTCTCTGGGCCTAGGGCTCGGTCCTCTCTGGCACAGCTGGCTGCTGGCAGAGCCCACAGGCACGTCACTGCAACCCCCTGTGGCCTCTGCTCCGTGGCTGCTGGGTGACCCCTCATCTGGGGCTCTCCTCAGCTCTTCCCAGGAGGATGGCACGGTTGCCCCCCTGGTGGTCCTCCTTGGGTTGTCATACTCTGGGGCCTCTGGATGTCTGGGGCCTGGATCTCTTTCATACCTGCTTCATGCCCTGGGGGACGGGGCTATAGCTCCCCACACTCCCTAGCATATCGTTACATGGAGAAACCTTTTGAATACAAGTGCTCTCATCCACACAGGTGTACACACGGGTGTTCACAGACACAAACTACACCCTTCTTGGCTGCTACCTCAAAGCACATTGTGTATAGCAACACAATGACAGGAAAGTTTTAGCATCTTTTTGACAGCATTGACTGCTGAAGAGAAACACACGCTTGTTAACACACATTTGTGCATTCGCATAAATAGGACGGTGAAAACAGGAAATAACTCCCAAACTGACATTTCTGATTATACATATTCAACAATAATTACACTTTGAACAGGAACCAAACAAAGAAACAAATTCAGATGAGTGATCAGTTAATAACTATGCGCAATATAAACTTATTAACATTATGTTAATGTTTATGTCATATTACTCAGTGGAAACCAATGAATGCAAAATGGCTGCATTTAAATGTTCTAATCTGAAAGAGTTTCCTGATGAAAATCCCATTATTTCTACAAATGGGTAAATGTTTTTCATTTTCAGACAAATGAGGATAAACCACTTTCATATCTATTTATAGCCTATACACATATTAATGGATATTGGACTCACTTGTTGTAGACACTAATTTTTCTGCAAAAATGAATTTGGATGTTTTAAAAGCCGTTCATCATGGTGAAGGCACTGGTCAGAATTTTATTGCTGGGGTTTTAAAAACTCAGTTTAACTGTACTCTATCCCCACTCGCAGCAGTCATATGAATCTTGCCAAGTTTATTCTGACAAGTGAAAAATTAAAAATCTTAAACACCAGACTTGTTGGGAAATTGGCTTCCTAAATTGTAAAGCCTTCCAGTCTACAAGTGATAACATGCCTTATCAATCCTAACCATACGTGGAATTGGGGATCTCTGGGAGCCGTTCCCTATGAAAACAAACACCTTGTACAAATGCTGACGGAGATGTTGTGTGAAAAAATAATTACCATATTGTGTCCCAGTACTTGCATTCATTGTTTCACTGATTATTCCTGTATGAAAATGCTCACTGAATTTTGTCTAGAACAGTTAGCAAGGATAAGCTGCATCATGCTAAGTCCGTCTACCTGGATCTGATAAAACTGCCCTATTAGGCTCCATCTTTCCACTCATTTCTGTACACAGCTAAGCAGAGTTGATTTTGTTAACTGTTAGCTATCAGTTGGGTAAAGAATGGAGAGAATTTGTTAATTAAAAAACACAATAAAAGGAATATTTAAATGTTAGCCTGTTAGCATTAAAATGCTATGTTTTGTACTGTATCGCAAAATTATTAACATATAATTGTAAAATGAATTTGTTCACATTGTGATCCTGCTGTAGGACGACTAAACATACTTACATTTAAGAAGGATGCCTAATTCAGTTCATTGTTCTGTGACTGTGACGCTGTGTAAGACCAAGAAAGTATTCTATGGAGCACTGGGGCCTTTGTGGTAACAATTAACCAAGCGGCAGCCTATGAACCCAAACTTGAAGTCCAAACAACTGCTGCTGCTCCAGCTGAGCCTGGGACCAAAGGTTGGTCAGTTCACATATTTATAGATAGTCTGCATAATGAGGGTAAGAAGTTTTGCTTCATGAGGTCACAGAGACATTTCCTCTTAATGCAGTATTCTGATTGTCTACAGTAAATGTGAGCGTTTTCTCCAAATATGAATAAATTTAAAAAAGGACATTGTATGCATTGACAAAGTAAAACCTATTTAAAAATAACATTTATACTGTTTTGATGTTTGTAAATTGCATCCGTATCATAACTTTCTGTTCCAACGCTGTTATAGGCGTTTCATTTTTGTAAAAAAAATTCTAAATAGCAACATGTTGCCAAATATATTCACTGCTGCAATAATATATCTTTGAAAACCACGATATAGATAGTACCCTGTTTTTATCAGTACATTGACCTGTGCTAAATTTTCTTATTCTTAGCTTTATCATTAGGAATAGTTTGTTTTTAATTCTCAACTATAAGGGTGTGTTTGAATAATAATATTACTACAGTACTCACTAGTCAGACTCCCGTGAGTCTGAATCATATATCTTTTTTTAGTTTTTGTTTTTTCAGGTTGAAATTAATAAAACTCCACACTTCCTCCAGTAATTTCAAATTAAAAGGGGGTCTAGGATGTGATGGATTGTGCCCTGTGAGGTGTTTGGAGACTGTTAAGATAAAAAAAAAAAGCTGTATAATTTATAAGGCAGAATAAATGATTGAAAAAGGAAAGTGACTAGAAATAATTAATGATTTTAACGGTATTAAAAATAGAGAAAAGAAATCCAAAGCAGAAACACGATGGATAATGTTGAAGACATGGATGACCTTTTCACTTGCAAGTGGCTTAAGCAGCAATATTACAATTAGAGTTTGTTTTTAAAATAAAATACACACCTGAAAGAAGAAGAAAGAACTTAATCTAAGCTTCAAATATAAAGGACTTGTTCATTCTGCAGATGAGGTGAATTAAGGCCACTGACAGAGGTTTTACAGTAATCCACATGAACACAAAAGGAATGCAAAGTGAATACATAATACTGGCAAACAAGAAAACAAATATGACAGATTAAAAGCAGTAACAGGTTTCATGAAAACAAAAACAACCCATCTGTCACAGCTTTGGATTTGAACAAATTGTGATGCTCTGTGCACAAAACATGACATAAATATGTTTTTCCACCTTTAGTGATTACATGTACTGTGCACCTGAAGGAGGTCAAGATCTTTATCAGTTATGAACCTTTGAACTTTGTTTAAATTCATATGTTTGACCAAAGCGTTTAGCGAACCACAACATAATCATGTGAAAATGTGTTCCATACAACAGATCCTGATTCATCATCGCGGCAGGTGCTGCACTTTTTACCATTTGCAGATGGCATCATTTCTCAGAGGCAGAGCTGCACAGACGACAGAAATAACCTCACTGGCTGATCCTCAGTAGAAAAGCAGAGGTTCCAAGCACAGCATAAGAACTGATCCTTTTCTATTTCTTTAATATTTTAATATGCAGTTTATAGTAATTGTGCTTTTCTCACATTAGCCCACGATTTAATTAATAGAGGTTATACATATTTATTGAGGGTATTAATCATATTTGCCTTCTGTATCATTAACTTAAACAGTAATTCAGGTAAACAAGGAGGTAGACATATTTATTATTATTCAGATTCCTGGCCTTCTTGCCTCTTACACTGACAAAAACAATGCGACTCAGTTACAGCTCTTGGTGTTCGTCTGACTCAATCAGGATTTAGAATTCACTATTTAAACTTTAGAAGTTTAAAATATCTAGGACGCTAGCCAGCTTGACCCTCTTTGATCATGAATTCAGTGATCATGAATCAATGCCCTCCCTATTTCTGTTCATACCAGCTCATGAGGTTACAACTGCCTTGGCTGCAGATATCTCTGTCTTAAAGGTGTCAGCAGTGTGTGCCAAGTCAAACGCAACCTCTCTCACTCCCATGTCATCAGATGTGTGGTCCTTTGCTGTAGTGTTCCCTGAGATTGTAGGTCTGATAGCACATAGAGATGTCACAAACCCCTGGAAGTCCTGGGCTACCCCTTTTGCCAGGATCTCCCGGGGGGCCCGGTTTGCCTGGGATTCCCTGGTTGCCCGGCTGGCCAATCCCATCAAAGCCACGGGGACCCTGAATCCCTGGAGGGAAAAGAAAAGATTGAAATAAGAACCACCTCTGTACTTAGCCTAATTTAGGTCAGTGATAATTGAATTAGGAAGTTCAAGTCAGTTAGATCATAGGTTTACAAAATAATGCAACAACTCCAAAGTGGTATTATGACACAGTGGGTGGGAACAACAAAAACTCAGCCACAAAGTGGTCAACCACATAAAATGACAGAGTGGGGTCAGCAGATAGAAGAGCCTTATAAACGTACTTAAATGTACATTTATAAGTGTACATAAATGTGCACTATATTAAAATTAAGAATGGGATATCATTCAAGTTCATTTTCGTGGTATATTTGTGGCATTTATTAAACATCCACACTACTAAGAGCTTTCACACATTTTCCAGAACTCTCAGGTAAAGTTCCTGGCATAGGTGAATAATAGAGGGTAGTACCAGTGTGGAGGTTATGGGATTGTAAAAGCAGTTAATAGGTTAATATGTGCACAATGAAACATACCTTGGTGTCCAGGTGGTCCTGGTGGTCCCTGGTCTCCATCTCCTTTTCTGCCTTTCAACCCTCTGGGTCCCATGTCACCTGGGGATATGATAGGTCTGTGTTTAAAAACTAACATTAGATTCAGACTGAGAGCTTCGGGAACAAAAATGCCATGTTTTCTGTAAATTTGAGTTTTGGGGACATTTTACGTCTGTTTTCCATGCAAACAATAACTTCCCATGCTGAAAAAGGAAACGATACCAAAAGGTTCAGTTTCCATCATATTTTGTCTGACATAAAACTAACACAACATATCAGAAAAACAGCATATGAGTCGAGTCCAATATGGTGGCAGGAGTTTAATGGTCGGGTCGGCTGAATGACTGTGACATGTTGAACCCACAGGTACTGCAGCCAGTTAAGGCACTGGCTCAGATGGTGGTGATGGTCGCAAATGAGCGGCAGCTGGACACCCAGGCTAAGTGACAGACATGGGTGCTGGAGAACCTGGTTGCTCAGTCTGGGGCTACTTCATCGCCTCCTGCTCTGGTGGTGGTGCTACACCAAACAGGAAGGCAGATGACCCCCAGTCCTTCCTGGAGGTGTTTCAGGCTATGGCGGTGGGCTGCCTGCCATCTCACACAGGCCCAGAGAGCCTTGGCGTGACAGTATGTTTAAGGCCCTATTGGTTACCTGAGCACAAAAGACAAATTACTCATAGGGCTGAAAGAGTCACACAGTGCACGGTCCATAGTTCCTGTGGTAGAAAAAAAAGAGTCTATAGGATTCTGTATTGACTATCGCAAGGTGAACGAGGTGTCACAGTTTGATCTTTATCCCGAGGTGGTTCTCACTCCCGACGTGTAACATACCGACAACTTGTCACATCCCGAGGCGTCCCATGGGAACGCGAAAGGTGGCCGTTCCCATGATACACGGCGGATTGTGAATGACATCGAATACAATGACACTCCCGCAGTAATACACGCTCCAGCCATGTATTCCAGCCCTAACCCTAACCTTATCCCTAATCTTAACCACCACCTTAATCGTGTTAGATGGTGTTTTCCAAAGCGATTTAAGTAAAATAAACCTACATGTGTAGATTCATTCCAAACAGTTCTCATGTTTCCTCGTTTTTCCAAACTCGTAATATAGGAAATGGACTGATTCTTATTATTTTCTACTCTCCCGGAGTCGTCAAAGTGCTCTATAAAAAAGCCATGATCACCCAATCACACTTTCTCTGAACTTACTGCTTTTTCTAACTGCACTCACACTCCAATGGATGCATCGGAGAACTGGGGCTTAGTATCTTGCACAAGGATACTTGACATGCAGATTGGAGGAGCCAGGGATTGAACCACCAACCTTCCGACGCTTTGGGAGTGAGAACGTTTTGTTATCCCATATCCCGGGTCAAGGAGTTCCTGGATTGGTTAGGCATAGCTCGCTTTTTTAATCACACTGCATTTAACAAAGGGCTACTGGCAGATTCAGATGTGTGCAGAGTTCAGACGAAAAATGCCTTCTCCACTCAGTATGGTTTGTGATACATAAATAAACTTAAAATGAATTAAACTATTACTGACAGTTG
The DNA here is from genome assembly GCF_057381915.1 of Diplotaxodon limnothrissa. Taxonomy (NCBI): domain Eukaryota; kingdom Metazoa; phylum Chordata; class Actinopteri; order Cichliformes; family Cichlidae; genus Diplotaxodon; species Diplotaxodon limnothrissa. The sequence continues at coordinate 4,232,091 of NC_140604.1, read as the reverse complement.
TACAATTACAGTGGGGCAAAAAAGTATTTAGTCAGCCACCGATTGTGCAAGTTCCCCCACCTAAAATGATGACAGAGGTCAGTAATTTGCACCAGAGGTACACTTCAACTGTGAGAGACAGAATGTGGAAAAAAAATCCATGAATCCACATGGTAGGATTTGTAAAGAATTTATTCGTAAATCAGGGTGGAAAATAAGTATTTGGTCAATAACAAAAATACAACTCAATACTTTGTAACATAACCTTTGTTGGCAATAACAGAGGTCAAACGTTTACTATAGGTCTTTACCAGGTTTGCACACACAGTAGCTGGTATTTTGGCCCATTCCTCCATGCAGATCTTCTCGAGAGCAGTGATGTTTGGGGCTGTCGCCGAGCAACACGGACTTTCAACTCCCGCCACAGATTTTCTATGGGGTTGAGGTCTGGAGACTGGCTAGGCCACTCCAGGACTTTCAAATGCTTCTTACTCCTTTGTTGCCCGGGCGGTGTGTTTTGGATCATTGTTATGTTGGAAGACCCAGCCTCGTTTCATCTTCAAAGTTCTCACTGATGGAAGGAGGTTTTGGCTCAAAATCTCATGATACATGGCCCCATTCATTCTGTCCTTAACACGGATCAGTCGTCCTGTCCCCTTGGCAGAAAAACAGCCCCATAGCATGATGTTTCCACCCCCATGCTTCACAGTAGGTATGGTGTTCTTGGGATGCAACTCAGTATTCTTCTTCCTCCAAACACGACGAGTTGAGTTTATACCAAAAAGTTCTAGTTTGGTTTCATCTGACCACATGACATTCTCCCAATCCTCTGCTGTATCATCCATGTGCTCTCTGGCAAACTTCAGACGGGCCTGGACATGCACTGGCTTCAGCAGCGGAACACGTCTGGCACTGCGGGATTTGATTCCCTGCCGTTGTAGTGTGTTACTGATGGTGACCTTTGTTACTTTGGTCCCAGCTCTCTGCAGGTCATTCACCAGGTCCCCCCGTGTGGTTCTGGGATCTTTGCTCACCGTTCTCATGATCATTTTGACCCCACGGGATGAGATCTTGCGTGGAGCCCCAGATCGAGGGAGATTATCAGTGGTCTTGTATGTCTTCCATTTTCTGATGATTGCTCCCACAGTTGATTTTTTTACACCAAGCTGCTTGCCTATTGTAGATTCACTCTTCCCAGTCTGGTGCAGGTCTACAATACTTTTCCTGGTGTCCTTCGAAAGCTCTTTGGTCTTGGCCATGGCGGAGTTTGGAGTCTGACTGTTTGAGGCTGTGGACAGGTGTCTTTTATACAGATGATGAGTTCAAACAGGTGTCATTCATACAGGTAACGAGTGGGGGACAGAAAAGCTTCTTACAGAAGACGTTACAGGTCTGTGAGAGCCAGAGATTTTCCTTGTTTGAGGTGACCAAATACTTATTTTCCACCCTGATTTACGAATAAATTCTTTACAAATCCTACCATGTGGATTCATGGATTTTTTTTTCACATTCTGTCTCTCACAGTTGAAGTGTACCTCTGGTACAAATTACTGACCTCTGTCATCATTTTAGGTGGGGGAACTTGCACAATTGGTGGCTGACTAAATACTTTTTTGCCCCACTGTACCTGTACACTGGATATGTGCACATCCAGGGCACAGAATTATTCAGTGTCTTCCCTTAATGTTCTCAACCAGCTCCTCCAAAGTCGCTGCATGGCTGGCCTAACAAGTTAAAATGCTACACAGCAGTGGAGTGGTATCTTCCACAGCTGATTAGCCACTCTCTGTGTTGAAGTGGTGATAAATCACAGACAGCTCGCTGAGATGGGTGTGGAGCATTTGTTGTCTTTTGCTCTGCTGACTTTCACTGATGTTCGCTTGTTTAATGATCTTGTTTTATGGGGTACAGTGAACATCAACACATCCAATTTGTTCATCATTGACACTGTTTTGATTTTAACTGTTGATGAAAGCGGTCGTAAATTTTGTCCCATCGCTTCTTTGTGATGCTGTGTTGTTACTTATTGCCTTGTTTTCATCAGAGTGAGGAGCCAGAATGGAGCTTTTTGTCACAGTGGAGCAGATATAACACTGGTGAGAGGAAGCTTTGTGTACAGACAACATAAACCTGTCTGAAGGTACTGGTTCATAACTTTAAGAAACTGTGTCATATCAAACCTTTGAGGCCTGCGGGGCCCTGTATTCCAGGAGGTCCTGGGTAACCAGGAGCGCCATTTCTGCCAGGGTAGCCTGGAGTTCCCATGGAGCCTTTGGGTCCCGGTGCTCCTGGCTCACCTGGAGGACCCTTCACACCCTGGCAGGGTTCACACCTAGAGTGAGGAGTCAGGCTCTGTAGCAATGCTGGCAGCTGGTCTGTAGGGCACAGCCACAACATGAGAAGAATCTGCTTTTGTTACACACTTTAACAATACACTGTATTTTGCGCACTATAAGGCGCACTTAAAATCCTTTAATTTTCTCAAAAATTGACCGTCCGCCTTATGTATGAATTCTGGTTGTGCCATGCTGTAAAATGGCACCTGTTAAGAGACATGCTTACGAAGCGGATTTCAAACTCAAGGCTGTCAGTCGCGCAGTAGAACACGGGAATAGAGCAGCTGCAGAGAATTCAACATTAATGAATCTATGGTACAGAAGTGGAGCAAGCACGAAGAATGAGCTGAGTCAAGTTTGACTTATCTGACTGTTTTGTTTTGCTTAATGCGTCTTATAATCTACAGCATGTAATTGCCAGCTTTAGACTCGTAGTTGCAGTTATTCAGTCTTATAATATGAATCTATAGGCAGTCTCTGTATCTTTTAGGTTTGTACTAAAAGCTTAGCCCAAAACAGCAGACAGACAGGACTGTGAGCAGCAGTTAAAAAGCCTGATAGTACAGACAACATAAGACTTTATTCAGACAACATGCTGAATTGTCTTAATTTTGCATTTTTGAAATGGCCACTAAGAGACAAAAAGCCTTTTGACCCTACAGAAGTCAGCAAAATACTGAAATACTCATTTCGTTACACTGAATCCAACATTAAACCAGTTCTGAAACCTTTGGTCGTTGTAAGAGGCAGAAAAGAACATTATTCAGCTCGTGTCCATGAGTGTATGCTTTCACAGCCACATCCACGCCTCATTTGTCACATCCAGTTTCAAAACACTGAGATGGCAACATTGGAAATGTCATCTCAAGGCTTCAGAACAGGACTTTACAAACCAGCAGGTGACAGTACAGTATCCATCTTTTATTTTATCTATGGGTGGGAAAAAAGGAGCTGTGAGAAAAAAACATTCACTGGATTCTTCTTTACGTCAAAGGCTAAAAACAGGAAGGAGGTGATTTATCACGACTAACACGTTCATTCTGAGTTTAAGACTGTCTTTTACAAAACAACTGCACTTAAACTAGACTAAGCCCATTCGCCAATTTACTGCAACAAGTGGATATGGATGAAAAGCTATTGTGTGAAATGCATGTTTGAGACAACTGCGGCTTTGGTTTTTGCACCGCAGAGTGATGTGAACACAAACAAATACTTACTACGCAGAACATCAGTGCAGAGCTTTACGAGATGTTCGTCTGAGGGAGGCTTACCCTGGAACACACAATTACACTTTGATTCAGCTGAAGCCACTCTGGGACTTGGAAAACATGCTCTGGCTCGTGCCTGCAGATTTAGAGGATCTTCTCAATGCTCAGTTCTCCATCTTCATGTAGCTCACACACACTGACAGCAGTGTCACAGTAACTCCCAACCCTGACCTCTCCAGGTGTGGCAGGAAAGTGTCCTTTCTCCAACATTTTTCAGTCCTTTTTTATTCTCACTGCTATGGTTGTTAACATCAGATAAGAAAGGAGGCACACTTACAGGTTTGCCAGGATATCCCGGTTGGCCTGGTTGGCCCGGTTGGCCTGGCGACCCATCCTGTCCGGGAAATCCCCTGGGACCAATGACACCCATGTGGCCCATGTCACCCTTCTTTCCATCGGGTCCTCTGGGGCCCGTATCACCTGTCACTCCTTTCTGAAGCAGCAACAAAAGAGCACAAAAAAGTCACACTCTAAAGAGAGAAACAGTAAAACTGATCTGCAATTACTGACTGCTAAACACTTTTTCTTAACACTCCTAACAACTGCATAAGCAGATAAATAATACGAAGGCTTGTTGGAAGGTTGTGTAATAGGTAATAACAGTGAACTACCTGGGATACTGTTACCTGTGTCAAACACAGGTTTGTCCTCATTCAAAAGCCTTTCTCTTGTAATGTAAGAATTTAAAACATCGTAGCATATCAACATTGGTGTTAGCTCGGCAGTCAGACACTGCAAACTCATCCTCAATCTCAAATCATTTTTGGGGCGTCCATGAGTGACACGCAAGGTCTCTTTTGAGCTGTTCCAGCAATAGTGAGGTGGGTATCCCAACTTGCCACATGTACACATAGAATGAGATTTTTTGATTTTTTAACATTCACGGTGCTGTGAGAAGACATTTGAACCAAAACCACAATAGTTCAATAGCACTGGTGCTCTGTCATCCTTCATTCCTCTCTGCCTTGCTCCATTCAGTCCAATATTGCAGCAGCCGGTCTACGAAATCTTTGATACACCAGTGGCTCTGACAAAAACAGCAGCATTTGACACCCTGGGTGTGAAAACATGTTAATACAGCAACTTTCATCCACATGGCTCGGACATACAGCTTTTACCTCAGTCTTCTGCCATCTGCTATACCAGGGTGTAATAAAACCTTTACAGCTTTCTTAGTTTAGATCAAGTCAGTTGGAAACAATAAAAGTTTCCAACGCTAGCTAGCTGAACAGCTAGCTAGCTGAACAGCTAGCTAGCTGAAACTGATCGAATCTGGTATTTCAACTGACAGAATTTGTGACAAATACAAATGCTTTGTCAGTCAAGAGAAACTAGTTTCTGTAAACCTGCCTAAGAACAAGTACAATGACTTTATAGGCTGCTGTTGTTGTCAACCTGTAGGTGTGCCACGCACGGGCGAAAGGTTTGGCAGATATAGGTGTAGGGCAATGACAGTCTTAAAGGAGCTTTAGTAAACAGTGAATAACAGTGAAGCTTTGCATATCTGCTTTTCTAATGATCAAAAAGCAGATATGTTTTGATGTCCTACAAATGGCAGCGACTGAGGGAAGTTGTATCTCCTTAAATTGTGATTCTGCAGACAGTAGAGTAAGTGTTTGATTTGCAGATGTGTGCATCTTAGGGAAAGAGTGCTTTTGTGATGTATATTTCTGCCCGGGGGCCCAGATTTCCACAGGCCTGAAGGTACTGGCTCTGTAAGTCTTTTATAGCAGCCATGCAGGCTTGACAGGCCTTCTCACTGTGGTGCAGAATAAGACAGAATGGATTATATCTAATACCGCAAAGTCTCGACAAACCTCTCCTTTCCATCCCCTGGGTCCCACTTCGCCCTGACGGAAGAAGAAAAGAGAGTGGGGAGGGAGGGGAGGACGAGAGGAGGGGAAAATAGAGAAAGACAGTTAGAAACTTCTGCTTACATCAAAGACAGTATGTCAGAGAAACTACATGAGCTGCTCTGCATTGCTGATGCAGAACTGCTCTTTTCTGTCAAACCGATGACTTAGATTGGTTATTGTAATGCATTTTATAAAGATTTTTCCCCACCTCTTTCTCTTTGTTGTAATGTGATGAAAATGTGGATTTCTTAGCCCCTAAAAACACGATCCAGTGGTAACCACAGTTCTATAAAGCTTCTACACTGCTGAATTACAGATAGGTTGGTATGTTCCATTTTCCATGAAATGCTTCCCTTTTTGCTCCAGACTTCCTCTTTCTTTCATGACCAGGTAATTGATTTCAATCATTTTAGGAAAGAAACTCTAAGAAACCTTACTAAAGCCATAATGCCAGGGGCTTACAGCACAATCTGCCAAAGGAACTTTCTCAATCACCCGCACTGCTGATGTAACAGGAAGAAAATCAATGTGAAATTAAGGTCAAAAACCCTACAGACATCCACTCAAAGACTCGAGAATGCATCCAGCAGTGCGACACTGTTGGTGTTGGGAAATGTTCATGCATGTTCAGTAGCCGTTTCTGTTTCTGCTCAAACTGCAGCTCTTTGTTGCTTTCTATTCAAGTCACTGTGTGGATGCACTTCACACAAAAACTGAGCTTTCCAGTCAAAGGACTCACAGCTTTTGTGGTTTCAGTTTTACAGAATTCAAGAGTTTCAGTTACCCTTCTTTGTCATTGGTCATCAATTAGTGTCCACAAGTGTTTCATCATTTTTTAGGTTAATAATATAGACCAAACACACAAATCCATAAAGCTAATATGAACAGCCTTGCAAGACCTTGCAGCTTACACTTCGTAGAATAATTAAAGAGCCTTCAATTGAATTATTCAATGAATTAATGAACAAAACAGCCCATGTCTTGTGTTGTTAAAATTTAGTCTAGACGGAAGGTCTTGTTTTACGTAGGGAATGTTTATTGTAGCATGGATAGAAGTTTAGAAAGACAGGATTGAAAACTGCAAAAAAATAACCCCTAACCCAACATCTTTAATTACCCTACATGTTGAGCAATGTAAAATGTTCAGCTCGGGAGACTCAACGTCCACTACAGCAGTTACTCAACTCAGCAAACTAAGGTTAATGTGTTCAGGTTCCAGAAATTCTCAGCAGAATTAACCCCGTGGCTATCACAAAAACCACATACAAATGTACACACATAAATATTGTGTAATTCTGTGTAATTATGGTTGCAAAAACCACCTCTGTGCATTTGTATTTTGACTTGAATCAATGCTCCAAACAAAGCTATTGAGAAATCTGACAGATAGCATTATTACTATTGTTTATTTTCTGTTGCAGTAACATCATGTGTGTGTGTGTGTGTGTGTGTGTGTGTGTGTGTGTGTGTGTGTGTGTGTGTGTGTGTGTGTAGGGTCTTACTAAAGAATTATAATTATGGATTTAGAGTCATTCCAAGTAAAGAGCCAGTGCTGTCAAGAGGGATAAAGGTTTTTAAGTTTGCTGCTTTGTTACTTTACCTCATTGGTCTCTAAAAGCTTCCTCATAAATGCTAGCACTGAATGTACGCAGTAAACTCCACAGACTGTGTGTGAAAGGTATTGTAGCCACCATGATGCCACCTGTTGGAGCATCAGTGATGGATTTTTGGACGTCACCAGCTAACACTAGCAAGCTAATTTAGCAAGCTGTAGCCATAAAGTGCATGGGTGCAATACAGACATAATAAGGGTCAGTAACAGACTAATCAATGACATAGTATGTTGCACAAGAAACATCCCTTAGGTACCAAAGTGACAGCTTCATCACTTCCTCTTGGGAAACAGGGGCACACCCGCCCTTGTTCCCTCGAACTACAATCATATTCATTTTAGCCAGCAGGAATTAGGAAGTGTGTCTGAAGACAAAAATATCAAATTCATTTCAGAGGTGACACGCTTGTGATTCACCGCTGATGCATTTAGCCTAGAGTGCACATCACATGGAGGCTGGGCTATTCTCGACACTAAGGAATTACAGAGTGTGAACATTAAGCTGCATGCTGAGACATTCATGTGTCTCCAGTGTCGCACGCATAACCACACAGCCGTGGCTCAGTGTGATGCAACATGGCTGCTGCAGTGCACACACCTCCAAGTTTACTGTCAAATCCTTATCTTGGAACGTGAGGGGCAATGCCTCAGGGATCAATACCTACTGATAAACACTTCAATTACATAGATTAGGTGGAAACATTCTGATTTTTATGTTTTCTTATTGTGTTTATTGACATTCATTAAAGATGATAATTGCAATGTGGAAAACATGCTAGTTCTATTATACTGCCCTGCTTCTCTAATCTCATTTCACCTTGTTGCCAGGAACAATCATCTGCCAACAGCTTGAAAATACTCCCCAACTACAACAATTCCATCTATTCAGCATTAGCAGTTGTTCTGTCTCTGCAGCTGTTTCTTGCCTCTCTCTGATGGATAACGGAGTGTTTCACAATTACATCTAATAGATTTCTTCTTATAGTAAATATCATGTAGAGCTCCTATTGTTTGTTTATTACAAACAATACTTTACATGGCTCACAGTCAGTTCTGCGTTCCACCCAGGAGTGGTTCTTCAGCTCCTGTATCTAGCGAGCTTATCACTAGCAGGCCTTCCTCCATGTCACGATAAGAACAACAAAGTAGCTAAATTATATTTATCTGCTTCAGGTTCCACATGCTGATATTACTCATGTTATTAGTAATACTTCTGCTTTTTCTTCTTTGACAAGTCACAGCTGCCAAAGCAAGTATGTGAACAAGCTATCTTGGTAATTAGTGACTTGTTTACATATACGTCAATATAAATTCACACGTTATTTTTGCTTGTGTGTTTTTTAAAGATATATTTGTACATGTCGTTCTACATCTGCGGAGCATTTTACACAGAAACAAATGAACCTGAGAGAAAATAGCTGCTAACGGAGCAACGAGAGGTTTCTCCATGTATGACTGATGTTATTAGACATAGATAAAATATCATTAATTTTACCTCCCTGAGCAAATCAATCATGGTGTTGTGTGAGCTAAAGTTATTAGACTGAGCTGTAAAATGTGTCTTTTTATTGCACTTCCAGCAGTCCTAGAGCTGCTGTCTGTCTCTCTAATCATCACCTTCAGATTTGTTCGCCAGTTCACGCCATCGAAACCTGTAAACTGACCATTGATTTTCAGTTAAACGTCTGTATTTCAGCCTATTCTGACACGGTGTCTCCTCTGGGCCCTCCTCGCTGTTGCCAAGAATCTGAACTGTGGCACTGTGATCCTCAATAATGTGGATCTTAGCTTGAGCCTGAACAACGAAGCTGGCTGGGGCTTTGCCACGAGGGCCCCTGGAGTTTGTCTCCAGGGTCACTTATCAAGGCATATTAACTCAGCTTAGTCACCTCTCTCTGAGTGGCTGTTGAATATGTGCTTCCAGACTAGATTTTATGATTCTTTGTGTAAAGCACTGTTGCTGTTTTACTCCCCTCTTTTTCTTTTCGGTGTTACTGTGTTTTTAATGTACTGTTTTCTTTTAGCAGAAATCCATATAACACTGCTCTTACAGAGGCTTTTTAAGGTGCTTTATAAGATCACAATCAGGCAGTAAGTAACTCATGATGAGCATGAATGTTGTGATAATTCTCATTCTCACCCACTGTCGTGGTCTCTTAAAAAAGTATTTAGAGTTTGGTGGCTTGTTGGTGGCCAAATCAAACAATTCAAAAATCCAAAAACAATTTCAAACCTTTGCACCCAATTGTTGTTTTCAGCAGCCACTAAGCATGTATGCTGTGCAATCATTCCACCGTTTGAACAGTACAAAGAAAGCCTACAGTTACAGTCACATTCACGATGGATGTGTGCAAACGTTTGACCTGATCTGTAAGGACTGTAATGACTTTGGGAGAATTTCTCTGAGGGCTCCAGTTTATTAGCTACAGATAGCTAAAGAAAAGAAATTCTAACAAGATACTGGTTTGGTCAAATTTCATCAATTCTCTATTTTTCCCCAACCTAAACTAGTTTAAAGTAACCTCATGATGTAAGCCTAAATTAGCTCCGTGTAAGTCCCATCCCTGTGTCCTTGTGGGGACATTTGGTTCAAGTAACTGTGCACACACACACAAGAAACACACATTTTGAACACAGTGTTTGAAAACATAAGCTCCGCTGCCACCCAGTGGAAGCAGAAGGATTCTACACTCACCGACACGCCGGGACTCCCGAGATCTCCGTCTCTGCCTCGCTCCCCCTGCAAAAGAGATACCTCATCATTGACTGGAGGATTGTGTGAATTTGTTTGCATGTGTGTGGGGCTGAATGTGTGTATGCACTGGTGTGTGCCTGTCAATGTCTTCATTTTATATGTGTGTGTGTGAGAGAGGGACAGGGGGAGTGGAGAAAAGGTCATGATTACCACTAGCAGCCAATAAGGGAAAGCCAGAGTGAGAAGGGATAAGAATTGGCTGCTGGTGACCTTTAACAAACCTGACTTTTTTATCTCATTTGTGTGGTTTTCTAACCACATCCTGCAGCAGAGGAAGCACCCAGAGGAGCTTTCTCTGTTCCTCTGGGCCATCACTCTGTCTGCCATTAGTGCATGCAAAAGCAACCAGTGCAGACAACAGTGGCTGCAGCAAAGCTGAGGTTTTATATTAAAAATCAGCTTACATTAGACATCTTTGGCCTCTTACACTTGCTCTAAGAAACTGGAGCTACTTAAATATACTACATACTCACTGCAGTCCAATGCAGTCATATTAGTGAAGTAATCGCTTGAATAGTTGCTGCAAACATCTTTGTCCGCTGTGTCATCCTGTCAGAACAGGGTGTTCAAAATGTTCTTATTAAAATTAGAAGAACTGAGGAAAATCTACCAGTTAAAGCCTGTATCAGAGAACACTCAGTACTCATGCTATTTAAAAAAGTGATAATTAGTTAACAAGCAAAAGCTCTGCTGTAAAATAATGTCAAATAGATCATCTGTAACACTATATCTGATTGTCCTGCAGGTTCAAAATAAATTAAATTAGATGATGTCCACCTCTGTAAACCTCTAATGTCTACCTGTGTAAACCTCTGATGTCCACCTGTGTAAACCTCTGATGTCCACCTGTGTAAACCTCTGATGTCCACCTGTGTACCTGTGTAAACCTCTGATGTCCACCTGTGTAAACCTCTGATGTCCACCTGTGTAAACCTCTGATGTCTACCTGTGTAAACCTCTGATGTCCACCTGTGTAAACCTCTGATGTCCACCTGTGTACCTGTGTAAACCTCTGATGTCCACCTGTGTAAACCTCTGATGTCCACCTGTGTACCTGTGTAAACCTCTGATGTCTACCTGTGTAAACCTCTGATGTCCACCTGTGTAAACCTCTGATGTCCACCTGTGTACCTGTGTAAACCTCTGATGTCTACCTGTGTAAACCTCTGATGTCCACCTGTGTAAACCTCTAATGTCTACCTGTGTAAACCTCTGATGTCCACCTGTGTAAACCTCTGATGTCCACCTGTGTAAACCTCTGATGTCCACCTGTGTACCTGTGTAAACCTCTGATGTCTACCTGTGTAAACCTCTGATGTCCACCTGTGTAAACCTCTGATGTCCACCTGTGTACCTGTGTAAACCTCTGATGTCTACCTGTGTAAACCTCTGATGTCCACCTGTGTAAACCTCTGATGTCCACCTGTGTACCTGTGTAAACCTCTGATGTCCACCTGTGTAAACCTCTGATGTCTACCTCTGTAAACCTCTAATGTCTACCTGTGTAAACCTCTGATGTCTACCTGTGTAAACCTCTGATGTCCACCTGTGTAAACCTCTGATGTCTACCTGTGTAAACCTCTGATGTCCACCTGTGTACCTGTGTAAACCTCTGATGTCCACCTGTGTAAACCTCTGATGTCTACCTCTGTAAACCTCTAATGTCTACCTGTGTAAACCTCTGATGTCTACCTGTGTAAACCTCTGATGTCCACCTGTGTAAACCTCTGATGTCCACCTCTGTAAACCTCTGATGTCCACCTGTGTACCTGTGTAAACCTCTGATGTCTACCTGTGTAAACCTCTGATGTCCACCTGTGTAAACCTCTGATGTCCACCTGTGTAAACCTCTGATGTCCACCTGTGTACCTGTGTAAACCTCTGATGTCCACCTGTGTAAACCTCTGATGTCCACCTGTGTACCTGTGTAAACCTCTGATGTCTACCTGTGTAAACCTCTGATGTCCACCTGTGTAAACCTCTGATGTCCACCTGTGTACCTGTGTAAACCTCTGATGTCTACCTGTGTAAACCTCTGATGTCCACCTGTGTAAACCTCTGATGTCCACCTGTGTACCTGTGTAAACCTCTGATGTCTACCTGTGTAAACCTCTGATGTCCACCTGTGTAAACCTCTGATGTCCACCTGTGTACCTGTGTAAACCTCTGATGTCCACCTGTGTAAACCTCTGATGTCTACCTGTGTAAACCTCTGATGTCTACCTGTGTAAACCTCTGATGTCCACCTCTGTAAACCTCTAATGTCTACCTGTGTAAACCTCTGATGTCTACCTGTGTAAACCTCTGATGTCCACCTGTGTAAACCTCTGATGTCCACCTGTGTACCTGTGTAAACCTCTGATGTCTACCTGTGTAAACCTCTGATGTCCACCTGTGTAAACCTCTGATGTCCACCTGTGTAAACCTCTGATGTCCACCTGTGTACCTGTGTAAACCTCTGATGTCCACCTGTGTAAACCTCTGATGTCCACCTGTGTACCTGTGTAAACCTCTGATGTCTACCTGTGTAAACCTCTGATGTCCACCTGTGTAAACCTCTGATGTCCACCTGTGTACCTGTGTAAACCTCTGATGTCTACCTGTGTAAACCTCTGATGTCCACCTGTGTAAACCTCTGATGTCCACCTGTGTACCTGTGTAAACCTCTGATGTCCACCTGTGTAAACCTCTGATGTCTACCTCTGTAAACCTCTAATGTCTACCTGTGTAAACCTCTGATGTCTACCTGTGTAAACCTCTGATGTCCACCTGTGTAAACCTCTGATGTCTACCTGTGTAAACCTCTGATGTCCACCTGTGTACCTGTGTAAACCTCTGATGTCCACCTGTGTAAACCTCTGATGTCTACCTCTGTAAACCTCTAATGTCTACCTGTGTAAACCTCTGATGTCTACCTGTGTAAACCTCTGATGTCTACCTGTGTAAACCTCTGATGTCCACCTGTGTAAACCTCTGATGTCTACCTGTGTAAACCTCTAATGTCTACCTGTGTAAACCTTTGATGTCTACCTGTGTAAACCTCTGATGTCTACCTGTGTAAACCTCTGATGTCCACCTCTGTAAACCTCTAATGTCTACCTGTGTAAACCTCTGATGTCCACCTGTGTAAACCTCTGATGTCTACCTGTGTAAACCTCTGATGTCCACCTCTGTAAACCTCTGATGTCCACCTCTGTAAACCTCTAATGTCCACCTCTGTAAACCTCTAATGTCTACCTGTGTAAACCTCTGATGTCTACCTGTGTAAACCTCTGATGTCCACCTGTGTAAACCTCTGATGTCCACCTGTGTAAACCTCTGATGTCTCTGATTTCCTTGTCCTCTACTGCTCAGTGGGTAAACTGTTGTTTCTCTCCATAACAGTGTAAAGTCCTGACCCTGGTATGCAGCACCAGCTGTTTTCATCTGACATGATGCCACATAAGTAAAGCTGGAGATGTACCGCCGATTAACCAATCACGGGACTCAATGAGAGGTCAGGACCACTGACCAAAAACCTGACATTCCCCTTCCCAGGAACAACAGTATCACAACTGTTTGTTGTTCCCACTTCACGGCAATATACCACGCCACAAACAAACACATGAAACCATTGTGCTAAAATCTTTTTTTCAAAACTGGTTTTATCATAATGCTAATGCTGTAGCCAGTGAGCTGTCGGTGTAACCTTTGGCTTTTCTCTAGTTTCATGTTTCTGGCCCCGTCTGCAGAAGCAGAAGGCAGAGCGTCGCTCTCTTTGCTTTTATATTCATGTCATTGTTGTTTAACATTTATTAGCTGAAACTTTGACTTCACATTCACATATTTGAATACTGCCCCTGGGTATTTAAGTTTGCTAAAAACTATGTTGTTATGAAACAGAATGATTAACAGGGTACCTCACTTTTTCTAGATATTTTAATAACCCCGCTGCTTCATGAATTAGCATGGCACATGTGTTTTTGTTGAAAATGATTCAGAAACATACCTCTAGGCTAACGGTTGTTTGGCCCTAGAACACGATCGATGGAGCGCTGCATCACTAATGCTGTTCTTTAGTTAAGCTAAACCTACTTGTGCTGAGATGGAGCTTAGAGTCTGTGGAGTCATGATGGATTGTATGTTCTCATGAAGCTGGTTAGTTTGGATGTGATTCCACACTGTGAATGAGTGTCGGGAAGAAAAGCCACCGACCGTACCTGTGCTCCTTTGGACCCAGGTTCACCTCTCTCCCCCTGATGACACAACACTGAGTGTTAGAGCACGCCCACGTTACACTGTGGCGACAGCGCGAAGACTTAACCAGAGAGAAACAACATGTCCTGTGGATTGCACACTGCGCATCAAACACAGCCGTATGTTCTGGATCAGGGCTGTTTATTGTGTCTTTATGTGTCTGGGCATCTGCTTTTGAAGTGTGAAGGACAACCTTCAGCACCATTAAAATTAATCATGCCATCTAAGCACAGTATGAATAATACATCAACAAGCATGTATTATGTTACGCTGTCAACATTTCCACAATACAGCTTGTAAATCATGTAAGCTCCTGACAGTTAGAGCCATAAATCATTCATCAAGTGCTGCCTCTGCTGCCTTTTCAAGACTTCATTATGGACAAATAAACCATGTTTTTTTGTATGTAATTACACGAGTTGACTCTCACCTTATGACCTTTGAACCCTGGCAGACCCATGGCCCCTGGCAGCCCTGGAACGCCTGGTTCTCCACTTGATCCCTGAGAGGGTGAACATTTCAGTGATGTGGGAGAAAAGAAAAGATGCAGAGAATGTAAACCAGGTCTGTGATTGTTTGGTGTCCAGCACAGAGCCGACACATTAAAGCCAGGATCTTTGGAACGTGGTCAATAAATACCTCGGGCTCCAGATAATCATCAGCGTAGGTAAACGTGGCTTATAAAGATATCTGAGCGAAGACATTTCAAGTGTTCCTTTGCTTATGAAATTATCATTTCTAAAATGCTGAAGCAAATTGTGCTTTGAAGGATGACACCTTGGAAATAACAAAGGTACCTGTAATTAAGCAGCAAAGACAACTTGGGTTCTTTTTTTAATCGGTTGACATTTGTGGGCGTAATTCTTCAGTAACATGTTGCTTAACGAACAAGCGACATAAAAAGTGCTGCTGTCACTCAGCAGGAAGATCCAGGCTGGTGAAATAAGTACGAGCTGACAGCAGGAATGTGGGTTCATGCTGAATTATCAGACTGTCACCTTTATGTAGGCTGGAACTGCTGGAACTGGGAGATTGTGCAAATATCGTCATGTTTGCTGTATCTTTGTGTTAGGCAAACACAGATGAAACTTCACTTTATGTTGCTATTGTGTTTGAACCTCAAACACCGAATGCTTAGGTTTAGGATTAGGAAGCAAAACTACTTGGTCAGGTTTGCTTCATGCTTCAAAAACACAAATATATTATAAACATTTTCTTGTGAGTAGATTGGCCTGTTAAGTCCACAATGCAACAAGCAAAGCATGGACATGTGGATTGAGCCCTTGGTTAAAAAAAACTGGTGAAGTCGATGTCTTGTTTTAATAATATATTAATGAACTGAATTCATTTCAACACTAAACTATTCATAGACATGTGAGACGTAATCTGATGAAGTAATAAATACATTTAGCATTATTGTACAATTTTGAGTCCACTTGTGCCGCAGGACCCACCAAAGCACATTGGAGGCCTGAATATCAGGCAGTGTGTTAATGTTTATACTTGTGCAGATCAACAGACGTCTCATCTATCATCACGTTTTTGTATTTAATCTCAGCAGGAGTCTGCAGAACAGGTCATGGGGACATGTCAAAATAAGAAAACAACAAAAAGTGTTAATAGACCCAACAGCGACTAAAAAAACAGAAACATAATAGAAAATGCTTAAAATGGCCTTTTTAGCAACGCTAAGAATGACGTTATATGGCAGTGCTTAACAGAGTTACTAGACCACCTGTCATAAAAACATTCAAGAAACCCCAAATATATTAGAAGAAAAAAAGAATTGTTTAAAACTGAAAATGATATTATTTATTAGGCAAATAACAAAATGAAACCAGTAAGCAGTCCTTATTTTCATATAATAACCATAAAAGTTCATATTTTACATGCCTTCCTTTGGCCTTGATAATAGCTGTCATTACTGCTGGCAGCGTTTTTTGGACTTTCGATAGTATCGTTTATTATTAAGGTCCAAATAGTTCCAGGCTGTTCCCGGACGCTGGCTTGTTTGCCATCTTTGAATCCATTGCATCTCAAATCTGTGGATTCAAGTCACACTTCCATTTCCAGTGTTCCTTTTTACTGGTCAAATAGTCTTTGGAAAGCTTTGAAGTACGCTTGAGGTCATTGTCTTTTTGGTATATGTACCATGACCTTCAGTTTGAGACTAGGGCTACGTCCACACGTACACGGGTATTTTTGAAAATGGAGATTTTCCGTTTTCGTTTTAAAAAATAATCCCGTCCACACGTAAAGGCAGAAATGAAGGAAAACGCTGCTATGAACATGCCAAAGCAGCAGGTGGCGCTAGATTCCTAACCGTGCAGAAATGTTGGCCAATCAGAAGTCTAGAAGCCTCGGTGGGAAATAGTAAACAAAGATGGGGCATAGAAGCAGAACCAGTCGTCTGTGTGGAGGGACAGTAACTGTGTGTATATGTAAGCATTTAAACACTGCAGAGATTACAAGTAACAGTAACAGTATTGTAGAAATTCATTTCACCGAAACAATAACGTGGCGCACAGTGTGACGTCAAAAAAGGCGCACACCTTTGACGCTGCGTTTTCTCCGTTTTCTCCGTTTTCCTCGTCCACACGTAAATGCAAAAACAGAGTTTTCAAAAATATCCACCCTGGCAGGCGTTTTTAAAAATCTCCGTTTTCAGTGAGCGAAGACGCCGTTTACGTGTGGACGAAAGGTGCAAACGCATAGAAAAATCGGCGTTTTCAAAAACACCTGGGTACGTGTGGACGTAGCCTAGGAGGGCATGCCATGATGCACTGAGATGCTGTGTTGGACCTTCTGGTTCATTATACCTTCAGTTTTCACTCATTTGCTCTCACTGTTTACATAAACGGCTTTTTTGTCGACATAAGCGCAACACAAAGGTAGCCCTCCACTCACCGTCAGGCCTGGTGGACCAACAGGACCAACCACTCCTGGATCTCCACAGCTCCCCTAAATGAAACACACACAACATCCGTCTGAGCGTACTGCTGAGGGTCATCTGTTACCCACATTCTCAGCTCTGATGCAGTTTTTGAAGATCAAGACAGGCACAAGGGTCATGGAGGGCACATCAGTGCATGGCTGCTATTTGCATTCATATAGCTGCACATGCTGCAAAGGAGATGAGTGAAGGTGAATATAAATCACACAGCACAGTGATTCATCACAATCCTCTCAGCCAGTCCCATTACTGTTCTCGTCCCTGTTAACCAGCTGTGCTAATCAGAGTAGCACATCACAAAAGTGTCTGACTAAATTTAGAGTACAGAGAGCTTTTCCAAGCACCAGTGCTGTCAGTGCCAATGTGGGAATTTGAGTATTACAAACACTGTGCTGCTTGCAAGCACTATTTTAATGCTGCAGCTGGTCGATATGGAGTTGATTGCGCTTACTTTTATGCCGTCTTCAATCGCAGAACTGAATTAGCTGAAAGAGGTTTTATGTGCTGCACCTTCTGTTTGGAAGCTTCACCAAGCAAAACTACAAAAGTTGCTTCCTTTTTAGGAGCCTTGTGTTTTCTTAAGGATACAATGTGCATAATTTATATGACTACATTTTCACATTCACTTCACATTGTCATCCTATATTTAAAGAAATAGAGAGAAGCGTGATATTCAAACCTTTCTCAGAATCTTACAGTTTCCTGGTCATGTTTGTGCTGAAAATGTTAATGTATAAGAGGTGTGTGCTGTAGGCATCTACAGTGGCTAACAATAACACTAGCTAACACTAATATTGCTTTCCCATTGCACCTCTACTATAGTAAACACTGCCACAACTGTGCTTGAGTACAGCACAGTAACAAATGAACTCAGTCATCTGTTTAGCTTGATTGATGAATTTAAACTTAATCTTAGACCTCGCGGTCACATCCACTGGTTTCAAGCAGAACAGTGATTTGGTTATAGTCGTCTAAGCGTTCACACGGTCACACTGTGACGAGTGAGAGACGGCTCAGACTTGTGCTGTTTGGCAGGGATTTCAAATAAAATTAAATCTTTAAGTTAACGTGTAAAAGTTCCTCTCAAGGATCAGTTACTACTTTAGAAACATGGCAGCACAACATATCTGGCTTTGTGAAAGGAGAACTCAATAAATAGCTCATGCTCTGCATACTTACATCTATAACAACATGATTATGAATCTCAAACAATTCTACTAACAGATGCCCCTGAATCAATACAAACTAAGCAGACTGTCCAACCCCAGCTCCTCGTTTCTCATCACGTGTTCCTGGTATATTAAGAGGCCCTCGGAAGTTTCCAGGAATTTAATGGGGTGATGCGAAGGCAAGGAGGCCTTCACCTGCATTCACTGTGCATGTAAGCCTTTACAACAAATATACTGGGCTCAGTACAGACTGCTTTAATGATACAAGTCTAATCTCACTGACTAATGTCTATTTATGTTGCCTTACAGATAGGTTGGCATGACCACTTTATCAAGCAGCATTTTCCTGCTCAGCACAACAGCAAAGAGGCCATTTTCACCTTGATATGCATGAAATCATCTTCTACCCCTCCTTTCCTTCCATCTTTGTGCCATGCATGCTGTGCTGAGTATACAAATTCCAAAGGGCTAGGAAATATGCATTTCAAGGTCAGAGAAATATGAACGTGTCCTCATGCCCCCTGTGCTGGTCTCTGTGAGGAGCCTCAGACTGATCTAATTTCTGAAGCTTTTTCACACAAGTTTAAAAAAAAAACAGTTTTTGATTTTGAACAATCTGGTTTGAATTTGTCTCTTTGAAATTATCCAACTTTACACAAGTGCAATAGCAATTAGGCTTGTGTAATTTGTGTATAAGCACCTAAATGAGTTCATAGTGTGAAGCCTAATTCTGCACAAATGCTTTTGCTGTAAAGAAATTTGAGTATCTGCACATTAAGAGTCAAAAGTATGAACCATCTTTGGCATTTATTCAGAAACATCTACACACTGATTCCAAACAGTTTGACTCCTGCTTAGAAAAATGCGCTTTTCTCCACGGGAACATCAAGAGGAGAGGAAGGGTGCAACATCAGAACGGGCTGAGAATAGCCAAGCGGCTGGGGAGTAGCAGGCCATTAGCATAATAACTAATTAAAAACATTCAACACACAGACCTTGGGACCATCTCGGCCAATCTCTCCAGGCGGCCCCCGGGGCCCTGGGGCTCCCTGGATGGAGACAAACATTAGGGGGAGGGGGAGCAGGATGGGGGTGAGAGAGCAAGGGAAGGAGGAGGAGAGAGAGAGAGAATGAGATGAAAGAGACAGACAGCGCTTTGGGCTGAATGTGACAGAGTGCGTGACGGCTTAGTCAGGAGGCACTGAGGGAGAAATGAGATGGCTCAGGTCCACTCACACCAGGAAAACACACACACACACACAGGGCATCTACATTTGGACAGTGGTGTGCGTAAACACACACAGAGTTTGCATATTCAACAAAGCATTCTGCTGTATCAAGAGCGCAGCTTGAAGCTGTGTGTTAGCTGCTCTATCTTCCCACATGCCTTCACAACAGGAAAAAAAAACACAAATAAATTCTACCGTCCTGAAATATGCGAGACTGTAAGGGAGGAACAGGCAGCAGAGCTCTTTTATTAACAGTCAAGATAGGAAAAGGCAAAAAAATACCCAATACACTTATCGCTGTTACTGCTGGTTCGTGTGTCTGCAGATACAGGCTGCAGAAACGGAGCTGGAATTGATCTGTTTCTAACTCTGTTATGTGTTATGCTATTCCAGTAAATATCTGTTTATTGTCAAATAGAAATTTGATGTTTTACTTTGTATTATTTAAGTTTCTCCATATATTCTGGATCATCCATTGAATGTAAAAAGCAGTGATTGCACGTGGATATGCTGATGTCACAAAACCAACTCCCAAAATTTGGGATACTTTGTAAAATGCAAACATGATGGGTGCATTGGGGGTGATTTTAGTTATGTCGCAATCAGCATCCTTCGGGGGCCATCAGCTGTCAGCTCAGAGTTACTGTGTGTTTGCAGACAAATGTGAAAATCTAGTGTCAACCCTGCAACTCTGCTCGCAACCAGAACAAGGAGGTTTTTGGTGCAGCACCTTCTGTGCAAAGATTTTGTCCAGCAAGCCAGCAACCTCCAAAACCAGTGCCCACCAGTCAGGGAATGACATTTTTCTTTTGGAACATCTCAAATATTATCCCCACCTGGCCAGTGGGAAAGAATGCAGGCTTAAGGTACTTCACCTGTCACAACCAGAGGCTACCTGAATGTATTTACTTATCCAGCAAGTTGGAGGAAACACATGACTGTACATGATATATAAGGAGCCAAAGCACAAACAGGCACATTGGAAATGCCAAACATAATGGGTGTCAACTGGGTCAGCTAACAGTAAGTTTGAAATCTCTGTATATTTTATAATCACAAGAATGTATGTGGTTGCCTAGTTACAAGGGGTGGCTCATCCCGCCCACACACTTTCCTCCTCCCTCTTGACTCAGTGTGCGTGTATTTGTGTGTATATGTGTTGTGTGTGTCAGATAAGTCAGAGGCCCACTGCAGGCATAACGTCATAGCTGGGTTCTGTTGTACTGACACAAATAGGAAGAGGAGGATGAAGACTCAAAGATGAAGCTGGTGGTTGTGGAAAGGTGACCTTTGTGCAGCCTCACATTGTAGAGCAGTCTGCAAAAAACAGACCAATGCAGAAAATATCTGCCATTAATCTCATGTCTGATTCAGTTTTCTGCAGTGTAGATGTGTCCTTAGGTCTCAGCGCGATTCACTGAGACCCTCCCTCACTCCAGCTGTACTGTCCCACTCTGGCCATAGGAGGGTGACAAAGCTGTGAACAACGTGTCCAGCCATTATCACTGAGCAGCGTGTGCTCTCCAGGCTCTGCTGTAATTGCATTTCTCTGTGTGTAATCTTGTTTACCAGAGGGGGGGTCTCCATACTGTGTGTACAGCTATAACCCACAGCACATGCTGGTCTGACTTTTGGTCTACAGCAACAGGCACTTGCAGCTTTAATGATATTGCCAAATAAATCAGTGAATGGATTCATAAGGATCCGTGGCTAAATTAATGATCTCATTATGAGCTAACCGCAGGGACGGCCGTGTTCTGGAGATGGCACACATAAAACTGCACAAAGACTCATTCTGAGTCCGAAATATTTTGTTTTGCAGACACATATGGTGAAAAAATGATGTTGGATACTGTGATTCTACACAGCAAAATCTCCAGTGTTAAATTAGCACTGGAAAATAACTCAAAATGTTAGAAATATTCCAGTGTTAGAAAATCAGCACTGCTCAGTGTTAGCCATTGTTAATCTTCAAAACTGACTAGGTTACTTTTAAACATATAACACTGTCAAAAGTGTTAATTTAACACTCAACAGTGTTGTATTTAACACTTAGAGGTGTGGACCCATATAGACACTCTCCAGTGTTAATTTAACACTGGAGATTTTGCTGTGTAAAAGTAGGAGCCTCTATAGACGAGAGAAAAGCTAAGACAAATGTTTTGCTGTGATTGCACTTTTACAAAGTAGCCTAAGGAACTATGTTCACTGTGGTATTAATATCTTAAACTCTGAGGTTTGCAACCCTATATTTTTAAAAGAACAGCAATAAGGTCTTTTTCTGTAAGAATACTAAACAGCTGTTGATGTGTGTCAGTTTAAATGATTAGAGCATTTATCCCCTAATTGCCAAAACTTTGGAGAATAATTTTATATATGGTGTATCTCAGCGGTCCCCAACCTTTTTTGCGCCATGGACCGGTTTATGGCCGACAATATTTTCACGGACCGGCCTTTAAGGTGTCGCGGATAAATACAACAAAATAAAACTAGTACCGGTACCGAAAAAAAGAAGATTTATTCATAACACACGTGAAAAGACCCAGGAAAACAGAGTCAACGAGAAAAACGATAACAAAATCACGCTGAACACCGATAAAAACCCTGAAAACCATACATTTCACACCTGAGCCTCAACTCTCACGGCCCGGTACTAAACAACTCACGGACCGGTACCGGTCCGAGGCCCGGGGGTTGGGGACCGCTGGTGTATCTGACATCCTTGTGTTGGTGTTGTTCCTGCATCATTTTATTAACCACCAGGGTCAACATTGCAACTAACCAATCATGTTGTTGTTGCAATTTTGCGTGAGGAAAAAATGTGTTTATATAAAATTAACTTCTGCAACAAATGGTAAGCAATCAAGTTACTGTTGCAGGTGACATTTGTCATGCTGGTTTGCTAGTGATAGCTTTTAATAGCATTAGCTAGCTTCTGGGCTAATGCTAACTCAGAATACTCAGACAACTTGATTGATCAGTTGCAAAGTTGATCCAGTAGCCCATACGGAGAGGGTCATCACTGACCTTAACATGCATCAGGTTTCAAGTGAACATATTAAAGATAGCATTCAAGCTAACATCTACCCCTTTATAAGGAATTTTTGTGTATTTGGCGTATTCAATCAGAAATCTTAGAAGAGCTTTAAAGGCAGAATGCATGCAAGGGACTTTTTTTAAAAGCTGTAGTCTCTGAAACCTTTTTATTTAACGTGGCTACCCTAATCATATCCCTCAGTGATTTATTGGGCGACCTGAGGGATGTTCATTAGTTAACAATGTCCTAATTTGCTGTGAATACTTGAAGAAACATTTTAAAAAGTGGAAGCAAATGAAAAGAGATGTCATACTAACCAGTGTTCCCTTTATTCCAGGGGGACCTTGTGGGCCAGGCAACCCCTTTTCACCCTAAATGCAAGAACACAAGAAATGAGTTAAGGTCACCAACTTGTGTCACCAACAGTTCTGACACGAGTTAGTTTCAGAGTTTACCAGAGGTACCTGTTGACCTGGTTCACCAGGAGGTCCCCGCGCCCCCTGTGGATTACAGTAACAGAAGGACATGATTACATAAAGCTGTATTTAGTCTTCAGCTCAGCTTCAGTGAACTGCATTTTATTTTTGTTCAAAACATTGACATGCAAAGCTAATGTGACAATGATGTAGTAACTGTCTACAGATGTCAAATAAAGATCGAGTTTATATTTGAAACTGTGAAACGGTGGGAGCCAGTGTCTGATGATGAAATATGGGCTTTGTTATGACAGTTTTCTAAATAATTCCACTGCTGCTTCACTAAATATGTAAATTGTATAGAGGACATATATATTGCTCCAAATGTTCCTGTATTCTCACCATCTTAGTGATTCATCATCACTGGCTTTGAAAGTTTAGCTTGAAAATCGTGTGTCATCAGAAAGAGCAGCTGACAGAACGTTCGCCTTGAGCTCCGTCTGTTAGACTCTTTTTGTTAAAGCCTTTGCAGAATGAGTGAGAGCTCCAGACCGAGCGGGCGAACAGATCTTGAATAGAGCCCCTTTTTTGTAAACTGCTGTTTCAGAGATCAAACGTAAGCTGTCCAGCTCAAATAAGGTTCTGCTGTTGTCACTACAGCTATCTGCATATGCAGGAGGCAACTGTTCACGTTCCAGCATTCAAGCATTCAGCTCACACTGGTGTTCATCTTCCACTACAGCTAACAGTGGTGGTTCTTGGATTCTGCTTGGAAAAACTTTGTAGATATAATAATTTAACCTGATTGAGGTAATTATCACTAGGTGGTTACGTTACACAATGCTCTGATTAAAGAGATGCAGAATTATTGAAGCACTGACTTCCCACCTGTTAAGTGTGCACTGGTGTATCAGCATACTTTGGATTCCCAGTGTGAATCTTTACTGATGCAGATAAATTAGTTGTGGTTGTGTAAGTGTGTAATAGAGTCAGCTGTGTAAAATAAGGCTGATAAATGTGGACACAGGCAGGTGTGTGACATACAGGCTTTGATTCAGAGACAACATCAGGGCCATCTCATCAAAAACACATCCTGTTTGCTTCCTGTCGTCTTTCCTAATCTTTCTACGTGGAAGTGTTTTAGTATTTCAGCAACTGGTTTAACTCTTTCCCAATAAAGACCACATTAGACAATAACTTTAACAGGCATTCAAGAGAGAAAGAGTTAAGGTACCAATAAGATGGCCAGGGAGACAACAAGTACTCTAACCTTAAAACCAATACATAAACACAAAGAGTGAAGCGGGTCCTGCATTAGAACATTCATCATTCTCATCCATCTTTCAACAATGCCGCGAGCCTGAAACACCATCATACTTTCACCTTGAAGTGAGCAGAGGGCCAAACAGGGAAAGGGTGGAATGACAGATCGATTGAGAGACAAGAAAAGTGCTGCAGCACAAACAGCTTTGATATATCGCAGGTGCACAGAGATTAGATTCATATGTTAGTAACCACAGCTCTAATCTCACAGCTGGAACAGGAAAAACAAGCCGATACCACATAGAGACGTGTTGGAGAATCACGCCTAACTTGCAGCATGGTATCGCACTCGTTTCCTCAAGGATAGCATCGATTTCAGTGTTGTACCAAGTTCTGTTTCAGATGAACCTTTATGATGGAGACATTCATGTTTTTGTACTTGACAGGTCTTCCTTTGATTAAAGGTCAAACACTGGGTACAACAGTACTGCCTGTACTTGCATATCGCTCTGTAAATATATGAATAAAATGAATGAATATCATTTTAGAACAGACGTTGGCATCTAGAAAAGGACCTAAAGCTGGATTCTGGGGTAGTGGAGCTGAGTAACACCGACGGTCAGGTCACCAAACTGGGAG
This sequence comes from Diplotaxodon limnothrissa, assembly GCF_057381915.1. Lineage (NCBI taxonomy): Eukaryota > Metazoa > Chordata > Actinopteri > Cichliformes > Cichlidae > Diplotaxodon > Diplotaxodon limnothrissa. The sequence continues at coordinate 4,207,343 of NC_140604.1, read as the reverse complement.
GATGAGTTTGGTGAATCAGGAGGAGGAGAGTGAAGCACGTTACTCTTTAACTGTTGACCTGATGGTTGGTTAGCAGAACTATTTCTTATTAGGAGCCAGATTCATTTAAGCATGTGACAAATTACTTTGCTTTTGACTTCACATGGCTTCACATTCTGACCACACAGAAGCTCAGAGAAGCTTTGCATGTCTAATAAAGAGTTTTTAGCAAAGTTCCAATAGATTTTAATGAAAGCATCCTATAACTCACAAACAATCCTATTTATTCAGCCAAAGAAGACTAAAGAAAATCACCTTGAGCCCAGCTGTCATCACTAAAGATCTTATGTGTCTATAGCTAGGACTGTGTGGTAATCAGACAGCTTAACATGGACATGGAGACAGTTCTGTGCAGGACCTCTGTTACAAGGCCATAACTACTGGGACAACACAGCATAGTAAAACTACTTACAATAATAAAACCTACATTCACCAGCCTTGCATGTGTAAACCAGCTTGATCGGAAAGAGAGGGTTTGGCTTTGGGAAGCAGTGGGGAGCTGTTCAGCACGCGATACTGCCTGCAGTGTGCGCTCACTTGTAAATGTGGGTATCCACTGCAATAGACTTTTTTGCAAGCAATGCATCAGCAAAATGCTACTTGGTGTCTGGATATCAGCACGTGCAGCTGTGGAAAAACTAGCTTCACACTTTGTGTGTATATGTGTCCTGTTAAAAAGTGGAAGTGTGTGTGGTTGTGGGGTATGGCAGTGATGAGTTTTACCACTCATTTACATTTACAGACGTAGGATGTAGAAGTGCAAACATGAGGAGCTACAGGATGTTACAGCAGCCTGAGATTGTTTTCAAGTAAACTTGTAAACTTCCCATATAAATAAACCCGAGTGTATTTCTGTCTGCCTCACTGCCTCATATAAAAGTATATTCAAGCTACAAACACGCCCAATTTGTAAATTAGTACTACATGGTAATCCATTACACCTAACTCTGCAATACAGTCACTAAAGTCCATAAAATGGCAGTAAGATTGTTTGTATGTGTGTTTCTGTTGGCTCTAAAATGAAAATAAAAAGGGCTCATTCTGGTGTTTCGCTGTTGTGGAGCTGGAATTTATATTTAATACATGGATTTGAGCAAGTAGAAAAAAAACGATTAAAGAAAAAAGCTCAAAGGGCGATGTACGCCGGCTTTAATTCGGAAATATGGCTCAAGCTTCAAAAAAACTGGCTCCCATAGGAGACTGCTGCATGAAACAGACAGCAAACAACACAAGCACACATGAAATATGCACCTTAGTAAGTATAAATCTAAATGACGTGTTATAAAACAAACATGTATAAACAGAATTTGGGGTGAAAATATGAATAACGTGCTGTAAACCAGCATTTTTTCTAATTAGCAAAAGGGGCCAAAGCAGCGGCTGAAAGTGGACTTTTCATTTTTCATTTGTTCGTGAGAGATGACCCACAGCTCCTTGGATCGCTGACCTCAGTGAACACTGTTCTGATGTCTTTCTGGGCTCAAGTACTAATTTCATGTTCTTTTTCACATCTTGGCCATTAGCAGAGCCAGAAAGGAGCAGACAGTTGTTTCGCACCTTGCTTCTCATGTCGAACAAATATATATATATATATATATATATATATATATATATATATATATATATATATATATATATATATATATATATAGGAGGGAGGTTAGCCAACTAACGGAGTTGCAGAAAGGTGCGACAAAGAAGGTGCATAAGAAATACAGCAAGCTTTCCATACCTGAGGCCTTGGAAACTGCCAAGCAAAGACTCACAGCCTTGGCCAGCCACTTGAGGAGGTACACCAGAGAGATAGAAGGCAGGAGAATAAACCAGCTGTTCTCCACAGAACCAGCAAAGGTGTACTCTCAGTGGCAAGGGAACAATAATAAGAGAACAGCACCACCAAGGCTGGAGACGGAGCAATACTGGAAGAGCATATGGGAGAAGTACGCAACCCATAACAGCAATGCTCAGTGGCTAGTGGATCTGAGGGCAGACCACAGCGACCTCCCTGAACAGGGTCCAGTAACCATCACAGTGGCAGATATCCAAGAAAGGGTCTCCAGTATGAAGAGTTGGACAGCACCAGGGCCCGACATGGTTCACGCCTACTGGCTAAAGAAGCTGACTGCACTCCACGAGCGTCTGGCAGCACAAATGAACCAGCTGCTAGTTAACGAGAGACACCCGGAATGGCTAACCGAAGGTCGGACGGTCCTGATCCCCAAGGACCCCAAGAAGGGACTGGTCCCCTCCAACTACCGACCAATAACCTGCCTCAGTACTACATGGAAGCTCCTGTCAGGCATCATATCGGCTAAGATGAACAGGCACATGGGTCAATACATGAGTGGGACACAGAAAGGAATTGGCAAGAATACCAGAGGTGCAAAACACCAGCTACTGGTAGACAGAACAATCAGCCGAGACTGCAAGACCAGACTGACCAACCTGTGCACTGCCTGGATTGATTAAGAGAAGGCCTATGGCTCAATGCCCCACAGCTGGATACTGGAATGCCTAGAATTGTACAAGATCAATGGGACCCTAAGAGCCTTCATCAGGAACTCAATGGGGATGTGGCATACAACACTAGAGGCCAACTCCAAGCCCATAGCACAAGTCACCATCAAGTGCGGGATCTACCAAGGAGATACTCTGTCCCCACTGCTGTTCTGCATAGGCCTGAACCCCCTCAGTGAGATCATTAACAAGACTGGCTACGGATACCGACTACGGAACGGAGCAGTTGTCAGCCACCTCCTGTACATGGATGACATCAAGCTGTATGCCAAGAGTGAACGAGACATCGATTCACTGATCCACACTACCAGGCTATACAGCAATGACATTGGAATGTCGTTCGGACTGGAGAAGTGTAGTCGGATGGTAACAAAGAGAGGGAAGGTAGTCAGAACTGAGGGGATTGAACTACCAGAAGGCAACATTGCAGACATAGAGGACAGTTACAAGTACCTGGGGATCCCGCAGGCAAATGGGAACCATGAAGAGGCCGCTAGAAAGGCTGCAACCACCAAGTACCTGCAGAGGGTCAGGCAAGTCCTGAGGAGTCAGCTGAATGGTAAGAACAAGATCCGGGCCATCAACACGTACGCCCTGCCCGTGATCAGGTACCCTGCTGGGGTAATAGGCTGGCCAAAGGAGGAGATAGAAGCCACTGACATAAAGACAAGAAAGCTCCTTACCATGCATCGAGGGTTTCACCCCAAGTCCAGCACCCTGAGGCTGTACGCTAAGCGGAAGGAAGGGGGCCGGGGACTGGTGAGTGTCAGCACCACAGTCCAGGATGAGACAAGGAACATCCAAGAATACATTGGGAAGATGGCCCCAACTGACCGAGTGCTCAGTGAATACCTCAGGCAGCAGAAACCCAAGAAAGAGGAGGGAGACGAGGAACCATCATGGAAGGACAGGCCCCTGCACGGTATGTACCACCGGCAGATAGAGGAGGTGGCTGATATCCAGAAATCCTACCAGTGGCTGGACAAAGCTGGACTGAAAGACAGCACAGAGGCACTAATCATGGCAGCACAAGAACAAGCTCTGAGTACAAGATCCATAGAGGCTGGGGTCTATCACACCAGGCAAGACCCCAGGTGCAGGCTGTGTAAAGATGCCCCAGAGACAATCCAGCACATAACAGCAGGGTGCAAGATGCTAGCAGGCAAGGCATACATGGAACGCCACAACCAAGTGGCCGGCATAGTGTACAGGAACATCTGTGCCAAGTATAACCTGGAAGTCCCTAGGTCAAAATGGGAGATGCCCCCAAGGGTGGTGGAGAATGACCGAGCTAAGATCCTGTGGGACTTCCAGATACAGACGGACAAAATGGTGGTGGCTAACCAACCGGACATAGTGGTGGTAGACAAACAGAAGAAGACGGCCGTAGTGATTGATGTAGCGGTTCCGAATGACAGCAATATCAGGAAGAAGGAACACGAGAAGCTGGAGAAATACCAAGGGCTCAGAGAAGAGCTCGAGAGGATGTGGAGGGTGAAGGTAATGGTGGTCCCCGTGGTAATCGGAGCACTAGGTGCGGTGACTCCCAAGCTAGGCGAGTGGCTCCAGCAGATCCTGGGAATAACATCGGAGATCTCTGTCCAGAAGAGCGCAGTCCTGGGAACAGCTAAGATACTGCGCAGGACCCTCAAGCTCCCAGGCCTCTGGTAGAGGACCCGAGCTTGAAGGATAAACCGCCCGCAGGGGCGTGCTGGGTGTTATATATATATGTTAGGGGTGCAACGATACTCGTATCGATATTGAACCGTTCGATACAGTGCCCCGCTGGGAGGAGGCAAACACGTGGTCCACTGCAAACTTGATGGCCCTGCCAGTCTACAAAAAGAAGTGAATTAAAAAAAATTATTTTACACCAGACACCAGACCTTACACAACCCCAAAGGTTATTTGTGTCCCTGACTGATCTGCCAAGTGAACATGTTAAAGACTACTCAATGAAACCACTAGCCATTCCCAGTCAAGCATAGACATTTTAACAGAGGTCTTTGGAAATGCAAAAGTTGAGTATTACAGCTGCAGAATTTACAGGGATGCATGTGCAAGTCTGTTTGGTGACCATGCTTGTGGCCGTGTTGTGTGGTCATCCTGCTGCAGATGCAGTGTTGGCAAGTGGCACCAGTGAACATGCCTAAATGTGCAGTCTGCTTTTATGTGACGCTTTAAAGGTTGCATCATAGGAGTAAAGTCTGTTTTGTTCCTTCACTATGCTTTGACATGAATAGTTTGTAGGAGCTGGCCACCTGTGTAATAATTTATCCTTTACCCATTTTCCCACCGATTGTTTCATAATTTTTGATATGCTTTGTTTAACTTCGCTTCCAGTGGAGTCAAAAGTTTCATTCCTTCCCTCTCCACTCTGCTATTACAACCAAGCAGTGTTGCTTATAACTTGTGCAGTTTTTTTCTGCGTAATTGTTTATATTCCTATATCTATTTACTAGGGGTGCAACGATACTCGTATCAATATTGAACCGTTCGATACAGTGCTTTCGGTTCGGTACGCATATGTATCGGACAATACAAAATGTTTTATTTATTTTATCAACTTTCCTTCTGACGATGCTGTCTGTTTTGAGCGCTCAGTGGATCTGCGCTCGACAGTGCAGCCTAGGCGGAGTAGTCGAACGCAGATTCACTGAGCGCAGGGCAAGCTAGCGAGACAGAAGCTAAACTCGTTGCAACATGGCAAATTGAACCTCCCCCACCCTCATTCAGATCTGGCCTTTGGAACTATTTTGGTTTTCATGTGACGTATGACCCTGAAGGTAAGCGCGTCATGGACTAAAGTAAAACAGTATGTTGGATGTGCCACGCAATGCTCAATTACATGGGTGGGAGCTAGTGCGTTAGCGCAGTTAGCTCGTTAACGTGTTGACGCCGTCCAGCCCCATGCACGGAGCGATCGGCGGTAGCTCGTTAACGGAGATTTGCGTGTTGTGGCGTTAAAGTCATTTCAACGAGATTAACCTGAAAGCACTAGTGGGAACACAACGAATATGACTGCACATTTACGCCGACATCATCCTAGTGCAAAGACAAGTGGAAGCAGACAAAAACAACAAGCATGCTACTAACTTTACCCGAGTCATTTAGACAGCTGTTTAATATGCTGCTGAGAATATAGCCCAGAAGAAGCGTATAGTATAGCTTTTATTTTGGAAAGAGACATTTCTCTGTAATAAACTCTCTTTTCCAAAGATGAGTGATTCCTCAATCAGATACAGGGCTCGCAATGCAAATATATGTCAATGCTTTTGCATTCTTTTGGAAATGTAGCTGGGTAATTATGTCATTGGCATCGGTGAGCCACTGTCTATATGTGACATATTGAAATCGCGTTTGAATTTGCGCTTGTTTTTTTGCTTTCACTTTGCAATCGTGCGAACTGTGTATAGAGAGCGACAGCACTGATCTGTGAGTGATGATAATTTGTGCACCAATTCCTCTGACATCGTCTTATCAATCGTTAGCTTACTATGCAAACATGACAAGTGAAATCTCCCGCAGCTTAAACATGTGAGAGGTTGATCGCGCAGAGAATCGCTGAGCTTTATGTGAGTGCAAGTGTAAAAGCAGCAGGATATATATTTCAGTTCTGCTGAGCCAAATAAGACAGGTCAGGGTGAAGAAGTGACAGCCAAAGAAAAGCTTACCGCAAAACGGAAAAGTTATGACAAATCAGACTATAAGGCAAAAAGAAAGTGCAGCTTTATGGTTTCATGGACAAAAGAATTTCTGTGGCTGCAATATGACGAGCTAAATAACCAGGGCTGCACATAAGTGGTCCGCAGGTGCGCATTCGCTGTCAAAATAAAAAACGCGCACAAGATAAGAAGTTGCAACGCGTGTTTGCGTACATAAGATTTTCTGGAGGAGGACAGACATTTGTTTAAAACTCTTAAAGATGTCGAAGAAGCTCCTTTAAGCAATTACTGTGATGTTCCTCCACCTCCAAAGAAATGTCAGGAGTCCGAACCACAAAAGAAGCAGGTATTCTCGGAAAAGTAGTTGCACCGTGACACCAAAGTATCAAACCGAACCGTGAATTTTGTGTATCGTTGCACCCCTAATATATATATATATATATATATATATATATATATATATATATATATATATATATGTATATATATATAATGCTGGAACACTTTTCTGACTCAGTTTGTGAGTGAAGCTCAAGGTATTTTCTGAAGCTGCGTCAAATCTAACCTTCAATTTGTTGTAAAAAATGATCGATTCTGTTGAGTTTAACTGATTCTTTTACACAAGAGTTTGTATCCAGGATGGACTGCTCGATGGGAATTATTTTCAACATTAATCAATGAGATGCAGTAAATCTGTTCGGTAAATAGATAAAAGACTTTTTATTGGGAGAAAGTGACTTCCACAATGAAGTGACTGCCCCCGTAAAATAGATGAGTAACCTGACTGCTCCCTGTTCAAGCACAGAGCTTTAAAACAGCTTTTACCATCTCCTGTTTCCTGGTGTGTGTGTGTGTGTGTGTGTGTGTGTGTGTGTGTGTGTGTGTGTGTGTGTGTGTGTGTGTGTGTGTGTGTGTGTGTGTGTGTGTGTGTGTTTACTAGCAGCGTTTAAAAGGCTGTAATTAATTTCAGCTCTGGTATTAATGTCCTGATTGCACTTTCCTTCAAAACTTTACATGTCAGTTTAAAATCAACAACAGCACTGAGTTAACTGTTTATGTACAAATACATATTAATGCATGAAATCATTATCAACTCACCGGGGCACCTTGAGCTCCAGCAGCACCAGTTGGCCCAGTATCACCCTTCTCTCCCTGTGGACACAACAGACATGTCAGTACCTTCCAGCTTGGAAGTATCCAGACATTAACTGGATACCGCCTCATCCTGAAGTCTACAGTCCTGACAAAAAATGCATCAAACTTGTAGCCTAAGCAAAAATAATGTATTCCAGCGCTTCCAGCCTGCAAACACAGGAGATATACTGTTTCACCTAAACATCAGGACTTCATAGCACCTGGAAAAATAACGTTGACGTGTAGAATCTGTGGAATCCCCATTTAAGAAGAGCAACCAGTCATGAAAGATGTCTGTCTAGCTTGCATCTTCATAAAAGTATCTGCTTTTGTATTTTATGTAAGCTCCACAAAGAGAAATTATATGTATCTGTGCCACTTGAGTGTGAGAGAACTGCTGGGAATTGTTATGTCGTGGTAGCGGCTCTGTATTGACGCACTTGTGCAGCATGTCCTGTGGTGAGATCTCGCACTGAGCCCACTTCTTGTTAAAACAAAAATATAAGGCAACAAACAAACACATTTGTAAACCACAACACAACGTGCATATAAAGTTTTAGCCATCTGCAAGACAGCAAAGTCCTCCGAGACCACTCTATACCGTGTTTGTTGACTGTGTGGTATGTGAACTGGTTCCAGCGTGGACCGCTCTAATACACTGGCAACGGCAATGAACATGCGAAACAAGCTGTAAAATGTATTCTGGTGCTGCAGGCCAGTCATTTGTGAAGATTTGACGCTGCTTTGCCTGCTGAGCAAATGTATGAGAAAAGAATTTTTCAGATTTTTAAAAGAGCAAAAAAAAGATTATGAAACCCAAATATACTAAAAGCTTTTCTTCAGCCTTTGGTTCGATGTTATGAGTGTGTTTGAGTGCTTTGATGTTACTTGAATCCAGTGAACATCATATTAAAAACTGATGGTTTCCTCTTTCTCATACATATTCTCTTTTTTCCTGCACAATGTGTTTTGTTCATCTACACACAAAGATCTTACTGTAGGCCTTCTTCTTTTGAAATTGGTTACAAATAAACACTTTTATACAAGTGTGCACACTGTGTGTTTACTGTGTGAGACCAGTGCATGTGTTGGGGAGGGCTCCAGCAGTGGATTGGTGCTCTAATACAGGACAGTATGCAGAAACATAAACTGTATTTCGATGGTAGTTGTTCTCTTTTGTTCCACTGTTTCTGTCAGTGTGACTTTTTCTTCTTTGTATCCTGGGCTCGTGGTTTTGTTTCTTTCCTCTGTGGATTTCCTGTTGTGCATCTGCAGCACCTTTTGTTCACAAAGTAAGTTTTGCTAAAGATTTTTTTTAGGTTTCACTTGATAGAAAAAAATCTTAAACAGCAAAGGATAAACAAAAAGAGAAAATGATTGGCACCAACTATGTGAGTTTGAAAAATATGCACCTCCAGTCATGTTAAATAACAAAGCACCCTTCTTTAAACTTGTCACAACATAATAAGAAAAAGTAACCTGGCACTTGGCAGGTACAACCTCAGAAGAACTACAAAGTATGACATATTACTCCATGTCATTTTTTTCTCTGCCAAAAATTAGACCACAATGTGGAAGCGCTGTGTGAAAAACTAAGTACATTATAGAAATGAAGAAGCAGCCAGGTGCCTCTAACCAGATCAAATCAGCGAGGAGGACCACCTTTATAAAAGCACAAGTTTTGCTGTTTGCAGTATACAAAACAAAACCCCATACTGACGATTCGTCACGGCCCGAGACGTGTCACAGTAACGCGAAAGGTGCCCTTCCACATTACGAGACGCTCCGGATTCTTAATTGAAGCGCTTCCCGTTATTCACTTAGCAGCTTTCTATTACAGCCCTAACCCTAACCTTACATTTATAGATCCCTTCTAATACGCTCTCATGCCTCGGATCATATCGACGATTTGTCACATAGCGTCGGTATGTTGCATGTTGGGATGAGAACATGGGGAGAATTCAGGCATACCACAGAGGAAAGACAAGATGTTACTGTGGCTGCACGTCCGTCTGCGTGGGGATATAAGTCCATTTCCCAACAGTTTGATTTCCATCATTCGACAGCGAGAACGTGGCAAACATTCTTGACAGCTGCCAGTCTTCTCAGGAGTGGATGTTCCAGTAAATTCACCCCAAGGCCAGACTGTGCAATGCTTGGAAAAACTGCAACAAACCCAAGAGCAAACTGAAGCATGAGTGACCTTTTCAATAATACGTTAGCTATAAAGAAAAAGGATTTGATGTCAGCTGTCTGCTGCAGATGAAGAAAACAATGTGTCTGCATCATCCGAACAGTGAAAGAAGGGTGAGCAATTAAAATGAGCCTGACAGTAAACTGCAGCGCTCGCACTTAATAATAGATGACCAACTAAAATCGTAAATGAAGCTAACAATAGCATTAGCATCCCCGGAGCAGCCTCAGTTGTCAGATTAGATTCTTGCTCTTGGAAATAAATTATAACATCTTCGAATATTTATACCGATAAGCCAAAACCTTCTGAGCATTTTGTAACGAGGGCCCGTTTCAAAGTCTGGGATATATTAGCTGAGGGGTCGGCTCAGAAGAAACGGGCAGGTGTAAAAACCAAAGTCATTTGGACAAGAGCCAAAGTGATATAGCCAGACGACTGAATCAGAGCATTTCAGAAGTGCTTGTGCGGTCAGCCTGATCCACAAAGGACACTGAGAGGTCTTGTAGAGTCAACAGATGTGTGACAACAGCAGCATGTTAACAACAGTGGAAATAATTTACTGTACAGCATTCACCGTAGCTCTTAGCTGAAACAGCTAACAAATATCTATCTTTTTTATACAGACCTTTAAAGGACAGTTGTATTACCTTAGTAACCAGCTGACCATCTAATCTAATTAAATAAATTACATTTATTTCTACAAAGAGCTGCACAGGCGCCTAAAAATCATTTCGAGGATGTTTTGCTATATTCCATCATATTTATGCAACCTTTATTCAACCTTCTCACATAGCACCTAATTGCTTGTTTGGTCCTAAAATATCTTTTCCTTTTCCAGTTACAAAGAAAGTCCTGTGCGGTAATGTTCGCTGACATATTAAGCCAGGCCTTCTTGTTAACCTCAGCTCAGCAGCGCCTAACTTCAGACCTGGGTACTCTGCGGGGCTTCAAGTATGACAGTTTGAGGTGTGAAACATTTCTCTCGTGTTCGAGCTCTGTGCTGAACACAGAGGTTACCGGGTCCCTAAGATACAGTATATTTTGAGTGCACGGTTATGAAAGTTGGCAGTGAGGAAACAACTGAATTAGCTCTCTGTTGCATCTGTTTTCTTTTGAAGTGTCTCGCCGCACTACGCACATAAACCCATAAGAGCAGCAGACCTCATAATTACACAGCCAAGACGCCCACCACAGCCCAATAAATGACAAGATGACATAAATCTCTGGGTGTCTAGAACAAGAGAAAATAGACAACACACAGAAGCTGGCCTGACACGGTCCTTTTATGTAAGCACACTAATCCGGCACTTCACCCTGCCTCCCGCTGTTAAAGACTGAAGAGCCAGTGACAAGTTGATATCTCTGAGCTAAACCGAACTTAGACACATAATATTTGTAGATTTGAAAGAAAAAGTCTGTAAGAGATAAAGGCAGCAAGCACAAGAATGTAAGAACACGCTGTGTCTGACCACATCTTTTTATAGGAGAGGATCACTGAGGGCTGGGGGTGGGTAGAAGCCCAAAACGTAGTGGTGATGTACTTCAAGCAACAACAAGAGCTGGTGAATGAATGAGGGAAAGATGTGACTGAAAAAGCAGATTTAAGTCTTGATTGGCCAGCTGATCTGCATGTCAAACATAACCAATGATCGTGAGCAGTTTGAGCATCTGACCAGTACCTTGGTACTGCTTCAAAGTACGGAGCATAACCAGATTACAGGCATTCTGGCCTGAAACTCCTTCTGAAATCCACTAGGAAGGCCTGGGAGGAGCAGCTAGAAACAGTTTACCTGGAGGGTCAACTACTGATCCTTTCTGTTAAAAGGTTCCAGTTGAAGTAATTTTATCTGATAAGGATTCCTCCTGACTTCCCTTTAGTGATTTCCTGAGCACATCCAACTGAATGGAGACCATGCAGCATAACCAGAAAATGCTGGTATGATTGCATATCCCGGGAATGCTCCGGGATCCCCCATGATGCTCTTGGGAAGCCTTTCATGTTGTATCAGATGTTCCCCTGCTGATGCATACAGTAGTAATAACAGATTTAGAGCTATCTGGATCTTTCTCCAAACCCTCAACCACCCGTCGTTGTACTGGAGAGAATTCAACAACGAGCAGCATCACCAGGTGCAGCTCATTGCTTGTTGGCTTTCCCTATCATACGTCTTACACTAAAAGGCAACTGTAGTTGTAAGGTAGCAGAGTGTATATGAAACTGTACTGACAATCTCTAAAAGTACAGGAATTTTCAAATCTGGACCAATAACAAAGCTAAAACTACTTGTATGGCCAGATACCAGTAGGTTAGCTAAGATAACAGTTCATCAGCTGTGTAGCTACAAACTGAAAAAACCCAAGAGTTGGGATGAATGATTAGTGGCTACTTTATTCCAGAAAGCATTTCCACTTGCATATTCTCAAAGTTGGTGGAGTCTAAATATTCTGTATAAGGGAAGCATCTCATTTTCCTTAAATGAATAAACAGCACCCATACGCCCCATATTTACCACAATTAATCACCTCATTAAACAGCTTAATGTGTGAGTTGCAACAGTTCGGTGTCGTTGAGGAGGTATTTAACTGTGTGGCAACATGTGAGGACTTCTTTCAGTCACACTGGGGTAGTGTAGTTTATTTCCTACAGACTTTGGTAACTGACTGTAGTAAAGTAAACACTGATTAGCAAGCTGCACGGCTATTTCCCACAAACACAGATACTTGTTTATTAGTGCTAAGTAGTGCAGCAAACTTAGCAAAACTGAAGCAGAAACTTCTTGGACAGTCTGTGAGATAATGTCATTAGAAATGCTCCAAAAGCCACCAACCCAGCCGAGGCTTCACTTATCTCATTCTGTCCGCTTGGATGAGGTATTCCTGCCAACTCCATGCAGCACTGCCTTTGATGTTGCTGGATAAGTAGCTCTCATACTTTAGCTAAAACTTGCTTCTTGTTACATTTTTTGCTTCACTCTGAGCTGCTGCCTGCTTTGCTCTGTGTGTAGGTGGAGGGACACACACACATACATCTTTGAGAGGATAATCACAGAGTATTCCAAATTTAGTCATAGCAAATAAGTGTCAGTCCTTTAACTGCATGTCAGCCCACTGCTTTTCATTCGGGCCCCCTGGTAACCTCTTTTTTTGATTAGGAAAACTAAACAAAAAAGTACCCTACATGCTGTTGGGATGCCTTTTCTTTAGGCTTCTGAAGTGGATTTCCTCTGAAAATTGAGGTAGTTACTGAAGCTCCTGTCCCTCACAGCCACATTTTACACATATATGTGTGTGCGCGCACACACACACACACACACAGGTGTTGCTATCCTAGTGGGGACATCTCATTGACATAATGCCCTAGCCGCTTACCCTAACCATCAAAAATGAATGCCTAACCCTGACTGTTACCCTAAACCTAACCATAACTTAATTGTAACCCTGACACTAAAACCACATTTTAAGTCTCAAAAATGCCTTTGCACTAGTGGGGACCGAGATTTTGGTCCCCAGAAGTATAGTAAACTTCCAATTTTTGGTCCCCGCAAAGACGTCTAAACAGGTACACACACACACACCTCCTCTTGCCAAACAGTAACTTTATGACCGCCTTGATGTGATGCATTTTGGGAATTGCTGGCATTAAAAAATAACACGGGTTAAATTATACAACGCAAAATACAAACAGGACATGGCAATAAGAATTCATATGTGTAATAGTCAGCCATATAGCCTTAAATAGAAGAATATAGATTTTATTGTAAGCAGCGCAGATACTCACAAACCCACTGAACTGACGAAAAGAGGAAATATTAATGAGAAGTATCTATCTGTGCTTCACAAATCATTTTTTTAAGTACAAAATATTTCAATCTGTGTTTTTAATTTTGACTAAAGTAGAAAATTATATCATGATAAAAGAGTATTTTGGATGAAATTTCTGATTTTCCTGTTATAGACAAAGAGCAGTTGATTTTACATATTCTCATATTAACTAACATTTTGTTACAGCTTTCTTATGTGTGTAATGCCCCAAATGCCCAGCTGACCATTTTCATTCTCAACCAAGGACCCTCAAGTGGCTCTATACACAGTGTTGGGAAGGTTACTTTTAAAATGTATTCCATTACAGATTACAAAATACATGCCCCAAAATGTATTCTGTAACGTATTCCGTTACAGATTCCCAACACATGCACTGTGATTTATCACTATTACTGAAGGTCAGCGGCTACAAACCGTAGTAAAGGGACCTCTGGCTAATATGGTGGGTTCGTGTCGGGCTTGTAGCCGAAAAATCGCTTTACTTTGTTGTGTGGGTCAACTTTTCTTGCGAGAGACAGAGAGAGGCGTTGAAAGGAACTTATTGTTTCAGAGGAAAACACGAACACAGTGTACAGTCGAGTCTTGACAGCTTACTTACAACTGGGCTCATCAGGCACTCTTCTTGGCTGAAGTGGTTATTATTATATTTACATGCTTCCAGCTCCCGTTTCTGCTTGATAACAACTCGTACTTTTCCTTTTTCTCCCTCCTCGCGCTCACAGACCCATAACGTGTATGGCAGTCCATTCTCCCTGCAACACGGACTACACTGCCCATGATGCTACGTTCTTTAGAGCTATACCTGTAGCATTCTGCCTGTTAGCTTAGCACAACAACAACAACAAAAAGGCGCTCTCTCATGCAGGAAACACGCAGAGAGAGAGCGTCGCCCTGTAACCATGGCAACCGTAACGCTGCCGCCTGGAACAACAGAACGTAGCTGTCAAACAAAACCCAAACAGTCCTGACCCGCCACAACATGAAACAGGAAAGTACCGCAGTGTAATCCATTTATTTCAACAAAGTAACTGTATTCTAAATACCACCTTTTTAAATGGTAACTGTAACCGAATACAGTTACTCATATTTTGTATTTTAAATACGTAACGGCGGTACATGTATTCCGTTACTCCCCGACATGGTCTATACATCTGTTACTTGTGGGTAACAACTGATGATTTGTGGGCCTGTCAGCCTGAGGGAGAGGGAAACTCGAACTTATGCATGTACTTAAGAGGTCTCTGAACTCGCTTCCAAATTACAAGAAACAGAGTTAAAAATAAACCCAACCTAAATGCTACCGGCTTCCTTTTGATCTGTGTAAGTAGACGATTGTCATTTGTTGGCTCATTTAAGCAACATCATTTAAAGGATCCTGTGGTTTCGTTGGTCCCGAGAACATGCTTCTGCTAATATTATTAATGGGTTTTCAAATGTATATGGACAGCCTAGCCCCATTTGAAATCTCCCCATCCCTGTTTTCCAACAGATAATAGTTATACAGTTAGTAATTACAGGGCAGCACTGATTGGCATACAGTATCTTTATCTCTTTATCTCTCGTAACATGAAAACCTCACACAGCTGCATCTGAAATGTTATAATTTTGGGTGTAGAACACTCGGTATCTGGTAATAAGAGACCTACTGCCAGCACTGAGCTGATCATTTCTATCTGACTTCACTTGAGTGTGAAACATCAAATCCTAAACTCTTTGAAAGTGTGATGCTGAAAGATAGCAGCTTTATGAGTGTGATTAAAGGCCACAGTAGCAGCCTAAAGCCTTCTACAGTATATCTAACGTTAGGCATCATTAACATTCAATGGGGCTTCCACGGATCGGTGAAAATAAATTCTTTACAGCTGATGAGGGAGACCACCTCAGGCAGTGACCACACTGAGAGCTTTTTTACTGCTATACATCACTTTTTGTTAACTGCGTGGAAGTTGTTAGAACGGGGCTTTTACAGACTAAGAGCTAACTATTTATTCAGTAACGACTGTTCAGTTGTTCTCTGTGTATCTTTTTAAATGATGCTTCATGCTTTTCCATTAGACGTCCCCATTACAATGTTCTGTTTGGTTTTTCATTTTATCATCAGCAAGCAAACTAACATTTCTGAGGGTAGAAGCACGTACACCTAAAACTGATCAGGGGTGTCAGTCATCCTTTATATGAGCTACATGGTTGCTATTTGCAAAGGCAGGTGGAAACCTGAACGGGAAGGAGGCCAGACCAGGTGGAAACCAGTGCGGAAGTACGACAGCGCTATCCAACATGACACCTGAACAAATGTAGACCACAACACTCTATAGAAATCTTGGACCGCAGTTTATTGTCCAACATGAACCCCTGTGTGCTGAGGTCATGAGTCCCTCCCTGTGGCAGGAGAAAGGCTGCTTTGCTCAGCTGACTTGTTGTGTCAGACCTGAAAGGAAGCTCTGTCCATCTCACCTGTGGTTGTGCTCCAAAATAAATGTTCTCATCAGACCTCAACAAATATTAGAGAAAGACTCAATTGTGTACCCAAAATAATTTTCTGTACATTTCTGTTTAAATTCCAGTTTGGTAAGAGGAGGAAGGAAAAAGAGATCAAGTCAAACATACACAGCGGTCAGAGGTTTCTGTGGTAATTTTTGGCTTGGAATGATTTTTCTTGAACTGCTCTATTTCCAGGGTGGGCTGGTTGTATAGCATGCATCTTTAACCATTTACAGAATGAATTTAATGTCTTTTATTTATTCTGCATTTTTTAACACACATCAGGTCAGAGTTAAACATACAGGCTCAAAGATGTACTTTGGTATTTGGTGTAATGTCCCTTAGCAAGTTGCAGCTCCGTCAGATGCTTTGATAGTGTCGACAACCTTGTGTCATGATTCTGCTTGAAAATTTGACCACTTTACTTAGTAATATTGGCAGAGTTCCTTTCAACTGATTGGCTTCCTAGCATGGACACGGCTTTTAAGCATATTCCATATTTCCAAGACGGCTGACGTCAGGGATTTGGGAAGGCCATTCCAGTAGCTTACTGTAAGTTTGGATGTGTGTTGGGGATTATTGTCCTGGTGGAACACTCAGTTGTGTCCAAATTTCAACCATCTATGGATTTGAGTTCCACTTCTGCATTATTCCATCAATTTTGTGCAACGTAGCACTGCAGCAAAACAGCCCCAGAGCATGATGCTGCCATCGCTACTTTCATCTAGGTTCATCTAATTCTTTGGACTTGATCATGAGGATGAGCAGTGAATAGAGCCAGGTCCTGCCGAGTCAAAGAACAATATAAAATATTTAACTCCACTTCTTCCAATATTTAAGTGAGAATATGTATCAGGGATGAAGAACAATATCCTTTCACAGTATTTCCAAATGTGAGCCTGTAAGTATTTTTATAAACCTCTGTGGATTACAGAAAATACAAATTAAATGTAAACTTGTGCAGGTTTTTTTAGGTTGTTAAAGATGTATTCATTCAACAATCAGTCCTTCAAAGTATGTTGGTATGTTGTGCTTCCTGGTAATCATTATGATGATCAGTCTTCCCTGACTTTGCTGCAAGAAACTGTATTTGTTTGTTAGGCTTCCTGCATCGGTGATGCAGCTCAAGTCACCAGTTTAGTTAATCTCAGCGGCTCTCTTTACTTCACTTTCTACTCAATTTACTTTACTTATAAATACTATAAATTAGGCATACAGAAATACATTATCTCAGAATTATACTTGGCGCCGGTGAGGTCGGCTGCCGTGCTGGATGCTCTGCCCTAACTTCTCCACTTTTTGCAGTTTTTCGTCACTTTTTGCTATATCTGCCATAATCTTGCATGGGCATCATGCAAAACACACAAATCCGCTACAGTAGAGACAGTTTGGTTTCTATTGGTCTGCAATACACGAGCATTTCACCATGTTTAACTCCGGACCCAACCTGGCCAAAGGAGATCCTGAGAGAGAACAAAAGACGCGACCCTAAGCGACGGCCTCGAGGTAAAAGAGCCGGCATCAGGAATAGGCTACGGGCTCGCGCACACCGCGCACCCATGCCCAGTATCCTGCTAGCCAATGTTCAATCCATCGAGAACAAGCTTGATGACCTCAGAGCCAGAATCAAGTTCCAGAGAGACATTCGGGACTGCAACCTCCTCTGCTTCACCGAGACTTGGCTGAACCCAGCGATACCAGACCACGCCGTGCAGTCGACGGGGTTCTTTTCGGTTTACCGCATGGACAGGACAATGGAGTCGGGGAAGAAAAGAGGTGATGGAGTATGTTTGATGGTGAACAACAGATGGTGCGACAGCACAAACATCTCCCCACTCACACGCTCTTGCTCGCCCAATCTGGAGCTTTTGATCGTTAAGTGTCGCCCTTTCTATCTCCCTCGGGAATTCACTGCGGTCATTGCCTGCACTGTTTACATTCCGCCTCACGCGGACTCGGACACTGCCTTATGTGAGCTACATGAGGCTCTCACACATCAACAAACACTTCACCGAGATGCCGCACTCATTGTTATGGGAGATTTTAACAGAGTGAATCTCAAACGGACATTTCACAACCTTCACCAGCACATCAACTGCCCCACCCGGGGCACGAGGACATTAGACCACTGCTACACCCCGATCAAGAACTGTTACAAGGCTCAACCCCTGCCGGCATTTGGAAAATCGGACCATTCCGCCATCTTCCTCATGCCTGCTTACAAACAAAGGCTAAAGCAGCAACCACCAATCAGGAGGGAGGTCGCTCGCTGGACGGACCAATCGGTGGCCGCGCTGCAGGACGCACTGGATGACGCAGACTGGGACATGTTTCGGCGCAGCTCTGATGACATCAACATGTTTACGGAAGCGGTTGTGGGATTTATCGGGAAACTAGCGGACGACACAGCAGAAAGAACTATCATCCGAACGTTTCCCAACCAGAAGCCGTGGGTGGATAAAAACATCCGCGACGCTCTGAGATCACGCACCGCTGCCTACAATGAAGGGCTCGTCTCCGGTAATATGGACCTATACAAGGCTGCGTCCTACAACGTGCGCAGCGCGGTCCGAAAGGCAAAGCGGAGCTACGGGGAAAAACTAGAGTCACAGCTACGACAGTGCGACTCTAGGAGCCTGTGGAAGGGACTGCGGACTATAACGGACTATAAACGACCAGCTTCTTCAATGATGAATGCCGACACTTCACTGGCTGATGAGCTGAACACGTTTTATGCTCGCTTCGACGGCGCAGCAATTAAAACAACAAACGGCTGCGCGCGCTCGGAGTGCACCAGTGAAGAAAATGCATTTGTCATCACAGAGCATGCCGTGAGGAACACCTTCAGGAGGGTGAACACCAGGAAGGCAGCAGGACCAGATGCAATCCCTGGCCGGGTCCTTAGAGCCTGCGCTGATCAACTAGCACCGGTGTTCACGGAGATCTTCAACCTCTCCCTGGCCCAAACTGTGGTTCCCACGTGCTTCAAACGGTCCATTATTGTCCCTGTTCCAAAGAAACAACAGCCCGCTTGCCACAATGACTACCGTCCAGTAGCACTGACTTCAATTGTGATGAAGTGTTTTGAAAGACTGATGAGAGATCACATCACTTCTTCACTTCCTGCCACCATCGACTCACTTCAGTTTGCTTACCGGACTAATCGTTCCACAGACGATGCCATATCTCACCTGCTCCACACATCCCTGAGTCACCTGGACACTGGCAGAGGGAATTATGTTAGGATGCTGTTCGTGGACTACAGTTCAGCATTCAACACAATAATTCCCTCTAAGTTGACGGATCTAGGACTCAGCTCATCACTGTGTCAGTGGATCCTCAACTTCCTCACAGACAGACCCCAATCAGTGAGGGTGGGAAAACAAGTCTCCCCCTCCATCTCACTCAGCACTGGAGTGCCTCAGGGCTGTGTTTTAAGCCCCCTGCTGTACTCACTGTCAGAGATGGGCAGTAACGTTACTGTAATCTGATTACTTTTTTCAGGTAACGAATAAAGTAAGGGATTACTATTGCAAAAATGGTAATTAGATTACCGTTACTTTCCTGTAGGAACGCTGCGTAACTGCGTTACTAAAACCGTGATTTTTTGCGAGAATGTCTCACGACAGTGACGTAAGCGAGTGCGACGTTCGTGACAACAGCTGTGTGCAGATCAACAATGGATCATATATCGAGTGCGGGAGAGAGTATGAGCGTGCAGTGTTTAAAGCGTGGAAATACTGACCTTACACCGAAAAAAACCCCTAAACTTCTGAGCAAGCACCGAGTAGCTACGACGTAATGGGAAACTCACAGAGAAACTCGCGGATTCTTCAACTGACCGCGGCACACCTGCACCAGGGTAAACCTCCGCCTACCCAACTCCTGCTTTACAGGTGAAAATAGAGCAACAGGACCGCTGAGTCTTTGACTTTATTTATTTTCTGCTGTGTTTTACTTGCATCTATTTGAAAGACTGAGTGTAAACACAAAAAATATTTTATTTTATGTGCTGGAATGTGCAGAAAATAGGTTTAAATATTAAACTAATTTCTTCCAGTCAGAGAATGTTGCATATAATTAAATTTTTGCTTGATGCATAAAGTTAAAAGATTAAAACTAACAAAACAAGTTTAAAAAAGAGACTTTTCCATTTGATTACATTTTGTATGATGGATTATGTAGAAAAAGTAGAATTGGGCTGAAAGATCTATCACTTTATCACCTCTTCAGGTTGTAAATCATGTTTTTAAAAAGTAACTAAGTAACTAAGTAATTAATTAATTTTGAAAATAAGTAATCAGTAAAGTAACGGGATTACTTTTGGGGGGTAGTAATCGGTAATTAGTTACTGATTACTTTTTTCAAGTAACTTGACCAACACTGCTCACTGTACACTTATGACTGTGTAGCCACATCAGACAAAACCTCCATTGTCAAGTTTGCTGACGACACTGCTGTTGTGGGCCTGATCTCCGACAACATCGAGACGGCCTACCTGAAGGAGATTAGGAACCTGGAGACCTGGTGCCAGGAGAATAACCTCCTCCTAAACATCAGCAATACTAAGGAGCTGATCGTGGACTTCACTACAAAGCAGGCGAGGAATTACAAACCCCTCATCATCAGTGGCACGCCAGTGGAGAGAGTGGACAGTTTCCGATACCTGGGTGTCCACATCACTCAGGACCTGTCATGGTCCTGTCACATCAACACCCTGGTTAAGAAAGCCCGTCAGCGTCTCTTCTTCCTCAGAAGACTTAAAGACTTCCATCTGCCACTGAAGGTGCTCAAGAACTTCTACTCCTGCACCATCGAGAGCGTCCTGACGGCAAACATCTGCACCTGGTTTGGGAACAGCACCAAGCAGGACAGACGAGATCTGCAAAGGGTGGTGCGCTCAGCCGAACGCATCATTCAATCAGAGCTCCCTGACCTGCTGTCCATCTACACCAAGCGGTGCAAGTCCAAAGCTAGGAAGATTATGATGGACCTCTCCCATCCCAACAATGGACTCTTCTCACTGTTGAGGTCTGGGAAGTGCCTCCGCTCCCTTAAGGCCAAAACAGAGAGAATGAGGAGGAGCTTCTTCCCCCAGGCTATTCGGGGCCTGAACCAGGTGTAGGACTGGACTCTCCCACACACGTCACTATAAGACTGGACTCTCACACACGTCACCACACGCACCACCACACAATCCTATAATTCCTATAATTTATAATCCTTATCTTTATAATCTCTTCTGCTATTTGCACATTCTTTACTGTAAATTCCTAAGCTAATTTGTAAATTTTGTAGTAAACTGTAAATTGTAAATATTGTAAAACTTTTCTTCTGTCATTTAATGGTCGGGCATTGTACAGCTACAAGCATTTCACCCCCATGTCATACTGTGTATGGTTGTGTGTGTGTGACAAATAAAATTTGAATTTGAATTTGATACTTAATCTCTTTAGGGTCGGGTAATGTTCCCATCTGTCCTTCATATGGAATGTAAACATGTTTGTCAGACACAAATGGAAATCTTAATAGAAGAGCTCTAAGATCAAAGTGCATGCAGTAAACTCTGTTTGAAAGGGAAGACGTTATCATTCCTGAAACGCTGCTCGTTTAGCACAAGACTACTACCACCATAATCCTTCTCCTAATGGTCCTAATGTCACCTAGTAGATGTTGTGAGAAAATAGCATATGGATTTAAAGGGCCATTACTATCTATTAGAGATGGACCGATCCGATATTACGTATCGGTATCGGTCCGATACTGACCTAAATTACTGGATCGGATATCGGCGAGAAATAAAAAATGTAATCCGATCCATTAAATATCAAAAAAGCACCTCACAAAACTTGCGACACGGCGTAACTCGTCTCATAACCGTAGCACGTCGGAGCAGTGTGGTCACGTGATACAGCGGCTGTGTGTATTTGTAGTCTCGCTACCAAACCAGCATTTCATCTCCGAGGAAGTGATCCCAGAGAGAAGTAAAGCAAGTGTGTAAGTTCCTCTCTGAATGTTTGTAAAGCATTCCCACGTTAAGCTTAACAACTGATATATGGAGCAAGTGCCTCTCTCTCTCTCTCTCTCTCTCCTGCCGCTACTTCATGAAACTGCTTAATGATCAGCTGATCGGCTTTTCTGTCGCGACTCCGTCTCTCTTCTTTGTTTTTGGCCCACTTTGCACCAGAAAGAGGAAACCAGCGGCTGAACAACAGCAGCACATTTAAGCTTGATCAGCTGTAGTTAGAATTTATTTATTATTACTTTCTACTCCAGGATCTTTTTCTACGTAGCTGACGGCTGGTAACTGTGCAGGGGCGGATCTAGCAAAGTTTAGCCAAGGGGGCACAAAGACATACTTTTCTTTCTTATTCTCATTTAAAATGTCTAGCTTTTAATAAATAATTATCTGAATCTTACACCCAAAGTTTTAATCTGATGTAAAATGTATAGAAGTCCATTACTGTATATAGTAACTGTTAAGTCTAATATACCCTAGTAAGCTATAGTACTTTTTCCTTTGGGAAAGTACCATCTGTGCAGTCTGCAATTCTGTTGAAGAAAGATGTTGAATCTATTTAATTATTCTTGAAAAAATAATTTATTTCTGTGCATTTTTTTTTCACACTGCATCAAATTAAAGTTGATTACATCGATTAAGCATCACAAAGTGGAGGGTGGAGGGTGGTTCCCTATTTTTTATTTTTTTTTGCTGGTAGTTTGCAACCCTATTAGTTAGGTTGCTTAATATTTCTGCTAAGTACTCTTTAAAATACCAGAATAGGAAGGATGGAGCAGGTTTAAGTTTATTAGATTGATCAGTGTTGCTGAACTATGAAATATTTTGGGCGCAGTGTACTTTTTACACACAGGTATAACAGAATAGCTTTAGTGCTGTTGTTTATTTAAACTTGACTATGAACTTATACAAAATGCAGCAAGATATTAAAAAACTGTTTTATTGATTAAAAAACACACTATATCGGATTCATATCGGTATCGGCAGATATCCAAATTCATGATATCGGTATCGGTATCGGACATAAAAAAGTGGTATCGTGCCATCTCTACTATCTATTCATATTTACATCCTGTTTTCCTTTATTTAATTCCTATCTAACAGCCTGGTCTCTGGTAATGATGCACAGCTGGAAATGTGTGCACTTACAAAGTAATTGTTTATTGTTTATTAAGTAATTGTTCAACAATCACCTTGATGCTGGACAGATTGCAGAGACTGCTTCTAGTCTGATGCTAAATTAAGCTAGTTAACGTGTGCCTTCATGACCAGATGACCAAAAATGCGGATACGTTCCACAGGGAGTGCTCTGGAGACAGTAGCAGCCACATGTTCCCACACATGGACACCAAATGTGTACCAGCATCCTCCACTTGGTAGAGAACACTTCCAGATCCTTGGAGAAAGTAGTTTGTTGTGATAGCAGGAACAGGCCCAAATTACTGAGCAGAGTGGCCGAGAGTCAGCGTGGAGTTCAGAGAAAACTCAAAATAGCAGTGTGCACACTTGTAGCTGGTGGGTGTGGACACACGCTTGCAGATGTGTGCATTTGCTCTTTCATTTAGCCACAGCCAGCTTGCCACAGGAGAACATCCCATGTAGTGTGTGGCTGTAGCCCACTACTAGTGTTAATTAACTGACAGAAATGGTGGTGGATAAGATTATAACAACATGCAGCCCGACTCTATGACTCATATCAGAGCAGCGAGAAATAAAATCTGTCAAAGAGATTTGTTTACAAAATTAATTCATGGACTTTTTAAGTTACAGGTATTTCTTTCTTTATGGCCCTTTATTTTTACCCTGCATGAGCTTCCATTTGGTCAAATTACTCCCATTAGGAGCATGCTGAAATAGCTATTAGCAGATCCTCTCTAATGCAGCCCATGGATTTATGGACGACTGTCGCTGGATTACTTTTCTAGGCCGCTAAAGAAAACTTGTAAATGTGCTGAGTCTTAGGTGGGGCCTAATGTCCTTTTTTAGTTTTTTATATAAGAGTTTACCTTTATTTGTTTGTCCTGTCAAATGTACATATCTATCAGTAAAGTTTAAAATTACCAGGGAGCACAGGGAGTATCTTATTCCCTGCCTCCCATATAAAATATTTATCCCACCCAGATGGATCTTTATAAACTATTTCGCTTTCCAGAAGACAAAAAAGTAAGTAGGAAGTTGAATATCTTTATGTCTTTCTGCCAACTTTGCAGTTTTAAAACCTTTTAGGTTTTTTCAAGTCTGAGACCACAGCATGCTTTGCATTAACTTACGCTAAGACAATAAAGCTGCTTTAAAGTCTTCTTTTGTTTAATATGTTTGCGCTTCTCAGTTGTTTTATGATCTCGTCTATACAAGCTTAAATTCTAATTCAAATTTAGCTGTGGTACATTATCCACATTCAACTCTTAAATCTAATTCCTTGACAGAACAGGATCATTCATGAAATGAAAAGGCTAGCCCACCGTCTGCTACTACTGTAGTAATGCTGTCACCTAATCTTACAATCACTTATGCTACATAGCCAAGTTACAGCTAGCTAGCTAAACTCCACACTAACATTAGTTTTATCAATGTGCAATTAATGACATCATAAATGTTATTACACATATAGCAAATAAACATGTTTACATTTAAATTTCTGATTTCTGTTAAAATGTGTCAAGAGGAAGATGAGAAAGACCTGGGCTACAAATACAGCAAAGCTCAGTGAGGCTATAAAGTAACCGCTCAGCAGCGACACAGGCTGACTGTCTCCAGGCCACGGCACACTGAAAGAGTCATTTGTGATAAAGGAGTCCCAAAAAAGTACTCAGAGTGTAATTGTCATCGTTACCTTTGTTAAATGAATTATGAAAAAACATTTCACAATATTTAAATGTCTTTGAGATGCACTGGTACTATTGCAAAGTTTAAACGAGGGCAGCTTACACAGAGGTCGGAAATGTTTTTAACATTTAATGTCCTGCTCAGTTCTGCTATCAGTCAGCGTCTGAACTGTCACATAAAGTAAATGGCAGCCACTTGCTGGCATTCATTGCCTTCAGTTTCAGTATGAATATCCATAAAGACAAACGTGCAGCTTTGTAAGATCAGCTTAAAGGAGGTTCGTTCTACAAAACCACTGCTTTGCCAAACAAACTGTCCTGTATGCAGAGTGTGGTGCTTCCCAACACTTTTGTGATGAAGCTGCAGACAGATGCTGGACCACAAATGCCACTGTGGTCAAATCAAATCGAGCTGTTCAGACAGCTTACAGAAACACTGGCAGCTGTTAACAGCAGCACACATGTTAATTGTAACAGAAATATTCTCTATAGTGTTGGCACGAGATGTTGACAATCACAGAGTGCAATGTTTGCAACGTGAAGCGGACTTGATGTCTCAGAAACTACAGTCTGCACTGACCTTTGGTCCCAGCGCGCCAACCAGTCCGACACGGCCTGGAGCTCCAGGCTCCCCCTAGGAGGTTGAAAAATTCTGTGAGGCAATATGAAACAACAGGGTCCTGGAAATGGTACAGAAGGTGGAAGAAATCCCATCCACAAGCAAACTCGTCTCTTCACTACTGTTCAATTAGGAGAAGAAATAATATCATATAAACACATTCAAGATATTTTTGATTTGTTACATTTTGAAATACTTTTGCTTGCCGTGTTTAAACTGCTTTTAACTTATCATAGCTTTCTTATCGAGTGTTTTGGAATAAACTCGTGACATCAGACAGAGCCCTACATTTGAAAGGTTTAGCATCCTATGAGCATCAGCTAACTCCCTCTAGAGCTTACCATCGGCCCAGCTTCTCCTGGAGGTCCTGGCTCTCCTCTCTCACCAGGGAGACCCTGCACATGAAGAATGTTGCTAACATTCAAATGTGATCACTTTTAAATAATAACTTCACCATCTTTTAATTTTAATTCTGTTGGTTGACATAGAAAATGTTTCTCTAGAGTTTCAAACTCACATTAACAGCAAAGTTTTGTTATTGTGCAGGAAAATTTGTTAGAAACAAATTAAATTCAACAGGATGATCATGGTGAATGTTTTAAATGTCCGTGCTAAATGTGGCAGCATTTAAAGACTCGTGTCTTGAACCTGAACTTTTTCGAACATTTATTTCTTACAATTTAGGAGATTTAAGAGTGAATTTAAGAATCATGCAGAAAGATTTTGTTTTTATTTGCTACAGCAGCATGTACAATGTTATAAGATTAGCTGTGGGGGAAAAAAGGAAAACAAATGCTTCTAATTTCAAACGTTATTTTTTAACAATTCATTTTGTTTTTAACAATTTGTTATACAAATCATTAAGTTGTCTAAAATATTGTAAAGCATCAGTGGCTTCTTGTGCCTTGCAGTACAGCGACACAAAGCAGCACTAAAACAGAAAAAGTGGCCAAGACACAATGAACGAGAGAGAGCTGCAGAAATATATCTATAATATATATCATTCAAAACGTCCGTGGGACTGTTGCTCTCCCAGTCTTACCTTAGGTCCTGGGAGACCTGGTTCTCCTGTTAAGCCTGGCTCGCCTCTGTCTCCCTGCAACACATTGAAGAACTGTCTATAAAACAACCAGTGTGAATAAGAACACACACGAATGCTCCTGGTTTTCTAACACTTACCTTTGCACCTTTAGGACCAGGTGCTCCCCTTGCTCCTGTCGGACCTGCTTCACCCTGCAGAGGGAAGACAGGTCAGAAAAGTGTTCACCGAAATAAACAGCATAAAGTATTTTGATCTGCCTGTTTTCTATAATACATTTAAAACTTAATACATTTGCAGGATATTCAAAGACATAACTTGTTAGGCTTATAGTTTGATCACATCTGAACAAACATGTGTGATGTCACTATTTCAGACGTCCTTTATGAACAAAGGCATGCAGAAAGACTTTCCTCCAGATCATCCATGACAGTCACCACATGTTAATTTTTGAAATTGTGGCTGTTGTGTGTACATTCTTGGGTACACAATAATTATCGCTCTGCATTGAACTCCTCATCACGCAAATATTAATTTGCTGGTGAAACACAGACTTAAAAAGCGAGTTAAAGCCAACAGCGAATCGATGAGTCTCCAGAAACGTTTCTGTCTTATAGCCACCAATGCTTTATGTAAAGTGCAGTTTTCTATGAGGTGCCGTAAGGGACATTATTACTGAAACGCTCTCACACACACTACTGAAACGCTCTCACACACACTACTGAAATTTTAGCTCTCACACACACTACTGAAACGCTCTCACACACACTACTGAAACGCTCTCACACACACTACTGAAACGCTCTCACACACACTACTGAAACGCTCTCACACACACTACTGAAACGCTCTCACACACACTACTGACATTTTAGCTCTCACACACACTACTGAAACGCTCTCACACACACTACTGAAACGCTCTCACACACACTACTGAAATTTTAGCTCTCACACACACTACTGAAACGCTCTCACACACACTACTGAAACGCTCTCACACACACTACTAAAATTTTAGCTCTCACACACACTACTGAAACGCTCTCACACACACTACTGAAACGCTCTCACACACACTACTGAAACGCTCTCACACACACTACTGAAACGCTCTCACACACACTACTGAAATTTTAGCTCTCACACACACTACTGAAATTTTAGCTCTCACACACACTACTGAAACGCTCTCACACACACTACTGAAACGCTCTCACACACACTACTGAAACGCTCTCACACACACTACTGACATTTTAGCTCTCACACACACTACTGAAACGCTCTCACACACACTACTGAAATTTTAGCTCTCACACACACTACTGAAATTTTAGCTCTCACACACACTACTGAAACGCTCTCACACACACTACTGAAACGCTCTCACACACACTACTGAAATTTTAGCTCTCACACACACTACTGAAATTTTAGCTCTCACACACACTACTGAAACGCTCTCACACACACTACTGAAACGCTCTCACACACACTACTGAAATTTTAGCTCTCACACACACTACTGAAACGCTCTCACACACACTACTGAAATTTTAGCTCTCACACACACTACTGAAACGCTCTCACACACACTACTGAAACGCTCTCACACACACAACTGAAACGCTCTCACACACACTACTGAAATGCTCTCACACACACTACTGAAACGCTCTCACACACACTACTGAAACGCTCTCACACACACCACTGAAACCAGAGGCATTTCTGCTGAACAGGAAGTTGTTTCCTGACAAGGAAACTGATGGAAAAAGTGGTATATTTCAAAACACTACAAGGATTTCTACTCAGCAACCTGCTAGTACAGCAGTCCCCAACCTTTTTTGCGCCACGTAAACGATATAAAAATAAAAAAACGATAAATACCATGAAAACCATAAATAGAAATGTGTTCGAATTTTTGTGGAGGAATAAAACCCATTACATAGAAAGATCTCAGCTTGTGAAGGGATACAATAAAGGTGGTATCAAAACTCCAGAATTGGAATTTATGGTTGGCACCCTTAGAATTAAATGGTTATAATCTTGTCTGTCACAGCCAGACTCTACTTAGCTCCACATCCCATGATTCTTGTTTAATAAAATAGTATACAGGATTAGACTTTATTTTGAAATGTGATTTTGCGGCAAATAAAATCCCCATAAAGATATCAAACTTTCCAAAACAGACGTTGCATTTTTGGGAAAATGAGATTTACCCACAACTTCTCCCCATAATTCAACCTTATGGAATAATAGGGTAATAACACTTAATCAAAAATCAATTTTCAAGAGTGACTGGTTTGAACAAAAATATTATATTCATAACAGATTTGTTGGATGATAACGGTGTCATTCTAAGTTACACAGACTTTTCAGAAAAATATTGTCTAAACTGTTCTCAAAGAGAATATAACAAATTTTGTGAACTGGTCCCACTGCCTCTGCTTCATTTGATTAAAATTTTTATGATATACAATAATTTCTCATCAGTGCTCCCAAATTTATTGCTAGGGCAATGTCAGCTGTTTGATAAAAATGCAATAAGAAATTTGTTAGTAGTTTCTTCAAAGACAAAATATTTCATAGTTACAACAGAATGGTTACATGGCATGGTTCTAATTTAGTTATTTCATATACACTGGATAAAGCATACTAAAAATTTATGAAATAGCCTATTCTACCTAAAGTTAAAGAAACACACTTTAAACAAAACTAATACTGTGGCAGAATTTCTAAAAAAAAAAGAGATTTGGCTTTGAGGTGGATCAGTGTTCTTTTTGTACTGATGAAAATGAAACCCTAGAACATCTTTTTTTTTTTCCTATGCCCTATCACACAATGTATTTGGTGCAACTTAAAAAATTGGATTTCCCTAAATATTAATGATGTGCCACTGTTTGAATTACATCATAATTTTTTTTATATGGATCATCTAGCATTGGATGTCTCAGACATTATTAACATCATCATACTTGTTGAGTATTGCAGCATCGACAGCGATCAACTCGAAGGAAAATGACGACGGAGGCAAAAATGTCCTTAATATTTTTGGGAACTTTATTCCTCATCAACATGCGGCAAAACTTTTCTCATGGGTGCCATTTTCGTTGTGGTATACTTTTTTTTTTCTTAGGGGCGTGATGACGCAGCATCCGTGCTCTTACAATGAAACAGTGCCTCCTTGTGGTGGCAACTAAAATACTGTCTCTGTTAAACCACAGTAACCATAATGCAGTTAAACACTGTACAACATGAGTACACACAATGAATATCTTAACAATACTTTTGAGTAAATATCATATCCATTGTGCTAAATGGAGGAACGCTAAGCCTTCTCTCCCTGGTTTTATTGATGATTTTAAGATATTTTTCTTTGCTAAAAAAAGACAAAAAGCACATATGCCAAAAAAATAACCAGGATAATGCACGTCTCCTGCTATTCTAAATTTTGACTTATGCTGAGGCTAATATATTGTTAAGTAATGCAGCTGTCTCACTAAGGTCCAGAATCGATTTGTTCCACGATTCGATTCAATTCAATTCGATTTGATTATGGGGAATTTTGACAGTCAGAAATATTCTAATTCAGATCAGTACATTTACATATTTTTGTATTTAAAAAAAGGAAGCTGACACGCGCAAGACTTTATCAAAGGTGTGAGCATCACAGCAGATGCCTTTGTGTCAAAGTAGCTGAAGATAAAACACAGAAAAACATGAAGGTGGTTTTCCTGGCCTGGGATTTTATAAAAAATATTCTGCAGTACATCAAAAACGAAAGAAAATCATTAACATATGAACATTACCTCTGACGTTACAGCGGTTTTATTAGAGACACGGCTAACGTTTTGCATTTTGCATAATTTTAAAAAGTTTAAATTTATTCAGTATTGAACGGCAGAAATTAGGTTTTCTTTTCGGAAGTATGTAAAATGAAAAAAAAAAAACAGCGGCCGACTGCGCTGTAAACAACAGTAGACTTGTGCATAACAAGCAAGCGAATAATACAGAAAACAGATTTTTAGACGGGAAACTGTTCTTGAAGTACAGAGAGAGAGAAAGAGAGAGAGAGGGCTGTGCATGACGTGCGATTTTATCGTGGTGGAAGCAAAACAGTGAGGGAATTCATGACGATGTTTATGTGAAGCGCAGTTTGGATCTTCTTTTGCTGCTGGTTCAGTCAATATTGTTTGGAGAGAGATCAAACTAACAGCTTTAGAATCGGCGCAAAAACGGCGTGAAAACAAAGCGCGGACCTGCCGACAGATCAGAGTCAGCGAGCTGTCGGCTTTCAGCCCCGACCGTGTCCGTGCTGTCGGGTGAGAAAGGCGACATCTCACTGATTCTGATCCGCGGGTCCGCGCTCTGTGTTTACGTCTTTGTGCAGAAGCCGTGTACCTGCTCTCATTTACTGTCTTAGCTGTTTGGTGGTTGTTGAAATTTTGTGAGGTTTCACCAGAGATTCTGGCATTTCGGGTAA
Source organism: Diplotaxodon limnothrissa (assembly GCF_057381915.1). NCBI lineage: Eukaryota > Metazoa > Chordata > Actinopteri > Cichliformes > Cichlidae > Diplotaxodon > Diplotaxodon limnothrissa. The sequence goes on along the minus strand of NC_140604.1, from coordinate 4,176,500 downwards.
AATAAATTTATATTAAAAAATCGATTCAGGATTTTAATGAATCGATTTCACGTTATCCAAGCCAGAATCGATTTTAATCAATAAATCGATTATAAAAACCCACCCCTAACTAACAGGTTGCTGAGTAGACATCTGTGTGGTGGTTTGTTTGAAATCTAACACTTTTTCCTTCAGTTTCCTTGTCAAGAATTAACTTCCTGTTTAACTGAAATGCCTTCCTGTTCGACTGAAACGCCTTCCTGTTCGACTGAAATGCCTTCCTGTTTAACTGAAATACCTTCCTGTTTAACTGAAATGCCTTCCTGTTCAACTGAAATGCCTTGGTTTTTCAGTAGTGTGTGTGAGAGCGTTTCAGTTGTGTGTGTGAGAGCTAAAATTTCAGTAGTGTGTGTGAGAGCTAAAATTTCAGTAGTGTGTGTGAGAGCGTTTCAGTTGTGTGTGTGAGAGCTAAAATTTCAGTAGTGTGTGTGAGAGCGTTTCAGTAATGTGTGTGAGAGCGTTTCAGTAGTGTGTGTGAGAGCGTTTCAGTAGTGTGTGTGAGAGCGTTTCAGTAGTGTGTGTGAGAGCGTTTCAGTAATGTGTGTGAGAGCGTTTCAGTTGTGTGTGTGAGAGCGTTTCAGTAATGTGTGTGAGAGCGTTTCAGTTGTGTGTGTGAGAGCGTTTCAGTAATGTGTGTGAGAGCGTTTCAGTAGTGTGTGTGAGAGCGTTTCAGTAATGTGTGTGAGAGCGTTTCAGTTGTGTGTGTGAGAGCGTTTCAGTTGTGTGTGTGAGAGCGTTTCAGTTGTGTGTGTGAGAGCGTTTCAGTTGTGTGTGTGAGAGCGTTTCAGTAGTGTGTGTGAGAGCGTTTCAGTAATGTGTGTGAGAGCGTTTCAGTAGTGTGTGTGAGAGCGTTTCAGTAGTGTGTGTGAGAGCGTTTCAGTAATGTGTGTGAGAGCGTTTCAGTTGTGTGTGTGAGAGCGTTTCAGTTGTGTGTGTGAGAGCGTTTCAGTAGTGTGTGTGAGAGCGTTTCAGTAGTGTGTGTGAGAGCGTTTCAGTAATGTGTGTGAGAGCGTTTCAGTTGTGTGTGTGAGAGCGTTTCAGTTGTGTGTGTGAGAGCGTTTCAGTAGTGTGTGTGAGAGCGTTTCAGTAGTGTGTGTGAGAGCTAAAATTTCAGTAGTGTGTGTGAGAGCGTTTCAGTAATAATGTCCCTTACGGCACCTCATAGTTTTCTTCCTTGTGTCAGACATAATAATAATAATAATAATAATAATAATGTTGTATTATTATTATTGTTATTATTATTAATCAAAGGGAAAGACAACCAAATTGATATATAATGTGCTATAAAGGATGCGGGTGGGTGAATAATACAGGGAGGAGTAACTCTTTGAGGACATGCAGCTCTGTACAACTCACACAGAAACAGAGAAGTGAAATGCATCTATTCAAAGGTATTATCGTGGTGTTTCCTTATACCTTCATCCCTGGAAACCCCTGGGGGCCAGGATCACCAGGTTTTCCTTCTTTACCCTGAGAACAATTGCATCATGTTCAAACATGCATCCAAAGATAAAACAGAATGAAAAACGTCCAAAGATATCCGTACTTACAGGCTTGCCTTCAGGCCCTCGTGGCCCATGTGTCCCTTTCTCACCTGGTGAACCCTGTAATATAAAAATATTCTAATCAGAAACTTTCTTCTTACATTAAGACACAACAGCAGCTATGCCATTGGCTCTATGAATACCAAGGCTGTGGCTGCCCATCGCTTCAACCGTCCCAGAATATGACAATGAACTGCCTTCAAATTTGGAACAACTGATCCCATAACATTTAATGGAAAGTACTTTCAGACGCTCCACCACAGTGATGGAATCACAGGTATGATTTTACACCGAGTGGTTTCCTGATGCGAGCGTCCCATCTGGGTTTTGGACTGGCACTGGGAGTTCACCGGCTCATGACCCCCTGAAACGGTGCGACTTGAACCAGGGATCTTTTGGCTGCAAATATCTTTCATGAATTCTAGGAAGAATTCATTTTTCAAATCCTTGTAAATCAGAAACCTTAATGTTCCTAACGTGACTGTACATGGCTTTGGCTGCAGACACGATGGAGACTTTTCAGGAAACATAACAAGTTTGCAAGAGATGCGATTTAGGCGTGCACTGCTGTCTACATCGTGGACACTTTCCAGCACTTTCCTTACCAAACAAATACTATTGTGACTCATTAACTGGGCTTCATCACAACCACACATCATTAGAGGTAATTAGTAGAGGAGTCAAGTCTTGATATGTATGTTTTTTGAATGAGGCTCCAAATCCACATCAAATAAACTAGCAGTTTCCTAGTTTCCAATTGCCCTGTTGTGGTCTCTATGTAGCATATACCATTTTAGATGGGTGTGTAATGACCTCCAATATAATGATACAGTAAAGAACTGATTATTATTGCATCCAAAAAAGCAACAAAGAATGTTGTGTAAACTAGCAGCACATTCTATATGTGAACATCAAAATCAAAGAATAACCAAGCTGTTAAATGAGAATGATGATGGATCACACTCATCAGCACACTCTTTGTTGAGCAGCAGGGATCTTGCAGACATCAGAGCCTGGTGTTAAAACCATAGGAAAGGAAACAGACATGTAATCTATCAAATGTAGGTCTTTATGTGTGTTACCATGGGTCCTGGTGGGCCGACTACACAATCGCAGTCTTCTTCTTCCACTGTGGCACTTCTATTCAGAGGGCACTGAAGATACACATACACAATTAAATTAACAGAGTGGGTCACAAACGGATTACCCTGACAACACCTCAGTGGTGAAACTTTTATTAGCGACCTCAGATTAAATATGTGTGAATTCACCCTTACCCTTTCATCATCCTGCGTATCAGGAGAGACAAGACAAGAGAAAACATAATGGTTATCGTCATCGCAGGCTCATACACGCAGCCATACACAGCCTTTCAAGTACAAAGCCTTTGAAGTGGAAACGAAGAGAGAGTGAGAGCAGAGATCTTACGACGGAGTAGATTTCACAAGCTGTTTCCCTCTCGCTCTGATGGGGATCACAGTAGAGACGCAGCTTCTGAATCTCCACCTGAATCGAAACAACATGGACGATCTGATTATTTCAAACATGCTTTTTGTAAAAACAGAAACTAGTGTCATCTTTGATGCGTGACACGATGCTTTGAAGGCTGATTTTGCAACATGTAAATGTTACAAATGTTGCAAACTGCGCTTCATATGATAATAGTAATGATATCTACATCCATACATGCAATAGCCGTGTGTTAAAAACAAAACAAATGTTGCATGGTATCCTAATGATTGTAACACCTTGCAAACTATAATAATAATTGTAGGATCATTTATGCAGAATATCATTCTCTGGACAGTCAAGCATATTAAACAAAATATATCCAACCTACTGGCAACATTTTAAAGGGGTCCAATTATGCTTTCCATATTTCTTTTTGTATATAAAGCGTTGAAGCAGTGAATGCTCATATCAGTCATGGCAAAATGAGTGAAAGCGTGGATTGTCTTCCGCAGGTTGGGGATGTGTTGCTGCTCTGATTGGATGAGCACCAGTATTTTGGGCTCTTGCTCAGGTAAAATAGTGCTCTGCCAGCTAACAGTCCTCCCCTCATGTAGACTCAAAGGTCTGGTTGTCATATACAGTTGTGGTCAGAGGTTTACATACACTCATCATGGGCATGGCTGTCCTGTTTTGGGCTTTCTTTGAAGTGTTCTTTTTCCAGGGTGGAATGATTATACAGCATACATCCTAAGTTACTTAAATAAAAAGCATTGGTTGTGCAATTTTAATTTATTTACATACAGGCTTAAATATATACATACATCTCCTTGAAAATATTTTAGGAAGTGGTTTTGAAGGTTCTGCAATACATTTTAACTTGACAAGGCCTATTAACTTCCCACTGATGATCATGATTAACTATGACTGGTAGTTTGTCTGTGCCAGCATAAAACAGAATTCGTTTGGCTCGTTTGAATGACCAATACTTAAAAATTGATCATGTGCAAGAAGTCACAGAAAGTCTGAAAAGGAAATCTGTAGCTTTATACACTATAGACTGGGAGGGACTCTTGGAGCCATTTCTACGGCAGATTTCCTTTTTTTGGAAGGATACCCAGATGTCACCCTAAAATAATAGGAAATTGCTTAGAAAATCCAGGAACCACCCAGGCTTAGGGTTGCCATGAACTGGAAACTGCTGCAGCATCAGTGTCACTGTTCACAGTGGGCGTCCACATGGACAAGCCAAATGATTTCTGGGAAAGTTTTATGGTCAGACAAGACAAAGATTGAGCTATTTGACAAGAGATATGTCTGGAGAAATAAAGGGGAGCCTTCCCAAGAACATTGCACCAGCTATGATGCTCTGGAGCTGTTTAGCTCCCAGTGCTACAGTACACTGCACAAAGTGGACAGAACAATGAAAACAAGAAGCTACCTCAAAATTCACCAAATTCACCACAGATGGTTAAACCCAGGACATGAGTGGATGTTCCACCAGGACAGTGATCCCAGAAACACATCAGAACTGGTTTGGGAATGTAAACCATTAAGCTTCTGGAATAGCTTTTCCAAAGCATGGTTGCTCAGGAACATCTCACTATCCTTCTAAAAGAGCTGGAGGAAGTAGCCTGGGATGGGGACATCTAAATATTCTGCTTAGGCTCCTGCCTCTGCAACTCAGGTAAGTGACAGGAAGTTGATGGATGATTATCATGGCTAATTTCTTACCAGAAGCATTTCCTATACTATATTTGGTCAGGTGTGGTGTAGCTCCCAGAATGAATGTACTGGACTGAAATAACGTATTGCTTTAACAAAAAGGATCATCAGAAAGTAAGCTAAACATGCCAATGATCTAAACTCTTTCTGCATATAAAAACACTCCAATCTCCTCAAATCAAATCAAGTAAAAGATCAGCGTCAGGGCTCAAAGCTCCAGTGTAATTACATGTGTTACTCACAGGTACAGTGATGTCTGTTCCTCGCCTCTTAGACACCTGCGTTTCCCCATTGATGTAAATTGGCTCCACCGGTTTCAGCATTAGTTCCTGGATGCGCTGGTCGTCAAGGAAACCGGTGACCTGGCGATGCCTCACTAGTACTTTAATCTGATGCCATTTTCCATCATAAAGAGTCTGAGAGAGATGATATAAATTTCATGAAAAAATGCCTTTTGTCAGAACAAAAAGATGCTTTAATTAAGAGTTTAAAGCACGTTTTTGGTCAAGCTTTCATTCATGAGTAAAACTGGATGTGAAAACAATTATTAACCTTACAGTTCTTCTTTCAGTCAGTCTTCTGTTTCTGTTGCCAGCCTTAACTGTGTTCATGCATTTCATTAAATATAATTTTGTGGGCAAGACCAAAAACGTGTGTTCCCTAAATGCTCTGCAAATAGTTCTGACACACCAGGTACTAAGACCAAGGACTTTTCAGGCCATAGGCAGAGAGAGAGACAGAGCAGCGATTGTTCCATTGGGGCTGAGAGTCACTTTTGAAAGGACAAATCACAAGCTCCTAGCTCGTGCCACATCAAACCAAATCAAACATATGCAAACACAAATTCAATATAATTACAACCCTGTTCAGGCCTACACATTGAACATTGCGTCTAAGGACGGAGGGTGGTGGGTGCTTCTTAGACTGAACCTGGCGATTATTACCCAGAACTGCCTCGGAAATAGAGACATGCGCTCCAAGTTCTACACATCCAATAAATGGTTTCCACCAGGAAAATACAGTGGTTTAGAGTAGGAAACAATTTCTTTGGGCTTCTCCTGGCATCACATTGCATCTTCTCTGGTTCCACTGAAGTAAATGTGGAGTGATGTTTAAATAGCTGCCAAGACTCATTCACTAATATGAAGAGAAAGCTGAGGTAGGTGGAGATGCTCTAATAGCACAATGAGTCCTTTCAAGGCAGTACAGCAAACTACACTTCTTACATCCTGCTTAGATGTTTATGTTTCTCACATTCAGATTAATCATTTTATGACACTTACTCATATATATATATATATATATATATATATATATATATATATATATATATATATATATATATATATATATATAATCTCGGGTCATTGCAGACATAGAGGACAGTTACAAGTACCTGGGGATCCCGCAGGCGAATGGGAGCCATGAAGAGGCCGCTAGAAAAGCTGCAACCACCAAGTACCTGCAGAGGGTCAGGCAAGTCCTGAGGAGTCAGCTGAATGGTAAGAACAAGATCCGGGCCATCAACACGTACGCCCTGCCCGTGATCAGGTACCCTGCTGGGGTAATAGGCTGGCCAAAGGAGGAGATAGAAGCCACTGACATAAAGACAAGAAAGCTCCTTACCATGCATGGAGGGTTTCACCCCAAGTCCAGCACCCTGAGGCTGTACGCTAAGCGGAAGGAAGGGGGCCGGGGACTGGTGAGTGTCAGCACCACAGTCCAGGATGAGACAAGGAACATCCAAGAATACATTGGGAAGATGGCCCCAACTGACCGAGTGCTCAGTGAATACCTCAGGCAGCAGAAACCCAAGAAAGAGGAGGGAGACGAGGAACCATCATGGAAGGACAGGCCCCTGCACGGTATGTACCACCGGCAGATAGAGGAGGTGGCTGATATCCAGAAATCCTACCAGTGGCTGGACAAAGCTGGACTGAAAGACAGCACAGAGGCACTAATCATGGCAGCACAAGAACAAGCTCTGAGTACAAGATCCATAGAGGCTGGGGTCTATCACACCAGGCAAGACCCCAGGTGCAGGCTGTGTAAAGATGCCCCAGAGACAATCCAGCACATAACAGCAGGGTGCAAGATGCTAGCAGGCAAGGCATACATGGAACGCCATAACCAAGTGGACAAAATGGTGGTGGCTAACCAACTGGACATAGTGGTGGTAGACAAACAGAAGAAGACGGCCGTAGTGATCGATGTAGCGGTTCCGAATGACAGCAATATCAGGAAGAAGGAACACGAGAAGCTGGAGAAATACCAAGGGCTCAGAGAAGAGCTCGAGAGGATGTGGAGGGTGAAGGTAACGGTGGTCCCCGTGGTAATCGGAGCACTAGGTGCGGTGACTCCCAAGCTAGGCGAGTGGCTCCAGCAGATCCCGGGAACAACATCGGAGATCTCTGTCCAGAAGAGCGCAGTCCTGGGAACAGCTAAGATACTGCGCAGGACCCTCAAGCTCCCAGGCCTCTGGTAGAGGACCCGAGCTTGAAGGATAAACCGCCCGCAGGGGCGTGCTGGGTGTTTTTTATATATATATATATATATATATTAATACCAATTCTAGTTCAGTCTGCTGCTTTAGCCACACTTATTAAAGCAGCATCAACAAATGTTTTACTTCTAGAGAGCAGAGTGGAGACACTGTTATTGCAATAAGTGTTGTTTTATTACGTTTTATGTACTGAGGTACTGATTTACTTTTACTTTTTCTGAACCAAATCAAGGTAAACTACTACTTTAAAATATTCACTGTATATGCAACATGGAAAAGCTATTCTTTTTATTCAATCTGTCAAACTCAGTGGCCAGATGAACAGTACAGCTGTTAGTCTTCTTTTACATAAAATCCTATGGTTTATTTTTAGCTTCGGTATGGTTAGAGAAACTGGTTGAGTTTGCATCTCTAAAATCAAAACATAAAGAATAAAACTGTACCGTATTTTCCGCACTATAAGGCACACTTAACTCATTCACTGCCATTGACGTCTATAGCCGTCAATTGCAGTGAATGAGTCAATGGGTTTAACTCATTCACTGCCAATGGCTGGCAGTGAATGAGTTAAAATCCTTTAATTTTCTCAAAAATCGACAGTGCGCCTTATGTATGAATTCTGGTTGTGCTTACCAACGAACCGATTTTATGTGGTACACAGCGCTCAAAAATTTGACAAATGTTTTAGTAGGAGTTTGGTAAACTAGCCTCACCACTTGATGGATTGTTGGAGCATTACGGCTACCGCGGAGAAATCTAGGTCCTAAACTGTTAACTTCAGGTCCCAAAGTCAAATGATCACTGCGGCATCACTGGCTGTTAAAAACTGTCTAAATTCTTTTTGCTGCTGCTGCTTTACCAGGTGTAACAATTAAGTTTAACATCCAGACATCCATGAAAACAGAATTTATTAAATTTAACAGAATTAGAAGTTAGCAGGAGGCTAGCTCGCTAGTTTCCACTTAAGCATGATATAGCATGTTCTGACTGAGAGATTTCTGCAAAAATTCAAACGTACAGCTCTGCTACCACTTCCAACATAAATGAAGACAGAAAACTAAACAGCAGTGACGTTTGTAGGGTTACTGAAGTTTGGCTAGCTGGTATATAATGATGTGCAATATGATCGCTAGCGACACAGCTATGTTAGCATAACATTAGCACAGTGAAGCTGGAGGATGAATGCTAATACTTTTCCCCTCGATAAAAGTTAACGTGAGGGTTCCTGATGGTTAGGGACAAATGCAATCGCAGGATGCTGTAAACGGACCAAACTTCAGTCAGGAGAACAACTGAGATAATCCATCCACAATACGAGGTTAGTCATTAATGTACTGCAACAACATTGGAATAGAGCAGCTGCAGAGGATTCAACATTAATGAATCAATGGTACGTAAGTGGAGGAAGCAAGAAGAATGAGTTGAGTAAAGTTTGACTTATCTGACTGTTTTGTTTCGCTTAATGCGCCTTATGGTCTGAAAAATACGGTACTTGTTTTTGTTGTTGTAGCTTTATCCTGAAGCCAAGGGGGTATCATTGGTCTCTATGGACACTCAATCCTAACACCAACCTGAAAGCCTGTTTTAAAGACAGCTTTCTGCTCTTTCTCTGTCGTACTGGTGGTGGTGAAGGTAACAGTTTTGTCTTTTCCGCTCAGTGTTACTGCAGCTTGAATCGCCTTATCCTTTGACAGCACCCTCCAAAGGTCAAAGGACAGCTTGCTAGAGATCCCTTTCAGACGTAGAGTGGACACAAACACGTACGATGGAGGAAGGCCTTCTGGGAAAATCTCCCTAGTTTAAAGATTAAGAATGAAAAATGTAAATAGCTGTCGACCAAAGCCCAAAAGCTGTTTAGAATGAATGTAATGATAGTGATAGCATGTTACCTGGTGTTCTCAGTAATGTCTGTGGAGGCAGCAAGGGCATAGGCAGTCTCAGAAACTAAAGAGCCAGGGATCTTCTTTGCCTTGGTCTGAATGTTCATGCCCACCATCAGCTCGAAGCCTTTCTCATCACGGGATGCCACTGGGATTCGTGTGGGACAAACAGACTCTGGAAGCACCAGGGTGATTCATTCAGTCAAGTGGTCATTCAGCTATATGATATTTGGCAACACTCTAATTTGTGCTTTTGTAGATACACTTGAGTTTTCTGACCTTCACAAAGCTTCTGCTCCATGGAGTCTCGAATACGATCGATGGTGGTGTAATCTTCAGCATACAGGACATAGGTAGATGAAGGTTTATTGGCAATGGAGATCAGCTCTGAAGTGGTGATCTCAGTGCCAACTCCCACAGCAAATACAGTAATACTCTGTGCTCGAGCCTCCATGCTGGCGTCAACCTACAGATATAAAAGGTTATCTTTTGGTTTAAATTGTTTTCCCAGGTCTGGGGAAGAAGTGCTAGGGTCTCGGTTACAGTTAGGGTTAGGGGGTAAGTACTGGTTAGCTAGAGTATTAAAACCTCACAGTGTGGCTTTTCTATGCCGAAGTTTCTTTCCATGTTGATACTTCTTTTATGTTGCCTCTGTTATTAAAGGCCACCCAAAAACACTGACGTGGTTTTACCCATGAGGCAAAGGACCACTCACCACATCATCCTGTGACTTGCCATCTGTAACCACCACAGCGATGCGGTTCTTGACCAGATTGCCCCGCTGGGAGGAGGCAAACACGTGGTCCACTGCAAACTTGATGGCCCTGCCAGTCTACAAAAAGAAGTGAATTAAAAAAAATAATTTTACACCAGACACCAGACCTTACACAACCCCAAAGGTTATTTGTGTCCCTGACTGATCTGCCAAGTGAACATGTTAAAGACTACTCAATGAAACCACTAGCCATTCCCAGTCAAGCATAGACATTTTAACAGAGGTCTTTGGAAATGCAAAAGTTGAGTATTACAGCTGCAGAATTTACAGGGATGCATGTGCAAGTCTGTTTGGTGACCATGCTTGTGGCCGTGTTGTGTGGTCATCCTGCTGCAGATGCAGTGTTGGCAAGTGGCACCAGTGAACATGCCTAAATGTGCAGTCTGCTTTTATGTGACGCTTTAAAGGTTGCATCATAGGAGTAAAGTCTGTTTTGTTCCTTCACTATGCTTTGACATGAATAGTTTGTAGGAGCTGGCCACCTGTGTAATAATTTATCCTTTACCCATTTTCCCACCGATTGTTTCATAATTTTTGATATGCTTTGTTTAACTTCGCTTCCAGTGGAGTCAAAAGTTTCATTCCTTCCCTCTCCACTCTGCTATTACAACCAAGCAGTGTTGCTTATAACTTGTGCAGTTTTTTTCTGCGTAATTGTTTATATTCCTATATCTATTTACTAGGGGTGCAACGATACTCGTATCAATATTGAACCGTTCGATACAGTGCTTTCGGTTCGGTACGCATATGTATCGAACAATACAAAATTTTTCATTTATTTTATCAACTTTTCTTCTGGCGATGCTGTCTGTGTTGAGCGCTCAGTGGATCTGCGTTCGACTACTCCGCCTAGGCTGCACTGTCGAGCGCAGCGCAAGCTAGCAAGACAGAAGCTAAACTCGTTGCAACATGGCAAATTGAACCTCCCCCACCCTCATTCAGATCTGGCCTTTGGAACTATTTTGGTCTTCATGTGACGTATGACCCTGAAGGTAAGTGCTCATGGACAAAAGTAAAACAGTATGTTGGATGTGCCACGCAATGCTCAATTACATGGGTGGGAACTAGTGTGTTAGCGCAGTTTGTTTGTTAACGTGTTGACACCGTCCAGCCCCACGCACGGGGCGATCCGCGGTAGCTCGTTAACGGAGATTTGCCGTTAACGTCATTTCAGATTTACGCTGACAGCACTAGTGGGAACACAACGAATATGACTGCACATTTACGCCGACATCATCCTAGTGCAAAGACAACTGGAAGCAGACAAAAACAACAAGCACACATGCTACAAACTTTACCCGAGTCATTTAGACAGCCGTTAGCACATGATTCTCCTTATGGGGACCTGATATGTTTAATATGCTGCTGAGAATATAGCCCAGAAGAAGCGGATAGTATAGCTTTTATTTTGGAAAGAGACATTTCTCTGTAATAAATTCTCTTTTCCAAAGATGAGTGATTTCTCCATCAGATATATTTATTATTTTATCCCTTTGTTGTTTCAGCAACATTAAATTTAAAAACTGTACCTTTGAGTTAAAATATATATTTATAATTTTAATAAATGACAAATTAAAAAAGCATGAACATTTTTTTGTATCGAAAAAATATCGAACCGTGACACCAAAGTATCGAACCGAACCGTGAATTTTGTGTATCGTTGCACCCCTACTATTTACATATAAATGATCTAAATTACTAATCCTTTTATTTATGTCAAGTCTTAATATTCTGCTTACATGTCCTGTGCACAATGTTGGGGAAGCTTCTTTAAAGACATAGTTTTGCAAAATACTTCATAACAGACAAGCTGGACAGCAGAGATACTCTGTTCTGTTTCCTAAAACTACTAAATTAGTTTGCAAAAACAAAAACTGATCAAGTTCACAGCGTAGCTATGATAACGTGTAACATGTAATAACAAAATAACATTGGCAGCAAAGCTTCACTGCTTATGGAAACAGTGCAGCACTGAGAAACGCCTGCCCTTTCGCTCATGCAATAAGCAAAGGTCAAGTGTGTGGAGACGGCTGCCTCACAACTGCACTGACTGAGCGTGTCGTAAGGATCGTACAGAAGAAGTAGGACGGCTTTGAGTAGGGAGGGGATTCAGTTACAGTAGAAATGCAATGGTCCTAACACACAAAGTTAACGCACATGTGTCACACAGTATTATCACTGTGGACATACAAATGCACAAGAATCACAGTTCATCACAATACAGTTTTAGCACATCACATTTCCCCTGTGCTAACCGATACACAAGTAGACAGTTATCTATTATCTAGTTATATGTTTGTATTTTATGATGATTATTTAATGGGATATTAATAATGTGATGCCCCCTGTCACATAGCCCGACAGAACAGCTGGTGTCCACCTGGAAACCATCAATCAACAGGGAAAAATATTCCCCAGTGGGTTGTGAGTGGGTACTGGGAGTTGCTAGCAGTCACTGTGAAATGAATTGCTGTACCTCAGTCATGAAGGCCTAAAGTCTGGTCATTAACCAGGGAAAAGTGTGCATTTCCAACCAGTTGGTAAGGTGGTTGTCAGGGCTGCTGGCTGTCATCTGGTGTATTTGGCTGCAAATACATTTATTTGCAGCTCATTTCACAGTGACTGCAGGAAAAACATAACTGCTTTTGTTACTAGTAAGTTTGTCTGGTTGGTTAATATGTTAGATGTGTAACCACTCGCCAAGTACACACTCAGGGTGTGTGGAACTGTGAAGAGTGCAACATGAAGCAGAAATATGAACCTCCAAAAGTTGATTCTGTTCATCTGGACGTAGCGTTTTGTGGGAGAAACGTTTCGTCTCTCATCCAAGTCTCAGCTGACTGAGATTTACTTTCCTGGATGATTGAGAATGCATCAAGACAGAAATAATAATAATAATAATGGATTGCATTTATATAGCGCTTTTCGGGGCCCTCAAAGCCCTTTACAGTTCCACTATTCATTCACTCTTACATTCACACACTGGTGGAGGCAGCTACAGTTGTAGCCACAGCTGTTCTGGGACAGACTGACAGAAGTGAGGCTGCCATATGGCACCATCGGCCCCTCTGGCCATCACCAGTAGGTGGTAGGTGAAGTGTCTTGCCCAAGGACACAACGACCGAGACTGTCCGAGCCGGGGCTGGAACCGGCAACCTTCCGATTACAAGACGAACTGCCAACTCTTTGAGCCACGATCGGAAATAGTATGAAACTTTCCCTTCAAAGTGAAAAATGTTGGTAACAAAGAGTTTGGAGACAAACTGCTGTTTGTGTTGCTGGTTTGCAAGCAGGTGTTTGCATCTTCCATGCAAACTAAGGCGACTGCAGCAATCACAAAGCGCTTTTTGGATTTCCCCCATTGACACCAAAGCAACCTGCAGCAGCTAAAGCTACTTGCCAACCCCTCTGTGAGTTTCTCCTTCACCTCAGGTTAGCTCATTTCTATTCAGTCACCGAATAAGTCAAGAAATACAAATATCGGCATGTGTTACATACATGTCGATGCTGCTGCATCTGTTTATTCTAAACACATCCCCACGATACATGATTTTATATGTTCTTCTGCAAATTAGGACATTTAAGGAGAAAAGGTCCTGCCTGTGTGTTTCCTCCCAGGTAGCTGATGCTCCGTATGGCCTTGATGAGCTCTGCTACTCCCTGGTGTTTCCCAAGAGGAATCTCCAGCCGAGGTGTGTCACTGTATTGTATCACAGCCACCTACAGGTGACACAACAAAACTTATCTGAGTGGATCTCTGTTGTGTGTAATGCACCAAATAACTCGAGTGAGGAAAACTGCAGTAAATCTGAAAGGAAATTGGAGGTTGTTCAAATCATTCTCATTATGCACAGCATGCAGCATTACCTGTGTGTAGTGGGAACTGATATCAAACTGGCTGGTGATGTTGATGAGCCACTGCTTGGCAGTGTCAAAGTCCGAGACGCCAACACTCCATGAGCCATCAATGATGTATACCAGGTCATTGACAGCCGTGCTGCAGCCTGTGCACATAAAGATATATACACGGTCATTAAAGAGAAGCCATTACACTCAGGAGACTTAACAGATCAGTTTTATGATCTGCTTTCATCCAAAGGTGCATGTCATCAGTACCTGCTCTCACATCTTCCTCCTCTGCAGCATCCACTGTCGTCAGTAGTAAAATTACACTCCATACTGACCACAGCAACATGGCTCTGTAGGAGAACAGTGCACCGCAGGCCAGCCCAACCTACATAAAAACAAAAAGAAAGCTTCTTATCGTAACGATTAGGCAAACATTCTTTCACACCTATGAACAGATTACCATTAAATTATGGCCTAAACTATGACCACGCCCCCAAAACCTGCTGAGGTATTAGCTCTACGAGCACGCTGTACGGCACAGAGCTGTGAGCTGAGCCATCAGTGCTAAAACGTTCCTCGACACTTTTGATTTCTGACGCAATCAGACAGCAGTTACAGGAGTAAATGAGCTTCCCTGAGGTGCTGAGTTATGAGAAGTAAAAATAAGAAGTAAACAACTGCACGGCAAAATGCTGCAGCAGTTAAATGCACATGTTTGTGTGTGGAACGTGCAGAATTTCCTTACATAGAAAAGTCTTTGCATGCACAGTTATGGTCACATGTTTATATACACGCACCATGGATGTGGATTTTGGGGCTCTTCTTGTTCTTGTTCCAGAGTGGAATGATTGTACAACATCTTTAATAACTTCAAATAAAAAAGAAATTAGGTGGGCGGATCTTTACTGAATTCCCTGGACTTCCCAGGATTCACACAAAGCAGGTCCATTCGATCCGTGGATACATATTTATTTAGATATAAAGTTATAGTCAGAAAATAATTGAGTTGTGGGAACCAGAGTGGGCATATGCAAATGAGCTGAGAATGAAAGCCAGCAAGAATAACTCTGTGTTTGCTCTGTAATTCAATGCAGTTACACACAGAAGCAGAAATAAAGACTCATAAATCAGTCAGCCAATCACTGCTGGTTTGGCCATAACACCCCTGCTTTCTCCTTTTCCATTTCTGCCACATCAAACACAATAAGGACACAATGACTCTGACTGTCACATTGTTCCTTCCTGTGTGAAAACATATGACAGTCATTGATGCTGTTTTTCACTCTGTTATCAGTTTGAATATTGTTCACAGTTTCTCAGATGTGGTGGAAACACGAGGAGGAAATGAGACTTCCTGTGTAGCTAAGGAGCCTATGGCTTAAAGAGATTTTCAAACCATGAACCTGCTCATCATTGTCATAACTCATAGAGGGATTTCCCAGCCCAGGAACTAGAAACTATCAAAGCTCTCAGAGCATTGATTTGGTCTCTTTTTATGATTGGCAACAGGTCATTAGCTGTGTTTCAGAAGTACAGATAGGGAGGAGCTCACCACTCTGTGAAACACTACGTGGGTTTTAACAGTTAATCAGTGCAAGTTATCATTTCTAAGTGATTGAAACCATATTCTGCATGTGCTGAAACAATATGGCTCGCTAATACGTGCTAAACTGGCTCCCTGCACTCAAGACAGCACAAAAACAACACCATTTTTCTCAAAATGAAACGTAAATACACACATTTTTATCTCAACTTGCTACTTCAAAGTAAATCAGTGTACGTGAATAGCTTCATCGTCAGCACTTTGCCCTTTCTGTGCCACACATAGTGCACCAGGGAGATGTGTAGGTTAGCCGTCCCCCCTCAGACCAGCTGAAGCCAGCAGAACTCTTGTGAAAGAAACCTTTCCTTTTTTACCCCACTGTCATCACGAAACTCACGACAAACAAAAAGTACAACACTTCCATTCTGACACACTCCATCATGTTGTTGCAGCTGTTGCTAGCTGCTGCTATTCCAGCCATCAGCTGGCTGCAATTAAGCCACCTTGGGGAGCTCCCCAGTGAGCAGTTACCCTGCAGCCCTGGAGCACATTTAGCCTGCCTTTAAGGAGTAACTTGTCACTAAGCTGAAAAACTCTGTTTCATATTCGCTTTCACCTGCATGTAACCAAATGTTTCACTGCTGTCACCGAGCTCAGTGTGTAGTCAGTACAGCATGAACGAGAAGTCAAACAGCTGGAGGTCAGCTAGAGCAAGATATAACTGCTTTAAATGCTTCAGTGTTATTACAGTCATTACGTACTGGCTTTGTGTGTGTTTTCAGCTAGAGCTAAATCATGCTACCAGAGGAACTCTGTCCTGAACAACAGACACTGAGCACTAAAACATGTATGCAAGGACTCAGCCCACGTCCAGTGGACACACTGTGTTGTAATATGCAGCTGGTACATACTGCATGTGATATATGATGTGAGAATGAGTCCAGAGTGTCTTGTGAAATGACTACATCTCTGTCTCTGTCTCTCCTCTGTCCCCTCTCCTCTCACCTCCTCCTCCTCCTCCTCTGTGTTGTAAAATTCTTTTGTGAGTTTTTTATTTCATGCCATACCATGCAACACATGATGGAGCTTTCCCTGTTTTCATTCGGCAGCACAAACATGGCTCCACCGACCACAAGGCAGGCCCAGAGAAAATAACAACGTGAGCAGAAACACAGGCATGGCAGAGAAGGCTGCGCTGTGCTGGCACAGGCTTTAAAGACAGGGGAGGATCCGTGGGCTGCAGAGAGTACAGCCACCACAACCTTTCTTTGACATGGTCCTCTCCCTGTAATGCTTGTTCTCCGAAATATTTTTAAACCAGAAACACCGAAAGAATAGGCAGTGTGTGCAAAACCTTGACAGGAATCACTAAGAATTGTTATTAAGTAACTTTTTTGTATTACTGCTTACATATTCCTCTCTACAAGATCAAACTGGTGAATAAATTTAAATTAAATGGACATTTAAACGCCATATAAGTTATATGTAGGTAACATGGGTAGTAAGTTTGCTACAGGCTTGAAATGGGCAAACTCTATGTTTACTATAAAAGGCCTCTGTGTGTTTAGGAGCATGGGTTCATCATGGGTGTGTTCTGAGTTTTAGAATGAATCCCAGTTTCTGCTTTAAAGTGAATTAAGAGCCACTGAAAAGATGAGCTGGGTGCTGTTTTTATCACTCGTGAGTTAATCAGGTTGATACATGGAGTCCTCGAGCCACATATGAGATGCAGGCAAACATCTCTGTGTAGTTTGGGTCTGTTGCCACTTGCAGAGTCACTGAAGATCGATAAAGGTTGTTCTGAATCATTATTGTTAACGACCATGAAACGTTTCTATCGTGTTGGGGAGGATCTCTTCCAGAATAATAATGCCTTCTTGTCCATTCTTGTTTTTGTTTACACGGGTGACTGAACCAGGTTTTGGGACAATATGTCATGGAAAGTCTTTATTTTGTTGGACGACAAATGACAACATACCAGGTCCTGGGGTAAAAACATACCATATGTTGTACTTTTCCAGCAAGAAATTACTATATCATTACTTTTAAAAATACTCCAGCAGATTTTTTTAGGAGGCAGCTCTTATTTGTGTTTGTTGCCCATAGCAGTGCGACTGAAAGTGCCAGATTTTATTACTGTATAGTTTAGATTAAAGTTGGTTAGCTTTATAGCTTGCTTGCTCATTTTATCTAGTAGACCAGCTGGTAGCTAGCTTCTGACTGATCTGAATGGTAGAAAAATTGCTAATCTGAGATGCTAATGTTCTTTTTATTGTGATAATTAAGCTGCATAAGCAGACATAAGTAAAAATGTAAAAATTCAACACTGGTCTTAACTGGGATTTTGCACCCTGAATAGTAAAAAGAACAATGGGAAATGTATCGTGGCTTTCACAGATACTGACTCTGAATTGACTGAAGCTTTGAAGGGTGCTTATACTTTTCACCCACTATACAGTGAGCAGCTTTTATTTTCTGCAACATTTCCAATCAGTGCAACATTATCAGGCCACGTTAATAAAGAAAAAACATGCGCAATTGAATAATTGACCATGTTGATCATTTAAAGGCCCAAATATAATTATTCAGGTCTTCTCACTGTCCGCTGTATGTCAAGGTGGGAGAGTTACCTCGCTATCACTTTTTATGTCATGGAATCGTGTGAGTGCACAGCTGTAAGCAAACACCGAATCTTTACTTAAGGAAAGGAAAAGACACAATGTTACATTAAAATGTTAAACTATTCAATATTAACTTTAATATTTACTATAATTCAATAGAACTTTCACAGGGAGAAAAAACTACAGTAATGTTAGCTACATTCCATTTAGTGCATGTTAATTCACTGTCATGTCTCATGAGGCTTAATGGAGACACTTAATGGGAATAAGTCATCTCTATTATACCTCTGCTTTCCCCATGCTGATGTGCAAAAATATGAAAAAGGTCTACAGAGTGAGGCTAGTTTATCTGTCCAAATGAGAGCTTCATCTGACCTCAGCTGTCACTAGGTCATGCTCTCAGCACATGCATCCCTGACAGCTCAACTCATTCAGCAAGTCTGGAGATCCACAGGTACCCCAGGGGCAGAAATATCAGACTGAAGCTACAGACTGAGCTATGTGTGCATTATACTTGTAGTTATATTGTTTATTGTAATATTAGATATTGAGTCCTGGTAATTTTAACTGCAGCAATTATATTTTCTGTGAATGTGCTGATAAAACTGGAACTGATGGTTTGAATGCAAACACATATTTAATTGAGCCAAAGTCTCACAGCTGTATTATGAATGTGTAAGCCTGTTCAGTTGTATAGCATCCTGGGTAAAGATGGAAAACTGTGATTAATGTGGAGGCAGTGGCTGTAATAGTAGAAATGAGTCCTGCCTCTTTGAAGGCTGCAGTGCAGCCTGTGCAGAAGCATGTGCTAATTACAGTGTTAGTGCACCACATGCGCCGGAATAGTTGCTGCTTTTAGCCTCATGTCAGGCTGCTGCTAGCCCCCTTTGCTAACTGCTAACATGTTGAAAGTATAAAGTATCCTTTGTGTGGATGTTTCATCCTTATGTGTGAATACTAAGCATCTGTTGTACAAATCTTTCTTTTCAGAACCACAAACACACACACACACACATATGCACACAGATGTATATTCATACCTACATCCTTCAATAAAACTACAGCTGGACTGTGCATCATGGCTTCTACACATTTCTGAACAATTCACCAGCCTCAGTACCAAAGTGTTATTTAGCTTCCTATTATGAAAGTCTCTTTATCGAGAACCAGCGTATTCATTTATGTCCTCTGAGCTACCCTCCTACGTCCTGATCTACTAAATAAAGGACATGCAGGGCCTTCCACAGATATCTCATTTGCTTGGGTGGCCTCCACAACGTCCAGAGAGGAAGGAAATCACAAAAAAGTTCAATGGGAAGATTCTCGTTCCCTCGGTTCTCAGGAGGATATAGCGCTTTTCTATTCAATTTGAGCACTCACAACACTTTCTACTACAAGTCTCATTCACCCAGTCCCCCACACACACTCATACAATGCTTTCATCTGTACCTCTGCACTCTCACTGCTGACACTCACACTCCGACGGACACATCATGAGCAACAGGAGGAGCCGGGGATTAAGCCACCGGCCTTCTAAATCATCCTGCTCGACCATAAAAGAGACAACATTCCCACTTTAATGAGAAGAACCAAACAAACCTGCATAAGCTGTGGGTTTCACATAAAAGCAGGCAATCGTTGCTAACACTGGCAAGTATTTTTCAAGACACTAACATTTTTGGTACAACTAACCCTTTCTTCTTCAGACATGAGCCTGTGAGCTCAGTGAAATGGCTTATTTGTACAACTAAATGGCACAGTGCCCTAATTAAGGTTATTAGCTGTGCCTGTGCTTTTCCTACTATAGCGAGTGGAAGTGTTTGGCACATGGGCACTGAATTCAAACATCTCTTATATGACACATGGGAACGATTGGTCTACAGAGTGGGCTAATTCACCTAAATGATAAATGTTTGCATCGCACGAACGCTGCCATAACTGGGATGCTTGAGTTTTTCCATGACTTTGCAAATTCTAATTTAAGCTAAGAGGGAAGCTTTGCGACTGTTCCCTGAGCAGCCTCTGTCCAGTTAGATAACAGCGTATCTGAACTAGCTCCACCACATGAATGGCTGCTGGATTCAAAAGTAGGCACTGCCTGCCTGCACAGATCAGCTCAACCTGTCCTCTTTTCTGGAGTGAAGCTGAGTCCCAAGCTGAGAGCAATAAGTCAGACTGGATGGGACCGGCTAAGACTCAGAACAGAACTTGATTCGTACACACTCCTGATCAACACTTTAAAATACAAGTAATTATAACCATGTACAAATTACGTAAAGACGCAATTCAATTGATTTGATGTGAAATTTAAAGTTATGCTGTTTCCCCATTTCTGTCTTCATGCTGCTCTAATGGCAGATGCTCATATTAAACATGGGCTGACTGTCTGAGAGTATTTGTCCAAGTACAAATCCTAAACAGCTCTTTCGTTATAGCAGCTGGATTCCTTTAGAGAGTAGGCGGACTTTTAACCCAACTTTAAATGGCTGAGGTGGAAAAGGATAAAAGAAAGTAAAAGATACAGATGTAAGACATCCAAAGACAGAACATCAACAGTAAAAGAGGGAAACAACACACCAGTGGAGATCATTCATAACCGTTCACTGTTTTTATCTTTACCAGGTCAGGAAAAAACCACACAGACACTCTTTTTGCTTCTTCTCTTTGCATCCACCATTCCTCGCTTCTTCTTTTCCACACATCAGTCAGTAGACATGGAGAGGTGTGTACTGAACCTGAATTCCTCCAAAACCTCACTCTTCTTCTAGCAAACCAGAAGTGCAGTTTACCAACCACACGAGCAGCCTCCGCTGGCTTCAGCATCCCAGAACATTCCTGGTGCATAAATGTTGCTGGGATTGCTCAGCGCCTTTCACTGGTCCATGTAATATGATGACTGCGGAGAGCAGCACTGCTACTGGATCCCAACCTGTTCAAGTACACTATAGCTTTCTCAGTTAAAATAATATGATTGTTTTTCCAATACATTTTGAGTGGATAAATCTGGAACGGTATTATTTTAGCCGTGAAGTTAGACACATTGTATCCGCTTTAGAAAATGCTTTCAAATGCTGACGCCTGCATTCTACACACACTTTACCTACTTGTAACTCATTTCCTCTGAAAGCTTAACAAACAATAAATGTGTCACATCATTTAATTAATGCCACTGCGTCTTACAAAAAGTATTCTCCAAAGATGGCACGTGACTCTCTGAGGCAACGTATCAAACAGAAGATACTCGTGCCCTAAAGCAGCTTTACTGTCTATTTTACTAAAAGGTGTTTGACAAACTAAATATCATTTTTATAATAATTGTGACTTGACACATGGGGATTGTGCCCACAGACTCAACAGGAAAGTGTTTCCTGATGTTAAAGAGCTCCTACATTTCTTTCTCATCACGCTGCTTGACATTAATTCAGTTCAATTCATTCCACTGTTTATAGCACCAAATCGCAACAACAGTCCCTGAAGGCACTTTGTGCTGTAAGAGGGCAATACAGAGAAAACTCCAACAATTCGATCTCTCCCTATGAGCGAGTACCTGCCTACAGTAGGAAGGAAAACTTAACAGGAAGAAACCTCCAACAGAAACAGGCTCAGCGAGGGGCGGGGCCATCTGCCGTGACCTGATGGTGGTGAGGGGAGGGAGACAGGACTAAAGACACGCTGTGGAAAAGAACTAATGATTAAATGCAAAGTGGAGTATATAAACACAGAGAGTGAAGAAGAGGCAGTGCATCATGGGAAGCTCCCAGTACCTAGCGCAGAATAACTAGGGGTGGATTCAGGGTCAGCAGAATAAGTACGAGCCTTATCAAAAAGAAGAAAGAGGGTACGTGTGCTTCACCAGAGCTGATCTGGACAAGCAACTCCACTTCCTCTTCATGACCTTGTAGAGAAAATTGGATACAAGCCTAAAAAAAGTGAATTTTACACCTGCTTCAATACAAGAAACTTGCAAGATGTTCTTAAATTGAAATAAACTGATGATAACGAATGGAAGCCAGTTTCACACATAAAAAGCTAGCCTTCTACTCGTGCATGCTAACAGCTCAGTAATACGACAAACACTCGATGCAGGCTTTAACAGATGATAATGACACTTTATGAGTGTAATCAAAACCCAACAGAAACGTTAATGTGCCCGAACATGAATATTACTCACAAAACCAATATAAAACTCTGACAGTTGAAATATATCGATTGTCTCTTATTGTTTAGAGAAGAAGTTTTCTCTTTGTAAGACCCCAAAGCAGTGTCCATCTTTTATTTACAGCCTGTAGTTCTGCTAGGCCGCTTCGGTTTTGACCTCATGCCGTCGGCTACATCCTGGCATTAATTTATCTCTATATTCTGAACACTGTCCAAAACATATTTCCTGCGGTTTCACAGGTAGATCAGGGACTGATCCTTCAAATACATTTTGTTCCGTTGGAACTGCAGCCTGATTATCCCTGTTTATTGTCATGTAACACTTATATGCAGTAACAGACAAAAAGAAATATAGATCCAGATGTGAGGTTCTCTGTGATGAGAACTTCACATCTGGATTTAATCTTGTCGGATTAAATGCCTCCTGTTTAAAAGATGAGCAGTACACTTTTGATTTCACTAAAGAATGTTTGGTAAATGAAATTCTCAATATTTATGTCAGGTTTTCCAGTTACTTGAGATTTCACAGATGCTGTTTCAATTTCAAGTCACATTTTGCTTCTTCTCTGCTCAGTTATTGCTTCTTTCTACGTAACAGCACGTTTTGTGCCTTTTCTAGATTTGTGTTACAGTTACATGAACTTGATTAGTGCTCTGATTAGGGACTGACCTGAAGATCTGAAGAGTGGAAAACATCCCAGTGAAGTAACATAATGCGATAGGGTTGTGTTCGGACAATGAAGGGGTTAGAGTTCATAGATTCATCTTGTCTGCCCAGAGTGATGACATGTTGGCTCAGGGTAACCTGACATTTTAAACCAATGTTTCTACAGACCTGCTCAACCAGCCACAGCTAGCACAGGTAAAGGTACAAAGACATCAGTGACAGAGCTCTGTTTGCAACGCAGCCTTTACAAATACACTGCTTTGTATCTCCTGCTCGTCAAACCAGGTAATATTTTACCAGATCCGATCTTTCCTCTGTCAAAAACCAACGAGCAGCTGATGTCAAAAATAACTGCAGTGACCGAGCAGAACTTTCACTGTCATCTCTTGTTCAAAGATAATTGGTGACTGCATCTGAAAACTGCACTTTTCTTCCATGCGATCCATGACGATCTTAAAAACTGTCCGGCACACACCTTTTCCATCGTTTCCAATTTATTGTGTTGCTGTACAGTGGATACAGTAATTAGAAGTTATTTCAGGGAACAGACATAACTGACAGCGTAACTTAAACATGCCAAGAAACACACAGGGAGGCTGGTGCTTTCCAGTAAAGCTGAGGACCTCAACTCTCTGACCCATAATCACAGAGTTTGATGTATGACTTCTGCAGTATATTTAGCTTCTTGTTGTCCTGATGGCCGGTCAGTTTTGGCCAAACCAAACTGACGCTGTGGTAACATCGCATTTTAGACAAGATGCATGCATATCGCAGATTAAGTAGTAAATGAAACAACAACCACTATCCTGAGCAGAGATGGGCAGAACAGAGAAGTCCAGGAAAGGAAGAGTAGCTGGCAATCTAATGGACAGCTACTCTGTCCAGGCTTCCTCCTCATAAAGCTACACTGTGTGAGAGCATGTGTAATAAAGAAGTGTTGACAGGTCCTTACCTTTCTCCTTTTCTCCTTCAGCTGCAACAAGCCAATGATGAATGCGACTCTGCTGGGAGACGCTGAAGAGAGAGGACGCCTGGCTCGGCAGTGACAGTCCTCCTCCTGGTTGGCAGAGGGTGCAGTGGGAGTGTCAGGGCAGCCTTTGTAAACTGTGGCCAACTCCACCACGGAATATGACACAACTAAGACCAACGTATATCCAGTGTGGATCTACTCACACACACTTACATGCACGGTGCTACTAGATGTGTGAAAAAGGCTTACAGGTCTGACTATATAAATGACTCATTTAACATTCAATGTGAAATAAACAACAAACAGTTAATAAACTTAACTGAGCTAAGTGAGAGTAGGAGCCTCATTCAGTGAAGGTTGTTAAGTTAAACAACAGTTTCTCTGAGTCTGAGATAAAGGGGATCAAGTGTTGAGCCTGTGATCAGCAGTCGTGTAATAAAGCACGGCAGCACTGTGGTTTCACAGCACGCTGTTTTCTGCAGCTGTACAGGAGATGAGTTCAATTAAAGGGTTACAGAAGCTCTGCAGCGAGAGATGAAAAAGCAGCTGCGGCTCACGTTGAATCACTGCGATAAAGTCGCGATCACTGACAAACGGAAATGACACGTTACACTCCGTCTGCTCCTCACAGACCAACCCATGGGAAAACTTGGATTTTAGCATCATTTTCTACAATAACATTTGGATACATGTGTTATCAAACCATATACTGTACTTAAAAATTAAGCTGAAGCAAAAGACTCAACTGTGTGTAACAGCAAACAGCAGAGCGGGGAAGGTTGAGGTTACCTTTGCTCAATAAAAAAGTAGAATTATGTTTAACATGTTTCTGAGAGAAACTAATGTGTTGTCTCTCTGTAATCTCA
Organism: Diplotaxodon limnothrissa; assembly: GCF_057381915.1. Classification (NCBI taxonomy): domain Eukaryota; kingdom Metazoa; phylum Chordata; class Actinopteri; order Cichliformes; family Cichlidae; genus Diplotaxodon; species Diplotaxodon limnothrissa. Next base: position 4,151,911 of record NC_140604.1, on the reverse strand, counting down.
GCCCATTATTACTCAAAGAAAATCGATTTAATTGAAAATTCACAATAAAATTGTGAAAAGTGCAAAGTGGAGGCTGTTTATAGTAGTTGACATAATTTTTTGTAGTATAATTTGTTTGTTTTCTTTATTTATGTGTATTCATATGAGCACAGCAGTGAAAAAATAATATGTTAATATATATATACCGAACACATTATTAATGAGCTTGAAGTTCAAGATTCAACATACAGCATTAGTTACATGGATACCGCTGTCACACTTTTGTATGGGAGGTGCTGCTGGTAGTTACTGCCACTCTTGTAATTTCCAGATGTTTCCTCCAGAGGGCGGTCTTGCCTCAATGAACAGTACTGATGGCTCGTGATCTTCGCTTTAAACTGGAAAAACTGTCCAGGAGATATTAACCTTTTAGCATATTTTGCCCCTAAAATAGGGATTGGAACACATTTGGACAGATACAGATTAATTAAAATAAATACTTATCCTTTGGGTTGCTGATCAATTTTAAATGTGAGGTGATCCTATATTTTAAATAGAAGTGTTTTAATGAAGTCTTGTTTTCAGCACTTCAATAAAGTTCAATAAAGTTTCATCAGTAAGTGGAATTTAGAAACGAATCATCAGCCTCCATGTTTTACAAAAAGAATTTCTAATGTAGGTTCGTTTCACCACAGAGCAGTTTCTCTCTTTGCTTCAGTTCTTGTTTGACCCAGAGAAGATAGTGGCGTTTCATGTTCATATGTGTGGCTTCTTTTGTGCATCATAAAGCTTTAACCATGGATTTGAGGATGGCACAGCAAACTGTTCACAGACAGTGATTTCTGGAAGTTTTCCTGAGCCCATGCAGTGACCTATAGTGGAGAACTATTGCTGAAGATCACTTTAAAAATGGGTGATGGGTATGTCGGCTGTGCCCACGAAGCATCTTTTTCTGGCCCTCGATTTAGTTTAGTGTTTCATGCACTACACTAAATCTCACTGAACAAATTAAGTAGCAGAATACGCTGTTTTGCATTAGAGTATGCCTATTACAGTAAAATTACAGGCCTGTAATTTGATTTTACGTTTGAGTTTTTCAAGTACAGTATTTCATTGTGCCACTGTAACTCCAACACCAGTCGCGCGGTGGCAGCAATGAGCTAACAGTAGTTGCCACACTGCCGTTAATGCAGAGTAGAAGAAGATTGTAACTTCGTGAAAAGGGCTTCTGTAGTGGCGCCGCGTCAGATGCTTAGCTAACAGTAATAACACGGTAAAACGACGGATATTCGGTTCTCGCTCAGTATTACGAGGCAGTGTGAGGTTGTCAGTAATGTATATTGGTCCGTCGTCTACACTTTGAAGGCTCTCTCGTAGCACTGATAATGCTGAAAATGAAGCTACCGACGAAAACGGGCGAGGAAGGAGGTAACCAAACGGCTAAGAACGATTCATTGGGTCGGCCGAAGCACCAACATGTTCTCGGGGCGGCATCTCCCTCCGTGGCGTATGACAAGCTGGGGGACTCGCCCAGACCTCCGGTGCATCCAGCACAACTGGACAAGGAGAGCGTCTTTGAGTGGTTCGGCCTGCACCTAAACCCTGCTAAGCGTATCGAGTTCATGTGCGGGCTGTTGCATATGTGCCAACCCCTGGAGCTCCGTTTTTTAGGATCTTACTTGGAGGATCTCGCTAGAAAAGATTACCATGTTTTACGGGACTTTGAGTTTCGAGCAAATAGTCCGAGCGATTTGGGAGTGTTAGCGGACGTGGTTGACCCAGTGATCAGGTCTAAACTCCTAGTCTGCCTGTCCCTCCTCGGGTCTGACAGCAGGGAATGTGCTGGAATACTCTTTCGGATACTCAGCCATGTCAACCCGGCCTTGTTCTGCAGAAATTACGACTGCCCCCTCCCTCCATTTAGGGACTCTCACGTTCACTCGCCGTGTCAGGCCGACAGTATGTACGGAGATTCAGAAGAAGACTGCGGCTTCTCTGCAAACGACACAGCCGGAGGACCTCTGGAGCAGATTGCGCTGCTTTTTACTATGGCGTCCCTGCACCCAGCCTTCCACTTCCACCAACGCCAAGTTGTTCGGGAACTGCTCGACAAAATAGAGCTTGCTATGGAGGAGGGAAAGCGTCAACGCCAGCGTAGATCAAACGTCCAAGCAACGGTAATGAGCAACAAACCAACTTTAGCCCATCTAAATCCTAAGCTAGCTTGTTAAACTCGCCCAACTTTAAAATGTGTTCTTCAGCAGAATTGGTTAAAGTGGGGAAAAACGTTAGATACATGTATTTCAAACTACGTAACATGAAAATGATGTCACATACTGGTAGAGTAGGCTCAGAGCAAGCATTATTCTGCTAGCATTAGCTGCCATTATACTATGCTATTACTAACATGAAAGCCAGCCGGTTACCCTGCTGCTAGCTACAGTTTGGGCAGCTGTTACACGCTGTCGCACGCTCGGAGCTGTTTTGTAGCCTGCTGTTTAACTGTATGGGTTACCATCATCTGTCTAACCGCCATTTACAGTGTAAGTCGATAACAAGCTTATTGGAGGGTAAGTTATGCCCTTATTAAAGCTATATTCAGATGCAATGCCAAGCGCTCCTCTGACAGCACTAATTCTCAAACAGAGCGCTTTCCAAGCGCCTCTGTGCTGTAGCAGGTGTTTGATAAAGAGCCGATCTCCCAACAATCACCCAGCCACACAGCTGAATATCCATCCATCCATCCATCCATCAAAAAACTCCTTTTAGCTGGTGTGGTCTTGATTTTCTATGAAAGGTGGGATTGGTAACATGTTTTGGTGTCTTATTTTAAAACGCTTTAGAATATATATACAAACAAAATAAAGCACGAGTTGGAAATGGACTCCCTGCAAGTGTATCTCATAATCTTATCAGCCAGATAAGATGAGTAGTGTTAACTGTAAGAATTGCACGTTAAAAGAAAGATGCAGAAAGCTTTCACTTGGGGAAGTGTGGTTCAAATCTCATGTCAGGCTTAAACTGCATTGAAGTATTTTTTTAAAATCATTTTTAAATTTTTCAGCTTTCATCTTTGGTTACTTTTTCTGGTGAAAAGGGCTTGGAGTGCTCAACAAAGCTAAAACCCCATGTCTGATTTGAGGGTCTATCTGCTCAGTAGTTCTCTGCTAATGCCTGTGGAAGGTCACGTAAAACCACTTGTCCAAAGCATTGCACATGGAGCAGTGTGGATGTTAATCCTAAAGGAAAGAAGGTTCCCACTGCTGGCACTGCCAATGTAATGTTAATGTACCTGCAAGCAGCACGACATTTTTGACACATTATTGCTGGGGGACCTGATGACACTGTATACAATACCAGACACTGACATATCAGTGGGAGCAGCAGAGATGCAGTGTGACCCCTGCTCCTTTGATCTGTTTTTCCTCCATCTATTGGCAACAAAAATTGCAAAAAATGTTGTTGTTTTTTCTCTTCATTGGATTTTTAAATCTCACCCCTGAACACAACCTCCTATAAAGTGGATAAGGTGTCATTATAACCCAGCCAAGTTAAGTGATTCCTTCGTGACATTAATAAGTATATTGAGTTATCAATGTATAGCTTTTTTAGCATACCTCCTTGGGCTGTTATCAACACCATTTATGACTGAATCCTTTAAACTGGCTGCTTTTTGTTTCGTCTAATCTGCTTCCAGATTTGTTAATATAATTCAAAGATATACCATAGAAATGCATCACAAAGTTGCATACAAAGCCAGGACATTTTGTCTACCTGAATATTATTTTTTTATAAGCAGGTTTACTGTGACATCCACTCTGAATTTTCTTACCTTTCCTCACCAGTCTGTGTTTAAGACTTCAGTGATTTCTCTGTTCTATAAGAGGATCCAAGCAACTCAGTAAGCCTGCTTTGTTTAACAGGCTTCACTTTGCTCCCCAATGACTGAAACTGAAATATTAATATCATTTCTGTAGTATTTAGCTGTTTCTTGATGTGAGCGTCCTGTAGCTCTGTGTAAACATGGTGGTCCCTCTTGTCTTCAAACAGCAGTTGTTAGTTCATTTGATTCCAATTAGGTACAAACTGTTGATTTCAGTCATTAAACCTGGTTCCACAGGTTTGTGTTATAAGTGGATAAAGTTCAAACCACAGGCTCTGTTGAAGCGTACAGGAGGGCATAATAACATCGGCCGCATTGAGAAAACGGTTTAATAGTTTTATCTATTAAACTATTGTTTCAGCTTTATTTTAGGAATGAACAAAACCTCAGTTAACTATCCTGAAGTCATGTGAGGAATGCAAAGCTCTTCTGTAGCCACTCAAGGGTGAGACCTTCCCTCTGCCTCATGAGAAACCCCTCACTCGTTTTAGAGTCTCAGCCACTCTAAGGGATCTGAGTTTGCATGTTGCTGCCTAACACGTGGGGGATATGTAGCAGGAAATAGCAGTCGCTATTCCCCATGTAAGATACTTAATAGAACAAAGTGTGAGTTGTTTGGTCATGAGACTTAGTTTCCAGCCCAGTCACATTATGCTAGTAGCAGCATACGTGTCTGTATCTCTGACTCGAAGGCTTTCTGCTCCACGAGTCCCAGGATGAAGTCATTGTGAGCCAGAACCCTGCCTGATGAAGATGCACTGCTCTTAATAAAATCACTCGTGCCCTTTTTAAAGAATAGTCTCTGGACTGTGCCACTGTCAAATGTGGGCAAACACATAGAGAAAGTGAAGGGTTTGAAACAAATGGAGGGTTCTGGGGTTTTGTTATGCATACATAATCTGTTTCATCCCTTGTGACTGACACAATGTTGTGCTTTGCTTGGCCTTCTTGTACCCACAGACGGATGCTGTAGCTTGGCTCTGTTCTGTACTATTTGTATTATGTATGCATATGTGCTCTTTTCCCTTTCTTTGCTCAGCATTTCTGTGGGTTCATGTTTCCTGTTGGCTTGTAATTTATCACAGACTAATATTTGCTTTGGGCCGTTGATTTCATTTTGTGTCAGAAGTGAATTATAAAGTCACTGCAATTAGTCTTACACTCCGTAGAAAAAGCTGAAAAATGTACTCAGAGATTAGAGATGGCACGATGCCACTTTTTTATGTCCGATACCATAAATTTGGATATCTGCCGATACCGATATGAATCCAATATAGTGAATTTTTTAATCAATAAAACTGATTTTTTTTAATATCTTGCTGCTTTTTGTATAAGTTCATACTGACGTTAAAAAAAAAAAAACCCAGTAAGGCTATTCTGTTATATCTGTATGTAAAAAAACACACTGCACCCAAAATATTTCATAGTTCAGCAAAACTGATCAATCTAATAAACTTAAACCTGCTCCATCCTCCCTATTCTGGTATTTTAAAGAGTAAGCAGCTCCCCCCCACCCTCCACCTCATGATGCTTAATCGATGTAATCAACTTTAATATGATGCAGTGTGGAAAAAAGAAAAAATGCACAGAAATAAATAATTTTTCAAGAATAATAAAATAGATTCAACATCTTTCTTCTACAGAACTGCAGACTGCACAGATGGTATCTTCCCAAAGGAAAAAGTACTATAGCTTACTAGTATATTAGACTTAACAGTTACTATATACAGTAATGGACTTCTATATATTTAACATCAGATTAAAACTTTGGGTGTCAGATTCAGATAATTATTTATTGAAAGCTCGACATTTTAAATGAGAATAAGAAAGAAAAGTATGTCTTTGTGCCCCCTTTTCCCTGTTATTGCCCTATCGGCCCCCCTGGCTAAACTTTGCTAGATCCGCCCCTGCACAGTTACAGCCGTCAGCTGTAGAAAAAGATCCTGGTGTAGAAAGTAATATTAAATAAATTCCAACAACAGCTGATCAAGCTTAAACGTGCTGCTGTTGTTCAGCCGCTGGTTTCCTCTTTCTGGTGCAAAGTGAGACAAAAACAAAGAAGAGAGACGGACTCGCGACAGAAAAGCCGATCAGCTGATCACTGATCAGTTTCACGATTGAAGTAGCAGCAGCAGAGAGAGAGAGAGAGAGGCAGTCGCTCCATATATCGCTTGTTAAGCTTTACAAACATTCAGAGATGAACTTACACACTTGCTTTACTTCTCTGGGATCACTTCAGAGATGAAATGCTGGTTTGGTAGTGAGACTACAAATACACACAGCCGCTCTATCACTGAGCACACTGCTCCGACGTGCTACGGTTATGAGCCGAGTTACGCCGTGTCGCAAGTTTTGTGAGGTGCTTTTTTGATATTTAATGGATCGGATTACATTTTTTATTTCTCTCCGATATCCGATCCAGTAATTTACGTCAGTATCGAATTACATACTGATACGTAATATGGGATCGGTCCATCAGAGATCCTGGGATAGTATTCCAATTCCCTTCATTGATCTCCAGCTGTGTATTGTGGGAAAAGTAAAACAAACCACTGGTGGTGTTGATCGAACTTTGCCTTAGTAATTTGCACCCACAGTTGTTTAAATTGAAATGTCATAGGTAACTGTGACACTTGTGAAATGCAGTACTTTCTAAGTAGAGCTCAGCGTGCAGTGAATTATTATGTTTCCAACTTTGAGTGTTTGTTTTCCAGGAGCTGATGGGCCAGAAGGGAGATTACCTGGCCTCTCAAGGGCTTGGGCTAGGAGAGTGTCCAGCCTCCCATCCACCTTGCCAGAGCCGACGGTCCAGCCGCAGGGCAACACAGAGAGAAGGTGAATAGAAAGGGTGCACATACTGAACACGATGGCAATTATGTGCTGCAGGTGCAACTGAGATCGTGGCAGCTTTGATATGTGCCCTGAGTCAGTTTCACGAGTAGCTCTTTTTCTTTGCTGTAATCATTTCTAAGGCACTAATGGTTTTTGTTATGTTGGCACTTTGTACAGCCGCAGAGAAGCCAATGCACATTTTTCTCTACTTGCTGATTTATTCATGGCAGGTGCTGAAGTGACCCTGATATTGTATGGGCTTAAATAATTCAACAGGCTTTCAGTAGACCTGTACTACTGTGTCTGAAGACGGTATTAGCTATGTTGCTGTTTTTATGGAAAAACGATATCATTAGTGTGTCCTCTGTGTTTGTGCAGCTGTGCATATCGAGGGAATTGTGCTTAGGGGCATCTGTCGGAAGAGAACGGACAAGGAATACAATTTTGAGGTAGGTAACCGCACACGCACTCTCGGGCACTGCTTCAGATCAGGTCAAGTCAAAGATGAGCTGTGATGTTAAGTTACAAATCTGAATTTTTACTGTTAACCTTTGAGTAGCTTTGCATGATTGACAGTTCAAAATAAGAAGTCTGTTATTGCAATAAATTGTCTTTTTCCTGTCGTTGGCTTTTCCAAATACACGTGTATACAGGCAAAGGGTCACTGGTTGTTTTGCTAACTTGCTGCTTCTCAGGCGGGTCTGAACAAGTTTGTTTGCCCTTATATTCACCACATGTGATAGTGACAGAAAGTTAAGGCTCCTCCTTCTTGTAGAAACTTTGTCTGTTCCTTTTTTGTTCGTATACCTGCTCAGTACCACGTACAGAAACTTGCTTTCTGCTCTGCCACCAACACCTGCAGCTGTGAACTTGATCATGCAAGAAAAATGCAGCTTTTACACGTGCCCCTATTGTCACACACACAGTTATGTGCCTATGATAACGCCCAGATAGTTTCCTGTATTTTCTTTACTTTGTTTGACCTACTTGGCCGTTGCGCTCAGAAAAATCCCGTTTTCAGTGGTGCGTGTCAGTGTCACAGCTGGTGACTTTATCCCTTGAGAAGTCTGTTTAGATCTTTATAGAACAAAGTAACCTGATTGTTGCTTGTGTGCAGAGAAATCATTAAACAATTGGAGAAGAGCCCAACTGTCCTGTTGGCTTTTCTAAGCTTTGACAGTAAAGCCAGCAGCTCTGTTTGGACTGGAAGGAGCTGCTGATGCATAAGACACAGACACTCTGACGTATCTTTGTAGTGCACTCACTCATAAACAGAACTTTAACTTTGAATTCTATTCTATCTTTTTGACATGAGCAACTCCTGAGATTAGAAAAGATGTCACACCTCGATTTCTTAGCAGGAGAGTAAGCCAATCTTCCTTTTAACACAAGTTTTGTTTTTTCTTGTATTATTTGAATGGTTTGTTTGTTTTTTCCACTTATGCTCACAGGTTGCTTTTTATTCAGTATCGTTGCCCTGCTTGGGTGTCTTCACGCCGTTACTGTGCGGTAAACTTCTAGTGCAGTCCTTCTGTGTGGTGTTTTTGGCACTTGTGGCTTTGCAGTGATGGAGTGTCCTGCTGCTGTTTCAGGTGAAGTGGTCCGACTCCTCTTTCAGCAAAGTGACCAAAACCCATTTTGAGCTGGAGAACTTCCTCCTGAAGGTAATCACAGCAGTAATATTAAAGCAGAAGAGCTGCAGAAGTATATGTAAAGAACTTTGGGTGTTGTTATATTCCTTTATTTGTTGAACTGTTATTTGTTTTAAAGATATATAATTAAGACGGTTTTCTGATTGTACAGAGGTTTCAGTCTGAGTGTGTCTCTGTCACATGTGCAACTAGGTCTGTTTTGTTGTAAACGATGCAAAGACGTTGTGGCAAATGGACGAAGCTGTAGGTAACATTTAATCAGCACAGTTAAATGGCTCACTGTCAGAACTTCAGCAGACACATCAGCAGAACAAAGTGACAGCAGTGTCATTAGTAAATAGGACTGATACACTGGTAATTACTGATTATTTCTACACTGAGCACTCTCAGCAGTTTGTACTTCAAGCATTTACACAAATGTTTTTCTTGTGTAACATCTGCACACCAGCTCTGACGGTTGTATCCGGGGAACCTTGCTGAGGATACTGTGGAGTAGTTGTCATTGGCAATCGGACCACTTTCTGATTGGTCTTACCTCCATCAGTAACAGCTGTATGAGTCCAGATGCCAATTTCAAATGTTTGGCCAGTTTTTAAAAAAGAAGCATTTTCACAGTGGGAGGTTTCACTAAAGTTTATTCGTCGTCCTGTACGAAACTAATCTGTGCACAGGTGATCGGGATGTACCATCGTATATACATTATGGTAATACAGCTTCAGTCCACGCCATTGAACCCAAAGCTGGTTATTTAGCACAAAAAGGAAGTCGAGGTCTTGAAGACACATAATGAAAACTTGTATGTGCAGGCAATGCTTCAGTGCATCCCTCCTGTTGTTCACCTTCCCTCTTTTTCTCTGCAGCTTCCGAAGGATCAGTGTACGGAGTCCTTTGAGAAGAGCATCTTGAGTCTTTTGAACCAGGGGGGCCAGTATGAGAGCAGGGAGGTGGAGAAGAACCTCAGGTAATTTACATCTAGCCCACTTGTTCACCTGAAATCTTAAAAAGCTGCGGGACAAATTCTCCTTTTGACCTCTGGCTAGATGAGCCAGTTTCTGATGAGGAATATCTATTTTTGTTGAGCATTTTTGTGGCTAGCTTGTGTTCAAATGTTTCGGCTCCATCTTGTTTGGCGTTTTCTGACATTCGCATATCTGATCACGTGGAAACACTGTGGACTGCAGCTTTGACCGAGGACTTGCCGCAGTCGCGACTGTGGTCATTTTGTTCTGTTATTCTGAGTTCTCCAAGGATAAGAGGTCACCATCTGTCTTGCTTTACCCAAAGACGTTGTTCAGCATCATTTCCTGTGTGTAAAAAATCTGACATGCATTCCTACTCCTCACTGTGCCGCAGTTTACTTCGAAAACAAGCAAGAAGCTTTGTGGCATTTTGAGGCGCTCAGTAGACTTGAATGGAATGACCCCAGGTCAGTGAAGGAACGCTGGATGAGATTCTCAGTGTCCTGCGGTTATTTATCTCAGGTGTGTGTGTGCATGTGTGGAGGGAAAATGTCACCAGAGATTAAGATGTAGTCACAATGTGATGAGGAGGGCAGACTGAGAAACAAAGGGCATGTTAGTGTCAGACTGTAATCCTCCTGTTTGACACTATTTTGCAAATCGAACAGCATCGTCTGTCTTTTCTTTATATATCAATACAGCCAGTTTAAAATGTAAACCAAAACAATTAGCTAAGCATCGCTGTATTATTTTGAAAGCTTGAGCTTAAAATAGCTGTGAACAAGCAGCTCCGTGGGAATTTTAAGTACCTTCGTTTCCGTCAGTGTGCTGTGTGTCAGTTATTGTTGCTGCTGCTACAAACCAGCAGGACAAACTGTAAAACATGACTTGGGGCTGTGTTTGGACCCCCGTCACCCCCATCATGCCAGTACTGGAGGGTGGGGAAAGGAGCGGGGGCCCTTGACCTAGAAAGCACAGCTGAACATGATATTCTGTCAAATGGGGCTGACCATTATCTGCAAAGCTTTGTAAGGGTCCCTGTAATACATGTCAGGCGTGCTAAACAGGGCTGGTTTTCATTCTTGGTTGAAGGGATAGTCAACCCAGAGAGGTTTTTGTTGTTGTTTTCCCTTTCATTTCTGATAAAACACACCCACACAGTGGGTGTGGCCTCTCCACCAGTTTCATTTAGTGTGAAGTGAGACTGTGGAGCGAGTGGGGAAACTGAAACCTATCTGCTTGGACTGTTTTTGTTTGCATCCAAAGTCCGGCCCACTGTCAGACTTTTGTCTTGTGTCTCATCTTGTATAAGGCGAGGCTTAACTAGTGCTGGAGCAAAGCTTTTTGCTTCACTGTTGGCTGCAGTTATGGGCCATTAAAACTTGCACAGTGCACGACAGGTTCAATGTTTATGGACTGGGGGGTTGGTACAGTCATTACGAGAACGGGGGCACCCAGTGATTAGTGTGACTGTGTTAACCCTGGTACAGACTGTACCCAGCCTCTCCATGCACTCCCGCAAATCTGAAATTGATAAGCAGAAGAAAGTCCATGGATATTTTTGTGAATTCTTCAAGCCTTTATGATCGTGTAATGTAACGGAAATATTGTCAGCTCCACCCTGTGCGTGCAGTTTTTATGTCCTAGTGACTATTTCTATGAATAATCGTGCCAAACACGTTCTCAGAGGAGGAGTTTGTGTTCAGAGTAATGGTGTCATTCTGAAGTCTAAGTTTAGGGTTTTTGTTTCACTCATGCCGTCTCTCTGCTCTCACCTGTAGAGAGAGGTTCCTGTCTGCACCTCCGCTGTTCAGGCAGGCCAGGAAGGTCTGCAGCTTCTTCAACTGTGATTCCAGTTACGCTGCTAAACCTACTTGTAGCAGATGTGAGTATAAGGCCAAGATGCTCATATTCATGTTAGATCATGCAATTGTCTGAAAGGTCAGCTGTTAATGAAAGCTGCAGCATCATCCTGCAGAAGAGTCGGTGGTCTCACCTCCTCTCACTGAAACACGCATGTCCACCAGCATAATGTCCTCTGGTCCTTTGTGAGGGAGCGCAGTCACAGTTCAGGTTCATGTATGGAGCCTTACAATAGCCGGAGAAAGCAACAAGAACTGTTTTGTGTAATGTTGTATTTATTGATTTTACATTTTGAACCTCTCTGGCTTCCTGTTTAGTTCGTTTTCTCTATTTATGTAATGAAAGTAATAAAATGCTACAGATGTGCAGTTTTTGGTCTTGAGTGATCAGACATATGGAACAAAGTGGTTTTCATCACTTGTGCTTTAGTTTTCACCTTTTCTGTGTTTTTGGGGGTTTTTTTGAACAGGCAACTGTCAGCTGGGCACAGCCTACCAGGGAGACTGCTCCGATGCCTCCAGTCAGGAGGAAGGTGAGAAGAAGCAGCTTTCAGGTCCGCGCTTTTTTCTGGTTTTTCTTTTTTTGGGGGGAGCGGGTTGTTTTTCTATGATACTGGTGGCAGTGCAGCATGATGAGGGGAGGAGTGCATGGAAGTGTGTAAATCGCTGATTGAGAAGTGATTGTGGGCACTGACAAAACAAAGGCATGGCCAGCTAACCAGGCCTGCTGCTCGAGTCTTACTAGTGTTTATTTTTGGAGGTCAGTCGGAAAAGCTGAGTCTGTTTCCAATCCTCATATTTCACAGCTATATTTGCCCCATCATGTGCCACGGGCAGCAGTCAGCACGGCCTCGTCCTGCTCATACTTTATATAAAGCTTGTTAATCCTGGACGACTTTTAGTTTTAAAGCCATTTACCTTACAGACACAGAGATGGGCTATCTCTTTCCAGCTGTAAAAAAATGATGTATTAAATGAAATTTGAGTCTTTGGTCCTACAGCCACTGCTAACAGTACACATGAATCGCTTCTCCTTTGTCAGAATGTAATCAAACCTGTGCACTGTGCTTCACCCTAGTTGTGCTCACATTTGTCATTTGATGGGTAATAATGTGTGAATTGTAATGAACAATGAGTTGGATGAGCGCCTCCATCATTGACTTTTTCTTGTTTAAACCCTGTGAAATCTAGAGTCGTATCTACAGGGACACAAGAAGAAGCACGGGTCCAAGAGTCCATGCCAGCTGTGAGTATGATCTCTGCTTCACCGCTGTTTTTGTCTCCAGAATTGAAAAAACTGTTAGTGAAGCAGAAAAAAGCTGCACGTAAACGTATTAACCAAAAGCACGTGTTCCTCTCAGCGGTCTGTCGGGTGCCAAAGGCTCCCAGGTGGACCCTCGCAGGGGAGGACACGCCGCAGAGCTCAATGGGCCTGCAGAGAGGAGGAAGAAGAGCTGCGCACCGCGAAGCAGCCAGGAAGCCGAGCAGGTCGGGTTATTTGCCAGTCTCTTTGTCTTGCGTATACAGAAACCTGTTTTGATTAAAGAAGTTCTTACTCGTGCTCAGCAGTACTTCAGCGTGCCACTGAGACACACAGCAGCCATATGATTGCTAACACTGGCACGAGTGTTGTAGAAATGGTAGCTTGCTGTGCTGCAATCTGCTCCGTTTGTGCAGCAGGTAAGCTCCTCGCTGCACCAGCCGCTGTCAGAAGCAGCTCGGTTCAGTCCTGTGAGTAAAGCTCAGAGCACAGTGAGCACCATTTCACCAACACTGTTAATCATTATGGGCTGCAGAGGTTTGAAGGCCGCTATGATTGCATTAACCCAGCTGCTCCTGTGTCTGTGATTGGACGTGCCATGTGAAGGGGAGTGCTCTGTGCTATCTCGCTAACACGCTCAAACACTGAGAGGTGGAGGACAGTCTGCTGACAAAGCACATTCTTCATCTCACTCATAACCCGTTTATTTCAGAGCCCTGGATGGGATTGACTCCTCAGAATCCTTCTCTCAGTGTAAACTGGTGTTACACAGGGTCGTTTTTCTTTCTTTGTTGTTGTTGTTTTGACTCATGCTCCAGCTCTGTGTAGTATTTGTGTAAATTGGTAGGGATCCCCTAATACGCTGCTAGCTGAACAGCTGAAAGTGATTAATGGCAAATCGAGTCATTCCAGGGGAGCTGTGAGCTGCATGTTAATGACTCCTCGCTTTCTTACAGCACCAGGACACAGACAAGAGAAGCCACCCAGCCACCAAAACCAAGAGCAGAGTGCTGCCCACAGAAGGGTAGGTCTGCTTCACGAGCTAAGAGGCTCCACGTTTACCCTGTGTGACACGTTTGAGCAGTCATTAGACTCTGGCTCTGTCAGTCTGTGCGTTAGTGTACAGTGTGCTGCATCTGTGTTAACATGAACATGACATGGTCTCCCATGTGCTCCTGTTTTCAGGGAGAAGGTGAAGTGCAAGTCCTTTGTGTCCAACGGGTGTTTGGTGGCAGCCCCGAGGAAAGGTAAGCGTCTGTAGCAGGAGGCAGTGTACTTCAACAGGACGGTGCTTTGTTGAATGCTTTTGAAGCAGCTCCAAGTCCATCAGAGCAGTGTTGCCAACTTAGCGACCTTATTTCTTTTCTAAAAAGCGACTTTTGTTGGTGTTATTAGTCAGACTTATGACCACTTTTTGACGTGAAAGCACGTATCGCATCGCTGTTCCTCTCAACAAGCAGCGTGCCGCCCGTGCCAAAGCGCTCACAGGCGGCGGGTCATTCTCACGTAGCAGTCGCCCACAGCTGCAGTCGGAGCAGGAGATGCTGACCCCTACGCGCCCAAACTGCAAATGAATCGCGCAGGAGCGAAGCCGCTGCTCCCGCACTGACTGTAACGCAGTCAGTACTTTTTGTGGATCAGAAGGTTTAAAACGACTTAAACACACACAGTAACTCTGCCAGAGTGCCTGTTTCAGGTCACTTTTGCCAGTACCAAGCCTGGATGAAGGAGGTGGGATCGTGACATTAAAACAATAATTTTTAAAAGAATTTCATTTGTAGTTCTAAATATATTCTAAATGCATTTAGGGTGGTTTGGTTTTTTTAACATAAGCATGACCAGTTATGCAAATTAGGTGATGACCTCATTTAGCGACTTTTAGGACAGCCAATAGCTGTTTTCCTTACTGATGAGTTGGCAACACTGTATCAGAGGCCGTCCCTCTCTGGCATGTGCAGGCTTGTCTCGCTGTTGTGCGCACCAGGAATGTAAACACACTAGTTATTTTTCTGTATTATCATGTGACATGGCCCTAGTGGCTGCTTGCATGGTACGGTATTCGTAGACAGTAAATGACTAATAATAACGCCGTCTCTTACAGGCTGGAGTTCCTCATGAATTGCAGCTGAAGCAGAGTCTCAGTCACCAGTTTAATAAACTCATCAGTAATCTTGTCGTATCGTAAAGGACACGTTAACAATCGTGCTGTGTTTCCTGTTGCATACACAGTAGATGGGCGCTGGTTGGCTTTGACACACGTTGTTGTTGCAGATGGCGGTTCATCGTCAGAAAGCTGCAGCTCCCCATCCAGCCCACAGCACCGAGGACCAGAGAGCCTGGAAAGTGAGGATGAACACAACAAAGGTAAAACTATCACACACGCCCTTTTTCTAAATACAGCCACTGTAAAGATAAGCGATGACATTGCTGTCCTCTGTCAGATACAGATAGCCCCTGTGACGAGCTCTGTAAAGGACCAGGCTCTGACATGTTCTTCACCGGCCAGACTGACTCTGCTGTGCTGGCGGAGGCCTCCTTTAGCAGCCTGGAGGGGAGAGCAGACTTCCCCCATATTTCCTTCATGCATAATGTGAGCTACATACTCCCCAACGGAGCTGCGGATGCTGGGCTCCCATTGGGTTCACTTCCTGGCCAGAGCATGGTTCCAGAGGGAAAGCCCTCACCAGGGCCGCTAATGATTCCGATGCCCACACTGCCTCCAGCCGTCTCTGGAATTGTGGACGACCCGGAGAAGAGGGATGTTGTCCAAACCTTTGGGATTCCACCTACTGGACTGCATCCTGCAGGAACTTCTGCCATGCAGCCCTTGATCCAGGGCTTCAAAACGGCTTTGTCTCACAGCCAGGGCGGCACTGACGGAGCGCCGGGGAGTGGATCTTCACCTGCTGCACCGCAGGTTTCACACCAGGGTCCAATCAGACCCGTCAGCGTCATGTCTTCTCCAATACTAACCTGCCAAGACCCAGCCAACATCAGCCCGGGCCTGGCCTCTTCTCTACCACATGTGGAGACATCGCAAAGCAAGCGCCCAGGCTTACCGTCTGCCCTGCCTTCTCCCTACGCCCTGCCCCCCGTCCCAATGCCATCTCTGGGGGCACCCGTGGCCCCTGGACAAGTACAAGCTGCTGTTCCACCAGCTGTGCCCACACACACCCCTGGACCTGCCCCGAGCTCTAGCCCAGCACTTACACACAGCACGGCACACAGCGACTCTACATCCTACAGTAACAGCAGTGCTTCCACTGGAAGCACCCCGGTCGCTCCTGGTAGCCCTCTCACTCTCCAGCAGCCAGCAGCACCGCAGCAGCTGCCAATGGGCTGCGGGACGTGTGGCTGTCACAATAACTGCGGCAGCCGAAGCAGCAGTGTGAGCGTCGCCTCGGGTCAGACGCCTTTATTCTTCCCTGGCCACCAGATGGCAGCAGCGCACCAGATGTTCAGTGTTCCTCCACCGCTCTTCCAGATCACAAGCCTGTGCAATAGCAGCTACCTCACCCAGGCTCACCCTCCTCACCAGGCCAACGGACCCACCTCCATGCCCCCTTACTTCCCCAGTGCTGCTCCAGCACATCCATCCCCTTACCTTAACACTCACACCCAAAGTCATGCAGAGGTACCATCGCACATGCTGGCCACGCAGGCTACAGCAGTGGTAGCCGCCAGCTACAGCCTCCAGCAGCCGATGGCTCCAAACACTTCGTTCTGCCACCATGTCTACCAGCATGTGTACCCTCCCCTGGGGATGCTGCCTCCCTCTCTGTTGGGGGGAGGTGGCGTCAATAAGAAGAACGGGAACGTGTCCTGTTATAACTGCGGTGTGAGCGGCCACTTTGCTCACGAATGCAACCAGCCCTCCATTGACTCCACACAACAAGGTAACAGCGACACCAACACTCAGCAAAGACTAGAAGGCAGCGCTGATCCTCCACATGAAGTATATTTGTAGCTGTCTTTACTCAGCTGTGCATGGTTCACAACATGCGCTTTCAGATATGGCAGAAGAATCTGCGTCGCTCACATTATTGTAGTGAGATGCAGCATGTGTGCAACACCGCAGTGTCACCTCCTACGTTAAAATCAAAGTAATAGCTGAATACAAACAAGTACAGTTATCAGCCATAAAAGGCCAAAGTTTGTGTACGAGAATGAGGCGGTGTGGGATTTCTCACTGATACTGTGGGTCCAAGTTCAAATCTCAGTGACCTTGACCTCAAGATCAAAGGTCAGGTTTTCTGAAGGTACTTTGAACACAAACGAGGCAGTGTAGGGTTTTTGTTTATCTGCACTTTTGCTTGACGTTTCCACAGAAACAGTTTGGTTAGGACAGGCTGATGGCATCTAGGGCTGCAACTAAAGATTATTTTGTTAGTCGACTAACCTCCACTTCCTGTGGGTAAACCTCGCGTTCTCTGCCCACTTATGAATATCGCCCCGTTGTGTCTTCCCACGGAAAATTAATGACTCAGGAAACGCATGAATTAAAAAATGATCAAATGTATTTTTACCGTTACTCGACAGGACCATCAAAATAAATGAAAGGGATCAACATGGACCCATTCAGAGTTACAGCTCCAGGGTGCCGGTGTTTGACATGCTCGTGCGCTGCAGTGATGCTGTTGTGGAGTGAAAGCATTGAACTTTGTTTTCTGTGACACGCTTCCATTAGCGCTGCTGTGTTCTTCTGCATTAGTGCGTCTGCAGTCTTGGCAGGTGATGCAGGCGATACTGCCCGCACAGCTTGCTGTAGTGTGTTGCACATTCACGCTGTATTGGTATAAATCGCACTACTGTGTACAAATGTATAATCTTCAGTATTACCAGCTCACACTTCAGGGCTGTGATGGGTTTTACAGTTGCAGTTGTCCTTCCTCACAGGTAGAGTAATGTAGTGCACAAAATAAGTGTGTGTGGGTTTGTCGAACCACAGTCATAACACAAACCTGAAGCGCGGGCCGTCAAATAGTAACGTTTTCCTTTTCTCTGTTTGTTCTTCAGCAAACACGCTCGGCATCACTGAACACTGTTGGTGTCATGTAGTCGTGCTGTGATGAACCACTGCGAGCTGATGTTTGTGCGTTTGTGTGTCACAGGTGGGTTCCGGTTAAAGTACGCACCGTCCCACATCTCAGACGGCCCTGACAACGCTGACTGAAGAACACGAGGAGGATGGAGGAAGTTCCTGCGACCTCGTTTCCATGGCGGCAGCCTCTTCCCTGGGAGCTGTTTGTGAGCAGCGTGATCAAGCTTCTGTGTTCGCCACCGCATCCTCTGAACAGGACCGACCTGCCAAGGGCTCCGTGGACAAAGCCCGAGTACTCGTGCCTGGAAGAAACCTTCATCCCGTGGGGATTACTCATTGCACACGCAAACTGTCCATGTGACTCGAAGCCCCACCCCCTTTCAGTTGGTTTTTGATATTTTTGCACTGAGGGTCGGAAATGATTAACTTATTAATTCTTAGGAAGTGAAAGCTATTTTGAGGATATTTAGTTTTAACATTAAGCGGAGCCTTCGGTCTCGACTGGGAGCTTCTTAAACACTTCTTTGTAAGAGCGTATTTATGCCTTTTCTTAACTGTTCACGATTTTATTGTACAGCAGTTTTCAAAGACTACGAATCAAAGATGGATTTTGTTTTCAATTTTGCTGTAAGGTTTTTGAATGTATGTTTAAAGAGGAAGCTGATTCAGAGTGGATGGATCTCACGCATTTTTGCCACTTGGTGTGTTTTTAGTTGAAGGGTAATTGCTGCTGCTTTGTAATTTAATTTTCTTATTGTTTTCCATTTTTTAAAAGTTATTTTTTTTGGTCAGATGCACTATAGAGAAGCAGGAGCCACTACAACATTGTGCACCGGATACACGTTCACGTAAACATTTTATTGGTGTTCATTTGAAATCTGCATGAATTGGCCAACTGATCAGCATTTTGTGTAAAACGTCGTTTCAGGTGTAGAACCAATTTTGATGGCTAACAGTGGAAAAAGTTGAAGCGACATACTGTAGAAATAAAACTGAGATTCCAGGTAATGAGTCAGACCAGTTCTGTTCCAGGCAGCACGTTTGGTCCTCAACATGTTGCTCTGATTTATTTATTTTTCTCTTAAACCTTAGTAGCTGTTTCCTTTTAGCGTCCATGCTCGGAGTGTGCATCAAACTGAGACGTGCTGGCTCGTCGTGTCAGAAAGGCAAACGTGTTCAGTTTACTTCATATCCAAGCCCCCTCCAACATTTTGCATTAATTAGTATTAAAGTTTAGGCCACTTGCATTGTTGGGAAACATCCTTTTCTCTGCTGTAACCATGTTCACGTTTGGCCAACTTTAGCTACCCTGTGTTGCCCAAACATGGTCGAGCAGCAGAAGTGTTGCCTCGGGCCCCTCCTCCAGCGTTACCTGGGCCGGTGTATTTACAGCAACTACTGGTCTGAGGTGGGTCCAGTTTGATAGTTTGGCCTGTTGGAATCGTCATTGATCCGGGAAGCTCCAGACCAATTATCAGTGGAGTGTTTGAAAGGCAAAACTCGTCTTCTTTCAACCAAAGTTAGCCTTTAATTTGATCTACTAAATGGCAAAGTGTCATACAGCGTTCCCACGAAGCGCTCGTGCTGTGGGCAGAAGCTGTAACATGGAAACTGACTTGTAGAGCGCAGACTGGGTGGGTCCAGCCTCTGACAGTTACAGGCTGAACTCAACGCTGTCACAGACACCTGACACTTTCTGGATTCAACTGAATCAATTGAAAAGATCTACAGTTTTGATTTCTGAATATTTTAAGGTGGACTTTAGAGTTATTTTGATGTGGAAAAGCAGAACAGCAGATTTAAAGCGATAAATATTCTCTTGAGGTTTTTGACACAGATTAAAGAAGGCAAGGTGTGAATATGGAGCCCCAAAGTGGTTGAGAGTACATCAATTAATTGTTGATCATGTAGAATATAAGTGTAATTAAAGGTGGCTTAATTCATAACCCAATGTTAAGTTTTTAAGGAGGATCTAAGATTTTTCTAATCTGTTTTTAGTTTATAATGGAGTTTGTCTGTCGCTGTTCCCTTATGTTTTAGCTGATAACTACAACTATGCCACTACAACCCTGTGGCATAGACGGTGTACACAATGGGCCCACCCACTGTGATATCACCCACTGTGATATCACCCACTGTGATATCACCCACTGGTTAGTGATGTTTGTTACCGGGCCTCAAACTGGCAGGTGAGGAGAATCTGTGACACGGCTTGATGACCTGTCGGTGACACGTCACAACTCGATAACCATAGTGGTCGCCCCCTGATGGCCACTGAGAATAATACTGCACGTTTAAGGCACTGGCTTCACTTTTCACATCAGTCTTTACTGTTCCAAGCAAACTGCTGCCCACATTAGTCAGTCAGCACAGCTTAGAGTAACTAATGCTGAATCTAGCTGCTAGTGTAATATTCCTTCGCAGCGCTAACGACTTGGATAAGGTTATAATCTAGTTTTCTGTTTAGCTAACATTAGCTTATTAACCAGTGACGTCTGAAGCCTTTTGAGCAGCCATTCAGAAGCTTGGCAGCTTAACTGAGCAGCACGAGTTGCCTTGTAAAACAAACTTGGTTATAAATAATCAGAGGAGGCTGTTCCCACATTTCTGTTGAATGTCTTCAGCACCATTGCTGTTCTTGCTCCAAGCAGCTAGCTGGCTATAGTTGAAAGCGGGTGATGAGCTTGCTTTGACACATTTTAATATTAGAATTTTAAATGCAGTTTGACAAAAACATAATTCCCACCTCTTCTTTGGGTTCCATATGTAACATTTATTTAAGCAATTAAGTTGTCAGTACAAAATAAATGAGATCAGTTCGAGAACACTCGTCGCTAACACAAATGTAGGATTGTTTTATTTATTAATGAAGACGCTGACGTTTCTGGTCGCCATTTGATGCACTCAGGCTGTTCAGTGGTTGTTTTCAGAGCTTTGTGGATATGGTGCTTGTTTTTGTGCCGCGTCTGTCCTCCATCATTGCTCAGCCTGCTGTCAGTGCATTAGTTGATCTATGCATACATGTTTGGATCCTCCCCCCCCAGATGTTTTAAATTGGGTGACAAGAGAAGCAAGTGGTGGCGACGACAAGATATTTCATGTAAAACTGCTGAAGAGATGCACAAAAACAAAAAACTGTAGATGGGCTTTATTCATGTTTCCCTTTGAAGTTCTTCCTTTTCATTCAAGGCTTGACGATCCCACTGCTCTGGATCACAAGCAGTGAGAAGATGTGGATGAAGAAGAGGGGATTCATGTGTGTACATACTGAGGACACCAAATAAACCCAAGTTTCATTTTATTGACCTTTGAATGGTTAGAAAAATGCTGTACTGTTCATCAATGTTTACTGTACTCTTTGATATCTGCACACCAGAAAGGTCAAATATTTCTAGAGTGGAATTTGGATTTTATGCAAATTGTTCCTGTTTTTTTTCTGTAATTAAAAGCAATAAATAAAAATAAAACGTGTCCGTCTGTCCTTTAGATTTGGCTGCAGCCTGTATTTTGCTGTGCACATTAAGATGCACCGTTTAGATTCCTGGTTGGGTAAACGACCAGCCATGAAAACCAGATATTATCAAGATCAACTCCAGCTTTTACTGTGACAAGACGAGATTACCCTGACATCTGCAATCAGTCTCTTTGTGGTTAAACATACAGCTTTGTCAACATTTTAGCTTC
This sequence comes from Diplotaxodon limnothrissa, assembly GCF_057381915.1. Classification (NCBI taxonomy): domain Eukaryota; kingdom Metazoa; phylum Chordata; class Actinopteri; order Cichliformes; family Cichlidae; genus Diplotaxodon; species Diplotaxodon limnothrissa. The sequence continues at coordinate 4,130,758 of NC_140604.1, read as the reverse complement.
TGTACAGCTAACTAGCTCGATAGTTTGAAAGTAGCAGTGAATGCTAGCAGGCTAACTAAAGGTGGACTGTTGTCTTTAAGAAGCTTTAGTTGGTAAGCAAAAAGTTGCTGGTTTGATTCCAGCTAGCGGCACAAATTACTTTTGGGATTCATCAGGAAGGAACGGTGCCAAATCAGGCACAGGGAACGCCTAAACACTTCTATACATTCAATTTCTAGACCTGGAAACTATGCCCATCTTTTATATACAGTCTTAACGACCTTGTAGTACCATATCACCCTATCAGAGCACTTCGCTCTCGCTCTGCAGGCCTACTTGTTGTTCCCAGAGTATTTAAAAGTAGAATGGGAGGCAGAGCCTTCAGTTTTCAGGCCCCTCTTCTGTGGAACCAGCTTCCAGTTTGGATTCAGGAGACAGACACTATCTCTACTTTCAAGATTAGGCTTAAAACTTTCCTTTTTGCTAAAGCATATAGTTAGGGCTGGACCAGGTGACCCTGAATCCTCCCTTAGTTATGCTGCAATAGACGCAGGCTGCCGGGGGATTCCCATGATGCATTAGACATGTACGTTCGTTTAACTGATGCATCTGTATGTCTCCGTCTCTCAGTTAATTGTAGTATGTTTATTTCTTTCTTTTGCAATAAACAGACAGTACCTATGAAACATTTAAATTAGCTCACCGTTTTACATTTACATCTCTACTTGAAGCTGCTGTCAGAATGCAGCACAATCTCTGCCTTTGAATGACTGAGAAGCTATTTGGGTATAAACACTCAACACATTTTGCTTTTAATGACCATGAGCCTGTCAGAAAGCTTCACCTGGAACCAAATGAATAAAGCCTTTTGTTTTTAACTCATGTTGTTCTGCAGCAGCTCTATGAGGCTCTTGTTGTAATCGGCCACCTGCTGGGAGACGCTCTTGGCAACTGAGGCGTAGTCGCTCTCCTGGGATTTGGAGGCGATGACTGACGCTGCAGTTAAGGAAAAATCACTGAGCTCACAGACCTGGTGTCTCAGAGACCAGAGGTTTATAGAAGACACAAACCGGGCAGACAAACCGAGAGCTGGAAAATAAAATTAAATGTATGCACACATCTGACAAGTACTGCTCCTTTAATTACCTCCAAAAGCTACCAAAGCTGTAAAGAACTGGTCCCAGTGTTTAAAAATCTCACTTTCTCTGGATGCTGGAGACTGAATAGAGGGCTTCTAGTGTGGATGAATTCATACGTCATATTTCTAAAGGATACATTCTTTCATCACAAAGTTGTTCTGCTCCAGGTGCTGCCATTTCCTCTCCAGGTTAGCCAGCTAACGTTCAGACACATAAAGCAACACAAAACACAAGACTGCTGTGAGCTGAAGACGGGAAGGCAGGTGGTGAGGAGCGAGCTGAGTCAGAAGATTCAGTCTGTTTCCTGTGTACCAAAACACGACTAACCTGAGCATGAGTCTCATTTTCCTGCAGTCTGGTCTTCAGGGCTTCATGTTTCTGGTTCATCTCCTCCAGCAGCTGTCCAAATGCATCTCGACGCTGAGTCAGCGACACCTGCTCCTCCTGCAGCCTCTGCAGCACAAGGAGAGAAAACAAAGTATAGTCAGTTCATTTTTTAAAACGGAGCTCCATTATTGATCTCCAGTATGGAAGCTCTCGGGGACAGTGGTGAGAAAGAACTCCCTTTTAACAGGAAGAGACCTTCAGCACAAAGAGTTTGCAGTTACCTTCTTCCTCTCCTCAGCTGTGAGCCTGAGGGTGTCCAGGTCCCTGTAGGTATGCAGCTCAGACTGCATGGTGCTGACACGCTCCTGCAGGGTGCTCAGCTCACCTGTGATCTTCCCCTCCAGCTGCTGCACCTTCTCCAGGTCCTGCTGCAGGCGCTGGGACTCTGTGCAGGGGCAGAGAAGGGGCTTTGTTCAGTGCTCGTGTTGTCGGGACGTAAATGTTCCAGACTTTAAGGTTAGAAATAAATTAATGTGATCTCTTTAGAAGTGAGGGAAACCCGACTGTGTGCGTGTCACCCACCTGTCGTCAGTCCTCTAGCGGTGCTCTCTGACTGGACCACCTCGGTCTCCTTGCTTACCAGCACTTCCTGCATGTCCCTCAGCTCACTGGCTGTCACTGTATCCACCTGACGGAGCCGCAACATGTTCTACAAAGACATGCACAGTTAGTGCAGTGGACCACGCTGTGTTTGTCCTCCCATTTCATCAGTGCTCCTCACCCTGCTGCAGTGCTCCAGGAGTGAGACAATGTTCTCCTGGCCCTGCTTTAGTCTCTCCTCCTCCTGAGCCCTGGACTCCTCAAATGACTCGAGGAACCCTGAGAAGAGGACAGAGGTTATATCCATGCGCTGCTAGTAGACAGTAGGTTCCCTCTAGTTCCTCCTGACAGTGGAAATCAAACTACTGTGTTTTGGTGACTCCTAACTGTCATCAATTAGGCTTCATGCTTTCACATGCAGTGTTTGCATCAGCCCCCACATTCCCAAATGTGGGATCATCAGTGTTGATTAAACAGATGAACAAATACATGCCTGTCAGCCTGCATCTGCTCAACTACTCTGCCCCACAGTCCAAGACATCAAGATGCAGTTTGTGTGTCTGTCAGTCGCCTGTGACGCTGACCGACTGACCGTCTCCTCTCAGTCGCTCCGTTAACTGTTGTATGTGTTCATTTTTTTCTTTTGCAATAAACGGACACAGTACGTAAGAAATGTTCTCGAAACACCTTAACTTTAAATGAGCTCGACTATGCTGCCTATGTCACACGTGTTCGGTTCGACTGGGACTCACGGTTGATCTCCTCTTCCTTCCTCTTCAGCTCTTTGTATTTTTGTTGACATTCGCCTGTAGGAATGTTCAGAATATTGAAATCACATCAAAGGTGATTCAGGTTTAGAGTCCACCCTCATCCTGTGGGTTACCCTGAGCTGCTTCTGAGTCCTGCTCCAGGTGTCGGATCTCCTCTGTGATTTGTCTTCTCCTGTCCCGTATCTCCGTAAGCCTGAGTACACACAATATACACATATTCTTACACGCACACACAGAAGTGACGAGTATCTAAGTACTTGTAATGAGTACATACTGCCTCTCCATGCTGGCAATTTCCTGGTTGTCCTCTTTCACCTGGAGAACAGAAGCACAGCTTCAGTCTTTGGTTTTTCACGTCTGCTAACATCAAGCTTCAGGAGCTCTGCTCACTGCTGTTTACAATCCATTCATCAGTTTGACCACATGATGGTGCTGTTGACTCTCTGAATCAATGCACACGTTTAGGATGAAGAACAGCCCTACTGCACATTACCACAGTAGCCTGGGTTAGCATTAGATCATCTAAACTTCAGTGTTATTAAGTTTACTTAATCAGAGAACATCGGAGAACAAAATAAAGTACCAGGACCCAAATGTCGCAGCTATAGTTGCTTTTTAATGCTGAAAGAGGGTTTTTGCCGTGCAGACCCTGAATGTGTGGAGGCAGTGAACGCTGAGGAACCGAATTCCTCAACATGACTAAAACTACTCAACCAGACTGAAACTGAATTCATGTGATATCCTTGTAAAAGCCCGTTTCAGGAACACAAACAAATCTATTTCCTGTTTGTAAAAGTTTCTGTGATATTTCATCAAATCCCTCCCGTCCTCTGATGTAGCAATGACCAGCGCGCACACCTGCTTAAATAACTTCTCTCTCTCTTCCTGGGGTGAACCCAGGCTCTTCTGCTCCGCCTCCATCGTGTCTCGTTTGGCCTCCAGCGCTGACAAGGTCTCATGAAGCCGAACCATCTCCTGCTTTATCTGAGAGTGGGACAGCTCCTGCAACGAGGATCGTTCACGTAAAACACCCGCAGCCATGCTGTTCCTCCACCTCGCTCACACCGCCCCCTCCACCCGACTCACTGCTTCATAGTCCTCCTTCCTCGTTATTAGCACGTCCAGCTCCTCCTGGAGAACAGTCAGCTCCTGCAAAACAAAAGAATCAGCTGAGTACTTGCCAGAGTGAGATTTCATCATGCCTGACATGAACCAATCTCCTCTTTCCCCATAACAACTACAGCTTCACCTGCAGCAGTTCCTCATTAGTGGTTGTCATGGTGAAATATTTCTCTTGCTTTGCTGCCGGCATTGCTTGGACGACTTCATCAGCAACGCGCCTCTCTCTCCTGATCTCCTCCTCGATGGCCCTGATTGCCTCCTCTCTCCTGCAGAGCAAACAGAGTGGACAGAGTGCACGCAGACAGATAAAGGAAGCCAAAGAGTTTACAGTTCAATAACAGCCCACATCAGCTGACATGCTTCTACACATCAGCTAACATCGGGTCAGGCTATCTAAGCTGCTTAAGTTGTGGCACATGCACAAGCTGCTTTGCAACCCACCTCCTCGGGTTCCTCTGAGTCTACGGAGGCCCTGACTGAACACTGCACAAGCAAAACGTTCCACATGAAAAATAAGGCAAAGCAGACGAAGAACCTAAAAAACTGTTGTTGTTTCTTAAATTAATTTTCATTCTTTACTACACCAACCAACGACAAACGGAGACAGAATCAAGCAGCGGTGGTCAAAGCTTCCTCCTGTTTCCTGCTCAGCTACATCACAGGACTGAAGCATAACTATGATGTGAAGCCGGCCGCATCAGTGAAACGCCTCTTTCTCTGAGATATTTTAACATAAAAACACAAATGCAATTCAATAATACATCTCAGTGTCTTTGCACTTAAACTGTAAGAAACAAATAAGCTTTCTTTTTAATTTTGGGGCCTTTTCAGCCCTTATTCCATAGAGACATGAGTGTGTGTGTGTGTGGGGGGGGGAGACATGCAGCTTAGTGCGGCTCGGACTCAAACCCGGGCCTACCGCTCTCCGGCCACACGGCGTATGACCTCCTGATCATCCCACTGAGCTAAACCATAAATAAGTTAAATTGGGTTCTGTGTTGTGCAGACTGTCCTGTAATTCAACAATGAACATTTTTGTCCTTTCTGTTTCTGTTTCTGGTGAATCGAACATAAGAATGATACATTTCTATAGCAGCCAGTGAAAAACGAGGAACTTTCTGCCGTTTATTGCTTTATCTACGACTTATTTACTTTGGTACAGTACGTGGTCATGGAGCACGTCCTCACCGTAGAAGATTTATGCCCTCCTTCACATTTTCCACAGTGGGCCAGACTGAAGACTTTGGAGGGCTGATCCTGGCCCATGGGCCTTATGTTTGACACCCCTGCTCTGGGACTGGTGGAGGAAGACTACAGCACCAAACTCTTGAATATTCACATCATACGGTTACACTTGAACCTGACCCCTGTGATGTAGATCAGCTCCTCCAGTCTCAACATTCCCTCCTCTGTGCTGAAACCCGACTTTCCCAGAGACGGTGCAGTCGGGCTGCAATGCAGCTCCATCACATTTACATCAGTCTCTACTTCAATTCAATTCAATTTTATTTATATAGCGCCAAATCACAACAAAAGTCGCCTCAAGGCGCTTCATAGATACAGAGAAAAACCCAACAATCATATGACCCCCTATGAGCAGCACTTTGGCGACAGTGGGAAGGAAAAACTCCCTTTTAACAGGAAGAAACCTCCAGCAGAACTTCAATGGAAGAGTAGGAATGTGGGAATTCTTGTTCAGCTGTATGTAACCCAGTCTGCTGCTGCTGGTGTGCCTGCTCACTTTCACAGTACTATTAATCATTACAATGTTTACAATAGTTTGCAAATGTTGCTGAAACATTTTACAATATCAAGAGTGAGAGTACACGCACTTGGGTTTGCCGTGTCCACACAGGCGCACAGGTATGTTTGCTGAGACGAAGCAGCAGCAACACTGGCCTCTTTCATCTTCTACCTGCTTTTCATCCACTTTTTCTTTTCTCCGTCTGATCTTTCACACTCTTCTCCTTACTTTATGCTTTCTTTTCCATTCAGCCGTCATCTCTCCGTAAGAAGAGGTCATTAAAAGAACTAAAATGCTTGTCATTAATCATATTCAGTCATTTGCAGAATTATACCTTGAACTAGTTCACATATATATTTAGATGAGCCATTTCCAACAGTAACCTAAGAGATACTTGTAGGCAGAAGAAGGAAGACAGCAAAGATGGGAGGACCAACTTGATCAATCATAAACAGTTAGCACAGAGTGCACACTTGTTTTACAAGGAACAAAGGTCACTCGTACGCTGACTGCGTGAGAGTAACAGAGGACTAAAGGTTCACCTTAGTGCGTGTAGAAGAACAGGTAAGATTCTTCTGCTACTTTTCATTAGTAAAAGATGATTACACAACAAGTATAAAGAGAAACAGTGTGAAAACCAGACAGGAATTGTGATTGTGAGATGCAGAAGTGCGAGGTTAGGCAGCAGACACATTTCTACACGTGTCCTTTAAAGGAGAACATGCGCTGAGGTTTCTTTTCTCTGTAAGACGTGAAAAAGACACTCCAGCATCAGTGTGCACTCACTCCCTAACACGGTGCTTTATCTCTACTGTACTCTGACCTCGGGCTTATGCTGCAAAGTGCCCGATTTCTCAGTTCACTGCACATACAAAGAATTCACATAGAAATATGAGGGCATAATGTTTTCTGTTAATGGAGTCCAACGCTGAGTCGTATATTTAAAGAGGAACATGACGTGCAATGATGGGTAATGTTTTTATCCTCAGGTTAGATGGCTTAATAGCTCCCGACTCTAAAGGGTATTTTCATCAGATTCTGAACAGTTTTTTTTCCTTCTGCTCTTTGTGATGTCAGTGAGAACAGGTACAGTCATGTCAGCGAGCTGCGCTCCGCCTACCTGCTGTTTGAATCAAACACTTTAAACAAAATGTTGTAAAGCCTCAAGCTGTCACCATGCTGCTGTTTGGTAACAGGCACACACGGACGTTGTGGTAAAGTTTTATCCTGCTTTTTGATTCTAAGGGGCCATCATTGAAAAATCAGTGTAGTTTTGTTTTCACGTGAAACTGAGACCATCAGCTTATCGTGAAAGTGATAATAAGGTCAGTGATCAAGAGACCCAAGCACTGTTTTACTGTCGCCATATATTAGACTTTCTGCAGCACCCCCTGCTGGCCATTAGAATACACATTTATGGCACTTTGTATCACTCGTAGTATTTGTGAGTATTTGTCCTCATGACATGCTGTGCTTAGTGTAAACATTGGCCAATACTTATTTACAAAATCTTGTCTCACACTTTTAACCCCTGCACACTTTTCACAGCATACACTGAGATTTTTCACCTCTTTGTGGTCTTCAGGTGCTACCGTGTCACGCAACCTTGTTTTTAAGAGGCACAGCCAATCCAAAGAACGCTGGCTTAAAGGGGGAGGAGCTAAACATGTATTTCAGAAAATACATTTTACTGACAGGCTAAATAACTGTAACTTATGCAAACCTTGTGTATAAATGGAGTTGATGTTAGTCAGATTATTTTAGTCCAACTACATAATTTGCAACCGTCGATATCTGTGCCGTAGTAATGCTTTTTCAATCAAAAAGCTGAATTCTACCAGGCAAAAAATGAATTAATTACTGGTTTTGTTAAGGAATGAGCGTGTTTTCTCTGTCACGTGTTGGTTACAGGACTTTGTATCCATTTCCTTTCAGTGTGGTGTGATGGAGAGGTGCTGGCAGCCTCTCCTCCTGCTGTGGCTCACTGTAGGGCTCGTGAAAAATAATGAGACAGTGAATTGTTCCTGTTCCACCCATCAGCTGACAGCAAACTTCACCAACAAACATCTTCAAGTCATCCCTGAAAACTCTGAAAATGTAAATGTTACCAAACTGATGATTGAAGGGAACCTAATTACTCTGAATGACACGGACCAACAAGCACTAGCTAGCTATCCCAGCCTGGTAGAGCTTCACTTGGATGCTAACTGGATCACTGCTATTCCAGCCAAATACTTCTCTGTGGTACCAAACCTCAGAGTGCTGTCTCTCGCCAGAAACAACATCAGCAGGTCAGTAGGCTAGCAAAAGTCTAACTTCTAGCTAAATGCTAATTAGCTGCTTTAAGTATACTGTGTGTTAAACACCAACCATTAAACTGGTTTGATTTTGATATTGGTGCATACTTGTTAAAACTTACTACTGTTGCATGTTAGTAATATATCCAAGTACAGTGTGGTATGTAATCAAGTGTAATATAATTCTGCTGTGCTGTTTTTGTAGCCTTCACCCTCAGGCTTTCAGTGACCTGGAGGTCCTGACAGAGTTGGACCTGACCCACAACTTGCTAACAAGCCTCCCTGCACAGCTGATCAGTGGGCTGAACAAGTTACAGGTAAAACGAGCATTTCAAAAAGAATCTGCTAACTTAGAGTTTAGTTAGAACTAATCTAGACATGACATGCATAAAGAAATGCATGCATGTGTATGGGGATTTAGGGCTGCACATGTAAGTGTTTCCTGTACAGGATGTGTTATTATTTCATTTACCTCGCTCTGTCTGGTCCCATCAGGTACTGAACCTACAGGGAAACCACTGGAATTGTTCCTGTCCACTGCTGACCATCATTGGACAGATCGATGCAGCAAATGTTACCATGGGTAGTAGTTTTCATCACAGTTTTAAATGTTGGCTGACCTGTGACCCTTTCTGGGAGCTAATGAGTCAATTACAGCAGTTTGAAAACTATAAACACTGCTCAAAAAAAGAAAGGAACACAAACACAGTTCATGAGTGTGCTGAGGACACGTGACACATGTGAAAGGGTCTGGAGCAGCTGTAGAGAACGTTATGCTGCCTGTAACATCGTTCGGCATGACCAGATTGGTGGTGGGTCAGGAATGGTCTGGGGAGGCATATCTATGGGGGGACACACAGATGTCTACAGGCTAGGCAACGGCACCTGCCTGATATCAGGGATCGGGACAACAGACTGGCTGCATCATTGCTTCACTTTTATTTGTGTTGTGTCTTTGAATTCGGCCCTCTCTAGGTTGATCATTTTCATTCCCATCTTTTCGTTCCTAAAACATTCCCCGGTCCATATCAGTATCCAGCATGGCTTTCCCCCCACTGAGACCAGTATGTGTTCAAAGTGTTCCTGAACTTTCTTTGAGCAGTGGATCTTTATTTGAAGGAATTTTAGTAGACACGGAGTATCTTGCTTGAATCTGCAGTGGCACATTTTTACTTACAATCTATGAGCCATGTAAGAGACTCGCACGGCTGGTATGGAGGTTTTATTTGAACCTTATTTGAAAGATTTTTGGCAACTGATGTTACTGGAAGCCAGAATTACCTAAAGAACCTAAAGCTCACACTGCTGATCAACACATAAGAACACCCGGTGCTTTTGTCTGCTTCCTTTTAAACTGCAGACAGGTGATGTGGTGACACTTTGGTGATGGTTACCATAAAGCCGTACCATAAAAAGAGCAGCATATATGCAGGAGAGCACCCACCATATACAACCTGGTTCCCATATAGAGTTGAATGCTCTGCCTTAGTGAGCCAAAAATGTCTACTGGGGAAACTGAGCGATGGTCTGGTTACTTAAAGGAAAATGTTGGTAGCTTGATTATTAAATCATATGTCCCATGTTGCAGATTTCAGTGATTCTCTTGGATCAATCAGTGAACTACATTATTTTCACATCATTCTTAAAGATTTATCCCAGTATTAAAGCCAAAAACACTACTTTGAATGAAAACAAGTACAAGTAGAGACAAGTAGGAGTGTAGTATAGAGAGATAATGAGGCCAGTGTTTAAAATCCCTTTCTATGTGAAGAAACTGTTCTCTAACTTTAGTAACTTAAAGAGCATGTACTGAAGGAAATGGTGTGTGGCTGCAGGAGGACCACAGGTCATCTGTGCATCTCCAGCAGAGCAGGCTGGACGAGATCTTCTTAATGCTGCAACACTGTACTCCACATTATTACCCAGCGTCACTCCAGACCCTCAGAAACCAAAAACACCGGTCCACCCTCAACAGACGTCGGGCCCATCAGTTATTATGACGACCACACAGTCAACCGGTCAGAACAACAGCACCAGCAAAGGTACGACATCGAGAGCTGCAGATCATTTTCTCCACTTAAATATGTGGACGCACAAATGCAAGCTTATAACCCCGTCTCCATCCTCAAACCCAAACTAGACCCGACTCCTGCGCTCGGCAACACGTGGAAATTCACAGCATCCGTCGCAATCTTGGCAGTGGCCACCTCCATGCTCATCGTGTGTGCCGTCAAGGGGCCGTCCTGGTACAAGCTCTTCCACAACTACAGGCATCGGCAGTTACAACAAGAAGTCGAGGAGGGCGACGAGGATTTTGTGTCAACAGAGTTCTCGGCGACGGGAAGACACCCGACCCATCAAACATTCAGCTTTGAACCAATGAACAGACAGATAGACGAGGAGCAGGAGGAGCAGGAGTACTTTGAGGATCCATATATCAGGAGAGAAGAGTGACATGCACGATGATAAGAAAGCAAACCACAAACACAATACAATCCATTCAGTGGCAACCTTGCTGTTTGATAAACACCGCTGAGTATTATCATTTCACGGGTCACAAAATCATTGTGTGAGAGCTGTACTGTTGGTCACTGAAGGAGCTTCTTTGCAACATCTTAACTCCACGGCCTGCATTGTTGCCCGGATACTTCCATTAGTACACTGTTGTCAGCTGCGAGGAGTCTGCAACAACCCCAACTCCACTTTTTGACCACTAGAAGAACAATATTCAAGTACAGAACACTTCCTGTAATCTGAGCCATTAGTGTTAGTGTGTGAGCGCCCAGTTAGATCGACAGCTTTATCCTTGTTTGCACGGCACTAGAACGATGAAGTCACATGGTTTACAAGAGTTTTTACCTCTTCATGACTCGACAACACCAGCAGCAATGTGCAGCGTTATACAAACCTCAATTTACGGTGGTTTGAAAACAGTTTGCAAGTGTTTCAGATAAAAAACACTCCACGTGTTTGTTTGCTCACGGATCTACACGGCATTTATTTTTATTAAGAAAACTCCACTGCTGCTTCATCTTTACATAACAAGCAGTCGTTTCCTGTTGTGTTTGTGTTCAAAAGTCTCATACCTGCACATATCTGAGTCTTTTTAAATGTTTTATGACTCACATGAAAACTAGCCATCAGGCTAAATTAAATAATGTCCTAGTACTTCATTCTGAAAATGATACTTCACAAAATAAATACGTTAAAGTGTATTTGTGAACATAAAACTGTCTAATGGAGACACAAGTGTCTTTATGAGAACACGTGCACTTACTCTCTCCTCTCAGTGAAGATGTTATCGATGCTTTCTGCCTCGCTGTCATTCTCGGCTTTCAACTAAACACAAGATCAAAAAGTTAAAGGGAGAATTTTCCCCTATATTTCCAGTTCATGAAAAAACCCTTTTATATTGTTTTGATGGATTACTTACTATGTTGTAGTCGTTGATCATTTCCTCCATCTCTGTGTTGGTGTTGAGCTTGTCCACAAGCTGGAAACACAATAAAAATGTACAAAAGTGAAGTAAAAACGAGTCCAGTGTTTAACGCATTCACTGAAAACTAAAAACACAACCTCACCAGTATAAAGGTTTTAAATGTGCAGTTGCTCTCAAACATAACATCGTAACACCTGCAATCAAATAGTTACTGTCCCTGAAGTGGGAAGTTTACATCGTCTATTTTAAGTCATCATGGCCGACTGCTTAAGCTAGACATTCCTCAACAACACAGTGAAAAAGGGGATACAATCTTTCAGTGTTTAACAACATTGTTGCTGTTTACCATATTGTAGTCAGCAAGCTGGCCTTGCATATCCTTAATCTCAGCAGCGAGGCCTTCAGCTCTGCAGCAGACACACATCACGGGGACATTATACAGAGTTCATCTGGATTCAGTGGATTTCATCTTTCACTCAACTATAACTGTTAAAGACGGGAATGAAGACAGAAACTTGGTCATAAAAGAAGAAGAAGAACACCACCCACCTCTTTTCATAAGAGAGATAGACGGAGTTCTCCTGGTTGTAGCTCTCAATCTCTTTGTGCAGTCTGCTGGTCTCTGTGGTCAACTCGTTGATCTTACTCCTGACAGAAGAACAAATTTCACATCGATAGAATTTTTCACGAGCAGCGTAAAAAGACCACATTTGAATCTATGGTGAAAATAGAAAATACATTTTAACTCAAGACCAACTCTAAGAAATGTGAATGTGCTCAGTATGTTTGCATCTTTTGTGAAGCGGTCTAGCTGACCTATGGTTTGTGCACTCCTTTACTTTGACATAAGTAGTTACTGTTAATGCCAGTGAGTATGTGTTACCTGAGAAGACCCAAGTAGTAGGACTTGTCCAAAATCTGTCTCTGAGGCCCTTTGGTAAAGGAAATGTGGGAGGGAGGTCACAGGTTTATTTATATATTAAACACAATCAGAAAAATATCCAAGAAGAAAACATACCTTTCATGCCAGTTTTCATCCCACTGAGCCCCTGCTGGGTGACCGGCCTCTCAGTCACTTTGATCTGTGCTGTCAGGACTCCGGGGGTGGCGACGGGGATGCCACCCCTCAAACCTGGATGAGCACTGGTCCCTGGGACCATCTGGAAGAGGAAATGCAGTGCCTTAGTTGTGGCTGTCACAAAATTGCATTTTCACTCTGAAATTATTTTAGCTGAAAGAATTCACAGTGACAATATTATCACGATATCTAAAGGACATCTGACAATAACCATGTTACTCTCTCTAAACCTCATACTCAGCTTTTTTCTCATATTAGATACAACACACATGTAGGGAGGGGAAAACAGAGTCTGTACTCATAACTGCACACAAGATTACAAAAGAAGCATGATGCAATGAAAATGCATCATAAGCACAATGTCCATTTTATTTTTGGTCTTTTTTCTTGCCAAAACTGGTCTATAGTGTTACACATAGGCTCAGTAAAACCTGGCACTCATTTCTTGGGCGTGCAGAAACACACAGAATCAGCAAACAATTGTATTTTCAGACTGAACATAACACACTCAGACTGATAATATCTCAAAGCTACAGCGTATCCATGCTGCTGATGGCTAACCCCAGTTGCAACACGCATAGCTGTAGGAGGAGGCTGGATAGCTGTAGGGGGTCTCCCAGCACCAGGGACCACAGATCCGCTGCGGCTCATCGGCCGGCCCATGCTGGATGGAGGCCGCTGGCTTGCCATGATGCCTAAAACCCGTGGACACACAAACAGGAACACTGAGTAACAAATCAGACACGTGGAACTGCTGGCTGGATTGAGCCATTTTATGTTATTTCCTATATTTTTAACTTTGTAATTTATTGTATTATTTAATTTAGTTCAGTCTGTTACTGTTCCTGTTGCCTTGGAGCAACAGTAACCACATCATTTCCAGATGCTGTTACAGTTCGGTGCTTGTTGGTGAAATAAAAGGGCCACACTTGAAGACACTAAAGAATAACCTTTAACCCTGTGGTGCCTGTTGATTCATATACTGACATTTTCCACTTTAGATTTTACTAGCACAACAGATCAGGCGGTCACGTGATTAGGAGTGGTAGCGAAAGGCTGAAGGCAATAAAGGGACTGATTTGTACCTCACAGTAACACAGAGCTTGTAAAGGAAATAAAGATGTGCACGCTGCTAAAAAGAGGAAAGAAGCTCCTCGGGGTGATTAAACCAAACTCTAAATAATAACACATGTCACATGTTTACTTTGATTTAGAAACATGATTTGTTTCGTGTGCACAAACACTGCATCTACGCTGCACTGACATTACACTGACCCGCATCGCTGTACCGGCAGCTGTGCATCGTTATGACAGCGTAGTCTGTTAAAACCTACAATTTTGAAGCTTAGTTCGGCTATTGCTAACTTGTTAGCTGACACTTTTTGGCTTAGCTTCGTTTACGGAAGCCTCGGTAAACGTCCCGGCGTTAGCCGTGAGATAACGCAGCTTCTTGCCTGAAAATGGTCTCTCTGCGGTCTGTTTTATACGCCTGTATAACTTCCAGTCGAAGCAGGCGTGCGGCGGTTTACCTGAAAAGAGAAATAAACGAAAAAGAATGAAACGCTAGCTGGAAGAAAGTCAGCAGCTCGAGATGATGTTGACGTTACCCCAGTAACCATCTTCTTCTTCACCTGAAATGGGAACAATGCAGGTTGGAGAATGTACGTCTGCCCCCCACCGGCCAACAGGGGGACTACATGAGGTTCCAGTCTATCTGTACGCCGAAACACACACACACAAACAAACAAAGCAACTGTAGCTGTGTTCTTTGTACTGCCTCTCACATATCTCTATGAGAAAAGACTGAGAAATGTGTAGAGGAAACGAGGAGAAATCTAGTTGTTTATTCTGTATTATCCCAATTTCGTGGAGAGGTGAAAGATGCGACTAAACATCACCTTTATCTGACAGCCAATAAGAGCAGTCAATCAGGAAGTGCAACGCTCTATTTCACAGAACATTAGGTTAGGGAGGAACATTACACCTCAGCCTTGTTGCTTCATTGGTAAGGGAGGAGTAAGTGGTTGATGGTTCATTAGTGTATTTCTTTTTATGGTATGCCTCATTCACCCATTCAACACCCATCCATACAAGCGCTTTTTTCTGTTCTTTTGAAGATGATGATGATGATGATGATGATGATGATGAAGCCTTTATTTGCCTGCAGCGAAATCGGACCTCTTCCAACCATACATACATTACACAAACATCACATTGTGGAGACAGGTCAGAACAGGTAAGGTATAGAAAAACAGGAGAGGAGAAAAAAAGAGAACTGAGCTCCTGATAGGGGATCAGTATGAGAACAGAAAACATGAATCTTCACACCGTGACACCATGAAAACACGTGACAAGCAACAGGGTTGGGTGAGTAGGGCTAGAGTAAGCCAATGTAGATAGCAGCATCGAGTCGTGGCATCTCTGCCCAGGTCCAGCTGACCCGCCGTCTGCATCAGATGGGGGCCAAGCATCAGGGCGTTTGGAATAGGGAAGGGAGTGAGTGTGCATCTGTGTCAGTGTACACGTGTATGTGTGTGTGTATCCTGTGTTCAACTTGAGGGAGAGTGTCCTTTCACCCGGTTGAGCGAAAGTCAGCAGTCCTTCAGCCAAACCAGGTGTCCTTGAAGGATCGGGTCAGAGAGACTAAACATAGGGACAAGAATTTGTTGTTCAGGAGCTGCATGAGTGAGGGAGATGATTGTTTGGGTTAATGCGGACACCAGGTCTAACTATTTCCCATCGCAAAGCCGTGAGCTTCCCATATGGTGTTCCAGAAACACAGTCTGAGTACTCACAGCTTGCCCATCGTCAACCATGTCGGCGAGCCTAGTGGGGCTTTGGAAAGCTGTAACCGCTTTCTTTGTTCTTCGATAAGCCAGGTCAGAGGCAACTCCGATCAGCCAGAGCTCTGTTACCATGGTTCATATCGGTAGCTCTCGTTCAGTGTCCTCCATCGAGAGTGTCTCCAAGCACACAAACTGACCATCGAGTATCCGGCAGCAAATGTCTCTGCAGGACAATCAGGGCTCCCCCGAGCCCAAGCTTCTCATCAAGAGTGGAGTGTGTAACATTCACATTCAAATGATCGGGGTTCGGTATCTTGCCTAAGGAAACTTCGGCATGCGGACTGGAGCAGCCAGGGATCAAACCGCCAACGTTCCGATGAGTAGATGACCTGCTCTACTTCCTGGTCGACATCCTGGTCAACTCGGAGGCAACAGAACAGGATTGTATGATGGACTTCATCTGCGCAGATTATGTATGAACTAAGTGTTGATGCTAAATACCTAAATGTGATGAATACAAACCCTCCAAGATGAAAGACAAGTTACAGATTTCATCTGCTTTCCGCATGGAACACAGAAAGGACAGAAATTAAACCGATCTAGATTTTTAGATCTGTTCTTTGTGCCAAACGGGATGTAACTGTGTGATCAGTGAGTGATCAACAGGAAGGAGTGTACTTCCTGTGCGGCGCTGTCCTGACTGAATCTGATCCATAGCATCATGTCAACATATAATCTTTCAACACATGATGTACTCACCTGTACAAGTTATCTTTTCCACTGAATGTTCTGATTATATTCTGTGACCACAGCAAGTCGATAACAGAACAATTTCTTCTGTGCTTGTTATTCTTCTCGGTCAAAAGGCACAGAGACTGCTGTTGCACATCTGGCTCCTTTGCAAAAGCAAATTTAAACCTCACGAAACTTCAAATTTACATAACAGCCATGAAGAACTAAGGGAATCTCAAAAGCAAAAGTGGGTCCCAAAGGGATCTGCATGCATGCTCGAACAACAAGTTTAATCTTCTGAAAGGTCACAGGAACACACAACATCCTGTAAACAACCAAAGGCCTCTGATGGATGATGGCAAAGATCACAGGGCTGTGTCAACAAATGTTTTTCTGGACAGATGAGACCAAAAAATGAGAAACATGATGTTATGAGAGGAAAAACAGGATAAACGCTGCAATGTAAGAAATCAGAGATAAGACAAGAAGTTTGGGCTTTATGCCTCATCTGGGTCAGCATTTTGATCCAACCCCGACGTCATGATTCTCGTGAAGCAGAACAACTATTCAAGAAACCACTAGATGGCAACAGGTCAGCATCTCCCTCTCTTTGTTAAACGACAGTAATGAGAGTTTTTATTCTCAGCAACTAATACTTTACTTATTGTTGTAATAAAGAAACAAAATATATGTCACATTTCTTCTCATCGTTTCATTTTTTGTTGGCTTCCCTTCAAGGTATTAAAATTCAGATTGACCCTTTGTTTACAGTAACGTGGTATTTCATATAGAGATTTTAGCACACATGGGTCTTGTATAACTGTACTTTCAGAAAGAAAAAGAAACAAAGAAAGCATAAATTTTACATGAGGAATGTGTGAAATCAAATTTCACACTGTTATTGTTCAGTACTGCAGATGTTAAAGCTGTCATTGCTATGGGGATAGCTGTAGGAATGCTTGTTCCTCTGTCCCCTCCTCTAACGCTGTCCACAGCTTTCACACTCGTCCCTCCTTTACCGTGTGCCCTGTTAAACCTCAGCACACACACATTAAATGTTTTCTCTTTTTTTTCCTTTTCAAATGCAAAAATCCTCACGACAGTTGTCTGGATACCTTTTCCCCAAACTAAAACCACAGTTTACCTTTCAGACAAACTCATTTTGATACTTTTTTATATATCAAACATGATAATGGATACAATTGTTGGATACAATGGATACAACAAAAGTCGCCGTGATTTGGCGCTACATAAATAAAATTGAATTGAATTGAGTTTTAACACCTGTTTTTATTGGTTGCTCTTGAGTGTAAACAGTTTGAATCAAAATGAAATCAAACACAATATGATTTAAAGAAGTTTTATGTAGCACTTTTTTAAATGCCATAACACAAGGCCAACACATTTACATGTGCTGCTGATACATGTGCACTGTATGGAAAGCCAGGTTCCCAAGGGCAACGCCGCAGCTAGGTGGTATCCCACACTGTTTGCCGGGAACGATCTGGAATCAGGCTGTTTGCTTTCTGGGGCCTTTTGTCTTTCAGCAAAAACATTCCCGACATGGGGGCAAGCAGAGCACGCTGAGGGGGTAGCAGTTCAGACCAAGCAGGGCGGATACAGGGCATCCAGCATCCTGGATACCCGCTGCTGCTAAACCTCATCCATGGCGACGCATCGGAGGATTATCAGAGCTCTCGAGGCTCAGCTTCTACACCACTGCCGTATTACATGAGTGGGTCGAGCTGGTGTTATACATACTTTAATATTTAGCTCATTTGATCTTCATTTGAGCCAGTAAAAAACAAGACTGCATGAAACACAGAATAGAATTTAAGTGCCACTTTTATAATCTGGCAACAAATTACTGTGACTACATGTACATTTATGCAATTGTTTCAGTTTTCTTTAATAAAGATGATATGTGTCAACCACTTTTAGACTCCTGCATAAGTGCCGTTGTAGAAGAAAGGCTGATCTGTCACACAGTGACCTATGACCTCGGGTGTCCATCTCTGGATCTTGGGCTTGCCGTCTTGGCCTGGCCGGACAATGACGGTGCTTCTGGACGCCACGGAAGGGTCTTCATTGAAGAAGTTGAAAGGCCTGAGAAAGAAGCCCACGGCATTTCCCGGAGTTGCAGTGTTGGGGATGTCCTCTGAGTGAGGCACATGTAGGAAACCCACTGTCACCCAGGCTACCAGGTCCTGCATGCAGAAGAGTAAACACGACCGTGGAATTTTTACTATAGTGCTCAGATTAGCTGTTTTTTTTTATCTACTTAAAGGCCAAACGAAAGAACGTGTGTCATTCTTGAGCTACTGTGATGATGAATGATTCTTTTGAAAAGAGAAAAGCTAAACTAACGACATAAACTCTTAGAAGGACGCTGTCCATCAGTGTATTGTGACTCATTACATAGTTACTCTCTGAAACCAGTAAAAACAGGATGTGAATTACATTTGAGATAGGTGACTGTATCGGTTAAGCTACTGGAGCTTGCTAAACCTGTTAGCGAGCACTGAGATGTGTTTGTCCTAAAAAAGTAGATTTAAACAACATTATTAATGTTGGCTTTTTCTGTGGAATATATTTCAGGTTTATTTTCGATGAGAAAGCTCTCAGTTTAACTTCATGCTGAGGTTAGCACAGTGTGGAAATATGGGACAATAAGGTATACGTGGATCGAGGTTTGCTACTGCACCTGATTGACTATGTCCTCGTTGTTGCGGATGTAGTTCTCAAAGGACACCGCAGGTTCCCATGGGTCATTCTGGGTGTATATGCTGCTGCTGGTAGCTTCGCTATCCTTATGACGTGTCACAGCCAGAGGATATCTAGGCGGAAACATTTCACCAGGAAACATTTGTCTGTCATTCTGACAGATGACAGGTGAAGAAAACATAGAGACAAAGTGCCGCCTTGTGCTGTGAGCACCTACTTGTATGAACTTGTAGTAATGTCTGTAAGAGTGGTACGTTTTTATATTTGTATGTTAAAGGAGTCACAGATGTGGATTTGGGAGAATCATACAGCGAGTTAGATGAATGCCAAGTATGTGAGTTCAGCACGAAGATGCACAGTGGCTACATTCAGAGCATTTCCACCAGGAGGAAATAATGAGTATTTTTCTCATTATCAACATAAAGACCAAGTGGGAAAGTACCACAGCTGGCCGCATTCATACACTGTGATCAGTGATTTCACCTGTATCAGCACATTTGCCTGGCTCATCAATTCATTTCTAACATCTTTATGGTTTTTTCAAGTTGTTTTTATGCATAGAAATGAATAACTGATTATACCTAGTCAAGGAAACAACATGTTACCTGGACCAGCTGATGCCATTCTCCTCTCTCCAGCCTCTCGGGAGGACACTGTGTGCATGTGAGTTAAACTGAATCCGGTAGCCCTTCTGGTGGCCCCATTTATTCTTCTTATTGGGGTTGTAGAAGTGCACGTAGCGGGGAAACTTTTTGCCAAAGCGGAAGGCGGCCGATCGCTCGGTCCTGTGTTCTGTCCTGTGGAGCTTGGACTGGACGATGAAATGCTTTGGGCTCCACGGATTTGTGAAGTTCACAAATTTGAGATCCAGGGTCTCAAAGCTGTTTTCTCGACCTGAGAGGGGAAAGAGCTGTCAGGAGAGTCTGGTCTGGTGATGCCTCTACAAAAATATTGATTTTGCATGAGAAATCTCTAGGTGTAACAGAGTTGTCCACATCAATACAAGATGTTGTTAGTTATTCACTTAAACGTGTCGCGTAGCCAAGATCAAATGATGGGTAAAGTCCACAAAGCCTATTTATCTGGCACGGCATCTGTAAAAGGCTTAGTCATAGCTCAGAGAGAGGTGCCTTTTTGCCATTATCAGTGAACTGAGGCCACATTGTGCTGTGTGTGTTAGAATAATAAAGCCAAACAACTTCACAAAGCGTCTTGTTCTCTTAATTCTCAGCATTTATTTTCATTTCTGTATTTGAGCAGTTTCTATGGGGGTGTGCAAGCAAAAAGAGAATGTGTTTATGCTTAAATTAGTTGCAGGATAGACAGAAAAAAATCACGTGACTTCACTATGATACTCACCATCAATATCCAGGTCCACTTTATAATGGATGAGGTGTGTGTGCAGGTTACCCAGCACGTAGTTGTACACCTTTGAACCATAGTGAAGGCCGTTAGGTGTAAAGAAAGTGGCGTGGATGTATCCAGTGGCACTGACCTTCACTTCGACCACCCCATTCGGGTAGAAGAGGAAGTCCCAGATATAATCATAGTTGTAAACTGTTGAGGTTGTCCGCAGCACGAGCACAGTGTTTTCCAGCCCTCCAAAGAAATTATAGCCCCCCTGAAAGTCGGAATTAAAATGCCTCCTCAGAGGCATAGCCATTGTCATCTCAAAAATACAGAGAGCGTTCTTATGGCGCACAGGCTTGTCTGTATCAAAGTAGTGGTAAAGGTCAATAAAAGTGGCAATTTCTGGGCAGTCAATTCCTGGTGCCAGCTCAAAAGTCGAGGTGCCCATTGCCCAACCTGCATCGATGTACTTTGTTTGCATGGCTGCAGGAGTATCACCAGCATAGAAGGCTATAGCTTCCTGGAGGCTGATCTCATAGGCGATTCTTTCTCCGTTGAAACGGAGATCAAAGACTTGCAGCCCAGCAGATGAGCGGACGCGATATGCAAAAGACCATCCTGCATATTCAACAAAGTTGCGATCGATGTGGTAGCGATGCCCCTGAGGCTCAACGAGCTTTGGCCCATGCTTATTCGTGGGAGTGTTGATCTGACCGCGAGGTATGTAGGTAGAGTAAAAATCGTCATCGCTGTGATCAGGTAGTTTCAGCTTTTCCACTTCCCCTGATTCATACTTTTCTACCAGTTCCTCGACGCTGTCAAAATACATGCTGTTGTACCAAACCTTTTCAACAGTCCACTTTTCCGGATCCAGGTCCTGGTGGTTGACGAGTACCTCAAATCCAATTGGGTGGATGAAATAACCTTCCACAAACTTCTGCAACATGATCCAGGTTCTCCTCTCCCCTGGATCCAGCCCGCGAGGGGCTATGTCTGAGAACGTCAGGCAACGGTTAGAGCAGTTGCTATAAGAAAACCCTCCTGTGGTCTCAAACAGGAGTTTGTGAGCTTTGTTTGAGATCTTCTTGAGGATGTCATTGATATAGTCATACTCTACCACAGTAATAGGTCTGGACTCAAACGTTACGGGCTTTGCCCCTTTGAAAGTCTTGACTTCGTGGGATGTTGGGGACGGCAGAGGACTGACAATATACTCGGTAATGTTGGGCTGGGCCTGGTTTCCAAACTGGATAATGACCCGAGCTTGGCGTGGGGGTTTGGCGTGTCCACGGTCCAGAGCTTTTAGGGCCTCATGCTTCTTGGGTAAATGGAGTTCCATCAGTAGGATACTGTTCTTATTCAGAGCCCTGCTACGAGCGTTAGTAAGCCCCATCTCTGGAATACCGTGCAGGTAGGCCCGCACAGCTTTCATCTCGTGCACCGTGAGGTCAGCAAATATGGGCGCACCATGATGAGCCCATTCTCTGGATCTGGAAGCAATGCAACCAGCCAAGCACACGAGCTGCAGCAGGCAGAGAGACTTCATGGCTGTAAGGGCAAGATGGTGAGGCTCCATTAGAGATTTTACAGGTCTTACAGCAAATCATGTATGCAGTTGCAGCTTCATTGCTCCTTATCCACACTCTAATAACTTTTCTTTTATAGCTCTTGTGTATATTTGCAATGAGCAGAAAGACAAAGCAGAGTGCCATACTCCCCAACAGAATGCAAAAGAAAAGCCTTTCTCACCTTGATTCCTCTTCTTCTCTTCACAGCTGGATAAGGCAGTTCTCCCTCATTCACGCAAACTGTATCAGCCCCAGTTGCAACACACTGCTGTCCCTCCCTCCGTTCGCCCTGCCTAGTTTATGCTGCACACAAAACAGAAACAGCAGCATTGAGTGCTCTTTCAAAGGACACTGACAAATCAGTGCTTATTTAAATATCAAAATTCCCATTAAGTCACTCGTGCTTGTGCTTGCATAATGGAGTTTATGTAACAGTGCGACAAGTGACGCGTGGAGTAGATTCTTGCTTCCTTGGAAACCATTTGCAGCCTCATATCAAGGAAAAAGAAATAAATCAGCGACAGTACCTGTAGTCCTGCTCCTGATGTAAGGCGAGGCTGTACAGTCCGTCCCTCTGCTTCAGCAAATGATCGCGTCAGTGTACCGTTACTAGTCTTTAACCTCTGATTTTGCAGTGAAAGAGGCTGATTGGCTGTCAGCGGGTTGTAAACGTGATTCTTTAAATAATTGATCCTTCAAAGGCAAGGTAAGCACCTTGCAATAACAAGGCAATTCATGGTGCTTTGGACGAGGACGAGAAACATAAAGGACACACGAAAAGCACATAAAGAAAAACTGAAGACAAACAGTACAGAACGAGTTCTGAATTAACTGCAGCTGGATGTTATGCTTTTGCAAGAGGCCTTTGAAAATGTTTTCACTTGATATGAAGGAATTTGAAGGGTTTGTGAAATCCTGCTTAGATGTACAGGACATGGTTTGGTGAAGGAGAGCCACTTCATCACCACTAAATAAATAGCTAGTATGACAGGGATACAAAACATATTCCAATGTTGTCAGAAGATTAAAGACTATATATTTGTCTCTGTATTTATATGTGTGTGTGTGTGTGTGTGTGTGTGTGTATATATATATATATATATAACAATTCTGTAACTGTAACTTCGGTCGTTGCTGTGCTTTTTGGAAGTCGAATTTCCCAGAGGAACCCACCCGAGGGATTAATAAAGTTCTATCTTATCTTATCTTATCTTATCTTATCTTATCTTATCTTATATTCACTTATCTGGCAGCTACGTGACATCAGTGCAGGGAGCACAGCTTTGAAAACTGGAAAATCCCAAATCTGCCATGTGATTAATGTACATGGTTGTTGCATCGCACAGTGGAAAGCGTGTACACTTTGTGGAGTCGTTTGCCCGGCGTTCGCCTCTTTCGTTATAACATTGCAGACAATGGTTGTGACTGATGTTTCGCAACTTGCAATTCATTTACTGAGAGGTGGACTTTGTCCTTTAACTTTCTCTCAAGTGACCGACGCTGGAGCTAGAGTGAAAGGTAAAAAAGTTGAATCGCCCTTTGCTAAAATGAAAAATATTTTATCAACCGTCTCCTTTGCAGCAGCATGTTATCTGGAATTTCCCACACTTGTACAAATACATCTACATACTGAACGTTGTCCAACAGTTTAGTCATTCTTATCTTATCACTTTTGACTAGAATGCTCGGGGGGAAAAACTAAAGACAAATGACACTGAGCCAGTTTCCCAACAAAATGAGGGATCAGCTCTTTAAATTGTTGAATATTAGCTCTTCTTTTATATAAGTACGTTTCCCATACAGACATATACATTTACTGGGAACATAATGCTGAATGCATGATCGATTTTTCGTACTTACAGTCCTGAGAAATCACATCTGTTGTTTTTCGGGGGGGGGGGGGGTTTCGGGAAAAAACAGCTTTTATAATAATTTACTCAGCTGTAATTCTAATCAATTTAATACCTTCTTTTAAAGAAAGTAAGTGCACCATTTGTCCTAAAATTATCTATATCTATTCCAGATGGTTTCAGTACAGTGGAATAACAGTTTTTTCCTCAAGAGCTTTGCAGATCCTGTCATGGTGCCAGCACAGTATCAGACCCCGGATACCAAAGGTTCACAGGGTCTGATAAACCTTTGGTATTCCCCCACCCCCCGGGTCTCTCTCTCAGCTTTTCCCGTAGTTGACGATGATAACATATGTGAGCCCACTTTTTCCCGTCAAAGCACACTGTATTTCCAGCGTAAACGAGTCCATTGGACACATTGTTTTATGTATGCCAGTAGCTTATTTTCACTTTCCTCGGAACCCAGCTGTGGTGACAGCTGTGTTTGATCGTCTTGGCTTAGGGTCAAAAGGTTAGCTGGGGATTACATTAATTCTAAAAACTTTCAGTTCCCATGTCTGTTGACATGCTTCATTGAATAAATTCCCCCAATCATCCTTCTAGAAACGCCTGTCTTTACAAGATTAGGCTCTGACAAACATCTCTTTATTCTGTGTCGGAGGCTGCACCCCTGCTATCAGATCACCTCCAGTGTCCTCAATGTTTGACTGGGCGAGGTGAGAGGATGTTTCCTCCACAGGTCCGGTGACCAATGCCTCTCATCCCAGCTGTGACCTTGTCCTTTATATCCAATGGCAGCAGGCGCAAATGCTACTGTACATCCATTTAGTCACCCCCCACATTTAAAACACTACATCTGAGGCGTTACTACCTCCATAAGCAAAGTATCACTCCTGTGAGGACTGTGTGTTTTGGAAAGAACAAAAAAGAACGAAAGAAAAATCCCAGAACAAGGAGTCCAATTAAAAAAGGATTGTGGAGGTAAGTGCACTGTATGTAAGCTGTTGGATGACAGGGTAATAGACCTATTTTATAGGGAATCTTCTGATTGGTCAACAACCTCCATGAGGGTCAATATTTGCCTATGTTTGAGCTTCTAATGAAGTTTTTTGTGCAGATTTAAAATCACAATTTCACATCTGGAATTAAAGTCTAGCAATGTGAAAAAGACCCATCTTTTTACAGGAATTTAAAACCAACACAAAGGAGCGAATTATGGAGAAACTACTGCTGAGTCTACTTGGTCTGCAGACAGTAATGGGGACGGGGTGAGTATGGTCAACCCAGCATTAAGCATATTTTGCAGTGTAGAGACGAATTATGAGCAGGATTCATCTGTATGAACATCTGTTACAATGTAATGCAAAACACTGATTGATGTTAAAAATAAGTAACAATAATGAAAATATGAATACTTCTACTACTGTTATTATCATTAATATACATTTACTTAGTTGACTAACTCAAAAATATGGTTTTCATATTGTAGTTTTATGTTTTAATTTCCCACAGAATAAATATTTTTGATGTTATTTATATTTCTCTGGCTTTTACCGAACAATCTTCCAGTACAGACTTATTATTTCACTGTATAATTTAAAAGTTTATTGATTGAAAAGAAATTTAAAAAGGCAGAGAAGTTAAATCTCCGATGTGCTCAAAACTTTCAGCTTCTTACTAAAAGTTTTTCATTCGATGAGTTTGTTGAACTTTTCAGTACAGTAAAGAGTTTGGAGAGCACAGACGCCTTTTTCATAGCAGTGTACATTTTAAAATAGGCGTCGATGTGCTGAAATATGCGCCTGCAGATCGTAATGATTTATTAAGCTACATACTAATTTTTTTTTACTCTTTAGTGAGTTCAAAGAGTAATTTCTAATATTCTCAAAACAGAAAATTCAGTACTACTTTATAATAATGTTACAGTATTAAGCATTAGTAAGATACTTAATTCATCAGTTATACAGCAGTACTTCTGTCATTTATGAACGTGTTATGTTTCTGTATGTATGATATGTTTCTCCATCTGGTACTGTTACATCGGTACACTGTTACAGTGACCTGGAGCATGTTAAGAGGTTAAGTTAAATATATCATGTCCCAGACACTGGTGTGAACACAGGACACAAGAAAGGGTGGAACAAGTCCTGTCCCCCCGCCTGCAGCTAGAGGTGAGGTGTTCAGAGGTGTATCAGTACAACACCCAAGGATGGAGGCTGGATGTGGACAGGATGCGAGTCAAACACGGGGGCGATGATGGTATAGCTCTGTACTACAAACAGCAGGGCTCCGAGGCATCCTGTTTCATGTACAAGTACGTGACTCGTTTGGTAACTGTCAGTTTGTTCAGATCAGGGGTTTTATGGGCACTGTTTAGGTGAAGTGTTGATACCTTTGGTTGTGCTTGTAAAATGCAAGTAAATCACATTTAATTTAGTCAAACATAGATTACAAGCAAATGCGACAGAAACCACCTTAGATGACAGCAGCTAGTGTGACAGCTAAAAGAATGCACAAATGACCAGTTTCCGGATGTTTCTGTTCACCTCAGACCGCCAGAGATCCAGAGCCAGATGCTGAACAAGACAGCGAGAGCATGTTGTGAGGGCTGGGCTGGCCCGCGCTGCTCTGAGGGTGAGGACGAGAAACCAAAAAGCTGTTTTCATTGAATTTTGTACATTTTCTAAAACGTATTTTGATCTTTTCAGTTGCAAGTTTGTTTCTTTGTCTTAAAAAATAGTGCTGTCACGTTTCTTCAGGTTAAAACTGGTACATATCATTTTTAAAGGATTACAAAATCACTGCTTCATATAAATTTGAATTTGAAATTCACTAAACAAGTGACTACACCATGATTTTCCACTGCACTTACATTTTCCTTGTCCTTGTTCTATAATGGTCAAACGCATCCTGACTCCTAGCTGTGGGTGTGCGTGGTCAGTGCTACTCTACGTGGAACTGTGTGGAATTCCCTGGAGTTCATAATTCCTCACTTATGCCCATGGAGCAGTGTTGCAGCACTCTGTGGGGACTGAGCTGGAGGAATGCTTCAGACCACACATGTTTGTCTTGCACTTACACTTTGCTTCCAGGTTAGAAACCATGCACATACGTGTATCTGATCTAAGTTCAGTGCATTTTATTTGTTTATTCTTCAAAATCCTTCTCCTTCACATTTTGTCAGTAATGTTGCAGCTGCCGGTGATTCCAGATATTCTTTTTCTTCTCTTCAGATTCCCAAACCTCTCCTCTGATGCGCTTTGGTCTGCCGGGTAGTGCCAGCGTTCCTCAGAGCTCAGCCACCTGCATGTCCTGGGGTGGAGTCCACTACCGTACCTTTGACAGGAAGCACTTCCACTTCCAGGGCAGCTGTACTTACCTGCTGGCCTCATCTACTGATGGCACCTGGGCTGTCTACATCAGTACAGTTTGTGATGGGAGAGAAGACTGCAGTAAGGTATTATGTTCCACACACTTCTGAGATGGTTTGGATCAAACAGAAGCAACTTCACTGCCACACAATTCAATCCAGTGCTCAAAAAACTTGAGGTTTCCACACAGTGATGAAATGTGAACCCTTCCAACCTCTTCTGTGCATTCATGTTCTTCATATCTGTCTGTGGCTCTTTGCTTTCAGGCACTAAGGATGATGCTGGGTCTTGACTTGGTTGCAGTACATCGCAGGAATTTAACCCTGAACAATCTGCACATTCCAAACGGACAGCCACTTTTTCAAAATGGTAAAAATATTCTCAGATATAACTCTGAGCTCTTTCCTTTCCTGTCTGACTATTAACATAAGATAATATGACACTTGGCTAAAAATATTCACACCCCTCACTTAGTGGTCGCCATTAGCAGCAATTACAACTTGACAGTATTTGTGAGCATGGTCCCTCAAGCGTCCAGAAGTTTCCACAGTCGTTCTTGGTAAAATTGTTCAAGCTCAACTAGATTTAGTGCAGAACATTGGTGCACAGCTGTTTTCGGGGCTGTTTCAGTGAATCTGTTGAGTTGGACTCTGGTTTGGCCCAAAACCATAGCTGGGTTACACACAGGGTAGCGTTCTAGTTTTGTGTTTAAGGATTTCTCCCCAGAAGTCTCCTAGTGCCTGTGGCAGACAAACAGCATGATGCAGCAGCCATTGTGTTTGACTGTGGGAATTGTATTAGTGAGGTTCTGCTTAGTCCTTGGTTTTCTACACACACAACATGAGGAAAGATGGTCAAATAGTTCAACCTTTACTTAATCAGACAGAATGCCATTGCTTCTCTTTGTCTAAATGTTGTTAGGGTACCTTTTGGCAAACTCTCAAAGTGCAGGCATATCTCTACTCATTGAGAGACTGGCTCTCAATAAATAACAGATACTCCTGATGTCAGCTCATGAATGACACTCGAACCCAGGCGTGGGCAACTCCAGGCCTCGGGGGTCGGTGTCCTGCAGGTTTTAGATGTGTCCTTGATCCAACACAGCTGATTTAAATGGCTAAATGACCTCCACAACATGCCTTGCAGTTCTCCAGAGGCCTGGTAATGAACTAATCATTTGATTCAGGTGTGGAGACCCAAGGTGGGATCTAAAACCTGCAGGACACCGGCCCTCGAGGCCTGGAGTTGCCCACCCCTGCTCTAACCTCTCCACCACCATGGGCCAGACCAAAGAGCTGTCAAAGCAGGGACTATAGACATCAGTAGTAATACGATGGCACCTGTCCAAGATGGCGGCCAACCAAACCGGTTTGACAACCGGTTTGACCGGTTTCGTGCGTGTGCGCATGCGCGTTCAGTAATACGATGGCACTAGTCCAAGATGGCGGCCAACCAAACCGATTTGACCAGTTTCGTGTGTGTGTGCGCATGCGCGTTCAGGTGTGGAAATACCACAGGGGATCAGAGGGGTTATATGAGTTTATGTGTTTTTAACGGGGTTTTAATTTAATCAAACCATAGGGTTTTTAATTAAACTATTTTTTCACTTAGGTGTATCGCAACATTCAGTTATGCATGTGTTCTTAAAAGCAATTCTTTGTTTCTTGTTTCATTCTTGGCGGAGTGGAAGCTGTTTTGGTTCACAGTGCGCCTTAACAAAGAGGGTGTGCTCTAGTCAAAAGTGTTGGTAATAGTGTTTTAATCACACTAATTTTCTAAATCTGACAATGTCTCAGCTTGCAGTGAGGCATGCATTTTATTTTATAAATGGCACAAATGGGAATTTCTTCTGAATGGGTGATGTCAGCATGTTCACAAGCGTTTCATTTAATCAAACCCCTAGTTTTAATTTAACTAGTTTTTACACATCTACTGGGGTTTCTTTCCAGGGTTGATGCGATCATTTTATTTAAAAATCGGTCTAAAACGCTGCACTCAATGTCGTCTTTTCCCCCAAAGCAGCCAGTATCGCTCTTTTCAAACTAATCGTCTTTTAAATACACTCATTTTGTGATTCTGGTGTCACACCTTGCAGCGATGCAAGCATTTTATTTATTTAAAAACAGATCAAACGGGCCATTTCTTCTGTAAGGGGTTTCATGGTTTCAGAGTAGTTTTTAACACAACAGATAGTCGCAAATAACATTCAGCCCTTTAGAAAATAAACGCTACAGTGATACTTCTAAAACCAGTCGCCCAGACCCGCTCCAACTTTTCAACAGCTGGCTAATTGTTTGAATTTGTTCAGGATTGTAAAAGCACACCGCGGGTATCACATAGTTGTTGAGAGTACCATGCGAACAAGGGCCCAGCCTATTGTTTAAAGTGGCCGGTATTGGCTCTTTTTGTACCAGTCGGGTGGCGACCCCGCCTATTGTCTGAAGTATCGGTTCCTTTGTAATTCCTTGAGAAGACAAAAGCCCTGAAGGGTCTCATTTAAATTGATTGGCGACATACCTTTTCTTTTTGGAAACACCCACCCTATATAAAAAACACGCTCAGAGCCCGATACCCTGAGCCATTTACGCCTCAAGATTCGCTGCAGAGCACACCATTTTCTTTGCGATCATCAACACTAACATCGTTCTTTATAACATGGCCATCGTAAACGGTAAGTAAAACAAAACCTATTATTGGATTTTTAAAAAGTGTTATGTTAACATATTATAGGATATTCAAACTATTTTTTTTCCCTAAAACAAAAGCTTAATTTTTAGGAGTTCGGGAGAACGGCCCAGGACCCTTTTCTTTAGAAACGGGCGCTTTTACAGCTGGAACTAGTTCTCTAACAGGCACAAGGTGTGTACAGCATTACTGGATTTTTAAACGTATGTATGTTTTAAACTAGCGATTGTTTTAAATTATGTAATAACGTTTTTGTTTGATTAGTTCCAGGGTTAACAAACTGAGCAGGAAAACATTCAGACCCCGCGACCACAGAGCCCTACCTTACATCAGGTGTGTATACAACGCGATGTATAGTTGTGTATTTTTTTTTTTAAAGGGGTTTAAACAATTACAAATGTTCTAAACTGACCGTTTTACACATACAGAACCACGCCAGAGAACCGTGTGTGTGGAGGAGCAGGACCATCCCGAATAACGCACACTACAAGGTAAGCATAGGCATATATAAATTAGATAAAAAGAGATAGAGAGGGAGACACGGTTATTCAGTTTGAAATGGGTACATGTATAAAATGTTTTAACACATGTCTATCTATCTTCACAGACTGCAGAACAGCACCCCTCCTCATAATGATCAGGACACCGTACGAATGTTTAAGCAGTATCGACCTCCCAGAACAACAAAAACCTGGAGCTTTGTGCAGCAGTGGAGAGTCAGAACCGATCTTCATCAGCGAACCTGCAACACCTCCGAGTGAGTGGCTACATCGCGATTTCTCTGATGTTTTTGAGTACAGCATGTCAGATTTTGATCTAGTTCATATACCCACCACCCCAGAATGTGTCAGAAATAGCGTTGATTCACACATAGATTTCGAAGAAGGCGGCATAACAGACTCTCAAATATCAGCGGCGTATGATGCTTACATAAAGCTTCCAGACGCTCAGCCTGCTGAACAAAGTCATATAGCCTCAATAGCTGATAAATTATGTTTGATTGAAGCTAGACTCAATCAATACCACCAAGAAGCACAGGTACAAAGGCAACAGTTTACCAAACTCATAAACAAAGTGTGTAGTACATTAGACAACATCTGCAGCAAAATTTCAAGTCCCTGACTTTTAAAATCCAGACCATGGACCCTCCAAATAAATTATTTAAACATAATAACGGAACCTCCACTCCTGTTAGATGTTTTGACTTAGAGACTTTTATGCAGTGGGCTGAAGAAACAGATAAAAAATTAGACGATATTATAGCTAGACTTAATAGGGTGCCTGCATCAGCCTCATCCGATACACATCCTTGTCAGACTGTTCCTACGTCTGCTATTGCTGATGGGGCTATTGTTGCTAATAATAGTGATAGTACAGCAGGTGTTGCTCGGGCCGTTGCTGTTACTGATGCTAACCATATAGCTTGTGCTGCTGGTGATTTTGCGTCTGATGCACAATCTAGCCGGGTCACCTCTGCTGCAGCTACTGCAGTTGTTATTGAGCCCGTTGTGCAGTCTGGGTCCGGCAGCCGCTCTCAGTCACACATTAGAGAGATACCTAATTTTAATGCTCGCGAATTGCGTGAACGCCTTGATTTTAGGGGTATAAGTCTCGATCATCCAGAACAAGTGCCGGCGCGAGTGCGCGAGTGCTTAGCCAATGTGATAGACAGAGCTGTGGCGGGATCCCAACAGGGCAGTGTTCTAAACGTGGTCCTGCGTGGCCCCTCGCTGGCTTCAGATGTTCAGGCTGTTTTAAACGCTGATGATC
Source organism: Diplotaxodon limnothrissa (assembly GCF_057381915.1). NCBI lineage: Eukaryota > Metazoa > Chordata > Actinopteri > Cichliformes > Cichlidae > Diplotaxodon > Diplotaxodon limnothrissa. Next base: position 4,099,427 of record NC_140604.1, on the reverse strand, counting down.
GGTATGATCCGGAGCTGTTTCTCGATCAAATTGCACAAGTTATGCAGAGTAATGATGAATCTATCGGTGATGATGAATTAGAGTTTATTGTCACGGTAGCTCAGAACAGTAGTGGCGGGTCTCGCTTAAGACTGGCGCACATACCTTATGATGAGATTCTCTCAAAGAAAGGCAGACATTTATACACACCAAACAACACAAACAACAATTTGTGCTTCTCCCTATGCATAGCACATTCATTAAACTCATCATCCTCTGAGCATGAAAAACTTGCTACAGCTAAACAGATGCATGCTGAAGTAGGTCTATGCGACACACAGCAAGTATCATTCTCTGATGTCGGTAAATTTGAGAAGCACTTCAACATTAAGATTGTAATCTATTACCACACAGAAGGGCGTAAACGCCTGGAATGTTTTTACACACATGAAGAGCCAAACCCTAACACGTTGATGATGTATCTCCATAATCAACATTACCACCTGATTTTAAACCCGACCGCTTTTTTGGGGGGATCCTATGTGTGTAATTTCTGTTACAGTATATATAATACACCATTACAGCACAGCTGTAAACATAGATGTAACACATGTTACACACTCTGTCAACATCACAGGGGACCCACAGTGAAATGCAGCGACTGTAACCGCATCTGCAAATCACAACACTGTTACCAACAACACAAATTACCTGAATTAAAACACAACATGATCCCCTGTGATAATATGAAACATTGCATGCACTGTGGCACCACATATAGAGAATCCAAGAAATTGCCACACAAATGTGCGCAGCCTAGATGCGAGCACTGCCGCGAACCTAAATTAGCAGGAGACTCCGACCATCAGTGTTTCATACAGCCTGTTGAAAAACAGAAGCCTAACGATAAATACATTTTATATGATTTTGAGACGCGGTACCACAACGGTAAACACGAGGCTAACTTTGTGTGTGCGTCTGATCTGAAGGGCAATAAGTTCACATTTAATACATTAAAGTGTGTGGAGGCGTTTGTGCAGCATTACAGACGCCCAAGGTTTCGTGGGTACACTTTCATAGCACATAATGCATCTGGCTTTGATAACTACATACTCCTCGAGTACTTTGTCAGACAGAGCATAACACCTAGTGTCATAATGAGCGGCAGCCGTGTGATTTTAATGCATGACAGGGACTATGACCAGCGGTGGATTGATTCGTTCAGCTTTTTGCCCATGGGCCTTGCCAAAATACCCTCTGCTTTAGGTTTTCAAGACCTGCAGAAGGGCCATTTCCCACACAGGTTTAATACGAGGGATAATGAGCGTTATGTGGGCCCGTACCCAGACCCCTCCTTCTACGGCTATGAGCACATGTCTGAAAGCGATAAGGTGCGATTCATGGAATGGTACCAGGTTGCCTCACAGAATCCCTTTGATTTTCAGGCTGAACTCAGGCGTTACTGTGTTAACGATGTTGATGTCCTGCGTAAAGCATGCATCATTTATCGTGACACGCTACTGGGTTGTACTCAAGTTGATCCATTCATGTATACCACCCTGGCTGCATTTAGTATGGGTGTGTATAAAACGCTGTTTCTGCCTAGAGACGCGCTCGCTCTCACGTATGAAGGGGCATACGTTGAGCAGAACAAGACGTTTTCTAACGTCTCTATTGAATGGCTTCAATATGTGTCCCACACCACCAACAAAGTGGTAAAACATGCTCTCAGAGGAGGCGAACAGAGGGTTGGACCGTATTTTGTGGACGGTTTTGACCCCACAAGTAATACAGCTTATGAATTTGCAGGATGTTTTCACCACGGTTGTGTTAAATGCTACCCCGAGAGTGAAGTTAATCCTGTCAGCAAAGCATCCTATGGACTGCTGCATCGCATGTTTTGTGACAAAGTTGATGCACTGAGATCACAACACAGTGTGAGCGTAATAGTGATGTGGGAGTGTGAATGGGCTGCCTTGAAGCAGACAGACCCTGCAGTTGTGGCTTTCATGCATACGTACAGAAAGCCAGAACGCCTGAATCCCCGAGACGCCCTTTTTGGCGGTCGCACAAATGCTCTAAAGCTGTACCACAAGACTGCTTGTGATGAAAAAATATTTTACTACGACTTCACCAGTCTCTATCCCACAGTGCAGTCTAAAAAAGACTATCCTGTAGGACACCCTCAAGTCATTTACACCAACTTTGACAAGCTAGAAAATTATTTCGGCTTTGTTAAATGCACAGTGCTCCCACCTAAGGGTCTTTTTCACCCCGTCCTACCCTACAGATGCCATGGAAAACTGATGTTTCCACTCTGCAGCATGTGTGCTGAAGACCAGAACCAGCATACTGCATGCGGGCACAGTGACAGTGAGCGGGTGTTGAAAGGCACATGGGTCTCATTTGAGCTTGAAAAAGCTGTTGAGAAGGGATACAGGGTTCTTGCTGTTGATGAGGTGTGGCATTTCCCCAATAAGACCGACACATTGTTTAAAGACTATGTGAAAGCCTTCCTAAAACTCAAACAGGAGGCCTCGGGGTATCCTGAACATGTGAACAAAACTGACGCACGTCGTACTGGTCGCTAAACATTAGCTGGCTAAATCTGGAAGGGTCTGTAATGAGCTCAGATGATGCCATGTTTGACCTCATGCTGAAACGACCCCATAACGAGTTTAACAACAGCTTGTTACAGTTACGAACAGCTTTATTTACACAAATCTTGGATGGGTCTAGCATTATTCCCTCCTTCTCATAATACTCGTCTATGTACTTCTGCTGTGCGTCAGTTTTGTTCACATGTTCAGGATACCCCGAGGCCTCCTGTTTGAGTTTTAGGAAGGCTTTCACATAGTCTTTAAACAATGTGTCGGTCTTATTGGGGAAATGCCACACCTCATCAACAGCAAGAACCCTGTATCCCTTCTCAACAGCTTTTTCAAGCTCAAATGAGACCCATGTGCCTTTCAACACCCGCTCACTGTCACTGTGCCCGCATGCAGTATGCTGGTTCTGGTCTTCAGCACACATGCTGCAGAGTGGAAACATCAGTTTTCCATGGCATCTGTAGGGTAGGACGGGGTGAAAAAGACCCTTAGGTGGGAGCACTGTGCATTTAACAAAGCCGAAATAATTTTCTAGCTTGTCAAAGTTGGTGTAAATGACTTGAGGGTGTCCTACAGGATAGTCTTTTTTAGACTGCACTGTGGGATAGAGACTGGTGAAGTCGTAGTAAAATATTTTTTCATCACAAGCAGTCTTGTGGTACAGCTTTAGAGCATTTGTGCGACCGCCAAAAAGGGCGTCTCGGGGATTCAGGCGTTCTGGCTTTCTGTACGTATGCATGAAAGCCACAACTGCAGGGTCTGTCTGCTTCAAGGCAGCCCATTCACACTCCCACATCACTATTACGCTCACACTGTGTTGTGATCTCAGTGCATCAACTTTGTCACAAAACATGCGATGCAGCAGTCCATAGGATGCTTTGCTGACAGGATTAACTTCACTCTCGGGGTAGCATTTAACACAACCGTGGTGAAAACATCCTGCAAATTCATAAGCTGTATTACTTGTGGGGTCAAAACCGTCCACAAAATACGGTCCAACCCTCTGTTCGCCTCCTCTGAGAGCATGTTTTACCACTTTGTTGGTGGTGTGGGACACATATTGAAGCCATTCAATAGAGACGTTAGAAAACGTCTTGTTCTGCTCAACGTATGCCCCTTCATACGTGAGAGCGAGCGCGTCTCTAGGCAGAAACAGCGTTTTATACACACCCATACTAAATGCAGCCAGGGTGGTATACATGAATGGATCAACTTGAGTACAACCCAGTAGCGTGTCACGATAAATGATGCATGCTTTACGCAGGACATCAACATCGTTAACACAGTAACGCCTGAGTTCAGCCTGAAAATCAAAGGGATTCTGTGAGGCAACCTGGTACCATTCCATGAATCGCACCTTATCGCTTTCAGACATGTGCTCATAGCCGTAGAAGGAGGGGTCTGGGTACGGGCCCACATAACGCTCATTATCCCTCGTATTAAACCTGTGTGGGAAATGGCCCTTCTGCAGGTCTTGAAAACCTAAAGCAGAGGGTATTTTGGCAAGGCCCATGGGCAAAAAGCTGAACGAATCAATCCACCGCTGGTCATAGTCCCTGTCATGCATTAAAATCACACGGCTGCCGCTCATTATGACACTAGGTGTTATGCTCTGTCTGACAAAGTACTCGAGGAGTATGTAGTTATCAAAGCCAGATGCATTATGTGCTATGAAAGTGTACCCACGAAACCTTGGGCGTCTGTAATGCTGCACAAACGCCTCCACACACTTTAATGTATTAAATGTGAACTTATTGCCCTTCAGATCAGACGCACACACAAAGTTAGCCTCGTGTTTACCGTTGTGGTACCGCGTCTCAAAATCATATAAAATGTATTTATCGTTAGGCTTCTGTTTTTCAACAGGCTGTATGAAACACTGATGGTCGGAGTCTCCTGCTAATTTAGGTTCGCGGCAGTGCTCGCATCTAGGCTGCGCACATTTGTGTGGCAATTTCTTGGATTCTCTATATGTGGTGCCACAGTGCATGCAATGTTTCATATTATCACAGGGGATCATGTTGTGTTTTAATTCAGGTAATTTGTGTTGTTGGTAACAGTGTTGTGATTTGCAGATGCGGTTACAGTCGCTGCATTTCACTGTGGGACCCCTGTGATGTTGACAGAGTGTGTAACATGTGTTACATCTATGTTTACAGCTGTGCTGTAATGGTGTATTATATATACTGTAACAGAAATTACACACATAGGATCCCCCCAAAAAAGCGGTCGGGTTTAAAATCAGGTGGTAATGTTGATTATGGAGATACATCATCAACGTGTTAGGGTTTGGCTCTTCATGTGTGTAAAAACATTCCAGGCGTTTACGCCCTTCTGTGTGGTAATAGATTACAATCTTAATGTTGAAGTGCTTCTCAAATTTACCGACATCAGAGAATGATACTTGCTGTGTGTCGCATAGACCTACTTCAGCATGCATCTGTTTAGCTGTAGCAAGTTTTTCATGCTCAGAGGATGATGAGTTTAATGAATGTGCTATGCATAGGGAGAAGCACAAATTGTTGTTTGTGTTGTTTGGTGTGTATAAATGTCTGCCTTTCTTTGAGAGAATCTCATCATAAGGTATGTGCGCCAGTCTTAAGCGAGACCCGCCACTACTGTTCTGAGCTACCGTGACAATAAACTCTAATTCATCATCACCGATAGATTCATCATTACTCTGCATAACTTGTGCAATTTGATCGAGAAACAGCTCCGGATCATACCGATCATCAGCGTTTAAAACAGCCTGAACATCTGAAGCCAGCGAGGGGCCACGCAGGACCACGTTTAGAACACTGCCCTGTTGGGATCCCGCCACAGCTCTGTCTATCACATTGGCTAAGCACTCGCGCACTCGCGCCGACACTTGTTCTGGATGATCGAGACTTATACCCCTAAAATCAAGGCGTTCACGCAATTCGCGAGCATTAAAATTAGGTATCTCTCTAATGTATGACTGAGAGCGGCTGCCGGACCCAGACTGCACAACGGGCTCAATAACAACTGCAGTAGCTGCAGCAGAGGTGACCCGGCTAGATTGTGCATCAGACGCAAAATCACCAGCAGCACAAGCTATATGGTTAGCATCAGTAACAGCAACGGCCCGAGCAACACCTGCTGTACTATCACTATTATTAGCAACAATAGCCCCATCAGCAATAGCAGACGTAGGAACAGTCTGACAAGGATGTGTATCGGATGAGGCTGATGCAGGCACCCTATTAAGTCTAGCTATAATATCGTCTAATTTTTTATCTGTTTCTTCAGCCCACTGCATAAAAGTCTCTAAGTCAAAACATCTAACAGGAGTGGAGGTTCCGTTATTATGTTTAAATAATTTATTTGGAGGGTCCATGGTCTGGATTTTAAAAGTCAGGGACTTGAAATTTTGCTGCAGATGTTGTCTAATGTACTACACACTTTGTTTATGAGTTTGGTAAACTGTTGCCTTTGTACCTGTGCTTCTTGGTGGTATTGATTGAGTCTAGCTTCAATCAAACATAATTTATCAGCTATTGAGGCTATATGACTTTGTTCAGCAGGCTGAGCGTCTGGAAGCTTTATGTAAGCATCATACGCCGCTGATATTTGAGAGTCTGTTATGCCGCCTTCTTCGAAATCTATGTGTGAATCAACGCTATTTCTGACACATTCTGGGGTGGTGGGTATATGAACTAGATCAAAATCTGACATGCTGTACTCAAAAACATCAGAGAAATCGCGATGTAGCCACTCACTCGGAGGTGTTGCAGGTTCGCTGATGAAGATCGGTTCTGACTCTCCACTGCTGCACAAAGCTCCAGGTTTTTGTTGTTCTGGGAGGTCGATACTGCTTAAACATTCGTACGGTGTCCTGATCATTATGAGGAGGGGTGCTGTTCTGCAGTCTGTGAAGATAGATAGACATGTGTTAAAACATTTTATACATGTACCCATTTCAAACTGAATAACCGTGTCTCCCTCTCTATCTCTTTTTATCTAATTTATATATGCCTATGCTTACCTTGTAGTGTGCGTTATTCGGGATGGTCCTGCTCCTCCACACACACGGTTCTCTGGCGTGGTTCTGTATGTGTAAAACGGTCAGTTTAGAACATTTGTAATTGTTTAAACCCCTTTAAAAAAAAAAAAATACACAACTATACATCGCGTTGTATACACACCTGATGTAAGGTAGGGCTCTGTGGTCGCGGGGTCTGAATGTTTTCCTGCTCAGTTTGTTAACCCTGGAACTAATCAAACAAAAACGTTATTACATAATTTAAAACAATCGCTAGTTTAAAACATACATACGTTTAAAAATCCAGTAATGCTGTACACACCTTGTGCCTGTTAGAGAACTAGTTCCAGCTGTAAAAGCGCCCGTTTCTGAAGAAAAGGGTCCTGGGCCGTTCTCCCGAACTCCTAAAAATTAAGCTTTTGTTTTAGGAAAAAAAAATAGTTTGAATATCCTATAATATGTTAACATAACACTTTTTAAAAATCCAATAATAGGTTTTGTTTTACTTACCGTTTACGATGGCCATGTTATAAAGAACGATGTTAGTGTTGATGATCGCAAAGAAAATGGTGTGCTCTGCAGCGAATCTTGAGGCGTAAATGGCTCAGGGTATCGGGCTCTGAGCGTGTTTTTTATATAGGGTGGGTGTTTCCAAAAAGAAAAGGTATGTCGCCAATCAATTTAAATGAGACCCTTCAGGGCTTTTGTCTTCTCAAGGAATTACAAAGGAACCGATACTTCAGACAATAGGCGGGGTCGCCACCCGACTGGTACAAAAAGAGCCAATACCGGCCACTTTAAACAATAGGCTGGGCCCTTGTTCGCATGGTACTCTCAACAACTATGTGATACCCGCGGTGTGCTTTTACAATCCTGAACAAATTCAAACAATTAGCCAGCTGTTGAAAAGTTGGAGCGGGTCTGGGCGACTGGTTTTAGAAGTATCACTGTAGCGTTTATTTTCTAAAGGGCTGAATGTTATTTGCGACTATCTGTTGTGTTAAAAACTACTCTGAAACCATGAAACCCCTTACAGAAGAAATGGCCCGTTTGATCTGTTTTTAAATAAATAAAATGCTTGCATCGCTGCAAGGTGTGACACCGGAATCACAAAATGAGTGTATTTAAAAGACGATTAGTTTGAAAAGAGCGATACTGGCTGCTTTGGGGGAAAAGACGACATTGTGTGCAGCGTTTTAGACCGATTTTTAAATAAAATGATCGCATCAACCCTGGAAAGAAACCCCAGTAGATGTGTAAAAACTAGTTAAATTAAAACTAGGGGTTTGATTAAATGAAACGCTTGTGAACATGCTGACATCACCCATTCAGAAGAAATTCCCATTTGTGCCATTTATAAAATAAAATGCATGCCTCACTGCAAGCTGAGACATTGTCAGATTTAGAAAATTAGTGTGATTAAAACACTATTACCAACACTTTTGACTAGAGCACACCCTCTTTGTTAAGGCGCACTGTGAACCAAAACAGCTTCCACTCCGCCAAGAATGAAACAAGAAACAAAGAATTGCTTTTAAGAACACATGCATAACTGAATGTTGCGATACACCTAAGTGAAAAAATTGTTTAATTAAAAACCCTATGGTTTGATTAAATTAAAACCCCGTTAAAAACACATAAACTCATATAACCCCTCTGATCCCCTGTGGTATTTCCACACCTGAACACGCATGCGCACACACACACGAAACTGGTCAAATCGGTTTGGTTGGCCGCCATCTTGGACTAGTGCCATCGAATTACTGAACGCGCATGCGCACACGCACGAAACCGGTCAAACCGGTTGTCAAACCGGTTTGGTTGGCCGCCATATTGGACAGGTGCCATCGTATTACTACTGACATCTATAGACCATAGATCTATACAAGACTGGACTGAGCTACAAGACCATCACCGAGAAGCTTCATGACAACTTTTGGTACAGTTATGTGGAATTCTAAGAAATATAAAATGATCATTAATTGCCCACAGTTTGGAGTGTCATGCAAGGGTGAGAATGATGATGAGAAAAGTGATGCATGGAAGAAGCTTGTTAATCATCTGAAGGCAGTTGGGACACTAGGCTGGAACGGACTGAAGTCTTGCAGCACCTGCAAGGTCCCCCCTGCTCAGGACGGCACCTGTAGAAGCCCATCTTAAGTTTGACAGTGAAGATGTAAAAACTCAGAGAAGACTTGGGAGTAAGTGCTGTAGTCACATACAACCAAAACTGAGCTTGTCATGTTTGGAGTAAAAGAAATGCATATGATGACCCAAAGAACACCATCCCCATAGTGAAGCAAGGAGGTGGCACCATTACACTTTGGGGATGTTTTTCAGCTAAGGGTACAGGAAGACTTCAGCACACTGACAGGAGAATCTTCCATGAGCTCATGAATGAAACCTTCTTCCCTGAGATCTTCCAGCACGACAATGACACAAAACATACCACCAACGAACAACAAACGAATGGCTAAAGAAGCAGCCGATTAAGGTCATGGAGAGGTCTCGACAGTCTCCAGACGTCAGTCCTACAAAGCTTTGAGTTACTAAGCAACAGCCAAGAAATCTAAAGGATTTAGAGAGTTGCTGTAAAGAGGAGGGGCAAAAATCCCCCCTGAGGTGTGAGGTGACCAAGTACAAGAGTAGTCCACCAAGTACTAAGTTATGTTTTGCTTGCGGATCAAAAACTTAAGATAAGACAAGATAAGATACCTTTATTAGTCCCACGAATGGGAAGTTTCATAAGGCTTATTTGACGCAATAACATCTTTTATGAGTTTTTTTCTGTCTATTCTATTTCTTTCCATTAAAATCAAAGTATTATAAAAATGAGAGAACATTTGTGTCTTTTTAAGAGAGCAAACTTATTAATTTAGCAAATAATTATTTCCCCCACTGTAGTTACGTTTCAGACCAAAGCCATTTGCCTCTAATTGCTGTGACTGACTGCTCGTTCCAAGCTGCTCCTATTTGAGAACAACACAGGCTACTCAGCTCTGGCCACATTCAGTGCTGCAGAAATGTCCTTTCATTTCCATCCTTAGACAAAATGACATTAAAAGCTCCACATTTCTGTGCACTGGCTTGTATCTAAAATTGTGACTTTGTATTAATTGCTTGCAGGAGTAAGTGTGCATTGGCTGGGAGACTTTGTGTTTGTGGAGAGTGGCCTGGGGGTCAGAGTAAAGTTTGATTTGGTGAACACAGTATACCTGACAGTGACCGCTGAGCACATGGCAGCCACCAGGGGGTTATGTGGAATCTACAACAACAATGCCGACGGTGAGAGAAGTACAGTACAGACACACTTGCAATCAAAGAAGGCTTTCCTTTCTTTCTACATATCTAAGTCGTTCTTTCTTGATGTAACTTTGTTTGCTATGTGTGCTTTCAGACTTACCCGTCACACGCAGTTGCTTTACATTATTAACCTTTATGTGTTTGTCCACGGTAGATGATTTCACCACAACGGGTGGATCCGTGTCCCAGTATGCTGCCAGCTTTGGCAACTCATGGAAAGTTCCGGACCAACACAGCGAAGTACTGCAGTGAATTCGTTTTACTTTAACTGCAACATTTTAGGCTTTTTTTTGGTCATTATTACTTTGTTTTATGAGACAGGCCATATTGGCAGTGTTTTCTGAAATGCATTAGTGAGACTGTGTCCCATGCTTCCCTCAGGGCTGCAGTGATGCAGCTGAGCTTGGTCACAGCTGTGACATGACAGGAGACACTGCGCTGCGTCAGGAGGCAGAGTCAGTGTGCCGCCGACTCTTGGAAAACCCCTTCACTCATTGCCATCCTCAGGTCAGAGACCTCTGATGCTTTTCAGCCACATAGCATACCTTTTCTTTTCACAGGATTTTTAGCTTCTAGGTGCTGCAGTGTGATCTTCAGTTGTTGTTAGAGGTCAGAGGTTTGCATAAAACCATCATGGCATGAATTTGGGGCTTTTAGTGTTTTTTTTGATGTGGACTTTTTCCAGGGTGAGATGATTGCACACCCCACATCTTTAATGACCTTATGAAGCAAATATTGGATGCAACAGTTTAAATTTATTTGATATTTTCTGAAAATCAAGGGTGAAAATTATACATGCAAGTTTGAATTTGTGCTTACATTCACTGAAGTTTTTTAATAAGCGTGCTGAAGGTTTTGAACTTGACAAGAACAGAGCTTATTAACTTGTCATTATTGAGCATGTTTAACTACAACTGGTAGTTTCTCTTTGGATATTTGGTTAGGATGGTCAAGAATGTCACAGGAACCAGTGAGGACCAAGCCTGCCATGAACTGCAAACACAATCCGTTACTGTCACAGACTGAGAGGATGGCAAGTCTCAACTCTAAATTCAAAACCTTCAAGCTTGACTGAAAAAATGCAGCTTTCTATTTGCACAGCCGGTTGGCTTCTGGAGAAGACCTTCATGGTCAGACGAGACAAAGACAGATCCTTTTGTGTCTGTTACGAGACGTACGCTTGGAGGAATAAAAGTGAAGCTTTCAAATCTAAGAACACTGTATTAACTCCAGGCATGGTGGAGGTAGTACCATGCTCTGTTTGGCTGTCACACAGTAGACGGAACAATTAAGAAGGTGGACTATCTCACAGCATCACCTCGAATCAACAGATGGTTGAAATATGGATGCAACTGGGACGAACAGGACAATGGTCCTAATTGTCCTGTTCATCCCAGGACAATTGTTACACCTGGTAAAGCAGCAACGCTGATCATTTTATTAAAGATGAAAGAATTTAGACAGTTTTTAACTCTCATGATGCCGCAGTGATCGTTTGACACTGAGATGGAGTTTAGGACCCAGATTACTCCGCAAGGCTCCTGACTACGGTAGCTGTGATGCTCCGATAATCCATCAAGTGGGGCGGCTTCATAGCTTAGCAAAGTCGTGCTGAAACATTTTTTGACAGATTTCTGAGTGCCGTGTAGCACATAAAATTGATTTGAGGTCAGTAAGCCCAACCAGAATTCATACGTAAGGTGAGCTGGATTATAAGGCGCACTGTCGATTTTTGAGAAAATTAAAGGATTTTCTCAAAAAAAAGGAAGTGTGCCTTATAGTGCGGAAAGTACAGTATGTGCCTGGAAACCAACCAATTTAAATGAATGTTACTAGTTCTGCCAAGAAGAATGGTCCATTATCCAGCTAAATGTTTTTTGTTTTTTTTTTGCCTGTCCCATTTGGTTCTTTAGCCATCAGAATTGTTGTCTGAAGACCAACAAGGATACCCAATGGATTTACTTTGCCAAATGGATCATCGTGGCATTGCCGTATTGGTCCATTTGGTCGATCTTTGTTTTTATTATTTATTATATTTTATTTTCAGATGTTACAGACGGGACAGACATGAGTGAGGGATAGGAAAGGGAGAAAGAAAGAGGAAGGAAAGGAAAAACAGAAGGGGAGAGGGACAGTGAGAAAGGGGGGGAGAAAAAAAATAAAAATCTCCTGGATCACCTGTTGAGAGAAGAATAGAAAACAAGCAAAAAAAACCAAAGCAACATACTAAACACAACACCATCGCATTAATCTAGCTAAGTGTAAACAGCAGTAAATACTAAATATTCAATGTTGTTGTGCAGCAGGCAGGACAGATGTGCTTCGAAGTAGCAGCCAAGAAAGGTGTAATTTGGGTCTACGAGCAGTGAACACCCGTGTGCATACCTGTGTGGATCAGCGCGCTTGTATTCCAAAGGTTTCTCCATGTAACGATCTGCTAGGGAGTGTGGGGGGGCCACAGCCCCGTCCTCCGGGGTGTGAAGCGGGTATGGAGGAGATCAAAACTCCAGACATCCAGAGGCCCCCAGAACACAAGAGACCATGGAAGACCAACAGAGGGGCAGCCGCGCCACTGTCCCAGAAAGAGCTGAGGAGAGTCCCAGATGAGGGCTCACTCAGCAGCCGCGGAGCAGAAGCCAGGGGGAGTTGCAGTGACGCGCCCATGAGCTCCGCCGGCCCCCAGCTGTGCCTGAGTGACCGAGCCCCAGGCCGAGAGGCCGGGGGCACCCCACCTCCGAAGGGGCCCAAGCGAGCCCCAGGCTCCAGGCCCCGATAAGCGGCCACCAAGGAGTGAGCCGGTGTGTACCTGGACGCCCACCCCCAGACACAAAGAACCACCAACGCACCGACACCTGAGGGAGTCCGCCACTGGCAGGGGAAGTGGTGGTGGGCGGAGATAGGCCTCCAAACCTGGGAGGGCCTGAGGTGTCCCCAGAGAGGTGGCGTCTGATACCCAACCTGACATATAGACACAGACATACAGGCACACACAGATACAAACATCCATTCCCCCCCCCCCCCCATGCTCTCATATGCACTCACTCCACACTCAACCAACGTGGAGACAGACATAAAGAGACGCTGTAGACACGATCACACTCCCCAAGCGTACTCTACAAACCGGGTCTAGGTACCCTTGCCCCTGGAGGGGGGAACTGCACCCAGACCCAGGTGGTGTTACCCTTTTCCCTGCGGTGGGGAGAGGCAGACCGCCCCGACTCCGTAGCAGCAGGGAGGCCCCACACTCCAGACCGCAGTTGGACGGCCAACTCCTCCTAGCCCTCCCGCTCCAGCAGGCCGCAGAGAATGGGGGTGGGAGAAGACTCCAAACCTCACTCCACCCGCTCATTGTAGTGTTGATGCATGTGTGTTCTAAGGTGCAATTAAAACCCAGGAGGGCATTTATCCACCTAAATGTGACGTGTGTTGATGGCTGGTTAAGGTGCCAAGTGCTGAGGAGCATTTAATCAAATATTAGCAGGGGTGTATATTTGAGCCGGTCGAAGTAAAAAAGCTCGTGTGTGTGTTAGAGAAAATCTCAAATGAATTTAAACTTATGCTTCCGATATTTGTCTCATAAAGTCATTAAAGATGCAGGTTAAAGTAACCATGAAAAACTCCATGACATTCACGTCCTTGATGAGTTTATGTCAACTTTTGACCACATGTTGTGTAAATGTACATTTCTCTGAACACCAGGCTGTAAAAAGCTACTCGAGGTAAATAACTGACCAAGTTCACTGTCACAGTTCCAAGAAAGGGAAGGGCTGTACTTACTGCATTAAAGACCAATGACTTGTTATAGATACAGTGTGATTAACTTGTGGTAAATAAGGCATGAATTGTCTATTTCCCCCTGTCTTTACTTGAAGCCAAAGGTGTATTTATTATAATTATAATATCTTAAAACTATACTGACAATCACATTTAACAAGATGTTAACAATGCTGACTTTTATGACTTCAAACACTAAATTTAAATAGATTGATAGCACAGTTTACAATAAGTAAACAGCATAATGTCACAATAATAACACAACCATATCAAACAATGTGTTTCCTGTAAGATCACTTTGTGTTTCTGTGTCTTTCAGCTGGACCCAGCAGCCTACATAGACACCTGTCTTTACCTGTTTTGCAGCCTGCCAGCCAAAGAGAGGGAGGGGGCAGTGTGTGACACCCTGGCTAGCTACGCCCGAGAGTGTGCCCAACAGCACATCATCTTAATGTGGAGGACACCCACCCTGTGTGGTAAGGAAATGTCTCACGTCTCCTCTGTCCTCCCCTGCCTTCTGCTCTCAGAGTGATCTTGCGTTACATCTGATAAATGCGACGACTGGGTGTTCAGTCAGTGGATCAATTCAGTAAAATTGCTTACACAGCATTTAGCTAAAGTTTGCTAACATCATAGATATAAAAAAGGGAATGTAGCCAACATGATGTCACTCATTGGTTTGACTCACATTTTGAAGCCTCTGTTTCAGCATTCTTGGTTGTAAGGAGCCTCATGTCTCTATATTGCAGTTGAATATGGTAATGTAGTGTCATGGTATATAATTTGTGTCCAGACTTACTGACTATTCAGCTAATGCTATCTGCTTGGTTAGCCAGAAGCATCCATAAAATGCTACGACACATGCTTTGACACAGAAACCGGGATTTTAATTTAGGGTCTGTAGGTTCTAACTTTATTTTGAACTCACTAACAGTATCTATACGTAGGACTCTCTGAGTTCCAAAGCAGTGCTGACTCACAGCACATTATTATAAACTGTAAGCAACCATATCTTCTCTCACAGCAACCGGTCGCAGCAGATGGCCACGCCCCTCCCTGAGCCTGGGTCTGGTGCAGGTTACTTCCTGTTAAAAGGGAGTTTTTCCTTCCCACTGTCACTGCTGCATGAATAAAATTGAATTGAGTTGAATATCTCTGGCTAGGTTAGGGTTAGGGAACCTCTCTTCTTTAATAAGAATAAGAATAACTTTATTTTTCCCGAGGGAAATTCTTTTGCTCAAAGCAGCAGGAGAGTCAGAGGAACAGATGAATAAGATATAAAATATATACAATAATAATAGTAGTGTACAGTAATATACAGTAGTAGGATAGTGCAAGACATAGTATCAAATAACTCTAACGAATATATATGACTGGATCCTGGAGAGTAAATAACTTAACTATCAGTGCAGGAGATTCTAGAAAGTGACATAGTATTGTGCAATAGAATAAAGGGAGTAGCAGCGTATGATGGGGGGATGAAACACATATTCAATAAGGTACTGTTGGGTAATATCGCACGGTCTGAAAGGGAACAGAATAACATTGGTATTAGTCTCAGGAAAATCACCTACAGAGTAAGGAAGAGTTATACAGTCTTATTGCCACCAGCACAAAGGATTTCCTGTGGCGGTCAGTTCTGCATTTCGGGGCAATGAGTCTTTTGCTGCGTGTGCTCCGATGGTCCATCATGGGGGCGTGCATGGGGTGGGAGGGGTTATTCATGATAGAAACAAGCTTTCTTAGAAAGAAAGAAAGTGTACATTATTGTACTTTATTGAGCCCCGTGGGGAAATTGCTCTCTGCATTTAACCCATTCACTCAGTGAAGCACTTAGCATTCTCCTCTCAGACACCTCCTCCAGGTTCTCAAGTCTGACACCCAGGACAGAACCAGCCTTTTTAATCAGTTTGTTCAGCCTGTTGGCATCGGCTGTCTTCACCCCACTGCCCCAGCACACAGCTGCAAAGAACAAAGCGCTCTCCACCACCGAGTGATAAACATGGTCAGCATTTTCCTACCAACATTGAAGGACCTGAGTCACCTCAGTAGGAAAAGCCGACTCTGCCCTTTTTTGAAGATAGCATTGGTGTTCTTGGTCCAGTCCAGTTTACAGTCCAAGTGTACCCCCAGGTACCGGTAGTCCTCAACGATCTCCACATCAGCCCCTCTGATGGTGACAGGGTTAGGAGGAGGAGCCTGCTTCCTAAAGTCCATGATCAGTTCTTTTGTCTTTGTGATGTTAAGTTGTAGGTGGTTAAGCTCACACCACTCGAGAAAGCTGTCCACCACACTCCTGTACTCCTCCTCCTGTCCATCCCTGATACAGCCCACAATGAGCGGCAGCTCTTCAGTCGGACATGCTGTGGTCGACTTGTTAAATAGTCCATAATCCAAGCTACCAGTGGGGCGTCCACCTGCATTTCTGTGAGCTTATTCCCCAGCAGTGATGGTCTGATCATGTTAAAAGCACTGGAGAAGTCAAAGAACATGACCGTCCCAGTGCTCCCAACAATGTCCAGATGAGAATAAGCCTGGTCCAGCAGGTAGATGATGGCATCCTCCACGCCGATACGAGGTTGCTAGGCAAACTGCAGGGGGTCCAGCCAGGGCTCCACGAGCAGACGCATCAGGATGAGTCTCTCTAGCGTCTTCATGACATGTGAAGTCAGAGCCACTGGCCTGTAGTCACCGAGGGTCAACGGGTTGATCTTTTTAGGGTCAGGAACCAGGCAGGATGTCTTCCAGAGTGATGGGACTCTCTGCATTTCCAGACTCATGTTGAAGATCTGTTGTAGAACTCCAGACAGCTGGGAAGCACAGCACCTGAGGGCCCTGGGACTGACACCGTCAGGGCCAGCAGCTTTGCTGGAGTGGAGTCTGCCCAATTCTCTTTTGATGTCATCTGCTGAGAGGGACAGGGTGAGACGGTCTGAGGGGGCAGGAGAGGGGGGAGGAGAAAGGAGAAGATGGGAAGAGCTGGGTGTGGAGACAGGAGCCGCAGGGCAGTCAAACCTATTGAAGTGCAGATTTAGGTTGTTTGCACTTTCGACGTCTCCATCCATCCCAACACCTCTCTTTTGTCTCAGGCCAGTGATGGCCCCCATTCCATTCCACACCTCCCTGGTGCTGTTGTCCTGCAGTTTGCTTTCCAGCCTCCTTCTGTAGGACTCTTTACCCTCTGCAATCTTGGCTTTCAGCTCCTTCTGCACCAGTTTCAGCTGATCTCTGTCACTGTTTCTGAAAGCTCTTTTCTTCTTGTTCAGGGTTTCTTTGATGTCTTTGGTAACCCAGGGCTTATTGTTGGAGAAGCACAAAATGTTTTTTTGGGATCCACAGTGTCCACACAGAAGTTGATATAATCTGTAACACAGCCTGTCAGATTGTCAATATTGTCCTGATGAGAATCACGCTATAATAATGCTGCTTTCTCTCTTTTATCTGTCCTTTCAGACCGTGTCTGTCCCAGAGGTCAGGTGTTTTCAGACTGCATATCATCCTGTCCTCCCAGTTGTACTTCTCCACAGCCCCCCGCAGCCATGGGCCAGTGCAGGGACGAGTGTGTTGGAGGATGCGAGTGCCCTCCAGGCCTCTATTTTCACCAGGGAAGGTGTCTGAAAAGAGATGATTGTCCTTGCTTTCATCGCAGACGCACATACCAGTCAGGGGACAAAATACAACAGAGATGCAACACCTGGTGAGGAGGGAGTCTTTTCCTGTCAACTCTTCATCGTTTACCCATTTTCCCCATTTATGTGCAACTTTTTTTGCCTTTACCTTGACAGTGTGTGTAGCTCGGGTCAGTGGCAGTGTACTGGGGAGAAGTGTGCGGCAGAGTGCGCCCTGATGGGCGGTTTACAGGTGACCACTTTTGACAAAAAGAGGTACTCACTGCAGGGAAGCGACTGCTCCTTCATTGCTGTGGAGGTGAGCCATGTGTAGAGAAATGCAATCAAACACATTTGCTTACACTATGAGGCAGATTTGTGCATTGTTACTTTGTTCTTATTCTCTGTGTGTTTTCAGGACTTTGTTGACAGGAAGGTAGTTGTGAGTGTACGCTGTGGAGAATGTACGGCAGGGGGAGGGGAAGGAGGAGGGGGGTGTCTAAAGGAGATGTCAGTAACAGCTCTCCGGACCACAGTCACCATCACAGACACCGGTATGGTATGAAGGTTTGCTTGATAGATCACAGGAAATCAAATCTAGATGTGTCTAGTAGTTTGTTTCTCTTACTGTTCTCTTTAGGCTCACAACACAGCTTTACCCAGCAATTAATGCTGCTTTAGACCATCGACTGTATACAAAAACAACACCAAAATCACAAACAAGCTTGTGTCCAGTTTGATAACTTTAACTATATACCCATCGATGTCTAGGGATGGGTATCGTTTAGGTTTTATCCAAAACCGGTGCCAAAACGGTACTTTTGAAACGGTGCCGGTGCTTAAACGGTGCTCGAACCGGTGCTTAAAGAATGGAGAACACCAACTTTGTCCAAAAACCTCTCATGTTCATCTGTTTTTTTGTAAAAAGATAACAATGTTAGCCTTTTCTGCAGCTATGGGGCATATATGGTATCACTCTTGGCTGGAAGCAGTGCTTAAACAATGGAAAAAACACAAACTTTGTCCAAAAACCTCTCATGTTTAGCTGTTTTCCACTTTTTCTTTGGCCATTTTAGCCTTTTTGGCCAGGGTGAAGGGAGTATCTGCCATCAAACAAGAAGACAGCCGCATGTAGCTATGATGATGTTTGCTAGTTCACCTTACATGCATTAATGTAATAACGTGGTTAGCCTACTCAACGTAAATTACACACGAACAACATTAAGCTTCTCACGCAGAGAAGAACGGCTGCTGCTGCATCATCCTCCTCATCATTTCTGCTACACTGGCAGGGCTAGGGGCCAGGACTCTCCTCTTCGTGTTTTTGGGGGATGTTGCTAACTCCGGCTACGATAACAGGCACCACACCCGCAGTAGATGTGCTCGGTCTTTGATAGCAAGCTATCAAATACAGTGCATTTCTCTGCTTTTAAAAAAAGGTGTTTCATCAGATTCGAGATGTTACCTTTTGTAGTGATGCGCGAATCATGAACGAATCGTTCAATAAGAATCACTTTAATGACTCACAAGCCCAACTGACTCACTGACTCATCCCTGTTGCTGTTAGCAAACTAATTTCATTAGTAGAAATATATCTAGCTTATAATTAAAACTGTGTGAAAAAAAACAACAGCCAGTTTCTTAACGAAAACATTTCTGCACTGAACTGGAAGAAAAAACCCTGAGTAGAAGCTCACATCAAGACAATAGCTCCTCGGTTCACAGTAGCATCGCTCTGCTAACATGCTAACAGCACATTTGAGCTGCTCACCCCCTCCCTTCCTGTGCTGAATCGTAGCCTAAGCGAATCACTCAAGGAATCACTCACCCCCTCCCTCCTGGCTCAAAGCTTCTTCTTCTTCGTAGCTCTGCTCTAAAAGAACGTACGTACCTGGGCCCGCCTACTATCCTTAGGAAAGGTAAAATGATTGGCTAGAATCCAAAGTGTA
The DNA here is from genome assembly GCF_057381915.1 of Diplotaxodon limnothrissa. Taxonomy (NCBI): domain Eukaryota; kingdom Metazoa; phylum Chordata; class Actinopteri; order Cichliformes; family Cichlidae; genus Diplotaxodon; species Diplotaxodon limnothrissa. The sequence goes on along the minus strand of NC_140604.1, from coordinate 4,080,202 downwards.
TCACATCTCAGGACAAAAAAGCACCAAAATAAAGCACCAAAATGTGCGCTGCTTTTCGGTCTGGTTACTACCGTTTATGTCAGAACTGGTGCCATTATCAATAAGTCAGTTATTTACAAAAAATAATAACATAGTTTTATGTAGTTGTTGCAAACGCATTCACCTGGGGCAAAGGTGCAAGATTGTGGCTATTTGAGGAACTGCAGTTTTTGGTTCTTTTGCAAGGACTTCTTTTTACAACCTTGCAGGCTGCAGCTTGCGTCATAGTGCAGCATTTTTGTGCAATCAAAGCACAAACAGGTTTTTATAGTAGACACTGTAGAGCGTCTTGGACTTTTAGATTGAATGTGCTGATTGCATTCTGATTGGTTACAGCTGATATTGTTACCTTCAGGTTCAGTGACACTGAATGGCCAGAAGGAAGCGGTGCCCTTGGTAACAGGGGATCTAGCTGTGCTTAAGGCCTCCTCCTCATTTCTGCTCATCCAGATGTTTGGAGCCCAGATTCTGTGGTACCTAGATGGACCCCTGGCGTTCATCACCTTGCAGCCTGGCTTTGGAAACAAGGTGATCTTCAAACTACTCCTAGTGCTTTCAATATACTGTCCAACTGTAACATGGTTCAGAGGTCCAGTTTAGTGACCCAAGGTAGCTTCTGCAGATTAGCAAATTAGCTGTACAGATGTCACCCTCAAGTTATAACATCATTTAAGTGGGTGTTATATAGAAATGCCCCAACCATAATGTTGTCACAGAGCCAACCTGCGATCTGCAAAGAAATAAGACACGTTCTATTATGTGGAATCTCAAAGAGAAGCGCGCTAGGGCCAGGTGGTAGGCACTAAACTGTAAAATTACCATAAAACACAATGTTCAAGCAATTCCATAACATGGGATCAATCCTTCTCTGTTGGACATGGGTATATATGACAAGGTGCGCGGCCTGTGTGGAACACTGACCTGGAACCAGCGTGACGACTTTACCACCCCAGAAGGAGATGTGGAGAACAGCGTGACATCCTTTGTGGCGAAATTCACAACAGCGCTCTGCACCCTGCCTGGAGGAGCTGCACCAGAGGCCTGCTCCACGTACACCCAGAGGCGGCAGTATGCAGAGACTGTGTGTGCTGTCCTCCACAGCCCCATCTTTCAGGTCAGTGTGATGGGTACTTCTGGTCATCTCTCACGAGTTTGTTGCCTTCGCTTTTATTCACACTTGCACCTCCATCTCTGATTCTACAGTTGTGTCACGACGTGGTGGAGAGGGAGCCATATTTCCGTCTCTGTCTGTCAGAGGTTTGCAGCTGTGTGCCGCAGGGATCCTGTCACTGCACCGTCCTCACTGCCTATGCCCGACACTGTGCTCAGGAAGGTGTTGTGGTCCAGTGGCGCAACCGCACCTTCTGCAGTAAGCTGGAGGACCGTTGTTTGTGTTGTTTTGAGGCTTTGAGGGAAAAGTTATTACTATTTAGAGACCAAAAGAATGTTTTTTCTGATACAGTGTGCTAAAACCAATGCTCTGCTACGCTATCTCTTCCTTTCTCCCCAGCAATGCAGTGTTCAGGGGGTCAGGTGTACCAGGAGTGCGGTCGCACTTGTGGGAACTCATGCTCAGATTTGAGACACAGCTGGAGCTGTGATGACAGTCGCAGTCAAAGCTTGTGTGTTCCAGGCTGCCAGTGCCCACCAGGGCTTGTGCAGGACCAGCAGGGTCAGTGTGTTCCCATCTCTTTGTGCCCATGCATGCAAGGAGCAGTGATGTATTCACCTGGGGCCATGGTTCAAAATAACTGCAACACCTGGTATGTAGTCAAGGAGTTTGTCTCACCTTTCTGCCGCTACACACTTTGATCATGAAATACGTTTAGATTGAGAATTTTTAAATCTTTTATGAAATATTAAATCCACGGTGCAGATGCAGATGTACACAAAAAAACACTTCGTAAATGCATCAGAGCTCAGTGGGGAAAAAAATCATACTGGATATCAATACTGGTATGGACTGGTCAGGAACCAGAGGACGAAACATCATTTAATGGAAATGAAGACTACCAACCTGCAGATGGCTAAATTCAAAGACACCCAAAATTCAAAGTGAATAAAAGATGCAGTGGTACTCAGTAGTTTGTATTGCCCCCATTGTGGTGGATGGTGTCCGGGGGATCTCCTCCCTGATCAGGAGCAGGGCATCACTGAGCTGCTGGACATTCTGAGGTACACTGAGGTCAAACACAATGTCCCACAGATGTTCTGTTGCATTTAGGTCAAGTGAGGTCAGGGCCAGTCAGTGGTGTAAATTCCTTTATCCTCCAGGAACAGCCTGCATACTCTCACCATATGAGGCCGGGCATTGCCGTGCAGCAGGAGACACCCAGGACTGCCTGCACCAGCGCAGGGTCTGACAGTGGGTCCAAGAAGCTCATCCTGATACTTAAACGCTGCCTAGCCTGTAGAGGTCTGCATGTGTTCCCCAAACCATCACTGACCCACCACCAATCTGTTCATGCTGAATGATGTTACAGGCAGCTCTCCACAGATTCTCCAGGCTCTTTCACATCTGTCACATGTGTTCAGGGTGAACCTGCTCTGAAAAGCACAGAGCACCAGTGGTAGCCCTGTCATTCCTGCTAGTTGGCAACTGACAATGCCAAATATCAAACTGGGCCCCACGATAGCTACGATAGGCTCCAGCACCCCCCGTGACCCAGAGAAGGATAAGCGGAAGCGAATGGATGGATGGATCATCCCGAGGGAAATTGGGTTAAGGCTGCCAGCCTTGCCAGTGCCATCTTACCCTTCCGACCATACAGAAAGACAGGTCAGAGAGGTATAACAATGGAAAATGCACAACATGAGGAAAGACCCCCCCAGACTGAGCTCCAAAAGGGAGATCAGTTTGAGAACAGAAAAAAACACCTCAGCACATAAATCATCAGATCTCACAACATAGAAGACATGAGCTTCGAAGGCGTTTGGAGGGGCTGGGGGGTGAGTGTAGGTCTGTGTCAGTGCACGTGTGTGACTGTGTGTGTTCCATGTTCAACTGAGAGAAAGTTTCCATTCACCCGGTTAAGCAAAAGTCAACAATTTTCGATCGATGCGGGCGGCCTTGAATGAGGGGAAAGAGTCACAACACAGTTTTGTTATCTAAGGGAGAATTTTTGTTGAAAAGCAATTTGTGTTGAATCTCCTCCAAGCTCTTGAGAGTGTGCTGGGAGACACAGCAATGACACATATTGATGTACCACCCTGGTTGAGTTGGACTACCTGTCCTCCACCATAAAAGCCTCCTGTTTGGGGAATCTCATTGTTGCTTCTCTAATGCAGTTAATTTCATTATAACCCCAAAACTGATCAACAGCCCCTCTGCTACTTAACTGACCACATCAGTATCCCCTGATGTCCTCGGATTAATCTGGTATACTACACTTCTGAAGAAAGCAGAAATTAATGAAGTTACTTAGGTGTCATTTTTCTTTGACCTCATATAGATGATTGCTTTTCTGATTGTTGTTTTTTAACAGTACATTGTAAAAGCAGCCCTTTCTCTTTTATGGCTATCTGAGTGCAGCTTTTATCATTCGCCACCGGTCATAAAGACTCAGTTGAAGTAAGCATGTTTCATCATCATCGCCTGCAGAGCTACAGTATCATACTGACCCGGTTTCATGAACAAAGTCCCGTTTTATGAGTGCGGTAGGCGAGGACGCATTGTTACAGATTTGTGCCTGTTCATCAGTGAGGACAGGTCGGTCTCTTTGGAAACTCCTGACGTTGTGAGCCTGGCTGTAATAACTGGGGTAATTTGAATTTAGCTGTACCCTTGTGAATATCTGCACAAGTTAGCATTAGCCCAACTTTTATGTCGTATACATGGTTTGCAAAAGTATTGGGCCCCCTTGAACTTTCCCACATTTTGTCACATTACAGCCACAAACATGAATCAGTTTTATTGGAATTCCAGGTGAAAGACCAACACAAAGTGGTGTACACGTGAGAAGTGGAACGAAAATCACACGATTCCAAACATGTTTTACAAATAAATAACTGCAAAGTGGGGTGTATGTAATTATTCAGCCCCCTGAGTCAATACTTTGTAGAACCAGCTTTTGCTGCAGTTCCAGCTGCCAGTCTTTTAGGGTCTGTCTCTACCAGCTTTGCACATCTACAGACTGAAATCTTTGCCCATTCTTCTTTGCAGAACAGCTCCAGCTCAGTCAGATCAGATGGACAGCGTTTGTGAACAGCAGTTTTCAGATCTTGTCACAGATTCTGGATTGGATTTAGATCTGGACTTTGACTGGGCCGTTCTAACACATGGATATGTTTTGTTTTAAACCATCCCATTGGTGCCCTGGCTTTATGTTTAGGGTCGCTGTCCTGCTGGAAGGTGAAGCTCCGCCCCAGTCTCAAGTCTTTTGCAGACTCCAAGAGGTTTTCTTCCAAGACTGCCCTGTATTTGGCTCCATCCATCGTCCCATCAACTCTGACCAGCTTCCCTGTCCCTGCTGAAGAGAAGCACCCCCAGAGCATGATGCTGCCACCACCATATCTGACAGTGGGGATGGTGTGTTCAGAGTGATGTGCAGTGTTAGTTTTCCACACATAGTGTTTTGCATTTTGGCCAAAAAGTTCCATTTTGGTCTCATCTGACCAGAGCACCTTCTTCCACATGTTTGCTGTGTCCCCCACATGGCTTGTGGCAAACTGCAAACGGGACTTCTTATGGTTTTCTGTTAACAATGGCTTTCTTCTTGCCACTCTTCCATAAAGGCCAACTTTGTGCAGTGCACGACTAATAGTTGTCCTATGGACAGATTCCCCCACCTGAGCTGTAGATCTCTGCAGCTCGTCCAGAGTCACCATGGGCCTCTTGGCTGCATTTCTGATCAGCGCTCTCGTTGTTCGGCCTGTGAGTTTAGGTGGACGGCCTTGTCTTGGTAGGTTTACAGTTGTGCCATACTCCTTCCATTTCTGGATGATTGCTTGAAAAGTGCTCCGTGGGATGTTCAAGGCTTGGGAAATCTTTGTGTAGCCTAAGCCTGCTTTAAATTTCTCAGTAACTTTATCCCTGACCTGTCTGGTGTGTTCTTTGGACTTCATGGTGTTGTTGCTCCCAATATTCTCTTAGACAACCTCTGAGGCCGTCACAGAGCAGCTGTATTTGTACTGACATTAGATTACACACAGGTGCACTCTGTTTAATCATTAGCACTCATCAGGCACCGTCTATGGGCAACTGACTGCACTCAGACCAAAGGGGGCTGAATAATTACGCACACCCACTTTGCAGTTATTTATTTGTAAAAAATGTTTGGAGTCATGTATGATTTTCGTTCCACTTCTCACGTGTGCACCACTTTGTGTTGGTCTTTCACCTGGAATTCCAATAAAACTGATTCATGTTTGTGGCTGTAATGTGACAAAATGTGGGAAAGTTCAAGGGGGCCAAATACTTTTGCAAGACACTGTATTTAAATGACTGCAACTGCAAACTATAGATGCACATAAGAGCGTGATGCCTACTTGGTGGTGCAAGAGCTCTGATGAAATCACTCTATGTTCCTGCTTGCTGATACAGGATAGGTTGATTTCATTGCATTTCTTTACCATGTAACGGCAGTGTGCATTACTCTGTGGGTTTAAGTAACTTACCGACGGCTCAGATTAGTTTCTCTCTGATTTCTAATATATTGGGACATGTTGGTCTGTACAGAGTCCGTTTTGTACGTGACTTGTTTCCTTTGAGCTGGTGATATCAGTCTGACCTGAGTAATTGCTATGAGGAAACAGGGAAATTCTGGTTAATCATTAAGCAGATATCGTAAATGACATAAAGTATATCAGGGCACATTAAATGAAAAACACTGGCTGTTGATTCAAGTGAATCATTAAGTGATTCTTGTCACGCCTCAGCTGCTGTTAAAGGAGAATAAAAATGTATGGATGATAGTTTAGTGTCATCACTATGAAGTCTGCTTTATAGTGTATTCACTGTTTCACCTGCTAAACCAAACTTGTTAATAACAACGTTTCAGTAATAATCTTTAATAGACCTATAATGTCTTGGTAATACCATTCAGTAGATGTTCATACTAACTCCACTCCCTCGTCTCTTCCCTCCATAGTGTGTGTGAGCAGGGATTGTTTAACTGCACTCAAGAGCTCTGTGAGGAGGTGAACCAGTGCCCCGGCACTCTGGTCTACTCCCCACGCTCCTGCCTCCTCACCTGCTCGAGCCTGGACCCTCCTGGCCAACAGCAGGGCTCAAGCGTCATGCAGTCAAGCTGCAGAGAGCCCCTGTCTGGCTGTGTGTGTCCACAGGGGACTGTCTTACTAGTGAGTGAAAACCTTTTTTGTGCAGGTTTATGCAGATGTTGCTGTAGGTTTATGATCACATTCATTTCTGTTCCAGTCATATCCTCCCGAGGCCCTGCCTATTAATGCATGTCCTCTGTAGTGGACACACTACTTTTTATTCAACATCTGTAGGGTGCTATCATGGCTTATTTCAAACAGCTGGTGAACAGAGGAGCTTCACTAAGGGCCAATATTAGATAGATAAGGATTATTTTCAACGTCAATCGTGCAAAAAATCATGAATCCCTTAATGTCAGCTCCAAATTAAATTCCATGGTGTTTTGTGAGTTTAGAGACAAACAACACAACGAGAGCTGTAGTCTTTGATCATGACCGACATTTTCGTACTTTACATCTTCTTTTCCTTCAGGGCGACCGCTGTGTTCTGCCAGATGAATGTCCATGTCACCACAATGGTCGACTTTATTACAGCAATGACACCATCACTAAGGACTGCAACACATGGTAATGTATGAGCTGAGTGCATCAAAATTCTTTAAGATATATTAATTATAAACGTATTCTTTTTACAACGGTATCATTTTTCCCTGCAGTGTGTGCAATGAGCGTCGCTGGCACTGTGGCCGCTCTGCCTGTGCTGGTGTATGTGTGGCAACGGGGGACCCACACTATGTGACGTTCGACGGTCGTTGCTACTCTTTCCTGGGTGACTGCCAGTACGTGTTAGCCAGGGAGACCAGCGGCTTATTCAGCGTCACGGCGGAGAACGTGCCGTGTGGAAGCACGGGAGTCACCTGCACAAAATCAGTCACCCTCAGTCTGGGAAACACGGTCATACATCTTCTAAGAGGTAGAGGGCTCAATGGTGCTGCTAAATGAGAGTTTATATCCAGCAAACATGGCCCCTTGGAACCCATGTGAGAGCAGAATACTGCTTTAGAAAAAGCCCCCTATTCACAAGAGGTCACCACATAGTTGATATGTCAGATTTTTACACCACATACCCAACTACTACACTCAAACTAGAGACCTTCTGATTCATACTCAAACATGTAAATCATTGCACGGGTAAGCTACTTGCCCTCAAAGGCAAAACCCCGAACGTCCCATCAAACAAGTTCGTCTGTGATCTTGAGTTTAACTTAACTTTTACTGAAGTTTTGAATCACTTGTGTGTTCTTAGGTGCTGTTTTTATCAGACATGACTCACAAATGTGTCCTATTTCTATTTTGGCAAAGTGATTGTACTATGTGAGGAAAGTGAGGGTCTAATTGCTAAACTGTCTGTGACATTAGGTAATGCTGTGACAGTAAATGGGATGCCAGTTAGCCTACCAAAGTCTTACAGTGGCAGTGGCCTGACTTTGGAAAAAGTTGGCCTGTTTGTGTCCCTCTCGTCACGTCTTGGAGTCACTTTGCTGTGGGATGGAGGTAAGACGCACACATATAAACTAAATATAAAAGATCCTTTGCAGAAAATACACAGAAAAACATTGAAATACTTAAAGTGACACGCATTTGCTCCTTTAAAGTAGGGATTTAAGTTCATCCCTACTGGCCGTTAGAGCGATTGCAGCCTGTCAAAATGATCAGTATTTACAACAACATTAGTATATGTAGTTGCCATAGTGTCTGTGCCTTGCTTAAAAACTCTGTCCCATAATTGCTGCTTGCAACTTGCATTTCTTCTTCCAGGTATGCGTGTGTACGTGCGTTTGGCGGCCCATCTTCGTGGTCGGGTCGGGGGCCTGTGTGGTAACTTTGATGGGGACACAGAGAACGACTTCACAACACGGCAGGGAATTGTGGAATCGACAGCCGAGCTGTTTGGAAACTCTTGGAAGGTCAGCCCATCCTGCCCTGACGTGGCAGACCAGGACCTCCGGGACCCCTGCGCTGTAAGTTCACATTCACACACACACAGAGGGATTTTTGGTTTTAGTCTGCGTTACACTAAGTTCTGACACTGTCTTCTTCAGCTGAACCCCCACAGAGTGACATGGGCCAGGAAAAAATGTGCTGTGCTGACTCAGGGACTCTTCTCAAGGTGCCACCCTGAGGTGCCCTTTCAGCAGTATTATGACTGGTGTGTCTTTGATGCTTGTGGGTGAGTGGCAGCGCTAATCTATGCAAGACATATTAAACCTAAAAAAATATATACCGTATTTTTTGGACCATAAGGCGCACAGGATTATACGGAGCATTAAGTGAAACAAAACAGTCAGATAAGTCAAACTTTACTTAACTCATTCTTCTTGCTTCCTCCACTTTCCTACCATTGATTCATCCATCCCATCCATCCATTCGCTTCCGCTTATCCTTTTTCAGGGTCGCGGGGGGCGCTGGAGCCTATCCCAGCTGTCATAGGGCGAGAGGCGGGGTACACCCTGGACAGGTCGCCAGTCTGTCGCAGGGCCAACATACAGGGACAGACAACCATTCGCACTCACTTTCATTCGCACATTCACACCTAGTGACAATTTGGGTTATCCAATTAACCTATCCCCACTAAGTGCATGTCTTTGGACGGTGGGAGGAAGCCGGAGTACCCGGAGGGAACCCACGCAAACACGGGGAGAACATGCAAACTCCACACAGAAAGACCCCGGCCTGATGTTGGAATTGAACTCAGGACCATCTTGCTGTGCGGCAACAGTGCTAACCACCGTGCCACCGTGCTGCCATTGATTCATTAATGTTGAATTCTCTGCAGCTGCTCTGTTTCCACGTTGTTGCAGTACATTAATGACTAACCTCGTATTGTGGATGGATTATCTCAGTTGTTCTCCTGACTGAAGTTTGGTCCGTTTACAGCATCCTGCCTTGGGATTGCATTTGTCCCTAACCATCGGGAACCCTCACGTTAACTTTTATCGAGTGGAAAAATGTTAGCCTTCATCCTCCAGCTTCACTGTGTTTATGTTATGCTAACATAGCTGTGTTGCTAGCAATCACGTAGCACATCATTATATACCAGCTAGCCCAACTTCAGTAACCCTACAAACGTCACTGCTGTTTAGTTTTCTGTCTTCATTTATGTTGGAAGTGGTAGCAGAGCTGTACGTTTGAATGTTTTCAGAAATCTCAGTCAGAACATGCTATATCATGCTTAGGTGGAAACTAGTGAGCTAACCTCCTGCTAACTTCTAAGTCTGTTAAATGTAATAAATCCTGTTTTCATGGATGCCTGGATGTTAAACTTAATTGTTACACCTGGTAAAGCAGCAACACTGATCATTTTATTAAAGATGAAAGAATTTAGACAGTTTGTAACTCTCAGTGATGCTGCAGTGATTGTTTGACTTTGGGACCTGAAGCCGACGGAGTTTAGGACCCAGATTACTCCGTGAGGCTCCTGACTGTGGCAGCCGTAATGCTCCAACCATCCATCAAGCGGTGCGGCTTCATAGCTACCAAAGTCGTACTAAAACATTTTTTGACAAATTTTTGAGCGCCGTGAGGCACATAAAATCGGTTCGAGGTCAGTAAGCACAGCCAGAATTCATGCATCAGTATTATAAGGCGCACTGCAGATTTTTGAGAAAATTAAAGGATTTTAAGTGTGCCTTATAGTGCGGAAAATACAGTTGTATCTAGCATATTTATAATGCTGCAAAGTTAGTGGGTTAATCTATTTTGCACTTTATCATCAGCTTTATCTGCTGTCTGAAGTATCTAGTTTCACTTTACAGATTTGTTTGAGTAAAACGGTCCGTACCCTTTTGCAGTTTAGCAAACAATCCCTGTTTTTATGAGCATAAACTGAAATCTGATTAAACTGAGGCAAGAACAATGACTGTTTATGATATCAATTATCATTTGGTGAAAGAAAATTTTACTTGACCAAGAAAAATGCAATCTTCAGTCACTGGGTTTTAGTTTAAAAAAAAACTGTCCGCTGTTACAAAAATGATTACAGGACTGCCACCAGCGAAGCATGCTGCTTATACAGCAGTTAGTAAGGAAAAATGTAACCAAGTCATTCTAAAACTGTGTATTTGGAGTAACAGTTTAAAGGTAGCTTTGTTGTTTGTCACGTGTTTTAGCTGTGACTCAGGTGGAGACTGTGAGTGTCTCTGTACAGCCATCGCTACCTACGCCGAAGAGTGTAACCGGCGAGGGGTCTACATCCACTGGCGGTCCCAGGAGCTCTGTCGTACGTTGCCATCCTGCACACACGCCCATACCTGAGCTAATGTCCGGGGCACACTTTCTCTAACTTTAACTTCATCTTCCTGTAGCTCTGCAGTGTGACAACGGGCTGGTTTATGATCCCTGTGGTCCAGCTTGCTCGCGTTCATGTCCAACCATTCAGCAAAGTCCACATTCCAGCTGCGATGCTGTTTCCTGTGTGGAGGGCTGCTTCTGTCCTGCAGGCACTGTCCGACATGGTGAGACAGACTCTGCTCTGTCCATAGCTGTGATGTATAAAACTGAACATTACAGTTGACTCTGTATTGGTATTTTAATGTGACAAAGCAGAACTTGAAGCCACATGTCAGAAGAATGAGAGGAATGGGTGCTGAACGCCTAATACAACATGCATATGTGTGGGAAGTTAAACTAGGGCGATTTGCTTCTTTAGTTTAGAACTTACAGCCTTATACTACATGCAGAACAAAAACAAACTAGAAACTGAGTGATGTGCACATTCACACACACTGCACAGCAGCAGTAACTTCACTGACGTGCCAGTTTTCAGGACTGGTGCAGGAAGAGGACCCAAACGTGGGGCTCTGAGACAAACAAGAGACACAAAGGCTGAAGGCAAATGTTAAAAATCCAAAATATTCTCCTTCAGGGCAAAAACACAGGAAACAGAAGGTGAGCAAAGCATAAGAATGACAAGCAGTATAAACAGGCTAGAGGCAAGCACAGACAGGAACACAGGTATAGAAAACAGACACTCCAACAAACACTGAGGTTTGAAATAGGACAGGTCACCAGAGAAAGAGAGACACGTGGGAATCAGCTGAAACTAATTCAGGTAACAACACATGAAAGTAAAACTAAGACTAAAAGGTGCAAGACACAAATGACTGTCAAAATAAAACAGGAACTAAGTAATCTCGTTAAAATAACGTTAAGCCCTAACTGCATTAACGCGGCGAATCTTGGTAAGCGAGTTAACGCGGATCGCCCCGTGCGTGGGGCTGCACGGCGTCAACGTGTTAGCGTGGTTAGCTCGTTAGCGCTGTGCTGCGTTAATGCGGTTATAGCGTTAACGTCATTGTAACGAGATTAATGCTGACAGCACTAGAAGTAACCTAAACAGGTAATGCCTAAAGCAGAGACAAAGACTCGACGAGATTAAAGAAACATGAGGGAGGCGGAAAAGTATAAGATACCAAAAGACTCACAGCAGGAAGGAGTTTATAATCACTTAGTAACTACTTACAACATCACAAGTGAAGAAACTGACAACCAATAAGCAAAACCAATAACTACGGAATCAAAATACTAAATAAATACAGAATGTAAATAATCAAATGGGAACGTAGTAGCGAATACTTAATAAGGATTTATTCAAAACGCAGGACTACAACACCAAGCAGTCAGGAGGTGCTAGAAAATGCAGTGGCTTCTTTTTCTGCACAGCCAATGGGATTATTTACATATTCCAGGTTTATCATCACTGCTGAAATATTAATGCCGTGATCTGACTTGTTTCAGTGTCATGCTGACAGAAACACGTGTAAAAACTGCTCTTACACTGAGTACTATTTTTGCTTCTTCACCAAACCAGAGTATTTGAAACCAGCTGCGTCGCACCACTAAAATTAAGTAGCTGCAACTGTTTTGGATGTCTTTTTTCAGTCTAACCCACAACGACCCACTGCCGTCTTTACGTTCTTTGTCTGTATGCTTTTTATGAAACAGGCGACAGCTGTGTAGCTCCCAGCCAGTGTCCGTGTGAGTGGGATGGCTCCTTGTTTCCAGCTGGAGCTGCTGTCACTCAACACTGCCAGAACTGGTCAGTCTTTCTGAACATTTATAAATGTGTATTCTTTGTTTTTGTCTGTCCATAAAAACCTTTTGCCTTTGTGTGTTCAGCTCCTGTGAGGAGGGTGTTTGGAAGTGTGATGGTGTGGCTTGCCCTCCTCCCTCCCCTCCCTGTCTGGAGTCAGAGTTTACCTGTGCTGGGGGACGCTGCATCCCCACCCAGTGGGTGTGTGACAATGAAGACGACTGTGGTGACGGTTCAGATGAGATCTGTCCATCCACCTGCTCCCCGGACCATTTCCACTGTACCAGCACACCGAGGCGAGTCCAAATTAACTTTATTAAAAGGATTAATTTCCTGTGCGTTGCAGTATGAAGGCTCAAACATGTCTGTTGTTGTGTAAAGTTTTACCAGAGCTTGAACCCCTTTAGCCTCCAGTTCTCCATGTGCCAGGCAGAAGACATTTATTTTTGTTTTCATGATTTATTCATTTTGAATGCTAACTGCTGTGGGGTAGCTTACACCCTCTAAATAACAACATTTTACATACATATGACCAAACTGCACTGCTGACTGTTCTCCAATTTACTCCAAAGCACATTTTTATCTTACTGTGAGACACACTCTCAGACACTTCATCCAATCACACTGAGCAAAGCCGTTTATGCTAGCAGTAGCTGATTTGTATGTCATCACACTGCGCTAACATGTCCTGGTCAGGTTTATGTTATGTTGAAAGAATCAGTCTTTCTTTGCCACAAAATCACTGGAGAGAATTAAGTAAATGAACCCCAACCCTGCAGTGGACCATGTTTGAACCTGGCTCTGCGTTGTGATGGCCACCCAGACTGTGCTGACCAATCAGATGAGGACTTCTGTGGACCTGCCACCCCTGTGCCCCTATGCCCACCTGGGGAATTTCAGTGTGCAAATGGAAAGTGTCTGCCAGCCAGCCGTGTTTGCGATGGATGGCTGGACTGTGGCTTTGCTGATGGATCTGATGAGCAAGGTAAACTATCAAAAAACCTTTTCTTCAAGGAATGCGCTCTATCAGAAACTTGCCTCAGCAGCATACTGTAAAAATGAATTTCCATGAAGTCTTCGTGAAGCACTGTGTCCTGTTCGCAAATTTCTTTGTACATTTAATGACAGCAATAACTGTGAATTGTGATGAACTTTACTTTTCTCGGCCCAGACTGTGGTGTGGTTTGTGATGAAGGGGAGTTCCTGTGTGCGGGGGGACGATGTATTCTGTACCTCCATCGATGCGATGGCCACGATGACTGTGGGGACCTCAGTGATGAGAGAGGGTGTGTATTATGAAGTTTGATGCTCTGCACTGGTCTAGTTGTTTTAGTCTGTTTTACAAAGACCATATAAGATGGTTAGTAGAAGATTTTGTTTTCTTTTTGTGTTTACTACGACCATTCATCTGCACGAACATTTCACATGACTGTCTTTGTAGCTGTGTGTGCGCACCAGGAGAGTTTCAGTGTCGAGGAGACCAGTGCGTTCCCGCCGACAGAGTGTGTGATGGAACCAAAGACTGTCCCTCTGGAAGCGATGAGGCTGTTTGTCCAAGTAAAGGTACAAAAAACCCCAGAGTAATATAATAACCATCGATCCATCCATCTATCCATGCATCCATTCATCCATCCATCTGGCCATTCATCCATCCATCTATCCATGCATCAATTCATCCATCCATCTGGCCATTCATCCATCCATCCATCCATCCATCCATCCATCCATCCATCCATCCATCCATTCATCCGTCCCTCCATCCATCCACCCATCCATCCATCCATTCATCCATCCATTCCTCCATCCACCCATCCATTCATTCATCCATCCATCCATCCATCCATCCATTCATCCATCCCTCCATCTATCCACCCATCCATCCATCCATCCATCCATCCATCCATCCATCCATCCATCCATTCATTCATCCACCCATCCATCCATCCACCCATCCATCCATCCATCCATCCATCCATTCATCCATTCATCCATCCATCCATTCATCCATTCATCTATCCATCCATTCATTCATCCATCCATCCATCCATCCATCCATCCATCCATCCATCCATTCTCTTCCTCTTATCCTTGCAGGGTCGTGGGGGAGTCTATCCCAGCTGTCTTAGCCCCACTAACTAATATAATAACTACTAACAGTTAAATACATTTTCTCATACACACTCCCGATTACACAGTTTAAGCAGTTCTGTGTTTGTGGCAGTGACCTGTGCTCCGGACCAGTTTGCCTGTGGTGATGGTACATGTGTTGCCATCACTAAGCTGTGTGATGGAGCTACTGACTGTTCAGGAAGAGAGGACGAGAACAGAACCAACTGCTTCACCAGTACCACAACACCATCACTCCTGCCTGTCACACCAACGTCTGGTAATGTCATTTAAAGGTTATGGAAAAATGTTTCTAGTACATAAACACCTAGTCAGAGGTTATTCTTAGACATTTCTACCATTGTTATATGTTTTTCTTCTTTTTGCTTTTTTGCCTAATTCTCAGTTTTGTGTATTTGATAAGACGATCTACTCCCCAAGGTGTTACCATTTCATTTTGCTTTGACGCTGCTGTGCTGGGACATTTCTCAGAAAAAGCCCTGCGTTACACATAACTCATTATTTTTTTTAAAAGTAATGCAGTATGGTACTTATTACTCAGTGAAGAAAGTGATTCGTTAAACCACTTGTTACATAATTTTCTCGTTACAATGTAAACAACCTTAGACGCACTGTCAAATAATTACCAGAAAAAGAAAAAAATACATTTGTTTAATGTTTTTTTTCTATCCAGTTAAAAGATGATCCTAAAGATGATGCTAAAGTGACCATAGATATGAGGCAGGTGAAGTGCTTAACGTGTACAGAACAGAGTACAGCACGAATGTGTGGTCAGATGTACGTCTCAAGTTTTGCGAGGGGTCAGTAAGACTAGGAGAGTGCGCTATAAAGCCAGCCCATTCCATCCTTTGTGGTTCTTTTGGAATATGTTTTGCCATTCTATTCAGGACCTGTTAAATATATATTATTTATACACATGTCATATATATAATGTCTCTGATACCTTTTGGTTCTGCAGCTTGCAGGTCTTATGAGTTCAGCTGTGCCACTGTTGGGCAGTGTGTGCCTCAGGCCTGGCGCTGCGATGGAGAAACAGATTGTATGGATGGCAGTGATGAGCAGCAATGTGGCGCCCCGTGTGGCTCCGGCCAGGTGCCTTGTGTCAGTGGGGACCAGTGCGTGGAATACCAGCAGCTCTGTGATGGGACCCCACATTGCAGGGATACGTCAGATGAGAGTATCGACAACTGTGGTATGTTAATGTATATACTGTCTATGTTCTAAGCATCAAGAATAAAACCCTAGAGTCAATATGATCAGGCCAAAAAGAGCAGTTTGTCCTACCATCTGTCTACTAGGCTCTACCCGGATACCTCCCTGTTTAGGCAGCTTCCCATGTGACAACCGCACCTGTGTGAACATGTCACAGGTCTGCAATGGTGTCCCAGACTGTCCACGGGGCGAAGATGAGTTGGTGTGTGGTGAGTTCTCATTAGATAAAGAGAAGGCAGGTAAGCCTAGAGTGAGACAAGGAGTGACCATGATGACGCTATGATACAGTCACGGCCAGGCTTTCATTAAAAGATGTCATCAGGACTAAAAAGGACACAAGTTTGATTGTATTAACTCCCCTGTTCTCTTGTATGATCATTAATATATTTGACATCTTGTTCTGTTAAGATAAAACTGTCTCACCAGCACTTCCTGGCAGCAACACCACTGTCACCTGCTCTGAGTTCACCTGTATGGATGGAACCTGTGTGCCTTTTAACGTGGTAAGCTAAACTCCGCCCCAACACGCCATCTATATTTTGCAGAAATGATCAAGTACATGAAGATAATCTTTTGTTGCTTTCCTGCTGGTTTGGATAGAAGACAAAAATCTGATACAGCAGTATAAGTTATTTGCATTTTTTAAATGACCAGCATCTGTTTCAAATACACATTTTTACATTTATATTTGAATTAGCTCTTTCTAGTTTTTTCTGTCTCATCTCTTTATCTGCCTCTTCCACCACAACACTCTCCCCTTCATCTCCATTTCATCCTATTCCTCTTTACCTCAAGCCTAAGAATTCCTACGTTATAAGCTAACGCTATGCTAGCTAATATTAGACTATAGTGTCCTAAAAGTCTGTAGTTTTTAAGTACATCCAAAATTTTAATATGAGTTTTACTGCATTCTCACATCACATATGGGTTTACTTGCTAAGTGTGAGTTGCCCACTTTGAAGATTCACTTGAAATTAAGTTTTGGTAACAGCGGAGAATAGCAGCTAACAGGAGCTAACAGCAGCTAACAGGCAAAAACAGCAGCTAATAGCAGCTAACAGGAGCTAACAGCAGCTAATAGCAGCTAACAGGCAAAAACAGCAGCATGTTCTGGCCCCAGCAGAAAATTACAGATTACCATTGCTCATCAATCACAAATGAGCTACTTTGGCTCGTCGACAATGTAAGGGGTAATACACAGAGACGTATCAATGTCAAAGTGTAATAAAGATCAGGTAAATACCGTAGCAGCGACTAGTGTCCGTGGTTCAAGTACCTACTAAGTTTGTAAGCAATCTTGACATAGAACACAAGCATTCAAACTTTTGTAGGCCTTCAGATCTCATCTAGTATAATTTGAGGGGTTGTTGATAACACAGTGATATAAACCATGTGGCGTGAAGTCAGGGAGAGTCCCAGGGCAACACTTCACAGAATCAGTAAACACACTTGGACTTCAGCCCTCCCATGCTCACTTCTTCACAGAAGCCAGATGCTTGTCATGAAAGTATTTTACTTCCTCTGAGGGAGAATATACAAGTGTTTGTTTACTCATAGTCGTTTATCTTATCTACATAATATTTAGTAGGTTTTTCACTCACTTGAAGTGTCATGTTGCCTACAACATGTAATGTGTTTACTTAACGATGTGTGGCTGAACAGGCAACGAAGGGATAGAAGTCCTTGTTTTACACCAGAAAGTTGGGAGAAGTTTCAGTTGCGTTACTACTGAGGTTCTACTTTATTTTCTATTGCATGGCTGCATCATTCAGTCTTGGAATCTGAGGTTATTTGCAGGCCCACA
This sequence comes from Diplotaxodon limnothrissa, assembly GCF_057381915.1. Classification (NCBI taxonomy): domain Eukaryota; kingdom Metazoa; phylum Chordata; class Actinopteri; order Cichliformes; family Cichlidae; genus Diplotaxodon; species Diplotaxodon limnothrissa. The sequence continues at coordinate 4,062,770 of NC_140604.1, read as the reverse complement.
TATGAAAGTACACTGCATCTGTTTTTCTCCGTTAATTATACTAAAACTAAGTCAGTTATGTTTTCAAGGAAGGAAGAAAGAAAACGAAAAGTTTCATGTACAGTGAGCCTGCTCTGTTTTTAGGTGTGTAATGGTGTTCCAGACTGCCCAGACTCCTCATTAGGGTCGCTCGGAGACCCCACAGACGAGCAGGGCTGTAAAACCTGGAGCTCCTGGGGCCCTTGGAGTCCTTGCAGCACCACCTGTGGGACGGGCTTCATGAGCCGGGAGAGATCATGCCCTCCAGGGGACCCGCTGCACCACTGCCGGGGTCAGGACATCCAGAGGCAGGAGTGTTTCAATACCACCTGTCCTGGTAAGGACATACACAGAAACTGTAACACACACGTTTGGGAATGCTTTCAGGAAACGTGAGATTCCTATAATTTTGGAACATGAGGGTTTATTTTTCATAGAAGGCTGGAGGAAAAACTGACGACAAAAATAGAAGCATAAAGGAAAGTCACAGACGCACACATGTCAAAAAGTCTGACTTGTCTTCTGTTCTGGTTCAGCGACTAACCGGAAGGTTGGTGGTTCGATCCCAGGCTCCTCCGCTCTGCATGTCAAATATCCTTGGGCAAGATGCTCTCCGATGCATCCATCAGAGTGTGAATGTGTATGAATGTTAGATAGTAAGCACTTAACAACTTAGAAAACATGCTTGTGTGAATGGGTGTGATTGGGTGAATGAATTAGTTGTATAAAGTGCTTTGAGTGCTCAGATAGAGTAGAAAAACGCTATATAAGAACCGGTCCATTTACCATTCACCATCTTCTCTACAGTTGATGGTCGATGGCTGCCGTGGGGGAGCTGGTCAAACTGTTCCAGTGGTTGTGGTGGAGTTCAGGTCAGAAACAGAGCATGCACACCTCCTCTCTATGGAGGACAGGACTGTTCCCAGCTCCCAGGACCATCTAATCTGTCCATGGAGACCAGTAAGCAGTTTGTAAAGATGAATGTTTTATTGAGCAAAAGTCAAGTATTTTGTTTACGATGGTTTTATTACTTATTATAAAAGTAATTACTGCCCAGAGATGGCTTGTGCTCTCAGAGAGCTTCGCAAACATGTAAAATGTAAAATTTAAAATCAATATTTTTGGAACTCCAAAAATCCCGTATATAAATATGAATAAATATTCCAAGTATAAAAAACGTAGATCTTCTCGAGTGTTGATGGAAGTTGTTTTTATTGCTGATGATGGTGGTTGCTTTATATCCAAATCTGGGCTATTTAAACCAGAAAGGAAGTAATCAGAGTCCAGACTTTCACAATAAGACTCATGGTCAGCTCAGACTTATAAATACTTAAATGCCATGAACTGGTAGTAAATGAGGGAAAGCTAAGGACAATAAGAGATAAATTGGTAAAAAGGAAAGAAAAACGGTACCACGTCCAGTTCTAAAATGAGGAGATTTCCTGTATTCATTTTTGTCTTTCCCTTTTTTTATACCAGGGTGTTTACCCTCGTTACTTTAACCTGCATAACGAAACAGATAACATACGAGAATTTTCGACACTTTTCATTTAGTTACACAGCTTTTCTTACAGTAGGACTTCCTGCTCTGTCTCTGTGCCTCACTGTAGAACCATGTCTGAATGATGGATGTGACAACACCAGCTGTCCCACAGGCTTGGTTAGACACAGCTGTGCTCCCTGCCCACTGTCCTGTGCCCACATCAGCAGTGAGTCCACCTGTGATCCCAGCGCACCCTGCTTCTCAGGTCGGTGCATCCCAGGACACGTGTGGAATGTCCTGTGTGATAAATAAAATGTGGCTTCTTCACCAGTTTAGATTTCAGTCACAAGCTTTTTTCGCTCTAACGTATCAATACTTTCAGGATGCTGGTGCCCAGAGGGGCAGGTGATGAGCCACACACAGCAGTGTGTGTCACCAGAGGAGTGTGTGTGTGAGGTGGCGGGTGTGCGCTACTGGCCGGGCCAGCAGATCAAAGTGGACTGTGAGGTTTGTGTGTGCGAGACAGGAAGGCCACAGAGGTGTCAGCCCAACCCTGACTGCTCCAGTGAGTCGCTGTAGTCAAATCCACAGCTGACGTGTACACACAGACTGCTGTGAAGTCTGAGGAATCTGTTTTGTCACACTTGTAGTCCACTGTGGATGGTCATCATGGTCTGAGTGGGGAGAGTGCTTGGGGCCGTGTGGTGTGCAGAGCGTTCAGTGGTCCTTCCGCAGCCCAAACAACCCCCCCAAACATGGAGATGGTAGGACGTGCAGAGGAATTTACAGGAAGGCTCGCCGGTAAGTCTCCTCCTGCTTTCATTGGTTAGAAACTGTGTACTTTTTCAAGACTTTCAGCACTCGGACCTTTTCCAAACATGGTCACTCTCCATGGGATTGCAATCGTCTGACGTGCGCCTCTGTGAGAATTCATCATTCTTCAACGTGAGCTCAGCAGATGTGCTATCAAGCATTATAAATATTTTGATGAAGAGGTTTTGAACTGCACTAATCACCACTTAATGCCCAAAAAGTAGTCAAAAAATGTATTTAGTTTACTAGACTGCGTGTGTAGCTCATGAGGTCATCCACCAATCAGCTAGATACATGTAACCTTTTCAAAGTTCAAAAAACGGGCGTCAAGGATGAAAGTCCAGTGTTTGCTTTTCTGTCCGGTGTGCTCACTTCTTAGTGTTGGCAGAGTGCAGCAATCCACCAGCTGTTCATGATTATGTCCAAGTAAGAAAAGATGATTAATGTGGGAATAATGTGTCAGTTACTCTGTAATGTGCTGCCACATTGGAACAGGTGCAGGTCGTGAGTGTTAGGTATTTTAGTACCATGGTAGCATTTACTGGATATTGTTTTATAGTGACATTATACAGGAAAACTCTGTCATTCAATAAGGCCCCTTTGTTTTAGTTATTTTTCTCTTTGACCCAAGAATTGATGTGTGAGAATCACAGGCTGGTACAAGGTTGAAATACCACAGAGATCACTCCCTCAGCTACATTAGTTTCTTAATCTTTTAGACGCCTGTTGAGGCCAAATGGTTTGTTTCAGATTTCACTAATGAAAGAACTCTTTGTTTTGTGCCTTGAAAATATGTCGCTGAGATAATCACAATTGTAGCTGAACTAATAAACTACACAAAGGATGCTTCTTCACCCAAGGGCAGGAAGACGCTCCCTTATCTTGGTCTGTACTGGTTTAAACTGATAAATCTGCTGTCTCATGAATTTTACCCTCTATATAAACTGTTGTACTTGTGAATAAAGTTGAGTCAATTTGGGAAGACAATCTGAAGCAGTCTCTGTTTTCTTGTTCTCCCAAGCTGCTCCCGAGCTCGTACTAACACGCTGAATGGCATGCTTGAATATTACTTGAGAATATATTTGACTGTGTTACAGACTAAGGGACATTCTCTGCTGATAGGTGAAGGTACATTCTCTGCTGATAGACGTCCACGCCTCGAAGGAAGTCGATCCACGGATTAGGCCCTGGAAACCGTTTCCTTCAGTGAGCGTTATAAAAGTAGCAGCTAAAATATTGTGCACCCTGATCCAAGAATGGAAATGTCTCCCTATATATGGGAATCCAACCGTGTGCCAAGCATTTCTCCCCTGCTGTGAGGAAGTATTTTCTATCAGCTCTGGCTTTGAGGTTAAAAACATGATCGAATCATGATGTCCATCCACCAACGTCTCTGCTGGGTTTCTTTGAAAGAAAATGTCTGTCTTTGTGTCTGTATTACAATCCCACTGTCGGCGTGTGTGTCTGTGTGTGTGCATGCAGGTGTCAGACAGCCCCCTGTGAGGAGTGTGAGTATCACGGTCAGTCCCACACAGTGGGCGACAGATGGCGGTCAGACCAGTGTCAGCTATGCCGCTGTCTTCCCAACCTCACAGTGCAGTGCTCCCCCTACTGTCCATACGCTGCCACTGGCTGCCCTCAGGTGAGAGGATGTGTGTGGCTGTTGTTCATTTTTGTTGGCAAAAGCTACTAAAAATATTTCCACATTAGTCTTATTGTTATGTTTTAAATGTTGTTCACCTGTCGCCACTTTAGTGTCGTCTACAGACTTTACTGATTAGTGTAACCAATGTTCTTCTTAAGTTTGTGTCCATGTTTTGTGGAACTATAATGGACATTGGCACATTTGTGTATGTGACTGTGTGTAAATGTGTGTTTGTATCTTATTCCATGGAAACACTTGTAGTCATCTCCTGCCTCTGCAACCTTTTCTTGCCTCCACGTAGCTGTGCGTCGTGGCAACTCGAGATGAATGCTTTTTGTTTGTGCAGGGCCAAAGTCTGGTGCCTGGAGAGGGAGACAGGTGTTGCTACTGCCAAGGTAAAATCTGAACAGTTGTTCTCCTGTTTACGCTGATTAAGTTCTTTCCACTTTAATGGTGGTTGAACTTAAACACGAGGAACTGCCCTCCATACTCACTAATGTAGCATCCAAATGTCAGATGACGTAGGGACTAATAATGATAAATGTTAGACGCCGTAATCTCACTTGTGGTGTTTGGAGAGAGAGCATTATTTTTATTTCTTTTTATTAGAAAAAAAACGTCACTCCTGACACGATCGACAGCACAGAAATGTTGTAAAAATGATTTTTAAAGATCTGTTTAAGAAACGTGACGAAGACGGTGCAGCAGTTTATGAGTCAGAAAATCATCCCACAGATTTTATTTTTTAATTTATATGGAGTTAAAAAGTGAACGAGTGCTCTGTGCAGAATCAACCAATTTGTTAGTTTATAGTGTTGCATTCTGGGTAAGTGCTATAATTGGACTGGTAACAAATAATGGCCATGCATTACTTAAAAAAATGACATTAAGATGAAGTTGGGACCCTTGTAGAAACATCATCTGCTGAATGGACCTGTAAGTGAACATCTGGCCAGCAATAAAATTGCATTACTTAGACGACTGTCTCTTGTTTATGGTAGACAATCTTGTGTTAATGAATATTCTCTTACCACTGTTTGTATTCTACACCTGCTAGGTGAAAATGACACAATACTTACAACAATTGGTCCTGTCACTGTGACCTCCAAGCCAGCACAGGTCACTACACCCCTGATTCCCACATACCCTCTTCCTCCTGGAGGTAGGTGCCTTCCTCTACCTGTTGTTAGATATTTAAAGGTTGATCCTGAGACGATCCAGGAGAGCCAGTTTACTTTTATTAATGTTGCTCAGAAATGGTCTGCAGTTCACCCAGAGGCTCAGCTGAGGGCACCCATGAGACATTTACACCTCTTAGAAGACAAACATGTTCGCTTTTGCAAACTCAGTACCAACAGTATGTGTGACCTGAAATAAAAATGAAACGTTTAAGCCGACAGATTTTTCCCATGTTACTGCTTTGGAGTCAGAAGCAATTGATGCTAAGTTATCAGCTAAAGCTACACTGGTTAGCAAGCAGACACATACCTTTGTAACGAGCCTCAGTCAACAAAACTGGAGCACTTCCCTACATAAGATGCCTTTATAAGTTAAAAGTATCAGTATCATTATTGGTATCGCTGTTTTTCTGTATTGCATCCATACCAAATCTGCAGTATGGCACTGCTCTAGCAGCCATCGCCTGCCTCTAACCCTGACAGTACTTAAATAGCATTTATCCCCCACAGCACAGGTGTTATGAAGAGGAAAACTAAGCGCTTTGTTGAATCACACCAGAAACAGGTGTCTGCTTCTGCATGATCACTGCTGCTATCGCTCATGTCATTGGCTCAACTGTATAGAAATATATTGCTACACAGTTGTAACCCATAAACTTTAATGGAAACTATAAGCTTACATTGTTATACCTGGACAATCTCACGAACAAGTCGGTGAAGTCTTTATAATCTGAGGTGCATCTGTTTTAAATCATGCAAACTTTGTTTATCCTTGTTCCTGTTTAGAGGAATGCTGGTCTCCCCTGGGTGTCCAGTCTCTTCCTGCCTCAAGTTTCAGTGCCTCTTCACAGCAGGCCGGTCACCCCCCTGATGCAGCTCGTCTGCATGCGTGGGACCCTCACAGTGACCTCCAGGTACTCCACACATAATCAGACCCCTGAGCATGTCCACCATCATCCTCTTTTTTCCTTAGACTTCTCATAAATGACAAATGATGCTATTTAGCTATTTATCTTAAAATTCTTCCTGCAGGGCTGGAGTCCAGAACCAGAGGAGTATAAGGACCTACCACAGCGGAGGCCTGACAGCTACACCGGCAACACACAGAGTCCCTACATACAGATAGACCTGCTAAAGCCATACAACATCACTGGTAAACAGGCACACAGTTTACATGCAGTACATGCTGCTTCAGTGTTTTGTGCACTTAGTTTCGTCGCTGTGCTATCCTACAGGTGTGTTGACCCAGGGTGGAGGTGTGTTTGGCACATTTGTGTCCAGCTTCTTCCTCCAGTTCAGCCGGGATGGAAATCAGTGGTACACTCACAAGGAGCTGGTCACTGATGCCCCACCCAGAGCCAAGGTGCAGCAGCAAACCAAAGCGCTTTACTTTAAAGGCTTTATTATTTTTCTTAGTGATTGTTCTCCTCCCAGGTTTTTCTCGGTAATCACGATGATCGAGGAGTGACGGAGAGCAGACTGGACAGGATCGTGTCGGCTCAGTTTGTCCGCCTCTTGCCCCATGACTTCCAGAATGGCATCTATCTTCGCCTTGAGATCATGGGCTGTGGCGATGGTTGGTGGAAAGGATGCTGGTCTTACATACTGGGTTTGTGTGTGTGATTCTAAAATGCAGGCTTTACTTTCATCACCAGGTTCTCGCTGGTTAACATCACCCAGTCCTCCCTCACCAGTCTCCCCAGCAGGTGGCTGCAGAGAGAAAGAGTTCCAATGTGAGAACGGTCGCTGCGTGCCAGCAGGTCCTCTGGGCGTAGTCTGCGATGGCGTCAATGATTGCGGGGACAGTTCGGACGAGACCCACTGTGGTGAGCTGTCCACACCACAGCTCATAGTTTGCTCTTTAATATTTTAGAATAAACATAGACATTCTTACTGAGCACAACTACTCACTGTGTGCAGGTACGCAGCCTTCCACTACAGCCACCAGTCCACGTAGCTGCCCTGCTGGTCAGTTCTCCTGCCCCCCACCAGGGGGCTGCATTGAGGCATGGAAGCGTTGTGATGGAAATCCCCACTGTCCCAGAGGAGAGGATGAAAGTGGATGCCACCCTCATGACAACATTACCGCCCAGTAAGACACGAGGACGCGGATCTTTTTTGTTTAACGTAGAAGCATTGCAGTTGTTTTTAATTCCTCTTCAATACGATCACTACTGTGCAGGCCGTACACACCCCCGCCTGCCCCGCTGAGGACTCCATCTATGGCTGCTGTCACACATCCTGCTGTAAGCCAGTGCATTCATTTAAGTCCCATTATTTGCATTTGGATTTGAGATGTTAAAATACGTACAGCATGAACAGAAACAGTGCTTCATACTCTGATCTTGTCTCTGCAGGACGGTGGCCCGGGATATCACGGTGAGGTTTGTTTTCAGCTGTGTGATTGTTTTTCTTCATTTCTTATGAAGGCTGAATGACTGTAAGGATCATCATATATCACTGTGGCGAGGCGGGGCGGGGCCTGCGATGCTGCTGCAGGTGAGATAGAGGCACCTGCACAGCATCTGCAATCACGCCTCGGCACTGTAAAAGGCTGCGCTGTTGTCATTGGTTGTTGTTGGTATGTGAGCTGCAGCCGAGGTGTTTAAGTGTACAGCAACCATTAATAAAGATGCTGCAAAGCATGCAAACATCACTGGGTCTGTCGTGGTTTTATCACAATCACAGGTATCTGCTCCTCTCCGCTTGGACTGGAGGATGGGAGAATCCATTACGGTCAGCTCACCTCGTCCTCCCATCGGGAGAACAACCCTGCCGATGCCGGGCGGCTGAATATAGTCCCAAACATGTGAGATGCTTGTCAAGCCTGAAACAGATCAAACTTCTGTCTTTCAGTGTTAGCACATTGGGTCTTAAGTAAACTTTCAAGTTCTTGTTAACGCTTGAAGGGGAGATGACAAAAGAGAGGTCATCTCCGTGTCATACCATCTTTTGTGCTCACAGCCAGGTGATGGAGCCCGGTTGGAGCCCGTTACCTACAGACCCTCAGCCGTATTTTCAGGTGGATTTCTTGGAGCCCATGTGGGTGTCAGGCGTGGTGACACAGGGCACTGAGCGAATGTGGGGTTCCCTCACCAAATACCGCCTGGCGTTTGCCCTGCACAGCAGCCTTTTCACAGACTTTACTGAGAATGGGAAGCCCGATGGCCCCGCTAAGGTATACTTAACACATTTAAACAGTACCATTAATTATAATTTCAGCACTGTAAAACATGATTACATATTTTTATATGTAATAAAGTGTCTTCTCTGTTGCTGTGCAGGTGTTTGAGGTACGGATGGTGGGCAGGACCCCCGTGACCCGCTGGCTCGGTCGGCTGGTCAGAGCTCGCTACGTGCGCATCATGCCTGCAGAGTACAGGCACACGTTTTACCTGCGCGTGGAGATCCTCGGCTGCCGAGGAGGTCAGGGCATAAACCAAATTATGATAATTATTCCTAATGTTGGCTGTACAACCTTCTCTTACCAGGTTATACTGTTTCTCTTCTTCTGCTTTTGCAGATGAGCTGGTGACCCCCAGCAGTGTGACAACATCTCCCTCTGGTGGTGGGAAAGTGACAGTGCAGCGCTGTGAACCTGGTCAGTTTTTCTGCCAGCACAGTGACGAGTGCATCTCTGTGTCTTTGCTCTGTGATGGTCGACCAGACTGCAAGGATCATTCTGATGAGATCGGCTGTGGTACGGACAGCTTTGATTTTCTGCTCTCTTTCGCTTTCAAAAATCAGCAGTAAACAAAAAACTGTGAAGGCCCTTCCTGCACCCACGCTCACTTTCACTTTCTCATTTCTCATTGTCAGTTTAGCTCATGTGGTTTTATTTTCTTCATCGTTTTTAGGTACAGCTCCAACAAGAGGCTTTCCAGGTCTGCAAAACCAGACCAGCTCTACAGGGAGACCAGGTATCCATGGTGACCACACAACAGGTGCCCCAGGCCTACATACCACCAGGTCTCAGGGCGGACTTCCTGGAGTGCCAACATCAGGAGTCACAGAACCTACTCGATCACAGAAGATCACAACTGCTGGTAAGTGCGAGTCTACATGTGCTGCTGTGTGACCGATGATGCAGCAGTGGATGAGATCCTGCAGGTAATGTAGGAGAGAAGTGAGAGGAATCGAGAATTAAATCTTTTCCAAATTCAGCTTTCGAATTGACTCTAAGATCTTAACGCTTGTTTTTAAGACATTGCATGAACTAGCTGATCTCCTAACCTCGTATTCTCCCCCAAGATCCTTGAGGTCTGCAGACCAAATGCTTTTGGTTGTCCCAAGGTCCAGACTAGAACACAGAGGAGACCGGGCGTTTGCTGTAACATTGCCATTGCATATCAGATCCTGCCCAACACTGGATACTTTTAAAATCCGTCTAAAGACCCATTTTTATTCTCTGGCTTTTGCTTCATCATGAGTTTGTTACCATTATTCTTTTTATTCTCTTCTAAAACACTGTTCTATTTTTCTTTTATGTCTTCTGCTTTGTCCATTTTATTGTACAGTACTTTGGTCAAAACTTGTTGTTTTTATATCTATATAAATAAATTTGAACTTGAACTACATTTAACCTCAGAGGTCACTGCAGGTCATCCTGGGCTGCATCTCAGCACGCGGTTCGACTCCGGTACGCCCGGTCTTCGATCCACAAAAGGTTGGAAGCTATGCTGTTAGCATTTATGCTAAAACCGCGTCTCTTTACAAGAGACTGTAACCTCTGTGCTCTACTGACTGCCAGCCCCAGTGATCACCACCAGCCCGCGTGATACCGGCTCACCCAGAGTGATTTGCGTGCAGGGCCAGTTTGCGTGCGGATCGTTTGGTTGTGTCGACTCAGCACAAGTGTGCGATGGGATACGGCACTGTTTGGACGGGTCAGACGAGCAGCACTGTGGTGCGCATGAGTAACTTTACAAACACCATGGATTTAGAGTTGGAGGAGTTATACATCCACATTCACTAAATGTTTTTCATTTTTATCGACTGTGTCAGGCACCACAGCCAGGCCGGCGGTGACTCCGCAGCGGCCCACGGTGCCCAGCCCGTGCTCTCCCAAGCAGTTCTCCTGTGACAGTGGGGAGTGTGTTCACCTGGACCGCAGGTGTGATCTGCAGAAGGACTGCGTAGATGGATCTGATGAAAAAGACTGTGGTAGGCCACACGTGCACCTTACAGTGGTGATGTGACCCAACAGTGAATATTTTTAAGGTTCCCTCTGGTCTCCTTTCTTCCAGTGGACTGCGTCATGTCCCCGTGGACAGCGTGGAGCGCCTGCAGTGTGTCATGTGGTCTTGGCTCCTTGTTCCGGCAGAGGGACATGTTAAGGGAAGCTCTGCCCGGAGGAGCTTGTAGCGGGGATCCATTTGACAGTCGAGCCTGCTTTCCTCAAGCGTGTCCAGGTCTGCCTTCGACCTCCATAATGAGATGCGTGTTTGCCTATTATCCAGTAATAGTTAATGCAACGGCAGCCTTTCTCCTGTTGTAGTTAATGGTCACTGGTCAGAGTGGACAGAGTGGTCGGAATGTGACGCCCGCTGTGGAGGAGGAGTCAGGCAGAGGAACCGGACCTGCTCGACGCCGCCCCCTAAGAACGGTGGACGGGACTGCGAGGGGATGACCAGGCAGAGCCAGAGCTGCAACAGCCAGCCCTGCACCAAAGACACGGACACACAGACAGGTCATTGAGATGCAACCAGCCTGAAATGACCGGATCTTCTGATCACCTGCTTGAAACAATAAAAGCATTTGAAATGTCTGCACTGTTATTTAAATGACAGGTTGTGTCCGTGGCATGGTGGTGGTAACAGAGGAAGACTGTCAGGCCGGGAGAGTCGATCCCTGTCCTCCTACTTGCTCACATCTCAGCCTGGACAGAAACTGCACTGCTGAGTGCGTTTCGGGTAGGATGCACAGTAGATTTGACTCGAGGCCAGCGTTGGCTTTGCACAGTGCGCAAAGAAATTTCAGTGGTCTTCTAGCCTTTGAGCACAGAGGTTCTGAACATTAATTATGTGTTATTGTGCAAGATTTATCCAAATGTAGCTGACACAGTGATTAAGGCATGAATGATGTCTTTCTCCAGGCTGCCGTTGTCCCTACGGGCTGTACCTTCAACAGGGACGATGTGTGAATTCGAGCCAGTGCGTCTGTCACTGGGATGGCCAAACACTGCATCCGGGACAGGTGGTCCCCAGGGACCAGTGTACCACGTGGTAAGACCCACGCTCAGCTCTTTGTGCCTGGAACAAAAGATGATACTAAATAAACACATCAGTCCAAATTCAGGTTTCTGTTGAATTATGGATTTGTTTGTGTTTGTAATAAAATAGTGAGAATCATAATGAGCAGCACTGGCAGCATCGTTTGCACTGGTTTGTGAGGAATTGCTCACATCTGATTGTTTTATTTATTTTTAACAGGGACAGTGTACAGCAATACACAGTTAGCCGCAGCTAATTTTCAGCCACCTATAAATGCAACAACAAACAAACTGATTAATAATCAACCTTTTTAGCTCATGTTTAAAAATACTTTATGTATTCTCGATCAAATTGCTTATTCTTACAGTAAGTGCAGAGATGGGCAAGTGACATGTGACAGATCCAGCTGTGTTGCAACCTGTCACTGGTCAGCCTGGTCGTCATGGTCACCTTGTGATGTAACCTGTGGTCTGGGGCTACAACAACGTTACAGGTAAGCTTGTTTAGTTTAATATATGCTTTAAAGCAGCTCAGTCTGTCCCAGGACCTGCCTGCAAACTCTTGCCTCATGAGGACGGGCATCGCTGAGCACCAGGAGGAACCCAGGATCCACTAACAGTGGGTCCAAGCATCCTGGTACTTAATGGCCGTTTGCTAGCATGTAGACGTCTGTGTGTCCCTCTGTGGATATCGTTCACTGACCCACCACCAAACTGATCACGCTGAACGATGTTACAGTCAGCAAACAATGAAGAAGGTGAAGCTGAAAAGCACAGGGCGCCGATTCTGATGATCTATGTCGGGTTACGAAGTGTTGGGCAGTGAGCACAGGGCCCACTAAAGGACGTCAACCTCCAGGCTAACTTCATGAAGGTTTCCCTCACGCCACCAGTGGTGACACTGATCCTCTCTGAGCACAAAGCCACTGAAAAATCAGTCAACAAAGATCAGGAGGGAAACCACTCCTGTTTGGAGGAGTTGTTGGTTTCATTATCACAGCAAAGCAGCTGAAACAACAACCCCTCTGCTACTTACCTGACACATCAATGGCCCACAAGTTTAACTGACTTGATGCTGTCCTCTGATTAAAAAGCCTTCCTTTCATGTTTCGACACTGTGTAACACTAACCGCCTGCTTCTGGGATCATACTGTATATTTCTGATGTGAAACATATTACCAGTGTTCAGTTTGTTGGTTGTAAATGCTTATATGTATAATTTATCATTTCTGTATCACTTACTGTTTGGATGTTTGTTTCCTCGCATACTTTAAATAGATTGTGAGGAGTGATTATGCTCTGTGTCCTCAGGTCTCTTCCAGCAGGAGCAGTCAGAGGTCAGCCCTGTCCAGGAGACTCGTCTGAGGCTCAGAGCTGCTCCAGCACATGCTTCCCTGGTATATTACACTCACAGCCTTTACTACTTCTAGACTAGACTATTGCAATTCTCTGTACATGGGCCTCCTCCAGCGTTTTTCAGTTAGTTCAAAATGCCACAGCACGCCTCTTAACTGGCACCAGAAGGCATGAGCACATCACCCCAGTTCTAGGCAATCTACACTGGCTCCCTGTTAAATACCGTATCGTGTTTAAAATCCTTCTGTATACTTTTAACATTTTAAATACCTTGGCGCCCAGTTACCTAACAGACCTTCTCGACGTGCATAGCCCCAACAGAGCGCTCAGATCCTCTAACCAACTGATCTTACTGCAACCAAGGCCCCGACGAAAGACTGGAGGCACCGAGCGTTTGCAATTGCTGCACCTAAACTCTGGAATCATCTTCCAATCGATGTGCGCATGTCAGAATCCATTCAATCATTTAAATCACGCTTAAAAACTCACCTGTTCCATCCAGCTTTTGAATTAGTTTGGACTTCCTCCCAGTCTGCAGTTGTGCTGTCACTGTAACTGTAACTGGTTTACAACTGTTTTTGTTGCTATTTGTTGTAATCCGCTTTGCTGCCTTGTGTGAAGCACTTTGCTGAACACTGTCCTTTTTAAATGTGCAATAGAAATAAATATTGATCTATTGACACATCCGACACACAGCATGTTACGGTGATTATTGTTGTGTTTTGGGTTTTTATGAGAGAATACAGCTAAGAGCTCAAATTTCTTTTGCACAGAAGTTTAAGTTGTTCTTGTGTAAGTTAGACGAGTTCAAATCAAGCATCGCTGTTCTGTCCACACGTGTGTAAATCTGTTCTGTGCTACATGTACAAAGTTTGAGCAACACAATGCTAAAGGTGATGTAATCCTGCAGCTCAGGAGGGAGTGCAGGTCATCTACTAATTGGAAAGTTGATGCTTTTAATCCCTGGCTGCTCCAGTCTGCATGCAAATGTCCTTGGGCAACTTAGTAACCCCAGGCTGCTCTGTGATGCATCCATCATAGTGTGGCTGTGATAGAAAGTGACCTCTACTCAGGTGCAGTGGAAAGCACTGAATGAGTCCATTACATTACTTTCCCTCCTCTTGTTGTGCAGCGCTACCAGGTGGGACATGGAGTAAGTGGACCGGCTGGTCAGAGTGCAGTAAAACGTGTTTCAACCACGTAGATGATGTGGGGGTGAGGCGACGATTCCGCAGCTGCACGCCGTTTAACCACACGCAGCCCGCCTGCGATGGAGACAGTGAGGAGCAGGAGCCGTGCAACACTGAGCACTGCCCGGGTATGACACATGTAGACACACAAAGACAGGATAGATGGCATCATTCCTGGAAAAAGAGAAAAATGAAAGGCCGTAAAGCTGATGTGTTCTTCTAGTGCCCGGTGGCTGGTCAGCCTGGTCGGCCTGGTCTCAGTGTTCGTCCAGGTGTGACTCTGGTGTCCAGACAAGAGAGCGGTTGTGTAATTCCCCCACACCACAGCATGGAGGTAAAAGCTGTTCTGGGCCTCACATTCAGACACGCGACTGCAACTCTCAGCCCTGCTCAGGTACCGTGTTTGTCCCTGTTACGTTTCGCCACCCCGTCCGCTGAATATCACGTACAAGTCTTGTTGCACTCCTGTCCTCGCAGGCGTGTGTCCAGAGGGCATGACGTATATGACGGTACGAGAGTGCGAGGCTCAAGGGGGCGCGTGTCCACGGGTGTGCTTGGACATGACCTCCACAGAGGTACAGTGTGCCACCACCTGTTACGACGGCTGCTACTGCGCCCCAGGCTTCTACCTGCTCAACAGCAGCTGCGTGCCCCTGGCACAGTGCCCGTGTTACCACCAGGGGGAGATGTACCCAGCTGGCGCCACCCTGCCTGTTGATGCCTGTAATAACTGGTACCTCTCTTTACTCGTGCATCGCATTAAAGAGGAAGATCAAACTGTAGCTCTAACCTTCCATAAATACAGTAATCTATGTGTGAAATCACTTGTCCTTACACTGTGTGTCAAACAGCACATGCACCGATGGAGAAATGCAGTGTGGGACAGCTCCCTGCCCCGGTGAGTGAAAAAGAAACGTGCTGTTGCTGTCTCCCTCTGTCTCTGTGTTTTCTTGCTTAATGGTTTGTGTCTGCCACTTTATTTTCCTTTGTCGTCTCTCGTGTGTGCGTCTGTGTTTCTCAGTGGACTGTGGCTGGAGCAGCTGGACACAGTGGAGTGCCTGCAGCCGGACGTGTGACGTTGGTGTGAGGAGGAGGTATCGTTCAGGAACCGATCCTCCTCCTGCGTTCGGTGGTCGTCCCTGCAAAGGAGACAGGGTTGGGATTGATACCTGCAGCATTGAGCCCTGCTTCGGTGAGAACGACTGAATTAGAAGAAAATATACACTAGTGGTCAAAAGGTTTAGAACAGCCCGATTTTTCAGTTATTCATTACAATTCAAGTCATCCAAGTCCAATGAACAGCTTGAAATGCTACAAAGGTAAGTGTTGAACTGCCAGAGGTAAAAGAAAAAGGTAAGGTTACCCAAAACTGGAAAATAACATACAAGTTAAAATTATACAAAGAGGCCTTTTTCAGGGAACACAGCATGGTTAACAGTTTAAAGCTGCTCTGCAGCAGTGGAGGCTGAGCAGGCCTTGAAAGCTGAGCAGCATCAGCTGAACAGTATTGTACTGCAGAAAGTAGAGTGTTGCTACAGAAATGGCAAGAAAACGGTGATTAACAATGGAAGAGAGACAGACCAACATAACACTTATAAATGCAGGTCTGTGCTACAGAGAGACTGCAAAGAAAGTCAAGATGTCAGTGAGTCCAGTTTCCTTCAGCATCAAAGGCTCAGAAGCTGACAGGAAGAGATCTGCAGACAAAGACACGAGTGAGCCAGAGGACAAGTTTCAAGCAGCTTAATAGTGGTCGTAGTAAGAAAGAGAAGACTTTGAGCTGCAGGTTTGACAGGACGAGTTGCAGCAAGAAAGCCAGACATCAGAATAAGACAAAGAGGCTTGCCTGGGCCATGAAACACTGCCACTGGACTACTGAAGACTGGAAGAAGGTATCATTGACTGATGGATCAACATGCAGGATCCATGCTTTCATTTCACAGTGCAATCAGACATCAAACTGCATCATTTTCAATAAAAAGCTGGAAAAATTGTGGTGTTCTGAAACTTTTGACCAATAATGTATATGTTCTAAAATTTGAAAAAAAAACTGAAATGAAACCTTTTAAGATGAAAAACTTTAAGCTGTGATTCGTCTGAAGGTTTAAAGGAGCCGTGGAGTCCATGGTCAGAGTGTTCAGTGACGTGTGGAGGAGGATACAGGACTCGAACCCGCGGACCCATACGGATTCACGGCACCACGCAGCAGTTCAGCACCTGCAACCTGCAGCCTTGTGGTAACACAGGAACAGCCTACATCATAATAATAACACAACGCTGGTGTCTGTGTAGATGCAGCGGCTGCAACAAGTGTCTGTGATGGAGGAAGAGAGGCTCCGGTGATCTTCTCAGCTGTTCTCACTCTCCCTTGAGATCCGATACAGTGCATTTACCATACAGACAGTGATGCAGCTGCTCAGGACGCTCTTTCCATTACATCACACAGTCATGGTTAGACTCACTCTGAGTAGCTACAATCCTACAGTCTCAGCCTATTTGCACACTTTGTTTGGTCTTTGTTTATTCACAAGCAGAAGTCACTACTGCTGACATCGTTCACCTTTCTGCAGCTACTTCTCACAAGAACCGAGCGAGGTCCACTTCCCACAACAAACCCACAGAGTTAGCACGAGTCACTTGCAGGTGTTTCTCGAGTTTGTGACTCGTGTGATTTGAGTTGCTACAATCTGATGACTTGTTTAAACTTTATTGTAACTTATGTCTAGTATGGCAGCATGGCACACAGTGCAAAAGCATTTAACCTCTTCTTCATTTCTTAATTTTTTGCATATTTGTGACACTTAAATGTTTAAATTTCATTCAGTATTGGACATACCAGAGGAAATAGAAAATGCAGTATTTAAATGATTATTTCAGAGCCATCCAAACCCAGCTGCCAAGGCGTCCGTTTCGTATTTACTCAGGAGATCTTTGCCTAACTTTAAAATCGTTCTGAATTATTTGTCACAAATATGCAACATCTGAGACATCAGAAAGGGCTAAATACTGTGTCGTGGCACTGTATGGCGTTTCCTTTTATCTGTTGGTGCTGATACAGTTTGGTAACAGAGCCCTGAGTCACATCGCTCATGGGTTGAATTTCCATGGCTGTTGTGTTAAAACTCAGATATTATGACAGTTACATTCTAATTCATACGCTCACCGTTTCACCCACTTTTCATCCCTTCAAACTGGTGTTTTTGGTTATGCTGTAGGGGTTTTTACTGGTCTTTTCTCTGACTCTGTTGCTGTGCTAGATGAAGGGAAGAAGTGTCCTCCGGGCCAGGAGTGGATGCAGTGTATGATGGGAGCAGTGTCGTGCATGGACCTCACATTGGATCTCAGCAGGAACTGTACTCCGGGATGCCGGTGTCCACAAGGGACTGTCCAGCAGGTGAATGGGTGACAGGAATACACACACACATAAACAGATGGTTTGGGTACGACCTCTTTGCTCACGGGCTCCTACGTTCCCAGGACGGTGTGTGTGTGAGCGAGTCTGACTGTCGCTGTGATGTAGGCGGAGAGCAGTACAACCCGGGAGACACCGTGCCCTTAGACTGCAGTAACTGGTAAGTAAAGCTGGCTTGCTTCAGCAGATATATGAGCCGTGACAAACTGTGGAGATATAAAGTGGATTAAACACAAATGTGTGTCAAATATTTCAGTACCTGTGAAGGAGGAAGGCTGGTGACCTGTTCCCGTTTTAGCTGCAATGGTATGTATTTACAGTGCGATGATGTCTTTCGTCTTTTATAACGTGATTTACACTGATTTTGCCTGATTTTACCGCACAAACCAAACAGTTGATGGCCAGTGGTCAGCATGGACTCCCTGGGGTCATTGTTCGGTGTCTTGTGGAGCAGGCCTTCAGTCTCGGTACCGGTTCTGCTCCAGCCCCCGGCCCTCTGGCAGTGGCCTGCCTTGTACGGGCCCTCACCATGAGGACCAAGTCTGCATCATCGCCCCGTGTGACCGTGGGTTACTTTTCTGTCCCTGTGCATTGACTAATAGTCTGAGCAAACGTGAAGTTTAATTTGTCTGGCTTTGAATCAGTTACTAGGAAAGTGACGCCTCCCTGTCGTACAGTAGGATGCAGTAAACTCACAGTAAAGTGTCCACACTGGCACTTTAAAGTTTTGAAGGGGTTCTTGTATTTATGTTGATCTGCTCAGCTTACTAACCTTTATTTGCTCTCTTCATGTTTTTTAATGTGATGCGTTGGCTTTTTCCAGGTGATGGTGGCTGGGGTCAGTGGAGTCATTGGACGGAGTGTACCAAGTCTTGTGGTGGGGGGGTCCGAAGCAGAAGGAGAAATTGTGACAGTCCCAGTCCAGAGGGGGAGGGGAATTACTGTGAGGGGCTGGGAAGTAAAGTCACATCCTGTAACACCGAGCACTGTCCAGGTGCGTTTGTATTACTAGCATGTGCTGTCTGCTAACTACACTGAGTACAGCGCGGTAGATTCTGTATTACTGAGGGTTGTCATTCCTCAGTGGCTCACTATGGGATTGGCCTGTCTGCTGATCGCAACGACCATGTCGGGCAGAGCCACGTACCATTAAGTGGCTGCGACGCAGGCATTGTTCAAACGCCTCTTTGTGCTTCAAGCATATCTTGACCTGCAATATAGGCTAGCTATTATAGCTGTCCATAGATATGAGTGCTAACGCTAACTTGTCTGTCATTGTTACTTGGCTTCATCCTGACCTTGAGTCTTCGCCATGCACCGTGGTGTTCTACCACTTAGCTGTACGCTGAGATGGTTTCTTTTTACGATTATGCACATCAGCCGACATCTTCTTTGCTGTAGTTAGCATACAAGCTAACACAGACAGTCCTCCTGAGATATACTGAGTAGAAACACACACCAGGTTTACTTGTGTTGCCTAAGGCTAGAACATGCCCAGCTCACGATTGAAGGCGTTGGTTTATGTGGGCACTGGATGAGGATGACAATGAGGTCAGACCCCAGAGAAATCTTCATCCTCTACGCTGAGGCTGCCGAGCCTAACAATGAACGGTTCCTGGTGTGCACCAGCACCTGTTCCCAGCATAGATAGAATATGTATTTAGTTCAAAATTCCCAAACAAATCAAGCCCCGGCCAGCCCCCGTAAGCCCACCAGGCCAGGAGGGGAGGGTGGGCTGGCCATGGAATGACCGAACTCCACAGCAGCTCCACTGGGACAGTTCTTGTAGCCTGTCGGTCAGCAGGTCAGAAAGAAGATGCTACCCTGGCAATCTCCTTCGTTCCCACAGGTGAAAAAGCTGCATGGTCCCCATTCATCAGCCCACATGCTACATTCCTAAGTGTGTTGCACATGATAACCTCCTCCCACTTTTGACTTTGCCCTATGTTAGCTCTTTTGGTGGAGTAAATATCTCAGAAGATACAAATTCAGGAGGAGGTTTGATTTTCAGAGCGTGTGTCACGTCCTTTGGCGGCCCGCCTCTGAGCCCTCAGAGCTTTTGTACGTTGCACCAAAGTGGTCATAGCAAGGCATTTGTTTAGCTACGTATTTAGACCACTGGCTAATTCTAATTTGGTCAGACCAAGAAACTACAACACAAGGATCTGTTGTCCTTGAAGCATCTTACCATACTAAGGCTTCATCATAAACACAAAAGTGTTTCTCTAGGAGAACTTTAAGTCGTGTGTTCTCAGAGTGAGATGTCTCACAGCCCACCTTGTTGGGTCAAAGGGCGACGAGGTCCTTATCTTAAATAATAACTGCGAAGTAATGCAAACTCAAGTGTGATTGGATCAGCCCAGCGTGGTCGTGCATGAGACACATCCCTCTAAGGAATACGCAGGGAGATGCTTCCTATATTAGCCATCTCAATCATGCTACTCTGAGAACCAGGGTTATGTAAGTAACCCAAAGTCCTGTATGCTTGTGTTTTCAGTGGCACCATGTTCCCAGGTCCCAGGAACAGTGTTCAGCAGCTGTGGGCCATCCTGCCCTCGCTCCTGTGATGACCTTACTGTGAGTATCACTAGTGTGACTCCTGTCTGTCACTCGATGTATTTCATGCTTCTTATCCACAACCAGGTTCTGGAGGGTGTCATCAAAACAAGCTCAGTCCTCCCTCTCCTCAGCACCTCCTCCAGGTTTTCCAGGGTGATGCTGAGGTGAAATAATTTATCAACCATGCCCTGGGTCATGGTGGGAACTGCCTCATGAAAGTTCTCCTCCTGTTTAAGCCTTTGAAAAAAAACATTCTGCCACTTGTATCTACAGTCTTATCCTTTCAGCCACTACCCACAGTATTGTACTGATAACTAAGTCCTTAACAGACTGGTACCAATCCACCTGTCAGCCTCCCACTTTGATCTGGTTCCACAGAGTGGACATCCACCCTTTTCTGACTTATGTCAGACGTGGATGTGCTTATTCTCACACTCATTACTGGGGATTAATAAAAGTCCTAATTCCCCCCCCCCCCCCCCCTCTCTCAGCACTGTGAGTGGCACTGTGAGCCAGGATGCTACTGTACAGAGGGAAAAGTCATGTCTGCTAATGGGACCGTCTGTTTAGAGAAGGAAGATTGTCCCTGCCTGGACCTTAACACCGGACGACGACTGGAACCTGGAGACACCATTGAAGCCATTGATGGATGCAACAACTGGTCAGAATTATACAAACACAAGAAGCACACGTAACACATGTAAAACACATTAGGATACACAAAGATAACCAGTTAGAAAGGAAACCTGAAGATCCTTCTGTTCCTTTGTTCTTTAGCACCTGCGAAGGTGGGAAATTCAACTGTACTCGAAACCCTTGTCCAGGTAAGTAAAGCCAGCTTTCAGTTTCAGTCAGATCATCTTAATAGTGTTAATATGTAGGACGATGTAGACAATGGCTATGTCTTGTAGTGGGTATAAAATAGCACAGATAGTTGTTACATCCAATTTAGTGTCAGGTGGCTGGTGTGAGTGGTCGGAGTGGACCCCCTGCTCCAGGACCTGTGGAGCAGAGTCGGTGACCCGATACAGAAGCTGCAGCTGTCCTGAGCCAGAGGCCGGAGGAGAGCCGTGCTCTGGTGAGCAGGAACTGCACAGTGGGGTTGGAGTTCAGATCCACAGGCAGCCCTGCCCTGTCGTTACTTTCTGTCCAGGTGAGATGATAATGTCTCATGGAAAGACACATTCGCACAGTTTGTAAATGTTCTGGATGCGTGTGGCTGAAACTACTTGCCTTTGGGCTGAAGGTCAGAGGTCAGAGGTCACGTTTTCTGAAAATCTTGTGAATGCAGTAACTCAAGATGGAAGTCAGCTAGGATTTTTGATTTTATAGCATTTATACAGATTTCTGTGTCATGCTGAAAAATGACCTACTGTTATTGCACTTTTCTCTCTCACTGAGATATTACAGTTTTGTTTTGCTACTGTTGTTAATCACTGTGCATTTGTCTCTTACTTATAGCCTCGACCGTTTCAAATATTTTCAAATATTAATATTTTAATTTGTGTCGGTTTTCTTTTTGGTTTTCTGGTTCCAGCTACAGATTCTCAGTTACATCAGAGTAGTTGTACCTCTTCTTCTTCTCATTGCCGTACTGTGTCTTTAGTTCATGGCTCGTGGAGTCCCTGGTCCATGTGGTCAGAGTGTGATGGATGCACAGGATCGTCGACTCGGACCAGAGAGTGTAACAGTCCTCCTGCTAGATTCGGCGGTCTGCCGTGTCTGGGAGAGGGGAGGCAGAGCCGCCCTTGCAGTGAAAATCTCACCATCTGCTCAGGTTAGCATAGCTGTGGGTTTCATTCACTTTGACCGTAGAACTGCATAAACACTGTTCCACTTTTAAAAAACGATGTGGATGGTAATTCTATTCAAACCTTGTTCTCAGACTGTGGTGGAGGCCAGGAAGAATGGCCTTGTGGGAAGCCCTGTCCTCGCTCCTGTTCAGATCTCCATGGTGACACAGAGTGCTTGGACTCCCCCGAGTGTAACGCGACCTGTGGTTGTCCTGGTGACACGGTGCTGCAGGACGGAGTGTGTGTGGTGAGACAGGAGTGTCGCTGCAAATACCACGACAGCTCTGCTAATGGTTTGATCCTAATTTTGCTAACTTGTAAATATCAGCGTGTTAGACTGTGAACATTTTACTCCACTCAGTGTGATCATTTGCTCTGATCGGTCTATTTTTGTGCAGATTCAAGCAATGCATCGTGGCTATGGCCCGGTGGATCTGATTGGCTGTTTGCAAATCCAGGAGAGAAAATTATCAGTGACTGCAAAAACTGGTAAGCAGCTGATTCTTATTTTGGTTTAATTCACTCTTAATGTTCGAATAGCAAAAAAAAATGCCACATAATGTTTTTTCCCGACCTAATCTCAGCTCGTGTGAGGCTGGCGTTCTGCAGTGTCAGTCTGTCCCCGGCTGCCATGTCGACGGTGGCTGGAGCCAATGGGGAGCCTGGACTGAATGCTCTCTTTCATGTGGCGGTGGAGTCAAGTTCAGAAGGCGCCTGTGTGATAATCCGTCTCCGCAGAGTGGCGGAAGAGGCTGCCTGGGTGATGCTGAGCAGCAGAGAGACTGCAACACGCACCTGTGCACAGGTAGTCATGACGGGCTCATCTAGGTTTTTTACACTACCATCTGCATTGTTACATGTGTGATGTCTGTCTGTATTGTGTCTCCAGAGTCAGTGGGCCCGTGGTTGCCGTGGTCTCAGTGGTCCGAGTGCTCGGTCAGCTGCGGTGGAGGGCAGCAGTACCGCTCTCGTCTCTGCAGCCTTCCAGCGTGCAGCGGTCGTCAGAGCAAGATCTGCAACACCCACGTCTGCCTCGGTGAGCGTCTGCTTCCTGTGCAGTATTTGTAGCCATGCTGCAAAGTTATATTTACACTGCTCCAGTTGGAGGACTGTTTAATTAGTGTCTTTAACTGCTGTTGCTGCGTGGGCTTCATGTCGCTCTGCAGAGGTGGGCTGCCCTCCTGGCAGGCTGTACAGGGAGTGTGAACGAGGAGAAGGTTGTCCTTTCAGCTGCGCTCAGGTCAGCGGCAGGGAGGGATGCTACGCTGACGGCTGCGAGGAAGGCTGCCACTGTCCCGTGCACACCTACCAGCACCGTGGACTCTGCTTGTCGGTGGGTTCAGAGTAACTTCAGTAGTAGACATGTGACGTTTTAAAAGTGCAGCACAGAAAATGAAGAGCATGAACCAGGCTGTGATGCACCACTGAGAAGATCATTTCAAACTGATGCAGTTTCTTCTCTTTAGAGGGTGTTTGTGTTTGGTGTGTTTCAGGAGTGTCCATGTCTGGTGGATAAAGAGCTGCTGGCCTCTCTGCAGAGCGTCTCTGTGACACCAGTCGCATCCCTGCTGTTTCATAACATCTCAGAGGATATGGAGCTCCAGTCTGGAGATACGTTTGTCCATGACTGCAGCGCCTGGTAAGCAGAGAACTTTGGGAATAATATTACAATTTTAAAAAAAAAACATATTTTAAATAACTACTTCCAAAGTAGTCGTGACATCCCGTTCAGGTGGGGGCAGCTATCAAAGTGGGAGAGGTGGGCTGCACCGTGGACACGTCGAAGTATCCATGGAAATCACTGCAAAGCCGTTATCACAGGAATGACACCGTTGTCATTTGAGATGGACTGAGTTGAGAGCAAAATTTTATGGCCTCATTCAGATCTGACTGAGTCATTAATTCTGAACAGTTGATGCTGGTTTTATACAAACCTGCTGATATCCAGACAGCCCATTCTTCAGGGCAGGCCTTTCTTCTTATTAGCAAAGATAACGCCAAAGCACAGGATGGATGCATTCCAGCACTGTGGCCCTGTAATAAAGACTTCCAGTGTCAAACTGGCCTGTCCACAGTCCACCGGTCCCACTTTGAGAACATCTACCACAGTGTACAGCTACAACCTGAACTGGTGCGCAGCTACAATCCTGTACTGAGTAAGAAATGGAAAACATTTGTTGTTGTGACACAGTGGGAGCGATGCCAACTGTGTCATACGTATAAAACAGTGTAAAACTGCTGTTATATGGAAAATCACCACCAGTCTACCCCTTTTGTTCCCCGTAGCGAGTGTGTGCACGGCAGGTGGAACTGTTCTCTGGAGCACTGTCCTGTACACGGTGCTTTGTCTTCCTGGGGCCCCTGGAGCCCTTGCTCACTATCCTGCGGTGGTTTGGGGCTCAAAACCCGCTCTAGAGGTTGCACACAGCCCGCCCCGGCCCGTGGAGGGAGAGACTGCCAGGGGCCACGGAGGGAAACGACCTACTGCCAGGCCCCTGACTGTCCAGGTACTTTGGAGAGATTCTGTAGAACACGTGTAATATGTGTATTTCAGGGATGAAGGTCAGATTCATGAAAAGCTGCTTTTCCCCTCCAGCTACTGTTGTTCCAACAGAAGAACCAGCCACACCGGGTAGGTTCACTTTTCTGTGCACTCATTTGACTCTGTTCCTTTGGTTGCCATTTTCTTGTATTTGTGCATGCTGTTTAGGCTTTTCTTATCTTAAATATCCTCTCTGTATTTCATCATCTTTCCGTTTCCATCTCCTCAGAGGAGGACTCTGGGTTCTCTCCCTGGTCGCCGTGGAGTCCTTGCACAAAGACCTGCACCGACGCTCTCAGCCCGGCCCTGAAGTCCCGCCATCGACAGTGTGTGACACCAGCCTGTTCTGGAAGCTCTCACCAAGAGAAGGCATGCAACTTGCCCCAGTGTCCAGGTACACCACGCCCACTGTCTGCCTGCCTCTATTTATTTAATAAATCAGTTTGTGTTGCCTTATATAACTATAATATAAAGTACAAGTTAGTGCTCAGTTGTTATGACTGCAGGAGCTGCGTGTGTGGTTCTTGCTTTGATGAATACAAGCGTCAACCAAGCTTATGTGTTTTGTGTTTCTGTTTTGAGGCGAGGTGTGTGTAGAGGCCGAGTGTGCGCGAAGGAACTGTTCGTGGACCAAGTGGGCAGAGTGGAGCGCTTGCTCGCGGTCCTGCGGCGTGGGTCAGCAGCAGAGGATCCGAACGTTCCTGAGCCCCGGAACAAACGGCTCGTGGTGCGAGGACATCCTCGGAGGAAACGTGGAGCATCGCTTCTGTAACATCAAACCCTGCAGAGGTCAGCTGTAATTATCAGTTCAAACTCTTCAGTGAAGGAATATTTAAAAAGCCAAAGAGAGAGTTTCATTTTTCACTTACTGGTCTGCGTTTGTGTTCGATGTTGTGTAGTTGATGGAGGCTGGTCCCGGTGGAGTCCGTGGTCGCGCTGTGATAAGCGTTGCGGCGGCGGACGCTCGATACGCACTCGCTCCTGCTCTAGTCCTCCACCCAAAAATGGTGGAAAGAAGTGTGCAGGAGAGAAGAACCAAGTGAAACCTTGCAACACCAAACCGTGCGGTGAGTCTGATCTACCACGTCCTGCGTTTGGCTCCTCATTGTTCCAGCATATGGCTGTTTATCTACAGGAGTGTGTGTTCAGCCTGTGCAGATAGCATCATGGCAAAACTCAGGAACTGCTGTCTGTGTATTGTCAGATGATAGAGGGTGCCCACCAGGCCAAGAGTTTGTGATGTGTGCCAGCCAGTGTCCACAGCGCTGCTCAGACCTCCAGCAGGGCATAGAGTGCCAGACCAACAGCGAATGTCAGCCTGGCTGCCGCTGCCCTCAAGGTACACAAGTCACACCTCATATGTGCGTGTCTTTGTCCGAAAAGTTCCTCTCCTGGCACTGATTTAACCCCTAAACTGTTCTGTGCTCTCCACTGAGAGAATAGCTTCGCGTCTAGAAATGGGTTTGTTATAACTCCTCTGCCTTCTTTAGGATTCGGGGTTCTGAGAATATACAAATTCCTAGAGTCCTGAATCCCCAACATGTGCACGGGATCCCCCAAGATATCTGCACACAGCTGACTCAGCGTAAAAGTTCTCTGCAGTTCTCAGTAGAACCTTCTAAGAGACGTAATTCAGTTACAAATGGTGTTTACTCCAGTTAGAAACTGTTGAATTGGAACAGACTGAGTGGCTCATCAGTGGTAAAACAAAAGCAGAGCGGACTGTAACAGGTAACACAGGCCTTCAGTTTAACAGCATTATCAGGCAGCCAGTCATATTCTGTTGATGTTTGATTGACCTTGGTTGGGTTATTTAGGTGTAAGAGTTGTTTCCACTGTTTAAAACTGGCTAAATCTTTTAAAGATAAATAACCTAACCGGCTCGACGTCACACAAGTATTAGAATTTAGTTTTTTCCAAAGACATTATAGGAGTGAGACGAGGAAAAATCTTAAAGTGAGTCTGGGAGAATTCCCCAACAATAAATATGATGGCAGAAATCAACAACAACAGGTTTAACTGGTGATTCTGTAATGGCCCTGTGGACCATTAAGATGACATCTCATTTAGATGATGTTTCAGAGTAGCTGTGCAGTGCAAGGCGTCATTCTGCTGCCAAGTGATGAGATTTGCATCTAGAATTGTTTTGTTAAAACGAATTCATTTTTTTTCATTAGCATGAATCGTGGTTTGCGTATCTTTTGTACGTGTGTGTTTAGGTCAGTTGCAGCAGGACGGGGTGTGTGTGCAGCTGTGGCAGTGTGACTGTGTGGACTCACTGGGGCAGATTTGGGTGGCCGGCAGCACGCATCAGGTGGACTGCAACAACTGCACCTGCTCTGACGGACAGCTGCTCTGCAGCAATGACAGCTGCCAGGCTACCTGTGTTTGGAGCTCCTGGTCCAGCTGGGCTCCCTGCAGTGTTTCCTGTGGACAGGGCCAGAGAACCAGATACAGGTGAGGTCTCCTGGGACCTGGACGAAGGAGACATGGTTTGTTTTGTAAACTGTTAAATTCTTGTTTGAGCACGTCCGTGTTTGGACATTAAAATGGGATCCAGACGGAGGAAAGTTTTTTTTACAAATCTGAAACTGGATTTTAAACAGGTTTTAAGTGGTACGCTCTTTAACAACAAGACGGAGATCATAACGATCAGAAAATCTATCATATTGTTTCCAGTGTAGAGATGGCACGATGCCACTTTTTTATGTCCGATACCGATATCATAAATTTGGATTTCTGCCGATACCGATATGAATCCGATATAGTGTTTTTTAATCAATAAAACTGTTTTTTTAATATCTTGCTGCTTTTTGTATAAGTTCATACTCAAGTTTAAAAAAACAACAACACTAAAGCTATTCTGTTACACCTGTATGTAAAAAAATACAACAAAATATTTCATAGTTCAGCAACACTGATCAATCTAATAAACTTAAACCTGCTCCATCCTCCCTATTCTGGCGTTTTAAAGAGTACTTTGCAAACTCCCAGGAAAAAAAATAGGGAACCACCCCCCCCCACCTCATGATGCTTAATCAACGTAATCAACTTTAATTTGATGCAGTGTGAAAAAAAATGCACAGAAATAAATAATTTTTCTACAATAATAAAATAGATTCAACATCTTTCTTCTACAGAACTGCAGACTGCACAGATGGTATCTTCCCAAAGGAAAAAGTACATAGCTTACTAGTATATTAGACTTAACAGTTACTATATACAGTAATGGACTTCTATATATTTTACACCAGATTAAAACTTTGGGTGTCAGATTCAGATAATTATTTATTGAAAGCTAGACATTTTAAATGAGAATAAGAAAGAAAAGTATGTCTTTGTGCCCCCTTTTCCCTGTTCATGCCCTATCGGCCCCCCTGGCTACACTTTGCTAGATCCGCCCCTGCACAGTTACCAGCGTCAGCTGTAGAAAAAGATCCTCGAGTAGAAAGTAATATTAAATACATTCTAACAACAGCTGATCAAGCTTAAACGTGCTGCTGTTGTTCAGCCGCTGGTTTCCTCTTTCTGGAGCAAAGTGGGCCAAAAGCAAACTAGAGACACGGACTCACGACAGAAAAGCCGATCAGCTGATCACTGATCAGTTTCACGATTGAAGTAGCAGCAGGAGAGCGAGAGAGAGAGGCAGTCGCTCCATATATCGCTTGTTAAGCTTTACAAACATTCAGAGATGAACTTACACACTTGCTTTACTTCTCTCTGGGATCACTTCAGAGATGAAATGCTGGTTTGGTAGTGAGACTACAAATACACACAGCCGCTCTATCACTGAGCACACTGCTCCGACATGCTACGGTTATGAGCCGAGTTACGCCGTGTCGCAAGTTTTGTGAGGTGCTTTTTTGATATTTAATGGATCGGATTGCATTTTTTATTTCTCTCCGATATCCGATCCAGTAATTTACGTCAGTATCGGACCGATACCGGTACGTAATATGGGATCGGTCCATCTCTACTCCAGTGTTTGTCTTCTGTAATTGCTGAATTAAGGATAAAGTTGATTCGAGTTGTCTGAGTCAGTGTGACGATTAACTCTGTCGTCTGTCTTTTGTCCGTGTCAGGAGATAAAATCGGGGCTCTGCGGGAGCCGGAGCGTCACTTGCTGAAAGCATTTCTTTCAAAAGAATGAATTTGCTGCTGATCAGACACCTTCCTGATGGATAGTTAAATAGCTTCGTTTCCATGGTACTGCAAGTTCTCAATGCTAATTCCAAATCTTAGAATTTACAAATAACATAAGATACATTTAACACTTTAAATCACATATGAAAGCAGTCACGGAGTAACAGATTAGTGATCCAGGCTTCCTGCTACCACAGTAAGTCAGCAATGTAAACAATAATGGAGTCTAGTAGGTTAGGGGGCGGAGCCAGAGTTTCAGTCTCACAGCATGGGGGTAGAGGTTATTCTGGACTGGATCCTGCGCTGCAGTTTTCAGAGCACCTAAAGGCTGATGATTTTCTGAACCCTGACTGTGAATCTTAATATATGAAACGTGAAAAGAGCGTGATGGTTGGTTCATTGTCTTTGGTTCTGCAGTGTATCTGTGGATATAAATACATGCAGTGGTATTAAACTGGTTTTCGGTGTATTCCACTGTGATTACCTGCTGTTCGTGTTATGTGCCAGGTCTCTGACCCCAGACACCGAGGGAACACGTTGCCACTTTGAGGAGGTCCAGCACAGACCCTGCAGTCCAGGAACCTGCCCGCCTCTCTGTCTCCTTGACAACCAGACGCTCAGTGTGGGTGACACCTGGCTCCAAGGAGAATGTAAACAATGGTGCGTTAGATAAGGACAGAGGATATGGATGTTAATGACAAAAATGAAATGTCAGTGATACTGTGCTGGAAGCTCTGCCTGTGTTTCTTCTAGCACGTGCACTCCAGAGGGAGTTTTCTGCCAAGACATCGACTGCAGAGGTGCGTCGCCGTGTTTCTGTGAAAGAGTGTCGCAGATGTTTGAAGTCCTTGCAAAGAAAGTTGTGAAAATCCTTTGTGCTGTTTCCAGTGGACGGTGCTTGGACCCCCTGGTCGGTGTGGTCTGACTGCTCAGCGACTTGTGGTCGGGGCACACATGTTCGAACCCGCGCCTGCATCAACCCCCCACCACGAAACAATGGTTCTCACTGCAGCGGGCCAGAGAAAGAAACACAGGACTGTCAGACCCCTCCGTGCCTGGGTCTGTATCTTAAGGCAAGGAAAGAAAAGCCACATATTCTCTCCAATCAAAGGGAATTTCATTTACTCTTGTATCAACAGATGACCTTTGCCCTTGGTCTCCTTGGTCACCGTGCTCCCAGACGTGCGGGGCGGGGTCTGTATCACGACACAGGGCGTGTGTGTGCGAGCAGGGAGGAGATGCGGCGTGTCCCCCTGAGATCGAGGCTGAGAGGAACCGCGTGGAGACGCAGCTGTGCTACAAACAGCCCTGTCCAGGTACAAGAGTCATGCTGGCAGCACTGAAGCCAGACTAACAGCCACGATCGCTGTTTGTGCTGTTTCTCTCTGAACAGCTGACGGCTCTGTGTGTCTTCAGCATTTCTGAGAAGCCATTGTAATTAGAGGAACTTCAGCTGAGCTCATTAAACGATTGGACATAGTTGCAGTGACTGTTACTGATGAACACAGAGTTATTCTAATATATTATTAGGTAATGAGCTATATGGGCACAGACCAGAGTACATGTAGGGACACAACATTAGAGACTAGACTGGGGAACCACAGAGTGACATTAAAGGGTTTATTGGATCTTTGTTTTTTAGCGTCACATTGCATTATTAGGTCTCCATAGTGACTTAGTATGGTATAGATTTTCTGTTGAAGGAATATATTTCATATATGCAACCTGCTGAGCTGTATCTCACACCGCAGGACGAAGCCGTGCAGTAAAGTTACAGCTGCGCAAAATAAGAGTTAAGTCACATATGCAAAAAATGTTTTAGTGGTTGATCCCAGTCTGTTTCACACTGCTGGAGCTAATAGGACACAGATTGCAGATGTTTGCCACAGAGAATATTAAATCAGTCAAACTAACTTCACTTGTCCATCTGCTGATTTCTGTGTTGCACACATGTGCATTGCAGGTTTTATTGAGTGAAGCTGGACAGGTAGGTACAGCCTCTACTAAGTGAACAGAGCTCAGTGTACAGGGTATCGGTGTCACAGAAAACAAATCGGACCCTTAACATTACTAATGCTACCAACAAATCCTGGAACACCGGGCAAATTGGGAAAAGATGATCTGGCAGAAGAAATGAGGGCGGGCAGGAAATACACAAGGGCAGGAAGTGAAGTATGTGAAATATGAGAGAAAATAGCACAAGTAGAGCTACACAGAGCTTTGGAGCCTCGCATTCAAACCTGTGTTAGACTGTGAGAAGCTTCCAGACTGTTTGAGATTCACTGACTTTCATCTTTTTATTGTGCTTCATTTTTTGAAGCCAGTGTAGAAGAGGGTGGGCAGGTATTTGACTTCTAAAATTATGCCATAGTATGCGATTAACTGAAGAGCCGACTGTGTGTTGAAGCGACTCACAGATGACATCAAGCGCTCGTGAATCGCACTTGAATGTTTTCGTTGCTTTGGCAGGCTGTCCCATGTCAGCGTGGAGCGTTTGGTCTCAGTGTTCCTGTGCGTCCCAGAGGCAGCAGCGTTACCGTGTAGCGCTCTCTTCACCCACCAGGGGCCAACAGTGCACTCCTGTGGAAACGCAGAGCCGGGCATGCGGTCTCAGCCGCTGTGATGGTGAGTTCATTACCCTTAGAGCTGCTTAAGCTGCACTCTGGTCCTACACCTCTTCATGTGTTTTCCTGCTAGAAGTCTGCGAAGCCCCGTTTGTGTACTCGTCGTGTGGCGCTCCCTGTGAGAAGCAGTGTGAACTGCGTGGCCGTGAAGATCTGTGTCTGGGTGTCAGCGAGTGCACACCTGGCTGTTACTGTCCACAGGTGAGTTTTAATGAACGCTGCTGAGTTTAATTATGATTTTTGGACACTACCAGTAGGATACAGACGCACTTTGCCTTTGGAGGTTTTGCTTTGATTTCTGGTCATTAAGAACAAATATGATTAGCAAATAATGCAACACGTGTTAACAGCTGCGTTTTGTTGGTTTGGTTTTTGGATCTTAAGCTGCTTCAAACAGAACGTTTGCCTGAAGTATGAATTCTACATTGATGCATCTCAATGCACGTGATTTGAGCACAACACAGGACAAATGTGCTGTACTTTATGACCAAGACACAGATCCGATCGCTGCGCTGTTTCTTCTTTCCTCTGAGATGTGTGTTTTTCCTTCCAGGGCCTGCTGCAGTATAATGGGAGCTGTGTTCCTCCAGAGGAATGTGGCTGCATCCACTTGCAGCACCAAGCTCCAGGAGATCCACCCACGCCTGTCACCGTCCCACAGGGGGCCACGGTCACCATAGGCTGCAGTACCTGGTCAGTTGTCTCTATCAGCCCCTGTTGCTGATAGAGACATGAATGTTTTCTCACAGTGTTGTCGTCACTCTCTGCTCTTTCTTTGTGATTCCCAGCTTGTGTGTGCAGTTTGTCTTTTATGCTGCCTGGGCTGTGACAGGTTGTTATTATTGTCCGTTTTGTTGACTTCTCTGTCCTCCAGTCTTTGTCACGATGGGAGTTTGCAGTGCGACATGAGAGAATGTGAAGGTAAGAGAGCAGAGTAATAAAACGAGGTTCTCTGTAAACACGGTGAACCTGAATCTTTCTTTCTCTCCTTCTTTCAGTCGTCCTCAGCGAGTGGTCGGGCTGGACTCGGTGCTCTCCCTGCGTGCTGCAGCACAACAGCTCGCAGATGGTGTCGATCCAGAGGCGCTTTCGAGCCTGTTTGGACCTGGATTCTGGTCTTCCAGTCTCTAGAGAGGAGGAGAGCCAGTGTCCAGGACTGCTGGTAGAGGAGAGGCCATGTCCAGATGCTAACATCTGCAGAGGTAACAAAGATGCTCACACCAAGAGTTTGTTTCGTGTCAGAGGATTCAGTCGTCTTATTGGCCAGATGTCACTGAGGAGAGAGCAGCAAAAGTAAATGTTCTGTGTTATGTTAGCGATTTTACTGCTGTCTGCAAACTCATACTGACCTTTGCAAGATTCTTTTAGGTCAAACTTGCACTGTGCACCTGGAAGTTGGGTCGGATTGAGGTTGGAGGACGTTCACACCATAAACAAACTGCACAAACTGCACCTCCTCCACAGGGTCTGGGTGTTTGTGGGCACCACAGTTGTGCTCTGTCTGAGACCCTCTCAGTAAAAGTTTGACACAGATTGCATGCAAACAGTGGGTGAATGAGTCAGGGCTCGACGAGCACGGCTCCAAAGAAAAAAATGAATTACACAGTCGGTCAGAGGGTGATGAAATGACTGCAGCGCGGTTTTCTCTGGAAAGGAAAGGGGGGTGATTGTGTTTTGAAATAAATGCGTGCACTTCAAAGCATATTCTTTTCATCTAAATAAAGACAGTTGGAGTCTCACACACAGCGAGGAATAAACGACTGCAGACACCGATAATGTCCAAGTCATAAACAGGCAAACCTTTAAACTGTTTCAGTGTATTAAATAAATGTATGTAGTTTTGGATCCAGTGACGAGAGCGATGTCATTCTGACATGTGGAGTCTCTGAGGGAAAATGTTTACTGTGTGTCAGTCACAGCTGCCATCAGCAGACAGTTAAGAGGCCTTAATCAGTGCAAAATGGGCTTTTCCTGCTATTCTGACTCACTTTATTCCCCAAAGGAGAAGAAAAGGACAGGTTAAATGCTCATGTGTGGTTAGCTTTGCTTTTATGTGCGTGCAAAGGATGATTCAGCTCAAATTTAACTCTGTCATCCATCCATTTTTTATACACGAATGGCTCTGAATGACTGCTGTCCCAGCTTAATTTGCATGTCAAACAACTGAAGCCTGGTTCTTGGTCATAGTGAGTAAATACTGCTCAGCAAGAACAAACTAAAATGTGTCTCTTACTTATAAATCATACAGCAAATAAACACATTGTGTTTGTCGCTCTGTCGTCATCATCTAAAACGAAACACTTAAAGTTTCTGTATTTGTCACTGTCAGTCTGTTAATGCGGATAATACCAAGGTTAGGTTAGTTATGATAGTCACTCTGCTCTCCTAGATGTGTGTCAGTGGAGTGGGTGGAGTGCTTGGACAGCGTGTGCTGAGCCGTGCAGCGGTGGAGTCAGGCAGCGCTACAGACAGCCCCTGGCCTCTCCTGCAGGACCCCAGTGTAGGAGCCAAGAGACCCAGACCCAAGGATGCAACACGGCCCTCTGCCCAGGTACATGTGAGCTTAAAAAGAGAGCAAAGCCAACAGGCAACATCAGTGGTGTAGTTCATAAGTTCAGTTCCAAAGATAACATTAGTTACACAATTTGCTGATATATATGTGAATGGAGATGACTGCAAAAGCCCCTAAAAGTAAAGGCTGTTGGAAGTTTTGGTACACGCAGTGAAAATGTTTTCCTCGAAGGCTTCGAGGCTGAGCCGGACAGAGATGATCATGTTGTTTGTGTCAGCGTGGTTTGTTAGAAACACATTTGTGTGTTTTCACTTTGAACTAATGCAAAGTCATTAGTGTTTCTTTTCAGCAGCTGAAGGAACTTCTGCACATTCTTGGAAAGAAGTGAGAGGAAATCAGACGTACAAGTAAAACGTATATAAAACGACACACAGAGGAAAATGATCCGATTCAATGAATTTCTAACCAAACGTCTTTACAGCTTAAAAAGAAGAATTTTATAGGAAGTTCCATTAGTTCTGAAGCTGTTTGAAATAAAACAAATCAGGATGTACTAAAAGACTAAATCAGACTGAAGACAAAACTTTGTCCTTACGATTATCTGTCTGTCACAAAGCTACAGCTACAAGCCGCACACATCACACCACCACCACCGTGCTGAACTCTGTTTCTACGTCAGGTCACATTTTGCAGCGCAGGCATGGTTTTCTTTGCTTTTTCAGGTGAGCGCTGTGAGGACAGGGATCGAGCCTCCCAGGACAGCTGTGCCAACAAGTGTCCTCGCAGCTGCACTGACCTATGGGAGCATGTGCAGTGTCTCCAAGGAGCCTGTCACCCGGGTAACCATGGATAACATCTTCCTAATATTAGACTTTCATTACGTGAAATTCATTGTTTCTCTGTGTTTCTTTACTTTTCCGTCTCTTTTTTTGGTTTTTGTCTCCTCAGGTTGTCGGTGTCCAGAAGGACAGCTGTTGCAAGATGGCCGCTGCGTGCCAGTGACAGAATGTCGTTGTGGTATCCCATCAGGCAACGGGACGCTGGAGTTCCTCCCTGAAGAGGAGTTTACTGTGGACTGTAACACCTGGTGAGAACTGCTTTCTGTGAGCTGAAGTATGGTCATAGTTGGGATTAATAAAGCAGTTTTTCAAATTTTTGTAGCGTTTAGTTCATAAACTTTGCTCCGTCTCACTTCTCGTAACGCCCCTCCGTGTGCAGTGTGTGTGAGCATGGCACGGTGGTGTGCTCCAAGCTTCCCTGTCCAGTCTATGAGCCCTGGAGTCCATGGAGCGCCTGCTCAGCTTCATGTGAGCGAGGCCGGAGAACCAGGACGCGCCGCTGCCAGGACACAGAGGGCGGCCCGCCCTGTGCCGAAGTCACGCAAACAGAAATCTGTGATCTGCCGTCGTGTCCAGGTCGGACATAGAAAAAATATCCAGCCAAGATCCTGAGATTTTACCTGCAAGTCTGGCGTCCCCTTACCTCCTTAATCTCTGCTTAACTCGCCGCCTCTCTTTGCAGCGGGTTGTTTGCTGAGTGAGTGGTCGGCCTGGAGCGAGTGCAGCGCCTCCTGTGACGGTGGGTTGTCATTGCGGAACAAGACGGTCCTTCGAGAGCCAGAGCCCGGTGGGACAGCCTGTGTCGGGCCACTTGAACAGCACGTTGTCTGTAACACCAACAGCTGCCTGCCCGGTAACACAAGCACACAACACTGCGCACTTTGTGTGTCTACTGAGAGATACCCCTTGAGTTCAAATGATGTGAAACTGTTGTCAGTCAGCTCATCAAAGTCCTAACGAGTGATGTTTACAGTTATATTAATCATAACAAACAAAGTGAATACGAAGTAAATATATCAGCGCACATGTCTGCACGCCGACCTGTTACAGGTGAGGTCATTTGCTTTATGTTCCTGCAGAGTGTCCCGGCACGCAGGTGTCCAGTGACTGTTCAGCTTCCTGTCCGTATACCTGCCAGGACTTGTGGCCACACACTCAGTGTTTACCTGGACCCTGCACGCCGGGGTGCACATGCCCTCCTGGACAGGTGTGTGTGTGTGTGTGTGTGTGTGTGTGTGTGTGTGTGTGTGTGTGTGGTTGGACAGCAGATGTGAGTCCTAACTGATTGTGTCATCGTGCCCTTTGCAGGTGTTGCACAGGGGCTCCTGTGTGGCTCACGCTGACTGTCCCTGTTCGCCGCTCTCTTTGCCGGCTGATTTTCAAAGCTGGAATGTCAGCTCCGAGTACTTCACGGAAGCTCTGCTGCCCCCGGGAGCGGCCATCCAGCACCTCTGCAATACATGGTGATCTGCTACTGTTGGTGTGGTCCAGTCATTCACTGAGTCGTGTTGTAGGCAGTTGAACCAACGGCTGTAAAACTGTAATATGTGGCTCTTACATTTCCGGGCTGGCTCTGGCTCAGGTTGTAGAGCAGGTCAGCTACTAATCAGAAGGTTGGTGGTTCAATAGCTGCTCAGGTATCCTTGGGCAAGATGTTGAATCCCCAGTTGCTCCTGATGTGTTCATTAGAGTAAGATTTTGTGTGAATTTTAGACAGAAAGCACTCAGACACAGTGAAAAGTGCACAAATGGGAGATTAAACGATGCAGAGTGCTCGAGTAGAGTAAAACAGCACTGTGGAAGAAGCAGTGCATCCACGCTGCGCAGTTTAAAAATGACTCAACCGATGATTTGATTTTTTTTCTAATGTTTCTAACAATATTCCAACCCAAAGAAATGTATGTTTTATTCATTGTTGTGTTTCATTTTGATCCAAGACATTTAATTGTAGCAATTAACGTTACATTTGCTACATTTTCTTCAGTATTTCTTCAGAATAAAGAGACACACCATAAATAAAGTCAGTTAAATGACTGGTACCTTGTTCATGAACATCATTTCTGCCCGAGTCAGGTCGATTTTATCCAACTGTCTATTTTTGCTTTAATTAAAAGAAAACGTTGGGTTACTTAACATAATCCCTGGTTCTTTGATAACAGAGTGAGGTGTTTCACTATGGGGAATCGCCTCGGCGTGACCAACTACGGAAGCTCCAATGACACCACGTCTGTCTATGACAGACCTGTCGAGTCGTGCTCAGGGCTCCGCCCCCTCATACTAACACGGCCGACCAGCTCCTCCTAACTCATTCCAAGCGGATTTCTTTCCGTGCCTAAGCAAGGAGGGAAGTGTTGGTGAAACACCTCACTCTGTTATCAAAGAACCAGGGATTACGTTAAGTAACCCAACGTTCTTTTTCTAACTTCGCTCGGTGTTTCACTATGGGAGATATGGCCCACTCCCGGATTGCGCCAGCTCCCGAAGCTACTCTCCAGTGCTACTCCAGGATCTCAGGTCGAACCTGAGGCACCAGAATCCAGCACCGTCTGAGCCAGGGATGACTGTGCAACATCCAGCCGATAAAACCGGACAAACGTGTGCGGCGTAGCCCAGCTTGCTGCCGCACAAATATCCTGGACTGATACACCTCTGAACAACGCCTAGGATGTGGCCACACCCCTAGTGGAGTGAGCTCGGAGTCCCGGGGGCGGGGCTGCAAGCCCTTACAGCTATAAGCCAGAGCTAAGGCCTCTACAATCCAATGAGCTAGCCTCTGGCGTGATACGGGCCTGCCCTTGTGAGGGGAGGCCCAGCTGATCCGACTTCCTGAATCCAGCTGTTCTGTCAACATAAGTCCCCAAGGCCCGGACAGGGCACAAAGTGTTCAGCCTCTGCTCCCTCTCTGAAGAGAATGGAGGGGGGTGAAAAGCCAGGAGCTCTACTGTAGAGCACCTGTTAGGTATTTTAGTACCATGGTAGCATTTACTGGATATTGTTTTATAGTGACATTATGCAGGAAAACTCTGTTACTCAATAAGGCCCATCTACTAGTTGTTTTTCTCTTTCTCTGTGACCCAAGAATTAATGTGTAGGACTCACAAGCTGGTACCTCAAGGTCGAAAACACCACAGAGATGAGACCACTTCCCTACTCCCATCCTCCCTTCCTTATCTCTTAGAAAAAGGCTCGTTAAAGGCTAGGTGGTTTGTTTCAGAATTCACTAATGAAAGAACTCTGTATTTTATGTCTAGGAGTGTATTTTGCTGGGATGATCATAAATTATAGCTGAACTGATAAACTACACAAGGGATACTTTGCTCAGAAGGCAGGAAGACGTTTCCTTATTTGGTCTGTACCGGTTTGAACTGGGAAAGCTGACACACGAACCTTTTTTTCATCTATATAAACTGCTGTGTATCAAATAAACCTTTGAGTCGATTTGGGAAGACAACCTGAAGCAGTCTGTGTTTCCTTGTTCTCCCAAGCTGCTCCCGACGTCGTAACTAACCCAGCTGAATGGCATACCTGAGTGTTACTTTAAATAATTAGGAATCTTAGAAGGAAAGGACAGAACTCTGCTTATCGCTCACGCCACGGAGGAAACCCGGGAAGGCAATTTCCTTCAGCACCTGTATGACATTTCCAGCACTTTAGGCTGGGTTAGGCCTCAGGAGTGCTTTAGTGAGTCCGGGGCCAGCTGTAGACAAGAGGGGTGAATAGACAGAGCCCGTAATTCACTAACTCGCTTGGCTGTGGTTAGAGCCAACAGCAGAGTGGTTTTAAGAGAGAGAAACTTCAACCCCACTGCCCCAATAGGCTCAAAGGGGTGGTGGGAGAGGGCGTCTAAAACGACTGACAGATCCTATAAAGGGACCAGTGGTCTAGAAACTGGGAGCGTTCGACGCACCCCTCTCATGAAGCGACATACAAGGGGGTGCTGCCCGGCAGGTTTATCACCAAACCCCACGTGGCAGGCTGAAATAGCTGCTAAATAGACCTTTATAATGGAAAAGGCTTTCCTTTTGTCCAGCAAGTCTTGAAGAAAACACAACAGCTCCACCACTGAACACTGAAAAGGGATAATCTGCTTTTCATGGCACCACTCTTCAAAAACACACCATTTACTGCTGTAAATGGAACGAGTGGAGGAGGCTCTGGCATTCTGAATGGTTTCAATAACCTTCGGAGGCATGCCTGCTGCCTTCAAATTCCACCTTTCACGGGCCAGGCCTAGAGAGCAACCTGGTCTGGATGGGGATGGTATATCTCCCCCTGCGCCTGAGACAGTAGGTCCCTGCGGATGGGGAGTGGCCATGGCTCGTCCACCAGAAGCTGGATGATTTCTGCTATCCAGTGTTTGGATGGCCACCGTGGAGCTATTAAAATCTGAGACAGCCCCTGATCCCTCACTCTGATCAGTGTTGGGGAGATCAGGCTGAGGGGAGGGAAAGCATACAGCAGAGTTTTTGGCCATGGATGGGCCAGCGCATCCACGCCCAGTGGCGCATGTGCGTCTGACAGGGAGAAAAACAGGGGGCACTGTGTGTTTTCTCGTGAGGCGAGGAGATCTACGGCAGCCCGGCCGTATCTCTGCCAAATCTGCTCCACCACCTTTGGGTGAAGCCTCCATTCTCCGAACAGTGGATTTCCTCTGGACAGGAGGTCCGCCCCCCTGTTCAGAATTCCTGGCACGTGAGTTGCCCGAAGGGAGAGGAGCCGAGTGCTGCTCCACATAATTATTTCCCTGGCTAACCTGTGTAGTTGCCGGGAACGGGTGCCGCCCTGGCGGTTGATATAAGCAACTACAGTGGAGTTGTCTGTTTTCACTAAAACATGTTGACCCCGGAGATACGGCAGAAAATGGAGCACCGCGTGGAGCTCCAGCACATTTATGTGATTCAGAGCGAGCCTCTGTGACCAAACGCCATTCACTGCTCTGCCCATCATAGTCGCACCCCAACCTGACAGGGATGCATCTGTGGTCAGCGTCACCCTGGATGATACTGCCCCGAGAGGTACCGCCGCCGCGAGAGCTGTCGGGCTCCTCCAAGGCCGGAGAGCCGCGATACACGGCTGCATTATTTTTACACCACGATTGAGATGTCGGCGAGGGCACAGCTGCAGAGAAGCGACCCACCGCTGAAAATCTCTCATCATAAGCAGCCCCAAATGTACCATCGATATCACCGAGGCCATGAGGCCGAGGAGGCGGAGACAGAGTCGGAACCGCACGACTTTCCCAGCTGAAAACGGGAAAGACAGTGAGTGAAGGATGCGATCCTCCGCTCTGAAAGTGCGATAAGAGATGGAGTCTATTCTGAGCCCCAGATACTCTGTAAACTGTGCGGGTTCCAAGTGGCTCTTTTCCAGGTTGATAGTGAACCCAAGCTCCGTGAGGTGATTCACCACCACCTCGGAGTCTTTGATCGCCTGCTCTCGCGATCGTGAGCATATTAGATAATCGTCTATGTAAGAGAATATTCTGATGCCGCTGTTCCTTAACGGAGACAGCGCTGCCTCCACACGTTTGCTAAACACCCTTGGAGCTAAGGATAGCCCGAATGGGATAGTTTGAAACTCGTACGCTACGCTCTGATAAGCGAACGTGAGATATTTCCTGTGTGGAGGATAAATGGCGATGTGAAAATATGCGTCTGATAGGTCGATTGTAACAAACCAATCGCCTGTGTGAATTGAGCAACAAAGCGTCTTGTGTGTGAGCATTCTGAACGTGTACTTTCTCAAATGCTTGTTTAACACACGCAGATCCAGAATAGGGCGGAGCGACGTTCCGTCCTTTTTCGGGATGAGGAAATAGCGGGAGTAAAAGCCCTGCTGAGCTTCTTCGCTCGGAACCGCTCCGACCGCCTGTTTGTGTAACAGGGAGGATATTTCCTCCTCCAGCACATTCGCTGAATCGCGACTGGCCACAGAAGCTAACACTCCGCCGAATCTCGGGGGTTTTGCCGCAAACTGTAGTCTGTAACCATGGGAAATGGTTGACAAGACCCAGGGATGAACTGCGCATGCGCGCCACCGCTCCAGCCGCGCTGCGAGCGGGCCTCTGAAGACGCGGTAGCATGACGTCACCCCTGTCTCCCGGAAGGAGTTGGGGCTCTCCCCCTCGGGAAGAGCGTGAGCTCCCCCCGCTGGGAACAAAGACTAATTGCAGTGATTTTCTTTTGTTTTTATTTTGAAACTGGGGGGACATTCTGCCCTTGGCAAACTGCCTGGCTGCAGAAATGCACGTTTTATTTCTTTTGTTACCCCCAAACCACAGTGAAGTGTCTGGTGACTCTGGGCAGTGCTTGGTGACACAGACAGAGTGCTTAGAAGTGTTTTGTCACACTGCTCCATATGTCCACAAGTCTGTCCTCCCTGAACTGGAGGAGGAGACTGAGAGGGTGCTCCTGGTGAACTGGAAACTTCCGGAGACCCTGAACTTTGGAGTGATTTGGTTACCCCTTCTAACACCTTCCTTCTCTTTGGGGAAGAAAATAGGGGTGACACAGAATGCTGCAGGTGTGCTGCTAGGCTGACAGCTTCTTTTTCCCCTCCGGGGTCTGACGGCTTGTTCTTTGCAGCAACTGCTGCAAAGGAATGCTTGCCCCAAGGTCTTTGGTTCTCTACCTTGGCCTGGTGGGCACCCTGCTGGCCTCCTGCTCCTCTCTGCATTCTGACCCCACTCTGTCTCCCTCTCACAGCTGCTGCTGTTGCTGCAAAGCCAGCTCTTGGCACCTGCTGGGGCTGAGAGTTAGGTTTTCTGGGTAAGCAGAGGTTGAATGCTTCTCCCTCCTGCTTTCTGTGGGTGCTTGTTTCTCTCATTCTCTCCAGGGCTGGGCCAAAGAGACCTTTGGTTGGGTCATAGGCTGCATCCATGACCTCAGCCTTCTGAGCATCACCTAGGCCTGACAGGTTTAGCCACAAGGCTCTCTCACCCGAGACTGCAAGGCCCATAACGCGGCCACACCCTTGGACTGCTCCCCTGGAGGAGCGAAGAATGAGATCATTAACCACGCAGATTTCATCCCAGAGGGCTGGGTTCTGGGAACCTGAGTCAAGCTGATGGCCCATGTCTTCCAGAATTTCTGCCTGATATGCTGATAGCAGTGTGACTGCATTAAGCGAGCATACTGACTGTGCAGCATATTTGTACGTCCTTTGATAAATAGATGCCGTGAGGTGATCTGTCTTGTTGGGCAAAGAAATGCTAGAAGAAGCTGAGATTGCCCTGCGGTTAGGGTGAAGGTGATACGCCACTGAAGGCTCCACTGCTGGGGGTTCGGTCAGCCCCAGTTCACCCATCCCCTGGATCTCAAGCTTAGAGCAGCCCTTGGTCGGAAGCTTGCTTTTAAAAGGGCTTGACCAATAGTGACTCATTTCTTTCATGCAGGCCGTGACTGCTGGCAGAAGCTGCTTCGATGGTGGCAAGGCTGGTGGGAGCCTCTTGCCGTCATACAGGTTGCATTCTGCCCCTTCGGCATCCTGGGCGGCTGGCCATGGGATGCCTAGCTTGGCAGCAGCCCATTTGCAGACCTCGTACAAATTGCTGTCCACCAGGGGTGCAACTTCAGCCCCACTCGGTGGCCTGGACTGCTGGGGAGGAAAGGTAGAGTCATCCTCCTGTTCCTCATCCATGTCCTCCAGGTCGAGGAGGTCGGAGTCGACATCGCCCTCCGCGTCCTCGCCACCCGGCTCGCCCACGTTTTGATCGAGGAGGTCCTCGAACGATGGGGGCATGAGCGGGGACTCTTCTTCCATCATGTCCGCCCAGCTTGTGGAGGCTCGCGGATGACGGATATCGCTCGTAGCAGTAGCCGCCGACAGGCAGGGGTCCTGACTGTTCGTTACTGCTACTCTCAGCCTCCTTTCCAGGACTTTCTCTGGCATCAAAGCACAGTGTGGGCATCCCTGAGGGTCCGCCAGTGAAGCCTGAGCATGCTTGGCACCCATACAGACGATGCACATTGGATGAGGGTCCCTGCCTGAGATGGTGGCACCGCATGATGCGGGGCACGGGCGGGATGCAGCCTCTTTCGCCGTAGACTTGGTTAGCGGAAAGGGGTGAGACTAGGCTACACCAGGCTCGTCTCGACACGTTAGCCCGTAAGTAGCTAGGACTGGCAGCGGGTGTTAAATCCGATCTAGCCGCGGCGGGAGTCAGCTCGTCGTGACAAGTTAGCTGCACTCCGCTAGTCAATATCGTTAGCGACTTAATGCTAACCGAACCCTAGGTCGACCAACAAGCTAATGCTAGTGAGACGCTAATGTGGTTCGTGGCCTGCTAACAAGTCAATGCTAGCCGGACACTGAACGAACAGCTCGCCGTAACGCGTTAGCCCGAGTCACACAACGTCGGCTACCTCGCTAACTAAAACCAGGAACCGCTGGGACAGCTCGCCTGACGCGGTTGCTGTTCCACAGTGCAACTCTAAGTACGCTTCTTTCGAAGGACTTACTCAGCACGATCCAAACGGCCACCGGAAGAACTGTGTTCGGCGACGTACTCCTACACGGGACGCCTGAGAACTGTTAAGCAGCTAATCAAGTTAGTTAGTAGTTAGTAGTTTCTCACGGGAAGAAAGCGAGAATGAGTTAGGAGGAGCTGGTCGGCCGTGTTAGTATGAGGGGGCGGAGCCCTGAGCACGACTCGACAGGTCTGTCATAGACAGACGTGGTGTCATTGGAGCTTCCGTAGTTGGTCACGCCGAGGCGATTCCCCATAGTGAAACACCGAGCGAAGTTAGAAAAAGAACAGAGGCTGTAGTAGCAGCTTTCATCTTCCTCTGTGCTTTGTAGGGGTGCAACGATATTCGTATCGATATTGAACCGTTCGATACAGTGCTTTCGGTTCGGTACGCATATGTATCGAACAATACAATATTTGTAATTTATTTTATCAACTTTCCTTCTGACGATGCTGTCTGTGTTGAGCGCTCAGTGAATCTGCGTTCGACTACTCCGCCTAGGCTGCACTGTCGAGCGCAGATCCACTGAGCGCTCAACACAGACAGCATCGTCAGAAGGAAGAGAGCAGGGCAAGCTAGCGAGAGAGAAGTTAAGCTCTCCTTGCAACATGGACCTCCCCCACCCTCATTCAGATCTGGTGTTTGGAATTATTTTGGTTTTCATGTGACGTATGACCCTGAAGGTAAGCGAGTCATGGACTAAAGTAAAACAGTATGTTGGATGTGCCATGCAATGCTCAATTACATGGGTGGGAACTAGTGTGTTAGCGCAGTTAGCTCGTTAACGTGTTGGCCGTCTAGCCCCATGCACGGGGCGATCGGCGGTAGCTCGTTAACGGAGATTTGCCGTGTTGTGGCGTTAAGGTCATTTCAACGAGATTAACGCTGACAGCACTAGTGGGAACACAACGAATATGACTGCACATTTATGCCGACATCATCCTAGTGCAAAGACCAAAACAACAAGCATGCTACTAACTTTAGCCGAGTCATTTAGACAGCTGTTAGCACACGATTCTCCTTATATATGTTTAATATGCTGCTGAGAATATAGCCCAGAAGAAGCGGATAGTATAGCTTTTATTTTGGAAAGAGACATTTCTCTGTAATAAACTCTCTTTTCCAAAGATGAGTGATTCCTCAATCAGATACAGGGCTCGCAATAT
This sequence comes from Diplotaxodon limnothrissa, assembly GCF_057381915.1. Lineage (NCBI taxonomy): Eukaryota > Metazoa > Chordata > Actinopteri > Cichliformes > Cichlidae > Diplotaxodon > Diplotaxodon limnothrissa. The sequence goes on along the minus strand of NC_140604.1, from coordinate 4,018,818 downwards.
CGCTAGCCCGACGTCCTGGAGCTAGCGATTTTTTCAGTCGGGCTACCAAAATCTATCTCTCCCCTGCCTGTCGGGCTATTGTAGGAAGAGAAATATATGTCAATGCTTTTGCATTCTTTCAGAAATGTAGCTGGGTAATTATGTCATTGGCATCGGTGAGCCACTGTCAATATGTGACATATTGAAATCGCGTTTGAATTTGCGCTTGTTTTTTTTGCTTTCAATTTGCAATCGTGCGAACTGTGTATAGAGAGCGACAGCACTGATCTGTGAGTGATGATAATTTGTGCACCAATTCCTCTGACATCGTCTTATTAATTGTTAGCTTACTATGCAAACATGAAAAGTGAAATCTCCCGCAGCTTAAACATGTGAGAGGTTGATCGCGCAGAGAATCGCTGAGCTTATGTGAGTCCGTGTGTAAAAGCAGCAGGAGAAGTTATGACAAATCAGACTATAAGGCAAAAAGAAAGTGCAGCTTTATGGTTTCATGGACAAAAGAATTTCTGTGGCTGCAATATGACGAGCTAAATAACCAGGGCTGCACATAAGTGGTCCGCAGGTGTGCATTCGCTGTCAAAATAAAAAAACACGCACAAGGGTTAGGGTTAAATTTAAAAACTGTACTTTTGAGTTAAAATATATATTTATAATTTTAATAAATGACAAATTAAAAAGGCATGAACATTTTTTTTGTATCGAAAAAATATCGAACCGTGACACCAAAGTATCGAACCGAACCGAACCGTGAATTTTGTGTATGGTTGCACCCCTAGTGCTTTGCCACAAGGTCCTGTATTGTACCGCTTTTTAATAAGTTAATGTTAAGCTTCTTATGTGTTCCAGCTCTAAACTGCTGTGGATGTGTAATTATATTAAAAAAGGATGAAATAGAAGATTATATGTATAATTCGTACCCTCACAGTGGTCTGGTAGGCAACTGTGTGTGGCTGGTTCAGCCTCGTGTTCACTTCGACTTTTCTTTCATCTAATTTTACTCACTTGACTTTTTTACGCTCCTTCCAGCTTGTGCCAAGGTGGGATGTTCAACTGCACCTCAGAGCCCTGTGAGGGTGAGTGATGCTTCGTCACAGCTGCATTTCCTGAACCTTATAGGGCCTCTCTCTCTTTCAGCAATGAAAGCAACAGTCAGCAACAATAATCTTCGATTGAACTGGCAGGGTCATGATAAAAATGTCAACCTATCTATAGTTGGGACAGCTGCTGCTGCAACAGTTGGCTCAAATAACTGAGCTACAGTCTCGTCAATCAGAGTCCACACAGGCCATTACTGGGATTTTGTGTCATAAACGTACAATTTCATGATGTGAGCTTTGGTTTTGCTTCCAGAGCAGATCACAGTTTGAACTTGGCTTGTTTCTCCATCTCACCGTATCATTAATCCTAATGTGGAATAAAAGAGGATCTCATTTCAATCACATTACTGCACATTTTAGTTGCAGTTTCTTCTCACACATCTGTCCAGACATTACTTTACTGGCCCTTGCGATACTTTCTTAAACTAGAGGTTAGAGAAGTATCTGTGAATATCTTCTTAGACAACAGTTGTGCTGTTGGTTGTAGGGAGTTCCTTTTTCACCATAGGTGTTATTTTGCTACATATAGAATATTGATCATGATAACAGCTTCACGCACAACTTCAGTTTGGGTGTTTAGGAAAACCAAAGTCTGGCAAGAACTGTGAGAAAAATGAGCACTAATGTTTGTAGGAGTGCTGTCGCACTTTATTAACAGTAATAAGAATATGTTGCCTGATTGGGCCCATGAAGAGCAAAAAGAAGCAGCTCATGTGATTGTTGGCCAACAAGTGCATGGAAAAATCATTACAAAAAGTATAATGTTATACTGTGAATAGAATATTACAGCTGTAATTTATCGGCTTGTAGAAAGTCAAACAGGACTCATCAACATTCTGAGGAAACCAGGTCAAGCTAGCACAGAAAGGTTTTATCGCACATGTCACATCAGTGCATGAAATACAAATGTCTGAAAGGTGCCGTACATTTGATTCAAAATTAGTAAGTTAGGCAGAAAGCAGCTTAGTGTTTTATGTTGTTTTCAGAGGTTTTGGCAGCGCTGCAGGAGAGGAGGTGGTGAGTGAAATGCTATCACGACCAATAAACAAATTTGAAAGTATGTAAGAATCAAACCCACCAGTACCCACCTACTGGACCTTTGGACACTTTTAAAAGCAAGAAATGAAACAGGTCTGTGCTGCTTTTCCCTCCCTACCAAACCACGATGAAGCATAAAGGAAACATAGGACACAACCTGATTGGGCGTTGTACTGTGTTGCTTAGTTCAGCATCACTTCCTGTCAGGTGCAGCTGTTGACAAATGGCTCCGTCAGCAGAAACTTTGATGTTTCCACTGTTTTATGCATTTTGGAAACGCAATAAAAACAAACAAATCTATGATGAAGTTTATTCAGATGAACTTTTATTTCAGTCTAAAAGATTTTAAATGCTTTTACTGACCTAATAGAACGTTTCCTGTAAATATGCACACACTTAGACTCTGATGGTTACAGCAGACACAACAAAAGCTGTGAAGGAGACATTTTACTATTATTTCTTTATCTTTTCATTAGTCTTTTATCCTTTATCTTCTTTCTCTCAACCCACCGGTCACAGCAGATGGCCCCGCCCCTCCCTGACCCTGGGTGTGCCGGAGGTTTCTTCCTGTTAAAAGGGAGTTTTTCCTTCCCACTGTCGCCAAAGTGCTGCTCATAGGGGGTCATATGATTGTTGGGTTTTCTCTGTATGTATGATTGTAGGGTCACCTTACAGTATAAAGCTCCTGGAGGCGACTGCTGTTAAGGCTACTAGTTGTTGTGGTTGTGGACATTTAGTCTGCAGTTACCGTTGTCTGAGTGCCCTCTCCATGATCACGTCCTCAGGAAATGTTTATAATTTCCTGGGTACATTGAAGTGGTCAGGTGACAGTTTCCTCCTGTTTCCTGCTGCAGATAAATGTACATTAAAACCAGTGCTAAGACTGAATGTCCCACCCTCTTATGTCCTTCTAGTGGACTGCCAGTGGTCCACATGGTCCCAGTGGAGCCCTTGTTCAGCCAGCTGTGGTGCAGGACAGCAGAGCTCCATCAGATTTGTTCTGGAGCCCAACCAGTATGGAGGGGCTCCGTGTGAAGGCCCTAACCTCCGCACAACAACCTGCATCGCCCCTGACTGTGGTGAGTGAGAGGAAGGGAGACAGTTGATCTTTTACTGATGATGCATGATCGAGTAAACTCGTCATTATCACTGCATCCTTTAAACACTTACCCCTCTTTGGATCCCCATTGTTCCTTTCTCCTTCCTGATTCATCATTAAATGCTTTCCACTCCACCCTATCATCTTCCCATCATATCATCCATCTTCTCTCCTCTCCTCCAGCGTGTCCTGATGGGGAGCAGTGGAGGAGGACGACATCAGAGGGGATCCTGCTGTGTGAGAGGAGCTGCCAGGACATTTATTCCTCCTCTCCTGTCAACTGCAGCCACTCTGCTGAAGGCTGCGTGTGTCAGGAGGGGCTTTACCGAAACCCAGAGGGCGCGTGCGTCATCCCTGCCCTCTGCCCTTGCCATGACCGGGGCGTCCTGCGGGAGGTACGTCGGTGCGTGTGCACGAAAAGGAAAGTGACATCTGCTGCCCACCAAACTTGGCATCTTGTAGCCATTGTTCCCGCCTCCGTACCGTTGGTGTAGTGTTTACATGCCATCCCATTCAATCCCATTGTGTTATTTACTCATAAAGAAGGGCCTATTAGAAGATGAGTGACAAGCTTAACAGGACACATCAAGCCACTGTGCCCCTTCAGCCCTCAGCCCTCATCAATTATGTAGGAAGTGCTGTTAAAGCCAGCGCTCGGACGGCAACTGGGCAAGCCTGCCAGGAATTATTTATGAAGGAGTGGGTATTAGAGGATTATAACAATTAATCTTACCCTGACAAGAGGTCAGGGCTGCTCTTCTTTCTTTCTGAGGTCTTTCTCTTTCATTTTCTCTGTCTCGCCTTCTCCTCACACAGTTTTTCATTTTCTCCTTGCATCCTCCTCTTTCTTTCTCTCCTTCTGTCCGCCCCAGCTTTTCCGTTATTCTCCCGTCTCGTTCCGTCTGCCTGCCTACTCTGTCTCTCTCTTTCTGTCAGCTACTTGAGTCATGTCCATATAAAGACCCTCTGTGGTTTTCTAATCAGCCACCCCATGACTCTACCAAATGGCTCCGTGTGAGCTGCAAAGCCACTTTATTCCTATATGCAACACATACACGTGAGGCATGTCTGTATAATGCACTGTTATAATTATAGCATCGCTGTGTGCCACAATCAGCTCAAATCCACAACAGTTTGGGTGGATTCGCTGAAGAAATTGCTCCAGTTGCACTTTCATCAAACCTGCACTCATGCCAGTGTGCATGCAGGGTAATGGGCTGTTGAGGCATCAACCCAATTACAGCGTCTGGTGTATAAATATGGATATTGCGTGTGTGTGTGTGTGTGTGTGAGCCAGGCTGGATCAGAGTGGGAGGAGGACTGTCTGTCATGCAGCTGTGTGAACGGGAGGAAACTGTGCCGGCTGAGGTGCCCTCCACTGTACTGTGATGAGGTGAGACACTGACACTTACACTCTGAAACAACATGGGTTTGATGATTCACTTTACTTTATGCACACACAGATACAGACTGTTTAATCAGAGATGTCAGGGGATGCTGATGTGGTCAGTTAAGTAGCAGAAATTAACAACAGCTGCATTAGAAAAGCAACAGTGAGATTGCCCCAAACAGGAGGCTTTGCAGGTGGAGGCCACTCACATGTTTTACCTTCTTTTTTTTCTGACTGTTTTTTCACTAGTTTTGTGCTCAGCTAGGGTCAGTGTCACTGCTGGTAGCATGAGGGAAACCTGGACCCTACAGAGGTTGCACAGGTAGTCCAACTCACCCAGGGTTAACCCATCAGCAGGAATCTGCTCATGTAAAGAGGAACATGATGAGCAGCCAGAGCTACAAAGTGACCTCCAGCAGGTCACCGTCTCTGACCATACAATTAAAAACAGACTTCATGAGGGTGACCTGACTTCACAGGCCACGTGAAAGGGTCTGGAGAAGCTGCCTGTAACTGGACGTTAGTTTGGAGCGGAGGCATATTGCTGGAGGGGCACACAGAGCTCCACAGGCTAGGCAACAGTACTCTGATTGACATTATGGACCCATTACCTAGATAGCAAACTTGGTACGGCCCTGATCTGGCCCACACAGTGTGCTTACACATGGGCCACATACTGCAAAGAATGACGGCCCTTTGGTGGCCCAGATCAGGTTGGCCAGATGTGGCCCACACATGGGCCAGCACAAGGCCAGTTGCAGACACACTGCTGGCCCAGAACCGTCTCAGCTCTGGCCCCAGATGTCAGCCTAATGTGTACCTTAATCAAGCCATGTAATAACAACATGTGCTGGAACATAATAGTGCAAAAGTAACATGACGAAACTCTGTTCAGACAGTGAATGCACTGATTCTTATATAGCGCTTTTCTACTCTTGCGGATTACTCAAAGTGCTCTCTACAACAAGCCACATTCACCCAAGCAGTATAGTATTGCAACATGGCATTTGGGTCTTCTAACTAAAATAGGAAAATAGGAACATAAACAGTGCCATCTACACCAGGCCTGGCCCACATCTGGATGACATACAACTTACCATGCCAGAAGTCAGCCAGCAGTGTCGGCTTGACACCAGATTCGTGTCGGACCTGTCTGCTATGTGGGAATGACACCCTACGCCAGTGCAGTGGATCCTGGGTTCTTCCTGGTGGTCCTGGTGAGATGTATGGGGGCATTTCCTAAAACATGAAGCAATTGATACCCTTGACTGGCCGCATGCTTACCTGACCTTCACTCCAGTAGGACACCTCAGACTGAGCTCGTGGCCTGGTCCAGATCTGCGAGGATATCTCCTAAGCGTTGTCAGGTGTTGTCAGGCATGCATGTAAGCTTGTGTGGGCCATAGAAACTACAGAGCACCATTTTCTGTTATGTCAATGAAATTTCATTAAAGTTCATATTCAGGGTTTTTGTAATGTAGCCCTCTGTAGACTGATACTCATCAATTCCCACAAATGCGTGAAATCTTTGCATTTCTAACAGATTAGCGGGTTCATGTCAGTGCTGACGTCCAGCTTTTTCGAGTTCTGATGTGTCTTAAAGTTTTGAAGGTGTTCTAAGGTGTTTGACAGAAACATTGGTCCCCAGAAATAACATACACATGAGGAGGAACCATTTTCTACACAGTAGCTGCTGACAACCTAAAACGTGCTAATCTGAGAGGAAGATTGACGTACAGAGGCATAATTAGTCTCTCAGACGAACACATCAGTGCAGTCAACTGCCACAGCTACCCGGGGTGCTACAATTCACCTAACATCTCTGGAGGTTGCAAACATCTAAATTAGTCTGAATGAGGCACAAAATGCTCTGCCGCTGAAGAATGTGTGGGATGTTGGCTGAAACAGATCAATACCTGACTCTCCAGTCCTCCCACGAGCCTGCCCTTTTGTCTTCACCATAGCCTTCTACCTCCAGTGAGACACTGGCTACTTATTTAAGCGTAATATAGTTTTGTTGATTTGTACTCTGTGTCTTCACTAACTAGCTGAACCAGATTAGCTCTAATCTTGTATAAATGGAAGACCAAAAAGTTTTCAGCTTCTTGATTATTTAGTTTCAGATTATTTCAGGTTAATATTGTCTTATATTAGATGATGAAAAAGAATTGATTGATACATTGAAGGACTTAAAATTTCTGGCAATTGTAATGGACAAATGATTTAGAGTTGTTAATCCTGTTTGAGGTTGTTTTGGTTTTTAGGGTGGGTGGATTATGCACTCTGATGGTGATAGGTCAGAGCACATATGGGAAATATGGGAAAAACAATCTCAGGCAGGAAAAAGGAGTCGATGAAATGTGCTAGTCCCTGCATACAGGTGTGCAGAGCTACCTCATCTTTAGCAGTTTATTATACGCGTTTGATGTCCTGTTTCTGACTTCATGTAAACTGGAGTTTAGATTACACTTTGGATAACTTAATAACATTATGCATCAAACAGATTTCCCCTGCTTTAGGTAACTGTATGGCTGTGCTGCTAATGGTCTGACTCCCAGTGTTAGTCACACACAGCATTCATGCTGTACACCCCAGAGCAGATGAATTATATAAAATTGTATCAAATATTAATTCATGTTTGTATTCCTGAGGCAGGTGGAACTTTTGGTATCACGTGGAGGTGGATTCAGTGCCTCCCTGTAACATTGGTCTGTGGAGGCATCGCATCACGTTCTTTTTCTTGTAAACTTAATTTTTCATTGTTTCTTCTCGCTAATTTTCACCCTTTCTTCTTATTTAGTTCATTCTTGTCAGCGTGTTTGTGTCATTGTAAAAATGTGAACGTGTCCAGAAGCCCCCACGCTGGTCGTGTCTGCCGGGATGAATTAGAGAGCACAAAGGAAAAGATAAAAGTAGGGAAAATAATATATGGATGGAATTCTGCATGATAATAAAAATATCCCTTAGTGAAGAAAAGAAGTCAGGCTTTGTGCAAAGTGCAGATAAAGACACAGCAGCAAAACGGTCCAAGCAGACGGTCTCTTACATCTTGTGGAAGGATTTCTGTTCCAACGCAGCCGGAGAAGGTGTCAGCTTCTAAAACTGCAGGGCGAGAGACATTTCCGGTTCAGTAATATTACTTTTGTCGTCACCATAACTGCTTCTGACCTGATTGGATTGATGAGTCATTATCCTATCAGGGAATGACCGAACATTCCCAAATTACAACCTGCCTGAGTTCTGTATTGTTCAGAAAGCTGAAAGTATGATGGTGCTCCTTCAATAACGCCACATCTGTCACACATCAAAGCAAGAAAAGAACTGAACATCACACGTTTCTACCTCTCTCTGTTTAAAGTGTTTTTTCCCACTGCTTTTCATTCCTGAGGTTTATGGGTGGTGTTCTGCCAACTGCTGCTCTTCATTGCACACCTCAGTCTGCCTCAGTCTACACACCTACTAACTACTAAGACAGTTTGGCATCTTCGCATAGATAGGTTTTTGTGTTAACTTGCATAACATTGTGCTAACATTTGCTAACTCTAAAAGCAACCATGGAAAGTGTCGTTAGTTTTGCAGAAGTTTATTCGAAATTATAAACAAATATAATGTGGTCATAAAGTGTGGGTGTGTGGCAGACTGTAGACTCAGACAGCACTAAACTCAAAATCTCAGCTTTATTAACACTGATAAAAGCAAACAGTGGCTGGGAACTGACAAAGGTGACTGATGGGGATATTAAGGGACACGGAGACACATGGACACACAGCTCAACAAAATCATAACTAACCAGACAGAGGAAGCAAAACTGAACATGTCACATGAGACTGGAGACTATCAAAATAAAACAGGAAGTGACACTGAGACTTAGACATGTGAACTTGACACTGCAACTGGGGATAAATGGACGAAGAGACGGATGAAACATGAGATGATGAACATGAGAGCAGGAAGGACGAAGGCACAGGGACAGGACTACAAAGGTAATCACAGAGAATGAATACAGAGACACTGAGACAGACATGGGGACACGACTGGGGAGGTAAACAAACACAGATGCTGATGACAGGACACTGAGACAGACTGGACACGAAGGGGAACAAACATAAACAACCGCAAATCAAGATACCAACTCAGGTGCACCAGAGAACATCCACGCATCCATCCATCCATGCATCCATCCATCCATTCATCCATCCATCCATCCATGCATCCATCCATCCATTCATCCATCCATCCATCCATGCATCCATTCATCCATCCATCCATCCATCCATCCATCCATCCATGCATCTATCCATCCATCCAGGGCTGGCCCGTGGCATAGGCCGTATAGGCAAATGCTAAGGGCGCCGTCCATCAGGGGGCGCCACGCCAGTGCCACAAATGCTGAAAAAAAAAAAAATTGGTACTATTACTTCTAAATACAAAAAATAATCCCACGTTAATTAAAATGCAAAGTAAAGCTTATTTAATAGAAATATTATTTGTTACAACATTACGCCCCCCCCCCTCCCCGCACGGTGCGCCCCCTCCCTTCCCCTATCATGGTTCCTTTTGGACGTCACCACATCAAAAAATCAACACAAGATGTCAAAACGGCCAAAACTGTCAGGTGCCCAGGGAAGAAAAAAGAGAAAAGAAGAGGAGAAACGAGAAAAAGACAGAGGTAGGTAACGTTAGCCTACATGAAATTATTTGTCTGAATGTGATAGTAACCTAAATTTTTAGCATTAAGCTAATGTTACATGATTCGCTAATTGCTAATCAATAAATAGCTAGTTAACTGTTTTAACGTCAGTTAATATTGTGGAGGGGGCTAAATTGTTATGGAAAATAATAATGTAACGTTAGGTAATTACAGTACTCCCACCTTTCCCACCATTCCTCATTTGTATTCATCTTTTAAGCAGGTGTTTTTTGTTTACATTGTTATTGCCTTCTGGTTAGCTAACGTTTACCCTGCAGGTAATAGTCACTTTTCCACCCCTGTATATATTATAGTTGTAAGCCTAGTTGTTAAAGTGCACATCATTAATGTTAATTAAGCAATATCACATGAGAGGGAATGCTGTTTTTTAATATGAGCACTGCTGTGATTCGGTCAAAGATAATCATAACATAACATTCTCATATGATATTATACTGTTACTTTGCATTCTGCTATTCAGCATTTCACTGTAATGATGACAATAAATTGAATCTAATCTAATTTGCATATCAGTTAACATCATACATATATCTCTTTGGTTTTTCATTTATATTATATCATTTCATTTTATTCCTGGAATCATATGTTTTTATTATTAAACTTTAATACTCAGTGGTGTCACATACTCCTCTCTTCAGATGCACTGTTGAAGTTTCTAAATCCCACCCCTGGGCCATCTACCACATCTACCGCTGCTGCCTCCACTTCAGCAGCACAACCCAGCCATGATGCAGCAGCATCAAGCGGTCTTCCTGTTGCCTCCACCTCAGCAGCACAACCCACCAGTTTTGCAGCAGCATCAAGCAGTGTTATTGTATTTCATATATTCATTTTTTATTTTTTGTATTCATTTATTTATTCATATATTTTTTTATCTTGTTAATTATTCTGATTGTGAATTTGCTTTCTTTAAGTAAAAAAAAAGGTCAAAGACAAAGCTATTCGGTTTCTTGTGAGTACATACACTACACTGCCGATGTAGGGGGGCACCACCTAAAATCTTGCCTAGGGCGCCAGATTGGTTAGGGCCGGGCCTGCATCCATCCATCCATCTTCTTCCGCTTATCTGGGGCCGGGTCGTGGGGGCAGCAGCCTAAGCAGAGAAGTCCACACCTCCCCCTCCCCAGCCACCTCTTCCCGCTTGTTGGGGAACACCAAGGCGTTCCCAGGCCAGCCGAGAGATATAATCTCTCCAGCGTGTCCTGGGTCTGCCCCGGAGCCTCCTCCCGGTAGGACATGCCTGGAAAACCTCACCCACGAGGCACCCAGGAGGCATCCTTGTCAGATGCCCAACTCACCTCAGCTGGCTCCTTTCAATGTGGAGGAGCAGCGGCTCTACTCTGAGCCCCTCCCGGATGGCTGAACTCCTCACCCGAGAATACAGAACTCATTTATGAATATTTCATAAATGTGAAAGAATGAGCAGAGAGTCCAAAGCCAACTCAAAATCAAAAATACTTAATAATAAAGGTTAATGTACAGTGTAGTAGCATATTATCAAACAGTATTGAAATAAGAGCGGAGCTACTGGACAGATCTCCATCCCAGTCCAGGCCAGTGTGTTTTTCACTGACCACCTGCAAACATGAAGATAATGATCGTAAAAGAAATTATCATAAGAGAAGATATTCTGTGTGTAATTTGGGCTGAACAGACACTTTAAATCGTCTCACCACTGTGGAGAAGTTCAGATGAGCTGCAGTAGGAAAGTTAGCTGTCTCATCCTTGACACACTGCGCTGAATTATATCTTTAGCACAGCAGCGCAGTGTAAAGGCCAGTGTAAAAATAAATTCAGCTGACAACCACAACCTGAAGAGAGAGGCTGATTGCACAGCAAGCTCCACAAAGTCCACGGTCCTCCCAGTGCTCCACCTGTGGTGCAGCAGTTCTTTAGTGTAGTGCACTCTGTCTCTGGAGGGGCTCGGTTGTGTAACTGCTGACCACGTGATGGCTCAGTGAAAGCGCTCCTTATCCAAAACAATATGGAAAGGTCGTTTAATGCCCTGCGTTCCCTCTGCTGGCAGGCTGACAGTGGGTGACTGTCGGTGTGCTTTGCTGTTTACGAGCTTACAGTTAAACATGTCACTGTTTAAAATTGAAATCTGCACGTGGCTCTGCTGGGAGCGCATCTATCTTTTTAAGGCAATGTATTGAGGGCTTTGTTATAATGTCAAAGCTGTTAGGATGCCTTCCTCTCAAACGCTGATCGTTTACACCAATTAAAGGCGCTACGATTCCCCCAACAGCCTGTAAACAACACGCTTTGATGCTCGGATCATTTTCCCTGAAATAACAGGAATACCCATTCCTACCTGTTTCCATCCCCTGTGACACACACACGCACACACACAACTTACAATAGTCGTCTTCATGACCTCTCACCCTTTTAAGTGAGTAGGCTCCTTCATCCCTGGGGGAGCCCTGAGGGAAGGCTGGCAGCAGTGCCGAGTGGAAGGAACACTCCTTGAGGTGAACAGTCAAGAGGTGTGTGTGTGTGTGTGTGTGTCGCACTAGAGTGATGCTATAGATGGATCTGTGTGTGACTCTGCATGCTAACAGCAGCTATTCTCAGGCAGGGACATCACAGGACACCTTGCTTTTCTCTGTTCTGGGTTTCTCTTTACTCTGTGTCCTGTGTGTCCTTACGTCACAGTTTCTTTCATGTGCTATTTTTGGTCTTCATGTGTCATTTTCTTATTCCTGTCCCTTTTCCATTCTGCCTGCCTGGCTCTATGTCATTTTCTGCCTCCTCATCCGTCTCTCTGCATCACTCGTTTGGTAAAAAGACCCTCCCAGTGGGTTCATGTAATTACACCTTGAGTTTCATCTCTTCACAGTTTTTATGTAGGGCAGAACTATCTCTAGATAAACTGTAAAATGTTCCATGTGGTATATATGTTTATTTTTGTGACGTTAGACATTTAAACACGAGTCTACAAAGACAAACTCACTTTTGGAACCAGCCTCAAGTGGCCATGAAACTCTTGGTACTTGTTTGTCGTTTGAATTTCACTTTGTGCTGTGTGAGAACCACAGACTGCATACAAAGAACGGACACATTCAAACTCATGCCACTGGTTTCTGTGTTTTGAAGCCTGATGTTGGTTTGAGGGCCCAGTTATAGTAATGATGAGTTATTGGTGCTCGTGCTCAAAAACATTAATGAACGTTTTGAAAACACATCAGATCTCAATGGGGGGAAAAATCATGCTGGGTTTCTATACTGGTATGGAGTGGACAACTTATTAGGAACAACAGGGCATCACACTGGGTGATTGTTTGGCCCACACATATTTGCATGCATTCTCCGGGATGGTGTCCTGGGGGGTCTCCTCCCAGATCGGCACCAGACCATCACTGACGCACCACCAAACCGGTAGGTAGGTCGGGTGAAGGTCGAGAACCTTCTCCAGACCCTTTCAGGACTGTTACATGTGCTCTGGGTGAAGCTACTCTCATGTTTGCAGGAGTTACATTATCTCAGACTCAGACTTTGAATTAGTTGTTTCTCACATAATTCAATTAAGCTGGGCCTGCCCTTAACCTTAAACGGTTATTAGACAGCTATTATGAAAGCATTATGAATTTGAAGATACCAGAAGATGTAAATTAAGAGTCACCCTTCACTTTCATATGGGGTTGATGCTCAGTTAGCTTGTGCTAATGTTTTTCTGGATATGCACATGCATATGTGTACTCGCACTTTTGATGAAATGCCTGCTCTAACTTGCCAATGAAACACTCTTAGACATGACAAATATAAGCCGTCCATAAATGTTGCATGATTCTGTTTGCATGATTCTCTCAGGGGGAGGTGAAGGTGGAAGAACCAGGCAGCTGCTGCCCCGTGTGTAGAAAGCAGTTTCCAGGTTGGTACTGCATACACATGGCACAAAAACGCGTCCCAAATACCATCAGTCAACATTCTTGGACCTTACTCCCAAACTTCTGACCATCAGATTCCATAATATTAGTCATTTAAAACTATCAGCGGATCCACAGAGTAAGGCTTTCCCACGTATGATAATGCGAAACAAAAGGAGCGATTAAAACGCTGCTTTTTGCAAAACAATCTATTCCTGAGCAAGTCATTCGTTCCAGTATCATGGCTTCCAGACCACTTAAATGGATTTGAATGTTCTTCAGTTCAGTTTAGAGGAGGCTACAAGGGAAGTGCCTCAGCCCCCAATTAGTGGGAGATTACATTACTTAACCTACACTGGGGCTTTAATCTCTGTCCCAGTGGAGGAAATTTCACGGCAATGTCACCCTGCCTTCTGCAATGAGCTTTCTGCTCTGTCTCCTCCTTTTTGTCATTTTTTGCCGTTATTTCATGCAAATGCAAAGACAATATCGTCTATAAAGTAGTGCTTCTGGTTTATTATATTCTCCCCTCCTTTGCTCTGTCCTAAGTGTATCTCTTTTCCTCTCTGCGTTTGCACAAGGTGAGCCTGTGCAAGAGTGTCATCGCTATGTGCAGGTCCGCAACATCACCAAGGGAGACTGTCGACTTGACAATGTGGAGGTCAGCTTCTGCAGGGGACGCTGCCTGTCCAGGACTGATGTCATCCTGGAGGTACAGCCACACACATGCACGCACACACGGGATGTTACTCTCTGAACACCTGCAGACAATTTTGAGAAGTAGTAACTGGTAGCATACTAAGACAAAAGGGACTAACACTCAAAAGGTCTTTTGTAAAAAGGCTTTTCGGTGATTTATTTTGCAAATTGTAAAACATGGCATGTGCACTCATTCGTGTTGAGTCATTATCATCAAGTCATCAAAGATGCCATTTTAAACCATTCTAAGTGAATGGAGTTTTCAGCCGGGCAGAGGTGACACCCAAACTTCACGGCGTCTTTAGTGTTTAGTCCTGGTGTCTCTCTCACTCTCCTGCAGACTTCCAAACTCTTTTCCCCTTCTTGGTACAATATCTTCGCCGTCTTGTGACTTCTTTATATCCTCACACACAAATCTCACTGTTTTTCTGACACTGCTAGACTCCAAAGCCTCAGACATGGAGTTTCTACCACATTCAGCCCAATTGCCACCCGATTTGATTTCAGCAGGTTTTGTTTCACTGACTCCTGAAACAGCTGAAACACCCGAAACAGCCAAAACAGCTGAAACAGCTGAAAAAGCTGAAACACCTGAAACAGCTGAAACAGCTGAAACACCTGAAAAAGCTGAAACACCTGAAAAAGCTGAAACAGCTGAAACACCTGAAACAGCTGAAACAGGTGAAACAGGTGAAACACCTGAAACAGGTGAAACACCTGAAACAACTGAAACAGCCGAAACAGCCGAAACAGCTGAAAAAGCTGAAACAGCTGAAACACCTGAAACAGCTGAAACAGGTGAAACACCTGAAACAGGTGAAACACCTGAAACAGCTGAAACAGCTGAAACAGGTGAAACACCTGAAACAGCTAAAACACCTGAAACTCCTGAAACAGCTGAAACAGCCGAAAAACCTGAAACAGCTGAAACAGCTGAAACACCTGAAACACATGAAACAGCTGAAACACATGAAACACATGAAACACCTGAAACACCTGAAACTCCTGAAACAGCCGAAACACCTGAAACAGCTGAAACAGCTGAAACACCTGAAAAAGCTGAAACACCTGAAAAAGCTGAAACAGCTGAAACACCTGAAACAGCTGAAACACCTGAAACAGCTGAAACAGCCGAAAAACCTGAAACAGCTGAAAAAGCTGAAACACCTGAAAAAGCTGAAACACCTGAAACAGCTGAAACAGCTGAAACAGGTGAAACAGCTGAAACAGCTGAAACACCTGAAAAAGCTGAAACACCTGAAACAGGTGAAACAGCTGAAACAGCTGAAACAGCTGAAACACATGAAACAGCTGAAACACATGAAACAGCTGAAACAGCTGAAACAGCCGAAACAGCTGAAACACCTGAAAAAGCTGAACCACCTGAAAAAGCTGAAACACCTGAAAAAGCTGAAACAGCTGAAACAGCCGAAACAGCTGAAACACCTGAAAAAGCTGAAACAGCTGAAACACCTGAAACACATGAAACAGCTGGAACACCTGAAACACATGAAACAGCTGAAACACCTGAAACACATGAAACAGCTGAAACTCCTGAAACTCCTGAAACAGCTGAAACACCTGAAACAGCCGAAAAACCTGAAACACATGAAACAGCTGAAACACATGAAACAGCTGAAACACCTGAAACACATGAAACAGCTGAAACACCTGAAACTCCTGAAACAGCCGAAACACCTGAAACAGCTGAAACACCTGAAACTCCTGAAACAGCTGAAACAGCTGAAACAGCCGAAAAACCTGAAACAGCTGAAACAGCTGAAACACATGAAACAGCTGAAACACCTGAAACACATGAAACAGCTGAAACACCTGAAACACATGAAACAGCTGAAAGACCTGAAACAGCTGAAAGACCTGAAACACCTGAAACAGCTGAAACACATGAAACAGCTGAAACACCTGAAACACATGAAACAGCTGAAACACCTGAAACAGCTGAAAGACCTGAAACACCTGAAAAAGCTGAAACAGCTGAAAAAGCTGAAACAGCTGAAACACATGAAACACCTGAAACAGCCGAAACACATGAAACAGGTGAAACACCTGAAACACATGAAACAGCTGAAACACCTGAAACAGCTGAAACTCCTGAAACATCTGAAACAGCTGAAACAGCTGAAACAGCCGAAAAACCTGAAACAGCTGAAACAGCTGAAACACATGAAACAGCTGAAACACCTGAAACACATGAAACAGCTGAAACACCTGAAACACATGAAACAGCTGAAAGACCTGAAACAGCTGAAAGACCTGAAACACCTGAAACAGCTGAAACACATGAAACAGCTGAAACACCTGAAACACATGAAACAGCTGAAACACCTGAAACACCTGAAAGACCTGAAACACCTGAAACAGCTGAAAAAGCTGAAACAGCTGAAACACATGAAACACCTGAAACAGCCGAAACACATGAAACAGGTGAAACACCTGAAACACATGAAACAGCTGAAACACCTGAAACAGCTGAAACTCCTGAAACAGCTGAAACAGCTGAAACAGCTGAAACAGCCGAAAAACCTGAAACAGCTGAAACAGCTGAAACACATGAAACAGCTGAAACACCTGAAACACATGAAACAGCTGAAACACCTGAAACACATGAAACAGCTGAAAGACCTGAAACAGCTGAAAGACCTGAAACACCTGAAACAGCTGAAACACATGAAACAGCTGAAACACCTGAAACACATGAAACAGCTGAAACACCTGAAACAGCTGAAAGACCTGAAACACCTGAAACAGCTGAAAAAGCTGAAACAGCTGAAACACATGAAACACCTGAAACAGCCGAAACACATGAAACAGGTGAAACACCTGAAACACCTGAAACAGCCTCTGAACTTTACTTTCCTGACTGACAATATTTGTAAAGAGTGTTCTTATTCACCCTTCCTGTGCAGGATAACTAGTTTGCATGGGGTCAGCTAGCATCCACAGATAGTAGAGACTCTGAAATGTAGAGACTCTGAAATGTACTCAAAGTAAGAAAGTAAGAGTAGCTCTTTGGAGGACATTTCTATTTTTGTGCAAAATAAAAAACATAAATCTGTTTTCTGTTGCTACATTGCAGAGGGCGACTTTTCCTCTAAACAGGAAAATGTGCACAGTCAGGGGTTAAAGTGGATTCAGAAGGTGGGGGAAGATTTTCTTAGTGTACAGGCTGTGATCAGCTGACCTGCTGCTCTTTGTGCATTGTGCAACCCAATTCATTTATAATTGTATTAATATGCAAATTGCATTGACTATTGATCAACAACTACTGATCGAAGACTGTTTATAAGGTTGGGGAAACCTGCAGTCAGCTGAGAGAATCAGCCTTTTGGGATACAGTAACAAAGTATTTGTACTTCATTACTTCCCATGTTTTCATCAACCAGGGGAATCACCCCCTGGAGGCCATTACAAAGCATGAGGGTTTAAGGTTAATGGCTTTACTTTTAAGAGCAACCAGTTATTGCCATCTTTTATGTACAGTTTATGCATCTGCCCTTTAAGTCCCTTTAAATCCCAAAAACTATTAATAAAATCATGATTCAGGGTATCATCTTTAGCAAATGAGATCATCTCATTTTCTATTTTGTTTTTTCTACTGATGCGAGAGAATTGTCTTTAATTATGGCATCCTGAGCTGAGCATTTGACATCTGTGCTTAAAGATAAACATACAGTTGATGACTTGAAGGCAGGCAAACAGAAATACAAGATATAATATGTGAAGTATCAGGGTGTAAATACAGTAGATGGATGTGTTGAATCTCGTGCAGGGGTAGAGGGATTCTATCTTTTCTTCTTCTTTGATTTTCATTCTTGGTTTTCTGTCTTTTTCATCCTTGTAAGACAGCAGGCTTATCACCTCATCACCATGGTGACTTTGTTCTTCCTTGGCATCTATGCGTCTCCACTGTAAAAATAGAGTCAGTCATGCTGGGAGATCAGTAAAAATAAACATCAGCTCGGCCAAATGTGTCATTACCTCCCGTTACTGTGGCAACCGGGGATGGTAACCGATGACTAGGCAACCCTGTGAAGTCCCCGTGTCATTGATTAGCACGACTGGAAGAAGCAGGAATTCATTACAGTGATCAAGTTTCCCATCACCGGCTGACTTATCGGACACACACACACACACACACACACACACACACACACACACACACACACACACACACACACTGTAGACTTTTCAAAGTGTGTGAGAAGTACTAATAACTATTTTTCAGAGGAACTTTTCTTACCTCCTTCCCCTTTTATGTATCATGCGTTGCTACCGTCCTCTGTACTTTTCCACAGTCTCCTTCAGGCTTTGTCTGCATTAATTGGATGCATGAACACAGCTTCCAAAGGCGACCTTCTTTCACTGAGTTACAAACGAGGCTCGATTATTCTCAAATTTCAGGATTTTTGCATGTATCTTTGTTGACTCTGTTATTTGTTATCAGTTGAGTTTGTCATGTAAGCCACCTTAAAAAGACGTAAAGAAGTAAAACATATCTTTCTTGCTCTTGTTATTATTATTATACATTTCACGTTGCTTACAGTATTAAGCCATGTTATAACTACACTGGCTTGTTATGCAGAGATCAACCATGAGATAACAGTTTCTGTGTATCACAGACATCTTAGCATCGCTCAGCTCTTTCTTCATTCTGATTAGGCGATAATGAACACAGTGTATTAAATGACAGGGAGAGTAAGCACGGATCCAACGAAGAAACATTGTGGTGCATGTAGCAGCTGAATGAGATCTTCCTTTGGAACTATTGGAGAACTAAAAATCTGACTTGTAATCAGTATCAATGCTCTTTTTAAAGCCCTCAGTCAGGAGTCCATGGACACCCTGTTTTACGTAAAGATCAGGGATCTGTCAAAGTCTGTTCTTCACAGCATGTTCAGTTCAGTTCAGTTCATTTTTATTTCAAACATTTCAAACATTTGCCTTCACAATCATTACAAAATATCATTCCATTATTTGTTTGAAAAGGAGTAGGCTGAAGTATTTACTTATTTGTCCCTACCCCCTCAAGTTTTACCTCTCATTCATTTAATTTTTTTTTTGTCTTACATTAAACAAACAACATATGAAACATATGAAGTAAAACAAAACATAACATACATAAATCAAAAACAAGAAATTAGCAAGCCCCACCACAGTATAGTTTCTTTCATATGAAAAATACAGAATGTGTATATTTGCAGATACACAAGTTATGGAAAAACAACAAACCAAAACAAACAAAAAAGAACCGCAACACCATTACCAGCAACATTACCGTCCTGGGTTAACCCCGTTTTCTTCATTCTTATACTTATTTAAAATTAGGTTTTTATATTTTACTTTAAACTGTTTTATGTTTTGACTGTCTTTTATTTCTTCTGTTAGACTGTTCCATAATTTAACTCCTGCATGTTTCAGGAAGGACGATAGATGTAGATGCTGAGGAGACTGGGAGAGGGTACAAAACCATCTGTAAAGACTTTGAACTCAACCCGTTCACAGTCAGACAGACTGTCTGCAAAGCAAGGAAATTAAAGAATGCTGTTAGCCTCCTCAGCATGGTCGAGCACCACAGATCAGCCCAGCAGCAAACAGGGATGCAGGAGTTTACAAAATAAGAAGCTAAGCTTAGACCTGCCTCACAGTGTCAAATGTTCATGTTCGCGAATGCACGTGGCAGAGATACAAGCAGAAAAGCTGTGCTGCCCATCTGCTGTTTGCAGAGCACACAGATGAGGCAGAGGTCTCTGTGAATAATGCTCTGTGGAAATGTCTTAAAGAAAACCTTTGGTTTAGATGCTAAGAGTGATGTGTGGAGAAAAGAAACATGCATTACAGCACTGGAACCACATCCCATCAGTCACACACGGTCATGGTAGGGCCAAGATTTGGGCTTTTCATCGCCGTCACAACAGCTCACCTTTATTGATGGAGCGATGAGGACTGAATGACAGCAGCAAAGTCAAATGTTAGTGCGTCTGTCTGTGGGCTCACAGGAAGTGAAGCAGAAAGAGACTCACCTCAGCACACGGGTCATACGTTTAACTGGGTTTGCTTTTCTTTGCTACTCTTATTTATGCAGAAACATTTAAAGGCTTTAGTTCATTTTTTGTCCTTAATATGCTGTAGTTCTTACACTGTAATCTTCCATCACATAGAATAGAGGGAGGCATCTGCCCTTCCTTATCTGTCCCACTCTTTCCCCTCATTTAAACTTTCTTTTCTGATTGTTTCACTTTCTACTTCCTATTATTTCCCTGATCTCCTCATAAAATCGTCCCCTGCTCTGATTTCAGTTTGCCCTCATCGTATCCAAGTCACCCTCTTGGCTCTTATTTCTCTTTCTGCCCCCAACATTTAGTTACCCTCTCTCTTCTTTTTACTCTCTCCACGTAGGAGCCGTATCTCCAGTCGGTGTGTGAGTGCTGCAGCTACCGCCTGGACCCGAACACCCCGGTGCGCTTCCTCAGCCTGCAGTGTGAGAGTGGAGAGAGCGAGCCGGTTGTCCTGCCAGTCATACACAGCTGCGAGTGCACTAGCTGCCAAGGTGAGGCGTAATGGGGCTGATGGATTTGCATGTCCATTTCTCATATCAGTGTGAGATTTAAATATATGCAAAACTTTT
Source organism: Diplotaxodon limnothrissa (assembly GCF_057381915.1). Lineage (NCBI taxonomy): Eukaryota > Metazoa > Chordata > Actinopteri > Cichliformes > Cichlidae > Diplotaxodon > Diplotaxodon limnothrissa. The sequence goes on along the minus strand of NC_140604.1, from coordinate 3,998,272 downwards.
CATACAGGCACGAGTGCACACCGGCCTCCTCAAGTCAGAGTTTCATCCAATCATCCAGGCTTATACACATCAGGACAGTCATGCAGTCATTTTCAGATGTCTCCTGTAAACACCACCAACCAGTGGAAGCAATCAAGATTTAATAAATGACAGACTTTCAGCTTTATTTCAAGAGATTTTTGAAAAATATTCCTTACATTTAAGATTTATTAAATTTCCCTTGTTGTTCATTCTTAAATGAAACTCTTTTACAGGCATGTAGTGCTTGAACCGTAAAGCCGATGGACTTTCTTCTTCACTGGATCCACTGTTAGTTGCTGTGTCTTTGTGGCTCTTTCTGCCCACTAAAGGCTGTTGTGGCCGTCCGAGAAAATGTCTTTACCTTCAGGAGCCGTTGCTTTGCTGTGTCTTTACTGCCAGGCTCTGTCCTACCAGTTTCACAGCCTTTGATTCGCTGTGAGCAGAAAGTAAAGCTGTCGATACTTCAGAATTCCTCCTGCTACTTCTACCAACACCTAGTCATGAATAAACACCCTTGACCCACTTCCACTGGCTGTGATAACACTCCACTGTGTTTGACAGACTCTTCTCTGCTACAAGTTCATATTCCTAAAAGAAACTTCCAGAACTTGGCAGGCTTTCTTCGATGTTTTCTAGGAAAGTCTTATCCGGTCTTTCTGTCCTCGGGCGTTATCAGCGTTTTGCGTCTGTACTTCATTCATGAAGTTGCGTCTTGACAGAACACTGTAGCAATGATGCATCTTCTTGGATAGATATTATGAAGGGAAGAATTCAGTTGTCTTTTGTGATCTTCCAGGAATTTGGGTGTTGCAGAGCTGACTGCTGCATTCCTGCTTTATAAAAATGTACCAAATGTTCCGATCTCTCTGATTAGACCTGGGTTGTTGCTTTCAGTGTAATGGTGAGCTCCCAAGCACAGCCACCAAATGCAAACTCAATCCTGGAAGCAGCTGCTGACCTTTCATCTACTTAATTTGCCATGATGTAATGAGGAAATAGGTTTAGGTTAGACCTATTGCTTATATACAGCCACGAGAGTCACTAACAGGTCTCTCTGCCTAATTTGTCACAGAGTGAGGAGAGATCAGGCCTCACTTGGAACTGCTTGGCAGTTAATTGTGCAATTACTTTTGAGCCTTTGAAAATATGGGAGCATGTATGAAGACGGCTGCAGCTCCTAAAAGGTTAAAGCAAGTTTTTCATATAAGTACATTTCTATTTATACAGTTCAAGATATCAACTTACAAAGAACAACTAATGAAGACACAGCTGGAGGGCCAGTAGCTCTGTCTCCTTTAGTTCTCAGCCTTGTGTGAAGCACACAACCTGATCGTTAGACCTCAGGAACCTGCAGGGGTGTTTGCATGGACACGTTTGCTGCTGCTCCAACAGTCACAACCAGAATCTTAAAGTGAGTGAGACACGAGTACTTTGCAGTTGCATTTTGAACACTTTGTTTGAAGGAGGTTATTTTGAGAAGAGATGAAATAAGCTTCTAATTCACAGCAGGACACAACAGAGCTCAGGTTGGCCTGGTGTCTTAAGTGAATAAAAGAGCAAGATCGAAACAGAGATTTAACCTGATCATCCAAAGTGAGTCAAAAGCTGCCCCAAGGTTCAGAAATATGGGGACCCAGGAGTTCACAGAAATCTATCAGGGGTACAAAGGAGGACGTCTCTTTCCTCCTCATGAAGTTAAACAAGGTGTTCAGCCTTCCAGGTTTTAAAAGACCTGCAGCTTAAAACAACGCAGGGCTTAGAGGAGATCTATAACTGAATGTCATCTGCATAGCTGTGATGTCATATGTCCTTAAAAATGTGCCAAAAAGGAAAAGCTATTTTTAAAAAGATGCAGGTAATAAAATGTTGTTTCATCAGGTCGACTAATTTAACCAGGCCTGAGAAAGAAACAGGTAGAATATCAGGCTGAGCTGGGTCACTACGAGAAAACATCGTCCTCTCCGCTCTGACTTCATCCTGCAAAGAAACTTGAAATGAAAGCTATGAACTAGGATCTCATGACTGCCAGAGAATTGAGCATATAAATGACCAGCATGGTTGTCATGGCGATATGGCCTTTGCTATGGCATAAGGGTTGAGGAACGCCTTAAACGTATCACTCATCTTAGTGACACAATTCACGACAAATTTGTTGATCAGAGTCGAATAAGAACTAAATTTGAATGATTGAGTAGTGTGCTGGGCGGGGCGGGGGGGCGGGGTCTCCTCTGTGGCGGGAGAGTGCTGCTGTGCCAATCAACTCCACCTGGCACTGCTATCTGAGCTCAGCTCCACCTCTCCCCCTACAGCTGAGCTAAAAGCACACCCGCTGCCACAGAGATGATTTCTGTCTGTAAATATTTATTGGACTCATTCGAACAGACTTGGATGAATCTAAACAGTCTGAAGTCTACAACCAAACTTACTGCATGTCAGAAACTAGCAGCAGTTACTGCTCCGTGCAAATAATTTACTTTGAATGCAACTAAGAGTTTCACGTTTGTCCTTGAGGAGTTCTTGTTCTGTAATCAAACTCAAGGCAGCTTTGAAAAGTAAAGACTGGGTGCCTGTGAAGATGTCACAGTTGAAGCAGCTCCCCTGCGTTTCTGGATCAGACTCGTCGTTAGGTGGAGCTTTAGGCTCATGGCGAGTTTGGGACACACCCTCTATCAGTGATGTCACTTTTGCTATCATCAGTGGTGTGGAAACCTGTTAACGTGGAGAGCAGGTGTTACCTCCATGAATGACATAACAGATTTTGTTACTTGGCACACCCACAGTGGAAACTTTAATAATCCTGTAGTTTGATCCTTGGTGTCTTAATGATCAGTGTCTTCAACAACAGTGACGTCCGTCTGTGGCTTCAGGTTATCAGCCGGGCTGCAGTTTCTCTGTGACGACCGTCTGTGTCCATTTGTCCTTTAGCCTCCTCTCAGCATCAGACTTGGTATCTAATATTAAAACAAGGCAGAAGGCTGCATCGGGACGATCGCTCTGGAAGCAGAACAGCTGTCAGTCGTCCATGTTTTCCTCTCCAGCTTACGGGGCAGGGGAGGTGATCTCGTGATTCAGTAGCTTGTAGAACACCTTCAGCAATAATACTTTGTTGTAATCATTTGCTGTTTATCAGCCTCTCACATCATTGGCCCACTGTTCCTTACATGCTTCAGCTCACTGAGCTTTGCAGGCATGCATTTATTTATAGAAACTTCTCCTGTGGTCCCGCTACAGCATTTCAATTAGGCTGAGGTCTGGACTGTGACTGGGCCGTTGCAGCGCCTCGATCCTGTTCTTTTTTAGCCGTTCTGTTGAACACTTGCAGCTGTGCTTGGGACCTTTGTCTTGTTGTAGGACCCAGTTTCAGTCACACTTCAGGTGTCAGGCTGATGGCTTCATGTTCTCTAGAATACTTTGGTATACAGAGGTGTTGCTGCTAGGCTGCTAGAAACCCAGGACCTATGGCTGTAACTCCAAATCATCGCTACACTTGGCAGCTGATTAGGGCTGTTTGTGCTGATATGCTGGTTTATGGTCAAACATCTCTGCTTTGGTGTTGTCTGTCCAAAGGACGTTGTTGTATTCCTTCATCTTATTTTTTCCTTCCAAAAAAAGTCGTACTTGTTCAGCCTTTTTTTATAATGTGGTGAATTTTAAAGCTGAGCATGCTAACTCTTGCCGGGATGAACTCTTGTGTTTGCTGCAGTTCCTCTGAGCATTGCACGCTGAGACCTTGGAGTGAATTTGCTGGGACGTCCACTTCTGGATAGTCTTTCACACTGTAGAATAAGACTTCAAACTGTTTGGAAATGGGCTTGAACCCTTCCCAGATTGATGGGCAGCAACAGTTGTTGATGTTTTCACCTGACTGTGCATTCGATCTCTTGGCTGCTTCTAACCCTCTTGAAGGCTTTAGAGAGGGTGGACTTTGTTTTTTGGCTCAGCTTTTGGTAAATAAATAATGAAACGGTGCAATGTGTTGTGTTTGGTAGTTCATCTGAGAGAGCATTTATACTTGTGTGTTAAATCTATGGCGTAGAAAAATGTGTTTGTCTGTGGAAAAAACACAAAACAAACTATTATTTACATGAAAACACTTATTAGACGGGTCTGCTGTTATTTCTCTCTCACTGTGTGTGTGCACATTGTACATTTTAAGAAACCACCTCACTCTTGTTCAGTGAGGAGCATGCACTGCTGTGGAATGAAACAGAAACAGAGCCAAAGTGAAAGTGCTGCTCTAACCTTCTGTTTGCAGCAAGCAGCCAATCAGAAAGCAAAAGTCCAAGAATGAAAGTACAGGGCTGGAAATGGGAAGAACATATCCAATTCAAAGACTCAGCCTTCATGTCACAGTTGTTTTTATTACCACCAGGCTGAACCACAAGCGTGTGGTCACTGACACGAGCATTCCTGCAGATTTACACACACAAACATATGCTCACCTTTGCCCGTCATAAATGATTTAATGAAGGGTCCCACCTCTGAAGCAATTATGCTGTAATCCATTCATCAGCATGGCTGATCGCCTCAGTTAATTGGATGGAGCCACATACGACGTAGAACCCCACCCCCAGTGCTGCTCCTCCGTGGACATTACATCTGATGGCTTTGGCCGTTGGTGCGATCAATCTTTGATAACACACACGCACAGACGCGCGCCTATGAATCCATATAACATCATTTCTACACATCTGCATCTACATTGCACCTGTTTTAATAGAGTTCAGTTTCATCAGGCTCATTTCAGAATTGAGCCAGAAGTCTTTGCACACACTGGGTCTCAATCTGTCATCCTGTACAGGAAGCAGTTTTCTGTTTGCTGAACGTGTTCAGTTCTTTGACGGAGTAGCGGTGAAGATGCGACACCGGCTCACTGTTTCCTTTCTCCGCAGGAGGCGATCTGTCCCGACGCTGAGCGAGTCTGTTGGACGCGTCTGCGAACGCACCGCAGAGAGAACAGTGTGAAGTCCAAAGCACCAAGGAGCACCTCGCTAAAAGCCAGCTGGGTGATAGATGGAGGATTCTGGGTGGACGGATGGATGAGTGGAAAAAGTCCCTGCTGATAAACACAGTGCTCTGTAGTGCTCAGTCACCAAATGACTGGATCTTACTGCTGATCGTATATTTCTTACATATTCTGCAGCCTCTACATTCTACTGTGTATTTATAGATTAAAGATCCTATGATACAAGTTCTACTGCATTAAAACATGTTTCTTGTGTATGTTTGTGTATGTATACGTAGCAGCTACTGAACTGAACAGCTACTAGTCTGGGTTATATTCCCATGTTTACAGTGCAGTGCTGACGGGCTGGTCAATAAATGGACAGCAGGTCAGCTGTCTGTCTTTGAGGAATCCTTTTCTGTTTTAAGCAGTGTTGCAGCAGCACATGCTTCGTTGCTTTGTGGGACGTGGAAAGCACCACGTTAATAAAAGTGCCATTAAAAGTTTATAAGATAAAAGATTATAAGATTGATTTATGATCAATTTCAGGGCTGAGATCACCGACAGATTTCCTTCATACATTCAAATTATGCTGATGTGCTTTTTATTAATAATAATAATAATAATAGTAGTAGTAGTTTAATACACTGAGAGTAATCACAATGTTCTAATCCAGAGAATTAAGCAGCTTTACTTGCACACTTCAGTAAACTTAACATCTAAAGGATGTAAGTACAATCGCAGAAGCTTCCAGATAAATATCTGCAGCAAACGAGCTGTGTACGCCACAAACATGCTGCTGTTCGTTTCCCTTTTCCTTCGGTTTGCATCAAAGAGGTTGCTGTCCTGACAGCCTCCTGGCTGTAACGCAAGCCTTCGTTAGATTTAGCGTTCAAGTCCTTTTTAAAATAATGTGCTCATTTCCCCACAGATGAGCTCGTCTCCTGTGTCACCGGGTCTGTTATGGGGAATGCAAAGACAGTAAGATTATACATGATTTAAAACCCATCATCCATCTCTCTGCGTTTCTCTTGGTTACTTCATAAAACCTGCTGCTGCCTGCAGCTTCTACGTCTAACACAACTGGCAGTGTGAAAAACACGGTTTCTGCTGACAGTTTCATTTACTGCGGAGCTGTTTAGCCACGGCTGTAAGGAGATGTAGCTTTTAATGGATGTGTCAAAGTGACGCCCGGAGCTTGTTCTCTTTATTTATTTCAGTCGTTTATCCAATATAATGTAAGGTGCGCACACATTGGGAATTCATCAATGAACTTTTTGAACATGGACGTTATTTGGAGTTGTGGTTGCTCGTTTTCCTTTTGTTTGCTTTGTTCATTTGTCTCTTTTAATTCTATTTTTTTTTATACTTTTTCAACATGTTCAAAATAAAGATTCAATCAATCAATCAATCAATCAACTTTAGTTACATATTGATTTTCCTCTCTCATCATCCCCTTCTTGCCTCCTCGGTCCCCTCCTTTCTTCCTCTCCTCGTCCTCTCTTTTCTTGACTAAATAAGGGAGTTTTGAGGGGAAGGCTGACCAGCACGCCTCCTCTGGCTTTCAGCTGCTTCAGTAAATACTGCTGGAAGTAATAAGAGCAGTAACCGCTGCATTTTTAATTCATGCCAAAGACTCACGTTTTGATCGATAGTCTTCGTCCAGCTGCAGGGCTGCAATTTATCACGTGTGACTAATCATTAAAAATATGATGCTGAGGAAAAAGGGGGGAGGACGCCTTATGGAGCTGTGCAGGACATTTTTGATAAATGCTTCCACGGAGCAGCAGAGGGCTTCAGGCCTTTGCTTGGCGCTGCTGAAAACAAGGACGTTTTCCTCAGTCGGAGCCATCACAGGTGAACCGGCTGCAGTCCGGTTCCAATGGACTTCAAGGGATTCAGGAAAACGCTTTGTCTGCTGACGCCTTCAATGCCGGTCGGAAAATTAATACCTCACAGCTAAATTGAAGCGATGCTTCAAACAAGGTCATCGTAATTTCACCTCGTTAGTGTCCCCAGCAGCTCACAAACTACTCTTGCTCCCAGTGGCTTTGACAGCAGCGCACACGCGGCTGCATTTTAATACAAAAAGACGAGAATTTCATCCGATCTCGTCTTTGGGACATAATCAGCATTTCTGTTTCATTTCCCCCACAATGACAATATATATACTACCAACCGTTTATCACAAGAAAACGAGCTTGTCAGTTAAATAATTAACTTGTGACAACATAATAATAACAATAATAATCATCATCATTTTGTGTAATTAGATTGTACTGTTGTGTACCATGACAGTATGTGGTTTCATTTCCGACATACAATTTAGTCCTTTTTAGCTAACAGTCTAAATTAATGACACGTTACGCATTCTTAATGTTTGGAGAACATTCATATATTTAAAGATATTACATGTAATGCTAAAATAGAGCGGAAGAGCAGGACTGGGTTTCAATCCATCCGCTAGATCCGCAATACCCGACGCTCCATGAAGGCATCATCCCCAGGTTGACGGAAGGGGGGAACCCTTGTGACGTAGCTGAGCAGGCTGAGTGGTGAATCCCCATCCGACCCTCCCTGAAGCACAATAAAGAAGCACCAACAACGCGTTTTAAACGGCCTTTCGTTATCCACGGCAAACTCGCTGATTCAGGATCAGCTCAGGCAGAGAGACACGCTTCACTTTCGCGCAGGTGAATGTTCCTTTGTGAGGTATGGATGGAGTCTTTTGTTACACAGAGACAAGCAGCACAGGAGCGGGCAGAAGGGCGTGGTTGTAAACTGAATCCCTCCCATAGCTGCTGAGGACAGGTAATGCAGCACAAAGCCGAACACCTGTTAACAACGGCAGCCTTTCAGAGCTCGTATCCACCATCACCTGCACCACACATTCATTACAAGATCATCTTTGTGACAAATGATCTTGTTTTGAGGCATTTAAATCAGTTGCAGTGCTCTTTAATGATATCTGGGCCACGTTTTCAGCGACCAAAACCCCCAAACTGCAAAGCTCTTGGAGGTGTAATAAGCAGTTTTTTTCTGGGGTGAGGAGAGCAGGGATGGCCGAGAGCGCGCTCCTTCTCCTCCACCCATCAAAGGTTGGCTATCTCGCTCCTGATGCGCAAAGGGTTAAAAAGAGACGCAGTTAGAAGCCAGTGGAGCTGAAGTCATCTGGCAGAGCGCACAGCGAGATGGAGGAGAGAGATACAGTGAACACCTCCTAAAAAAAACACTGATCTAGGACGCTTCGGGCTGCTGTTCTTGAGCTCTGCTGTTTTCATGCAACCAATCCGGTGTTCTTCATTTCCTCCCCAGTGAAACGCGCTGAGCTTCAGGTGGCGAAGAGGAGGAGGTGGAATAAGAGAAGAATAAAGACGCGCAGCTCAGCGCCAGAGCCATGGCTCCACAGAGGTTCGTCGGAAAGCTCGCTTCACGGGAGCGGGTTGTAGTGCAGGATGAGTGGTCCCCCGCGCTCCAGCGAGTGTGAGAGCAGGAGGAACATCACCTGACAGGCGGCCCTCCCCTCGGGGGACACAAGCAGACACGCTCGCGCCTCTCAGGCTGGAAACTGGAGGGCAAAAAACGGCTCAGATCCTACAGCGCGCCTCCTTTTCCAGAACTCTCCTCTTCCTCACTTTCTCGTGGAAAGAGATTTCACTTTCTCTGCGGCCAAACTTGGGAAAACTTTGGCCCCCGGATTGAGCCTGGCGCTGTAGCGTCCATGCCGGGAGCGCCGTGAGCGTCGTGCGCCCGGCTGCGGAGATTGGAGAACTGCGCTCTCGCTGTGATATTATTCAAAGTCCCGCAAAGTCTTTCGCAGTCCAGGGGCCACTGCAGCGAAGATGCCAGTCCGGAGGGGCCATGTGGCTCCGCAGAACACCTTCCTGGATACCATCATCAGGAAATTTGACAGTCAAAGTAAGAATCTAGATTTTCCTCCTTCAGATTGTTTATCCAAGCGTCCACAGCCTGCTTTGCTTTCATCGAGGCCCGGCGGTAGTGATTGATTTGCTGACTCGGGAGCTGTTAGAAATAGCATCCTAATGATGTAGACGTTGAGGTGACACGTTGTTTTCCAGAATTAGCCTCAATTATGGTGTCCCCTGCATGCTTAATGGCCGTGACACGTCACAAGGGTCGGAACTCTGTGATAAATGAAACCAA